>NC_089843.1:193168736-193814396 GCF_035609145.1 Eleutherodactylus coqui | reverse complement strand
TGGGCACATTGTCTCATACACAGCGTAGAGACAATGTGGTTGTTTCTCCCAGTCGCCCTTCCGCCCCATACACACGGACGCCTGGGGAGATGGCTTAAAGGCTCGTTCACTTGTGCAGCCTGTTTGGACTGGCAGATACGTCGTTGGCTCGTTCAATGTGAATGAGAAGGCCTGAACGATAAGTGAGCGAGCCTGCATAAAGTAAACCATTATCGCTCGGTCGCTGGCTGCGTTTAGACTGAACAATTATCCTTCACTTTCGCTTGTTTGTACGATAATTGTTTTCGTCTAGAAGGGGCTTAAGACTCTTTACATGGAGCGATAAATCATTTGCATGCGCGGATGATGACCGCTTTCACTCATGCGCCTGTTTATGAACGCAGTTAAATCATCTGCGGTTCACAAAACGCTCAGTTGTTCACGCTGGCTATACCAGTGAATGACCAAGCGATTGTTGTTCCCTCGCAGCGATGTGCAAATGAACGAACTATTATTTTTAACGATTGATGAATGAGAAGCAGACAAATTCGTGTTCGGCATTACCTGTCTTTACATTGAACTATTATCAGTTACATTTGCACGATCCAATGATTGTTTTGAATAATCATTCCATGTAAAAGGGCCCTAATTAGAGATGAGCGAGCATACTCTCTAAGGCAATTTACTCGAGCGAGTAGTGCCTTATGCGAGTATCTCCCCGCTCATCTCTGAAGATTCGGCTGCCGGCGCGGGTGACAGGTGAGTTGCGGCGGTGAACAGGGGTGAGAGAGGGAGAGCGAGATCGCCCCTCCGTTCCTCCCCGCTCTTTCCCGCCGGCAGCCGAATCTTTAGAGATGAGCGGGCAGGTACTCGCATAAGGCGCTACTCGCTCGAGTAAATTGCCTTAGAGAGTATGCTCGCCCATCTCTAGCCCTAATGCCTCTCCAGACATCTCTGGCAGCAGAATTTGTTTCTTTGAGCAAATTTTGAGCGGTAATTGTTACGTGTTAATAAGCCTGAACTGCAGAACCACAGAGGGTCGTAGCGGGCCTTTCCTATCCTTCTTTCAGCAGCCACAACAGGGTTTCTCCCCAGTGGTCATAGCATGGCAACTTCTGCATGAAAGAGCGTGGCACTTGGTCAGAGACAACCTGGCTCCGTGCGTGCGTCACTGTATGATTGCATTTAGTGCAGAGCTCAAACCTTTGTCAGGGCGATGATTTGCCAGCTGTCCCGATTAGGTTTTGTCTGGTTCTGAGTTCTTCTATAGCCTGGAATCCTCCTATAAATGGTGTGGCCTGTAGGGACAATATGTATGATAATCTTTTTTTTTTATTATTCTAACAAACTCTTTATTATGTTGTGCAGAAAGGGGTCACAGATGTTCTACGTATGGCTGTAACCGGACATTCCTCAACATGCAGGAACTCATCCATCATGTTTCTATCCATTATAAACCCACGCAGTCTATGCAAGGTAAGGCGTGAGACTTCTGCGCACACTGGGTAAAGCCAATTATCAACCTGTTGACCTGATAAATGTTGACCTGAACTTGATCGCCAACATTATGGTGGACAGACTAGCAGTCTTTATGTTTGACCTTATGGCACTGGCTTTTCCGCAGTGACTGATTTTCACACAGAACTGGCGGTGCTCATTAAGATAAACGACCCATCCCTCTGGCCACTCCTCACTATTAATTACACTGGATCACAAAAAAAAAAATGTTGTCTACTACTTGGGGTATTTCATGTGTCCTGTACTAAACCGAGTGTGTAGAGTCCAAGTCTGTAGTCAGATTTTGCCTCAGACGTCGGGTTCTGAAATTATACACTGTCTCATTGGCTACTCAAACAGTCAACTCAGCCAGTTGTGTAGCACATTGTATCTGCCAGTAGTGCGCTCAGCCCTGGACGGCCGCTGCGCCACTTTGTAACAATCGCTCACAAGCAGGCGAAACTATATATCCATCCGCTCGGCTCCTCCAGCTCCACAACATCATGCTGGCAGGGTGGAGCGTTAGGACTTCCTAGGTCAACTGATTTGTTGCTTTGAGGTCACACCAGTGTTTTGACCATTTCCCTGTATTATGGCTCTGATGTATTGCTTGGAGCTTTAATACCACTAGGGCTGGTTTCACACGGACGAGAAAATTTCACAAGATTTGTGTGCTGCTAGATGTACAGGTCTCGCACAAATATAAACCCCATTCATTTGCATGGGGTCATACACATTACTCTGGCTGCCATTATGGAGTCAGAAGGGCACATTTTTCCTCCTAATGAGCAAAATTGGCTGGTTGAGGGTTTTTTTTGCCTTCCTCTGGTCCAACAGAAGGGTGAAACAGGCTGAACTAGAGGGACATTGCCTTCATTCAGCGATGTTTTCCTGCATAGCACCACATTGCGATGCAGAAAACAAATTGCGGCATGTTCTATCTTCCTGTGATATCACCTATTGTTCTCAATGGAAGAACTCCGCGATCCTCTGCCGTGGTTGTGACAACTGCGGCGGGGATTCCCTTCAGCCCCCTTTCACATGGATGGCGAGAGGGATACTGGATGTGATTCACGGCCCGATAATGCCCTCGTCTGTGTGAAACCAGCCTAAATGGCTTTTATTTGAATTTCTAATACATTTGAGGGTTAGTTTCTTCAGTAACATTGTCGTTCTTGTTAACTCTTTGAACACTGGTTCAAGGTTAACATTTGTTCCTCTTCCTTTAATTTCTCCTTGTTTTATATTTCAAATATATAATTCCTGAGAAAAGTGTGTTCCTCTCCTCAAGAAATCTGTTTTGGAGACTATCATATTAATAGTAGAAAAAAAAGCTTTAAATTTTAATTTTTTTCCCCTAACACAGATAAAAAGTTTGTATGCTCCATAATCGGATGTGGTGAAATGCTAGATAGCATGCAAGACCTCATGAGCCATTTGAAAGTCCACTACAAGCCTAATCGCTACTTTAAGTAAGTACATGGATTTGAAGATTTTATTTTATTTTTTTTCCTTTTCTCTCCTGGACAGCCGCCCCAGTAAAACGTTGTGAATGTTGGCTTGTGCGGCTCCAGGCTGTGGGGCATAATCTCGTTATTGAATATCAAGATGTCTGCGTTTTCAGCTCTTCTGCTGACACATACTACTGAATAGTGACAGACCTGGTGTAGACTAGAGTCTACACTGGAACACATATCTCAACATATCAGACTCTGGACAGCCTTGGAAAGCTTCAGGAGAACCTGAGAAGCCTACAATCTGCAGTAGCCCCACCCCCATGACATGAGCACCTTCTGCCCTCGGCTGCTGGCTCCTCCCCCTTCTCTCCTAGTCTGTAAGCGCCCTCCCAGCTTATCGCTTAGTTGTAGCATTCTTGGCGGCTTTCAGTCATACCCCAGCGAGTTCCTGAATGGTCCATATTTGTTCCACAATCGCATCATTTACATCATGTGATTGTAAAGAGCTTAGAGAAATGATCTCGCATTGTATGGTGAACTCTTAAGGGCTTCCTGACCTACAAACCAAACCTCAAAGAAAGCGCGTCTAATCCAGGGAGAAGGCAGCTTTGATCGGCGCCATGGAGACGGGGACGCCAGCGCCGGAGGGGGTAAGCGTATAACTTCTGTATGGCCAATATTTAATGCACGATGTATATTACAAAGTGCATTACTATGGCCATACAGAAGTGCTTAACCCCACTTGCTATGGCGGGACAACCCCTTTAATGTGTTCAATTTTTAACTCTGTCTTTAACCAAACAAACTTGTCCATAAAAATATTAAAATAAGAGGTTGTTGACATTTATCTCATTAATGCGTTTCTCTCTTTTATTTCTTAACAGATGTGAAAACTGTATGCAGCATTTTCGTACTCATCGATCCCTGTTTAAACACCTCCACGTGTGTTCTGACAACGCTGCCCGCGCGGCATCACAGGGCACCGCATCCGTACCTGCTTCTGATTCAGAGTCGGCAACCCCTGCAGGACCAGCGAGTCGCCAAACAAGTGTCATCCAGTGTGTTAAAAAGGATGCTGCTTTCCCCGTGTCCGATGATACTCCGACAACATCTATGGCGGCGGTCGCTTCAACATCCACTCTTCCTGGGGGGCACCTTTCCTCCATGAGCAACTTGGTGTCCCAAGCTACTAACTCATTTCCTGCTTATGACCCAAACCTGTTTGCAGGACGAGCGCCAGGCCCATCTCCAACCAGTGCTGCCAATTCCTATCTACCCTACATGAATCCATCAACATACAACTTGCCACAGGCCTCCATTTCTCAAAGACTTAAACCATTTTTGGGGAACCAAAGCCTACCTGCCTCTAATGCCATGTGGAAAAAGAACCAAGGTCAGGCAGAAAGTTTATGATGGTTACTATGTATTGAAACGTGAATCTGTTCTTTGTGATGGTAGCAGCTATGTGGTAACCAGGTTGCATTCATGGACTCTTATATTTACTTGTGTGTTGCTATTAAAGATTCTTCACACATGGGCAGTAGAGAAATAGGCCAAGTAAGGCCTCCCCTCCCTCGTGGCTATTGGCTAAAAAGTACTGAAAGCAGCTTGAGACAAAGGCATAAAATTGCATTTAAAGGAAATGTGTCAACAGAGAATGACCTATTGTTTAATTAAGTTTTTATTATATTTGTGTTTTGTTTTTTTTTTAAATTTCCCATGTCCCTAACTTTCCATGATTCAAGAAAAAAAAAATCCTAACATGGTATGTTAGGCTGAATGAAGACAATGTCCATCTAGTTCAGCCTGTTTCAACCGTCTAGTTGATCCAGAGGGAGGCAGAAGCCAATTAGCCCATTTGGGGGAAAATTCCTTCCCAACTCCATTACAAGATTTTGTCATTTTCACTCTGGTCGCTAGGCCATGTACTAGTCTGACCCCTCCTGTTCTGTAGAGCTGCCTCATTTACCATAGACAGTAGATGACTTCTTCAAGAGAGTGTTCTAGGTATAGTCTGTGACACATGAACGGTCAGTGTACAGGGCGGGGAGGAGGTGAGCTGTGGCATCACCTATTGGGAATGGTGGCTCCTGTGTTATCTATACATAGGGATTGCCTTTCAGTGTTATCCTGCCTGTTTAACTGGTATGAATGTTTGATATTAATTTTGAAAGAAAAAAATTATATAATGGAAAGACTAAAATCTCCTTTAGAATGTGCATCCTCCTAGAAACTGGTGCTGCAGCACTGCTGGCTCACTAAAGGACAAGGAGCACTAATGCAAGTCAGACTAGATCACAGTTCAGGGGACTAACATTGAACTACATAAAGCCGTTCAGCTCGGGCCCACACTGTTTCCATGTATATCTTCCTCAAATCCACACAATGTCTTACGGCCTTTTTAGATCAAATCTGCTGCGTCTACTCTGTGTCGGCGGCTTGGTCAGTCTGCTAGGATTCAGCCATCCCTTTGATCGCCTCTTGGCGCATGGATCCTGGCGTTACACCGAGGGGGCTGGAACTGATCCTGTAAACTAGTTGTAAAGCAAACAGCTGTGAGTATATACAGCAGCCCAACAGCCGTAAGACACGGCGCGAGGGCCGGGATCCTGCATGGTTTCTGTATACATGTGGGGTGTTTGATTAATATCACGCATTGAAACAGTTGCATTCTATATCCGCCTGGGCCAATATCACAATCTCTACAAAAGGAATTATTCACCAGATACCTCTGTCTCAAATAACAATCATATTTTGCATTTTATAATAAGTGATTGGTGCAATTAGGACATATAAGTGAACCAGGAAGGCCCCACACTGCTAAGACACCAGTTGTTAGAAGGGTATACATTATACAGTATATTGTATTTAGTCTTTTTCTTATCTTTTAAATATTATATAGAGAGCAAAAAATACAACTACGAAATATCAAACCTTCATACTGGTAGCCTTATTATTCTAGTGGTTTCATTGGTTTAACATTGTGTGGGTATAAGACCCACTCCACATCACTATCTTACCCGTGGGTTCAGTGTGCTGCCCATCTACTTGCTACCTAACTCTGCCTGTGCCGATAGAGCTGGCCATACACAGCGGAGCATTCGGCCGGCAGCTATCATGCCGGACCGCCTCGTACTCGTGCAAGTGCTATGAATGCAGAGAGGGAGAGAAAGGCACCGTAAGACCGTTCTGGCAACGACTTATCTCCAACCAAAACAAAAGGATCAGGCAGTTGGAATCCGCAACTGCCTAATCGTCACGTCTCCTCACATCTGCTGTATTGGGACCCTTCCATCCATAATATAGAATCAGGGAATCTAGAAGACACTGGTGTTACAGCCTTCCAAACTACCAGATGAGATTAGATCCAACTTCTCTTTTATTTGTCAATTGAACAACCAGCAAATAAAAACATGTTTTCGAGTAAAGAACCCCTTCATCAGCTTTACTAGATTTAGTACAGCTACAACACCGGTTCGAGTCTAGTCGGAACTGTACATTAAAGACCACTGCTGGACCAACGTCAGGGAAGCGACAGCTGAGGCTTCTCTGGGGTGTGGAGATCTGGTTGGCTGCGCTCCGCTTGTACCATACTCCATTTTATCTACAGCCCCACATTGGCCAAGTTGGCCTTAGCTGCCTATCCTGTTGGGTTTTGCTTCACCCAGTTTTTGTCTCTGAACCTACATATTAGAGAATTGTCCAGACCTGCCCCAATGGATGGGTTCGCCCGATTTACGTCTAGTGTTTGGCCACCCTATTGAAATGACTACTGCGAAGTGATCTCTAGAGAGAAGAAAGTGTCAGCCAATTAGGCTTTATGGCCGGGTGAAAACTGCAGGATTTTAAGATTCTTTTTATATATTGATATTATTTTATATTTTACATAAAAACTTACATTTAAAGAGGTCATTTCTTGATGACACATTCTCATACATTCCCACCAGAATTCTTACAATATGCCTCCCATTCATTTCTGCATTGTGAAGATTTCTGCAGCACAGATTCCACATGCGGATTGTGCCCATGGGATGGAAAGGGCTACATCCTTGTGTGGACCTGCTGCAGAGATCTGAGGCGCTGCCATGGGTTAACAGATGGACTTTGCTTAAAAAAGTCCAATGCAGCTTCTGCCATGTGAACGTACCGTAAGTTTGGCCTTCATTTGCTGCTGTTAGACTACTTTCCAGTGTTTAGAGTTGTGTTTTATTGTGATGTAGATGCTGTTCTGCTAGTGTTGGGCAGTTGGAAAAAATAGCTTTTTTGTACTTTGTTAAACATAAAGGTGATTGATGTGTCCTTATGATTATTACCTGCTGGCTCTATTGAGAAGCACATGATGGGATGTGGTGAATAGGGTACGAGGACCGATCATTAAAGATTTCCCTGACCCACTTCCTGTGGACCGAGAGCTGTGAAACGTGGCCCAGTTATTAGTCCTTCTCTACATAAGTGCCACCTAGGGGCACACACATAACCCATCCCTTTATGCAGTTGTAAACACCTGGCTTGTAGAAGTCGACAGGTCGCTCCAAAAGCCACGTTGTGACTCTGGAAAGCAGAGTCTCATCTGGAAAATACTTGCCCTTCAAAAATGGCTTCATTGGTGGAAAGACGTGTGAGGTTGGGAGAATTTCATACCCGCAGCAGCGTGCTTCCATCTGGGCAACATGTGAGTTGTGAACAGGGGCAGAAGGCGGACCCCTTGGGTGAGCCTGCCTCGTCTCTTGCTTCTGATGGCCTCAGTACGCAGCAGTGAAGCATAAACTATGTCCCAGTAAGTGTGATACCCTTTTTCTAGGGAATCCATCAAGCCTCCTCCGTGCTTGTCCCAAAAGACTGTGAGCATGACCTTGCCTGCGGAGGGTTGGGCACGTGCCTTCTTTAGAGGCGGTGAGTCCGGGTCTTCCATTGCATCAACTGGACTTTAGTCTCCGGATCATAGTGATGGACCCAGCTTTTATCCTTTTGGGATCAGTCTGTTGAAAAGGTCGTCCTGGTTTACATGGCACATCTTCAAACGAGCCTGGGAGCGTTCGACTCATTCCTGCTTCTCGAAAGGTGTGAGCAGCCGGGAAACCCAGCGAGCGGCTACCTTATGCATATGAAGATGGTCTTGGATGATTTTTTTTTTCCACGGACCCCACACTAATCTTGACGTTTTGGGCTAGGTCGCGAATGGTTATGCGGAGGTTTTCCAAAATGTTAGCCGCCACTTCCTGGATGGTGTGTTCATCAATAGCGGAGTGGGGCCGCCCTAGAATTGGAGCTGTTTCCACTGAACTCTGACATTTGAATTGACTATGCCAGTTCTTGTCTACATCATATGATGGGGAATCCTCCCCATACACCTCTTTCATCTCATCGAATGTCTTCCTTGCTGTGCGGCCTTTCAAGTAAAGGAACTCTGTGTTCCACTGGGTCCATTATGAGACCTCGCACCACTTCAGCACCTGTACAAGAAAGACTGTTATCAGTTCAGAGTTGCAAATTGGCACATCACCTATAAAGACTTAAGGCCCATTTACACGCAAAGACAATCTTTCAAGTGATTGAAAGATTGACAGTTTTAGCAATCATTTTGCATAAATTGTTAATAAACACTAATGTCCATTAACACTTTATCAGCTTCATTTGCAGATCCTAGCATGTCTGAGCTCCGCACACAGCTCCATTGTTCTCGCACGGGCTGTCGGCAGAATACAATGTAATCTTCGATTCCTGTGCAGAACACAGCGTGTGATCCCTGTTATCTCTCTCTAGCTGAATGATGCATTTTGCACAAAGAAAGACTAGAAGCCATGGGATGAAACGGAAAGGGAGGAGACACAGATTAGATATTAGAAAAAACTTTCTGACAGTAAGGGTGATCAATGAGTGGAACAGGTTACCACGGGAGGTGGTGAGTTCTCCTTCAATGGAAGTGTTCAAACAGAGGCTGGCCAAATATCTGTCTGGGATGATTCAGTGAATCCATCACTGCGCAGATGGTTGGAGCCGATGACCCTGGAGGTCCCTTCCACCTCTACCATTCCTTGATTCTATAAACTCGCCCTAAAATCATCGTTCAGCCGAAGAGTGAACAATGTCAGCGTTAACACCCAACGATTATTGCTCATATGCCATCGTTTGAATGAATTTTGAGCGATTAATTGTTACATGTAAATGCCCCTTTTATATCATTACATATGTGCAGTTTCAGCATCCTGCGATAAATAGAGGTGGGTCAGAGGAAATCGTTAATGAACGCCCCTCATGGTGATGCATTCTAGTGGGATTGCTCCATCAGGTTGGAGTTAAGAGTGATTTACCGCCCTGCACCGTCTATAGTGTTATTCAGATTGTGTTGTACGTCTGCCTCATGACGTCACCGTCAGCCTCCTCCCTGCCCCAGCTGTGGCCCCTGACCGCGTGGCCCTCATACTCCCTGAGTGGTGCAGTTGCTGCTCATCAATGTGCTTGGAAACATTATGAATACTCTCTGTGGTGGAAGGGTGGTTAACTCACCGATGTGTTGAAGCTTTGTAGAACAATGGTAGCGCCCCCTGGTGCTTGAATGCATTAATACCATGTGATGAAGCTAAATCCTAATTTGCAGTAACTGTGCCTTAACAATATAGACCCTTTAATCTTCATTACATAAAAGCCCTCACACGTCGGGGTCTCCAATACCTCCGCTTCCAAGGCAGATATTCCATAGTATCGCCAACACTGTCGCCATGTTTATTGGTCTTTGAAGAGAAAAACTTTGCTAGAAGACGAGAAAGCAGGAGTGGCGGCAAACTCCCAACGTGACTGCTCACTAAGGCGTCTTTCACAGGACAGTGTGCATTTTTACATTTGGCTGATCGTGACTAAAAAGTGCATGAATGAAGAATAGCAACGATCAAGTCCAGAGCTTTAGACGCTTTTTTGTGTCCATTCCCACGGGCGGCTGCAGAGTAATGGCAAAAAAATGCCCTGCGGCATGGAAATCCCTCAATCAGCAGAAATCCTCAGAATGACCACTGAGGCTGTGGTATTATGAGGCCCCAAGGAATGTGATATCACTTGGTTACAGAGAGCGGCTCTTGCTCTGGTGGACATGCCCTGTTGCATTACACAGGCACCGTCATTGGTTTACATGTAAATTGTGTAATGGCTAATTGGTCCTGTAGAGGCGCTGTAGGGACATTTAAGGTTTCCTCAAAGATTACAGCTGATCGCTGGGGTGCAAAGGGAAACAGTTTGGGATCAGGTTGTTGTAAAAGGGTCGTTTAAAAAGGAGGGATTAAGCAAAGCAGAGAACCCACTTAAAGCAATTCTCCAGTTTGGGAACAAAATCCTGTGATGGGGCAGGAGAGGGAGGGGGCATATCGCCTGCAGTTCTTCTCTGACACCTTCTGATCGGCTGGCTCCAAGCTCTGTTTTTAGCTGTCCTAGATGGCTGTAGCAATCTACCTAATGCACACTGTGCACTACTCTGACTGTCCAGAACTGCTCACATGATCAGCACTAGCCAATCAGAGAGCAGGTATAGTGCATTGGTAGTCTTAGTGCTCCTGCCCATGGACGGATAGTAGCTGTGGAATCCCGGCGGGTGTCTGCACTGAGGATCTGTGGCAAATAGCGCCCATAGTATAGTAGGGGAAATCAGTTCTTCTGCATCCGTGCGGAAACCAATTGCGGTATCCGCAAACAAAGGAAAAATCACGGCATACTCTATTTTTTCGCAGATTCCACGTTATCGCTAAGCGATGACGCGGGAGAAGCAGTAATTAGAAAAAAAATATTTACTGCGCATGTCCGATAGCGAGCTGTACGGGACATCCACACTACAGAAGAACAAGAAATTAACCAGGTACGTGCGGACGCCGCTGCTGGCAGAGCTGGACTTCACTGCAGGATTCATGCGGAATCCAGCTCTGCTGGGGGCCTAATACTAGCAATGCCCTGTGGAGATTACCTAGTCTGGAGATGGCATGGGCCAGTTTGAACTGCCAAAAACAGGACCTTGATGTGAGGATTGAAGGGTCAGCAGAGAGCTGCAGTTACCTTACCCCTCTCCTCCGCCGGCCCTGGGACTTAATTTTATACGGAAACTGGAAGGTCATTTTAAAGGTGATGTCATTAGAGATTAGCGAACCTACTCGTTTCGAGTAATTACTCGATCGAGCACCGCGATTTTCGAGTACTTCTGTACTCGGGTGAAAAGATTCGGGGGGGCAGGGGGAGGCGTGGCGGAGCGGGGGGTAACAGGGGGGAGCCCTCTCTCTCTCTCTCTCCCCCCCCCCCACTCCCCGCTGCAACCCCCCACTCACCCACGGCGCCCCCCGAATCTTTTCGCCCGAGTACGGAAGTACTCGAAAATCGCGGCGCTTGGGCGAAAAAGGGGCGTGGCCGAGTACGCTCACTCATCTCTAGATGTCATCAGAAAATCATCCAGTGTATAAATCAATTTGTGTTAAACATTAGAGATGAGCGAGCGTACTCGGCCACGCCCCTTTTTGCCCGAGCGCCGCGATTTTCGAGTACCTCCGTACTTGGGCGAAAAGATTCGGGGGGCGCCGTGGGTGAGTGGGGGGGTTGCAGCGGGGAGTGGGGGGGAGAGGGAGAGAGGGCTCCCCCCTGTTCCCCACTGCTACCTCCCGCTCCGCCACGCCTCCCGGCGCCCCCCGAATCTTTTCACCCGAGTACGGAAGTACTCGAAAATCGCGGTGCTCGATCGAGTAATTACTCGAAACGAGTAGGTTCGCTCATCTCTATTAAACATCTTTTTTAAGAATGATTGTAATTTTTTTTATTTACGATTTCATTATCTGTATTGTAAAGCAGATGGTGCAGTTTTCTCACTGATCACTGAGCCTAAGGGCCAATGTCCACTTGCAGGTACGGATTCCACTACGGAATCCAGCTGTGCCCGCGGACATGGGGAGAAAAAAAAAGATGATCTTTACTGCTCCAGCGGGGCTCTCCCCTGGGCCGGGCAGATCTTCTTTCTTCAGCATTGTGGATGTACAAATGTTTGCTCTGATCTCACAGATGCAATTGCTTCTTTAGAAACCTACTGAATCCATCTTCAGAGAGAATGCTTTCTCTAATACAAGAATGGTCATTTTTCTATAGATTTGTACATTTGATAGTAAAGCAAAGCTCCAAACAGCAATCTAGTCAGAACCAGAGTCCTGAATTGTAAGATTTGCTGTGTTGCTATGGAATTAACAGATCAATGTTTATAGTATGTCCATTTATTTTCCAAAAGTGCATACATGTATGAAGCAGTGGAACTGTAATGGGTAGCGCCCCCTCTTGTAAGTTAGGGGTGGTGCAGTGTCCGAGTCTCCCCGTCAAATCCTCTTAGCAGGTCCGAAGGCACGTAGTCGCACTGCACACACTTATGTAACATAGTATGTTACGCTGAATTAAGATGATGTCCGTCTAGTTCAGCCTCATAAGGTTTAGTGAGATCATCCAGATATCCACAGTAGTTTGCAACATTATCGTTTCGTGCTAGTACCCTTCATCAAGCTGCATGACCAAACATATACGTGCCAACATTAGAAGAACAGACGGAAAAAAATATACACACAGACTTTTAAAAATATAAATAACAATGTAGCAAAACCTGAGGTGCATACATTGTTATTAGATGGACGGTCTTGTCACCGGAGGCCCTAAAAGTGGTTCCCCCCCTTGGCCTATAAAAAGATCTCGGAGGCTCCTTGTCTGCAGTGACCTCTTCTTCCGCTTGTGTAGAGCTTGTTGACCACTAGATGCCTCTACGACGCAGAGAAGAGATTTCACCCCGTTACCAGAGTCTGAGAGGGGCGCATTATTGGGATGTGAGAAGGTGGATAGTCGTATCCACAAATTGTCCCCAACCCAGAGACAGGTGGCACCATTGTTACACCCCTGTGTCTGTCAGAATCTCCAGGTGCTTGGCTGAAGGATATTTGGTCTCTTTGCGCCCATTATGTATATGTCCTTTGATACCCACCCACTGTCGCCTCCGTCTGCAGTGGTGGAATTGGGTTGTCTGCAGTGACAAATCCAGGTTTGGTTTGGGCACTGGGGACGGCCGTGTTCGTGAACGCCTCAATCCTGCCTTAGCTGTGGAGTGGTGGCCTCCAGATCATCACAACACTCAGTGCCCCCTAGTGGTGGTACGATGGACAATGATAGCTCAGGAATATGTCCAGGACATCCTGTAGCCACATGTTTCTCTCATGGCAGCTTCCAAGAGGCAGCAGGATAATGCTCGGCCGCACAGACAAGGTCACAGGAAGCCCCCACAACATTGTCACACTTCCGTGGCTGCCCAGTCACCACAGTTATCGCCAATAGAACATGTATGGGGCCATCAGGGATGCCAACTTCCGGAGCCTACGAGTTTCCATGAGCTAGAGCAGTGTTTCCCAAACTCCAGTGCTCACAATTCAGGTCATGTTTTGTGGATTTCCTCAGTGTTGCACAGGTGATGTAAATATTGTCCGTGCCTCAGATATTGCCACAGGTGTTCTCTGTATAGGATATCCTGAAAACATGACCTGTGATAACGTATCACACCTTGTATCCAAGCTAAAGGTGGTAGAACAGGGTACTCTAGTCTCCATACCTGCCCGTATCACATCTTGTATCCGAGCTAAAGGCGGTACGACAGGGTACTAGAGTGTCCCTGCCCACCATCATCACATCTTGTATCCAAACTAGAGGCGGTACAACAGGGTACTAGAGCCTCCATGCCCACCATCCTCACATCTTGTATCTAAGCTAGAGGCGGTATAACAGGGTACTAGAGCCTCCATACCCATCATCATCACATCTTGTATCCAAGCTAGAGGCGGTACAACAGGGTACTAGAGCCTCCCTACCTGCCCATATCACATTTTGTATCCAAGCTAGAGGCCGTACAACAGGGTACTAGAGCTTCCCTGCCTGCTCATATCACAAGCTAGAGGGGGTACAACAGGATGCTAGAGCATCCATGCCTGCCTGTATTACATCTTTTATTTAAGCTAGAGGCGGTACAGTAGGGTACTAGAGCCTCCATGCCCACCTCCATATTGTAATCACTTACTTATATCAACGTTACAATCGCAGAGAGAAAGCTTCATCCTGACAACTTCTAGTAGGAGTGTATATATATATATATATATATTTATTAGTGCCAAGGGGGTTTCTTCTTGCCTGCGGATCGCTGGCCTCTCCATCCGAGAAATGATGCACCTCACGCATGTAGGCATCACTCCAGGAACAGGAATTTCTTTTAAACTTGCGCCTGCCAGCATTTATTTCAGCATCACAGCAAATCAAATGTATACGGCATACAACAGTTCACGTTCAAAGTCCAGGGTTTACAAACCCATAGGGTCACCATCACCAACCCTGCCCAGGGAGTCTGGAGGCTGTCCTCCTCTGTCAGACGCAGTGACTGGCCCAAGCATCTACACAGGATCTCACAGGTCCAAATGGGACCTCAGGCTTTCAACCCTTCCAGCTCTAATGAGCTGTTACGCTCTTCTATGAGTCTGGCAGGATCTACTCCTTTTATATTAGTTCTTGCCCCACACATAGGTCTTAAACCTTGTTTTGCAGTATCAAAAGTCCTGTCTGTAGCCCTCTGCAGGCCATCCTGTGTACCGCATATCTACAATATATATGTGTATATATACACTCCCTCTATGGGAGGGATGTTACTGACAATGAGCATATCTATATACCCCTTCTAGGGGAGGGATGTTACTGACCATGAAGTGAGAGAATTTGATTACGTACATAAAATTTGGACACTAATTCTTTTACGCTTAGAATTGAATAATCGAGTTGGGACCTATTAACTTTTCATATTTATGACATAATCAATGCTCGTGCCAAATTTCCCGTTTCTATGACATTGGGAAGTGAGAGATTTAGATTATGTACGTAAAATTTGGACGCTAATTCTTTTGCGCATAGAATTGAATAATGGAGTTGGGACCCATTAGCTTTCCCTATTTATGACATAATCAATGCTCGTGCCAAATTTCCCGTTTCTTTGACACCGGAAAGTGAGAAAATTAGATTCCGTACGTAAAATTTGGATGCTAATTAGAGATGAGCGAACGTACTCGGATAGGCACTACTCGTCCGAGTAATGTGCCTTATCCGAGTACCTCCCCGCTCGTGCTGAAAGGTTCGGGAGCTGCCGCTGCTGACAGGTGAGTCGCAGCGGGGAGCGGGGCAGAGCGGGCGGGAGAGAAGGAGAGAAAGATCTCCCCTCCGTTCCTCCCCGCTCTCCCCTGCAGCTCCCCGCTCCGTGCCGGCACCCAAACCTTTCAGCACGAGCGGGGAGGTACTCGGATAAGGCACATTACTCGGACGAGTAGTGCCTATCCGAGTACGTTCGCTCATCTCTAATGCTAATTCTTTTGCGCATAGAATTGAATAATGGAGTTGGGACCCATTAGCTTTTACTATTTATGACATAATCAATGCTCGTGCTAAATTTCCTGTTTCTATGACACTGGAAAGTGAAGAAATTACATTCCGCACATAAAATTTCGACACCAATTCTTTTGCGCTAGAATTGAATAATCAAGTTGGGACCCATTAGCTTTTCGTATTTATGACATAATCAATGCTCGTGCCAAATTTCCCGTTTCTATGACACCGGAAAGTGAGAAAATTACATTCCGCACGTAAAATTTCGACGCCAATTCTTTTGCGCTAGAATTGAATAATTGAGTTGGGACCCATTCGCTTTTCGTATTTATGACATAATCAATGCTCGTGCCAAGTTTCACGTTTCTATGACACCGGAAAGTGAGAAAATTACATTCCGCACGTAAAATGTGGACGCTAATTCTTTTGCACATAGAATTGAATAATCGAGTTGGGACCCATTAGCTTTTCCTTATTATGACATAATAAATGCTTGTGCCAAGTTTCCCGTTTCTATGACATTGGGAAGTGAGTGCTTTAGATTATGTACGTTAAATTTCGACGCTAATTCTTTTGCGCATAGAATTGAATAATCGAGTTGGGACCTACTAACTTTTCCTATTTATGACATATTCAATGCGCGTGCCAAATTTTAAGTTTCTATGACATTGGGAAGTGAGAGATTATGTACGTTAAATTTCAACGCCAATTCTTTTGCGCTAGAATTGAATAATGGAGTTGGGACCCATTAGCTTTTCCTATTTTGGAGATAATCTATGCTTGCGCCAAAATTCATGTTTCTACGACATCGGGAAGTTGGAGAACTTTTGGCCAGTCAGTCAGTCAGTCAGTCAGTGAATGATTCAGTGAGGGCTTTCGTCTTTATATATATACTAGCTGATATACCCGGCTTCGCCCGAGTTAATTTGGTACTGGTGTTTATCTGGTGTTCACACGGAAAATCTTATGAAGTCGTGGTTACTTTAGAGATACCGAGGAAAAACATATGTTCACCATTTTGCATAGTTCTCTGCGTTACCCAGGAAACACCACGTGGAGGCAACCATGTGACGTTTCCTTTACCGTATATAAAATGACATCAGGAAGTGAGAGAATTAGATTACGTACATAAAATTTGGACACTAATTCTTTTGCGCTTAGAATTGAATAATCGAGTTGGGGCCTATTCACTTTTCCTATTTATGACATAATCAATGCTCGTGCCAAGTTTCACGTTTCTATGACACCGGAAAGTGAGAAAATTACATTCCGCACGTAAAATGTGGACGCTAATTCTTTTGCACATAGAATTGAATAATCGAGTTGGGACCCATTAACTTTTCCTTATTATGGCATAATCAATGCTTGTGCCAAGTTTCCCATTTCTATGACATTGGGAAGTGAGTGCTTTAGATTATGTACGTTAAATTTCGACGCCAATTCTTTTGCGCTAGAATTGAATAATCGAGTTGGGACCCAATTTCTTTTCCTATTTTGGAGATAATCTATGCTTGCGCCAAATTTCATGTTTCTACGACATTGGGAAGTTGGAGAATTTTTGGCCAGTCAGTCAGTCAGTCAGTGAATGATTCAGTGAGGGCTTTCGTCTTTATATATATATAGATAGTTCGCATGTTGCTAGGAGACCAAATAACAAAATGAATAAAAGGAAGCTGGAATGCGGGTAAAAGGCAGTGCAGGAGGAACATCCCATTGTCCATCGCCGCAGCCGGGGTACTCGTATGGGCAGAGTCATTGCTCTCTCAAGCTAAGAGAGCAGTGTCCTGTTCTGAAGGCTCTAAGCGCTCACCACCACAAAAGCGCAAGAGAATGTCGTCTGGGCATTAACCCTTTGTATAGAAGGGTTTTTCCAGAGGGTTGGGCAATTTTCTGACGTAATCACCTGCTTGCAATCTTTTTTCCGGGCGGGCGGTACACTGTGCATCCGCATACATCCGTGCGGAAAAACCATTGAATCTGTGATCATCCGTAAATACTCGCAATTCGTTTCCGCGATGAATTGCAGGTCTTCCGCGGTGGAAATCCGCTTGTGGAATCTCACCAGTTCGTGTGCAGGTGACCTAAGTGTGGTGACCAAAATGCTCCATACCGTCTGTAGGTTGGGGTGGTGATTTAGGGCTGGTTTGTGACCAAACTTGGACAGCTATTAACGAGGTTTTCTGGTCCGAAGCTATTGTCCACTGCTGAGAAGGAACAGAAACCTTGTGGTACGAAAACCAAGGTGATCTCCGTTTCACAAGTCGAGCCTTTGGGTCTGTCCGGGGCTCCGTGCCAATGTACGTTTCAGCATTTGAGACAGAAGAGACGGAGAGTGGGGGCCGTGGTTTGACAAAATGTAAACTGAGCCTTAGGGCTCATTCACGCAGGCGTACTGTCACCGCGTATTACACACACGTATTTCCCAATATGCAGGAGAGATAAATCGCAGCATGCTCTATTTCTTCACTTATCATATGCATAACCGTGATGCGTCATCCCCGGGTGTGCGCAGCGTCATACGTGGTCCCTGCCTGCAGGACATATCAGCTGTACACTGCGCGAGACTCGTAGCATCGTCCGCCTACGTTTCTGTGAACGAGCCCTTATTTGTAGCTCCGCCCCTTACCCATGATATTACCGGCATACGCTAAGATGAGGCTGCTTACGTATGTTGTTTCTAAAACAGGGTGAATGACAAATATGTTGCCGGCTGATGTGCTGATTCCATGATCATGTTTTATTTAGAATCAGTCCGGCTGGCTAAGTACATAAATGTCCGCTACTGTTAGATGTTATCATCTATTTCAGACTGAGGAGATGTTACCGAGTTACGCAGTGTTTTACCACTGCAGAGCCGGCCTATTGCTGCGTATTTCAGCGATATTGTACTGCGCACGATAGTGTATCGCATACGTGCCGCCATGCACAGGCTGTTTGTTTTTCTTTAATTTCCTGTGCGATTACTTCGCAACAGCGTATATATACGCCGCCCATGCGCAGAGTAATGGTGTATAGGTGACGTTGATTACACGCCCATAGAAAACAATGGGCTCCCTTGGAAGTAATATGCGGCAAAATAAAACATGCTGCCTTCTTTTTTGCGCTTGCATGTTACATAATGCATACACGCAAACATCCCACAAGAAGGACCCATTGATTTAATGCTTAAATATGCAATGCATACACCTGTTTCATGTGCGTTATGATAACTTGGGGATTATCACCCGCTCGGGACCACCATCTTCTCCTGAGACGGTTGGCACCACTCAGTAAATCACATCCACAATGTAGTTTTCTCACTGGCTTCAGCAAACTTTATTGTTCATCTTCAGCATTTACATCGGACAGTATTCACACTGCATTCACAGGCTTCACAGCGCACATACCAAAGTAACACCTGCCGACTGGCCGCTGACAAACACAATATTGTACCTCTGAAACCACAAGTCTAATGCCCAACTCTACAGTTCCTTTTCCATAGTCCATACACTACCATTCCAGGAGTGATCTCAGGGGCATCTAACCTGCCCTCATCCCAGAGAGGGCAGCCTCCTGCCAACATGAGGGGAGTCACGAGCTGTCAGTGTGGCAGGAATCAACACTTTTCTTTCCTTCCTGCTGCAGCCACACAGGAGTTTTTTCTCTATAGTTTAGCAGAATGACCGATTTAGAGCCCTCTGATGGCCATTCTGCTAACTGCACTGTCACAGTACTCACTGCATATTTACGTAATCTCATTGACTTTAATGGGTTATTTCGGTCCATAGTACGGATCCAGACAGAACATACTGCGTTTTTGTCACACACATAAATAAGTGCATGAAAAACACACGTCTGAATACCCTCGAACCAATCGGTGGGGTTTCAGCTCTCTGTATTAATATGTCCGTATGAATGAGGCCTTTAACACTAAATGTAGAAAAATTGTAGTTAATGATCAACAATGTTAAAAAAAAACTATTTGTCCAGTTATACCTGACATTATTATACGCGACCTTACACAGGGCAGTACCGTCTCGTCACAGATCGGCTCTAGCATCTCGGTCTTTTCTGCCCATTTGGCCATCTTGTCTATTGCTGATCACTTATATTGTTTTGGTCAGACTAGTTTAGGGTGGTTTCACGTCTGCGCTGGAACATCCGGTCGCGGGCTCTGTCGCAGATCTGGCACAAAATACCAGAAGAATGTGCTGCATGCGGAGCTTTTTCTTCCAGCTAAAAGCGGGGCAGCTGAGTGGAAGCAGTCGGACCCCATTATAGTCATTGGGGTCTGTTCGCCGCTGTTCAGCTGCAGGGAAATTGGGCAATATCAGAAATGTTGTAGCATTATATATGAGGTGTAAACCCTGTTACGTTGAATGTATTATGAGGATAAATCTCCTTTATCATAAATTCTGCGCCATTCTGTTATCCGTGTGATCTTATGGCTTATTCAATTATCTGCCTTTGTTTTGATCCCAAGTTACCTTTCCGTTATTCTCTATTCCTCCACCTACCTTCACCCATTATTTATGTTCTATTCTTGGGATTGTTTGCTTCTGTAATTTCTGTATTTTTAGATTACTTTTTTTTTTTTACTTTTGATGTATAGAGATTCTAGAGCTTATTAACTCCTTCATTACCAAAGGTGTTTGAGGCCTTCCTGCACAGAGCAAAATTACACTTTTTTTTTACAGTTTCTTAGTTTACCCAAAATTGTTTTTTTCCTTCACTATCACACATTGGGCTACCTTTTTTGTAATGGAAAAATGGTCAGAAATAGGAAAAAATACAGCAAGAGTTCCACAGCTTGTAGTCCCACAGGACTTGGCGTTGGTTTTCAAGGGGTTTATTCTTCTGCGGCCAGCTCTCCTCATAGAGAGAAGAGAGGCCGCCACGGAAACGGCAAAACAATTGACATTCCGCGCATGTGGACATAAATTTTGCAAATCTCATCCACTTTGCTGTGTTAACCTGGGATAAAAATTTCAGGCGCAATTTCTATGCAGAAAGTTCCACCCCATATGAACCCAGCCTAAATGTTCCTATCATGCCTCCCTTCTGTCCTCCTGTAATATATATATATATATATATATATATATATATATATATATATATAGGTTTCCATCATGTCCCCCCTCTCTCTCTGCTCTCCTCCTGTAACATATATAAAGGTTTCCATCATGTCCTCCTCTCCCTTCTCTCCTCCTGTAACATATATAAAGGTTTCCATCATGTCCTCCTCTCCCTTCTCTCCTCCTTTAACATATATAAAGGTTCCCATCGTGGCCCCCTCTCCCTTCTCTCCTCCTGTAACATATATATAAGGTTCCCATCATGTCCTCCTCTCCCTTCTGTCCTCCTGTAACATATATAAAAGGTTCCCATCATGTCCCCCTCTCCCTTCTCTCCTCCTGTAACATATATAAAGGTTCCCATCATGTCCTCCTCTCCCTTCTCTCCTCCTGTAACATATATAAAGGTTCCCATCATGTCCTCCTCTCCCTTCTCTCCTCCTGTAACATATATATAAAGGTTTCCATCATGTCCTCCTCTCCCTTCTCTCCTCCTGTAACATATATATAAGGTTCCCATCATGTCTTCCTCTCCCTTCTCTCCTCCTGTAACATATATAAAGGTTTCTATCATGCCCTCCTCTCCCTTCTCTCCTCCTGTAACATATATATAAGGCTCCCATCATGTCCTCCCTCTCCCTTCTCTCCTCCTGTAACATATATATAAGGCTCCCATCATGTCCTCCCTCTCCCTTCTCTCCTCCTGTAACATATATAAAGGTTCCCATCATGTCCCCCTCTCCCTTCTCTCCTCCTGTAACATATATAAAGGTTCCCATCATGTCCTCCCTCTCCCTTCTCTCCTCCTGTAACATATATATAAGGTTCCCATCATGTCCTCCCTCTCCCTTCTCTCCTCCTGTAACATATATATAAGGTTCCCATCATGTCCTCCCTCTTCCTTCTCTCCTCCTGTAACATATATAAAGGTTCCCATCATGTCCTCCTCTCCCTTCTCTCCTCCTATAATATATGTAAAGGTTCCCATCATGTCCTCCTCTTCCTTCTCTCCTCCTGTAATATATATATTAGGTTCCCATCATGTCCCCCCTCTTCCTTCTCTCCTCCTGTAATATATATATATTAGGTTCCCATCATGTCCTCCTCTCCCTTCTCTCCTCCTGTAACATATATAAAGGTTCCCATCATGTCCTCCTCTCCCTTCTCTCCTCCTGTAACATATATAAAGGTTCCCATCATGTCCTCCCTCTCCCTTCTCTCATCCTATAATATATGTAAAGGTTCCCATCATGTCCTCCTCTTCCTTCTCTCCTCCTGTAATTTTTTATATATATATATATATATATATATATATATATATATATATATATATATGTTCCCATCATGTCTTCCTAAGTTTTGTTCTTGAGACCTTCCACCATTTCTGTAGTCGTCTTTGGACTTGCTGTATTTTATCCATGTCTTTCTGTAGATGAGGTCCCCAGAAGTGACCCCAGTAATCCAGGTGTGTCTCCCCAGAGCTCTATACAACGGGATCGCAATCTTCCCCTTTCTACTGGTTATACCTCTAGCTATGCAGCCAAGTGTCCTACTTGCTTTCTCTGTGGACTCAATTTATCAGAAATCAGAACCCCTAAATCTTTTTCTTCTGAAGTCCAAGATAGCGCAATATAGCTGGCAGTCCGGGGTTTTCTTCTCCCCAAGTGCATCATTTTACATTTGGAAATATAATCTGCAGTTTCCTTTGCTTTGACTTTTTATCCAGTAAGTCTGAATCTTCCTCCATGTTCAAGACCCACCAGGTGGTCAGCCCTACACTATGGTGTCATCGGCACACAGCCAGACCTCATCTGTTACACCTTCTGCTATGTCACTTCGCACATATAGGACCCCGGACAGACCCTTGTGGTCACCACTTGTAACTCCTACCTGTTCAGAATGCACTCTATTACCAACACTCTGATATCTATCCTCCTACCAAGTGCAAAGCCACCGGACTATCAAAGGACTAAGTCCAAGTTTCAATAATTTCTCTATGAGCTCTTTATACGGAAGTATATCAAAGTATGTATGTATCAAAAATCAGTGGGATTAGTTTGACATGATTGGCCCTCAGTAAAGCAGTGCTTTTAAACGGTCAGATATTAATTTTACTGCTACAGATGTCAAACTGCCTGGCCTGTAGTTGCCTGTAGTTCTTCTCTACTACCCTGCTCATGGATGGGTACAACATTGGCTGTTCTCCAATCATTAGGACCATCACCTGTTAGAAGGGACTGGTTAAACCAGTTAGATTAGAGTTCTTTAAACGCTCTGGGGTGGAGCCATCTGGACCCATCGCCTTATTCCACTTAAAATACAGAAGTTCGGCCTCCAAAAACTCTGGATGAGAGCCTTACAACTAGAGGGACTACCAGGCCCAAACACATTATCATCCTGAATACCAGCGTCTGGAAATACAGAACAAAAGTAGCTCCTTAAATGGTCCATGATGCCCTCGTCTCCAGTAATATTGTTATTATCCACATTTCTTAATTTTTGCAGTTTTTCCTCTTTTCTGTTACTAATATACCGGTCATATTTCTGTATATTAGTAAGTATATTAATGACAAAGATCTGTATATTTCTGTCAGTAATATACATTAGACTGAAGTAGGTTGATGGTTGAGAGATTGTTGCACCAACGCAGCTCTGCACATTTTAGTCCATATTGGCCGCTTCAGTTCTTCAAGCTGGTCATACCTGTTCAGTAATAGCTGGTAAGAGACTATTGGGCTTTCTGTGGATGTACTATGACTATCAGGTGGAAGTTTTAAGGATGGTCGACGACTTTCCAGACAATGCCGATTTGTCATAAGTCTGCTAAAATGTTCATTCATTGTTATATTTCACCCAACAGATGATGATTATGGTTGAGAACATCCATTTTGATCAACTTTACACTTATGTGGCCATACGCCTTCATTAGCTCCCAGCTTCCCCCAAACACATATACGCTTGGTTTGGCAAAATGCCCATGTGTTTTGCTTAGGGACAGTTGAGAAAGTCAGAGCCGGACAGCTCTGGTGGCCACTTATCTCCAGGTAGGACTAAAGGTGTGGTTGTTGAAATTCAATGTTGTCTGATGTTTTCTTCCTTGTCGGGAGGTCCCTATACACATATAAGAGTTGTCCAGTCCCACCGAAAGTGTCATGTTCGTACAACTGCAATCCTATGTTTTTGGAAACCTTTATATATTTTGCTACGTTTATATGGATATTCAAAAGACTGAAAGCCTGTAGAACCAACAAGTCCGATAAAGTGTGTACAGCAACAATGGTCATTCTATTGTAGTCTCCATTTGGTACATGACTCATATTTCTGGTTTCCTTGTAGGCCACACCGCCAACAGTCGCATCATCTGGGAGCACACACGGGGCAATTACCGCTGTATGCAGTGCAACTTCTCAACTCCAACTAGAGACCAAATGGATAAACACATTGAATTGTTTCATAAGAACCCTCCCTCAACCAGAATGAATGAAATAGGTTGGTAACTGCTTGAATATTTGCTGTTTCTTCACATTTTCAGACAATAACCCATGCAGACAGAGACAGAAGGTATGGGGAACTATTGATTATGGTGCACCATGCAAGAGGTCCACGGGCTCACATCACAGGCCCCTCACCAGCCAAGCCAGAAACCTACTGCACACTAATGAGGGGCAACACTTCCCAACCCCACCCCGAAACATCTGACTATGTATGGATTCTGGGATTCTGGCTTAGCTTTATATTCCCAATCATTGTTTTACAAACTTGTTAAAAAGTTGTACATTGATTTGAAGAAGTGCTGCCATCCAGTAGGTGGCGCCGCAGAAGTATTGTTCCATCTTCCTTATTTGCATAATTTTGAACTCAAATGTCTATTTCGTTACAATGAAGCTGACGCTTACACAATTCTATTCTCATTGGCCTGTGTTTAGAGAACAGAGGATGCGGGGTAGTTTTGAGGGAATTTTGCTGATCCTATGACTTCTGTTTAGAAAGGAAGCAGTTCAGTGTCAGGGCCCTTCTCAACATGGCCCCACAGTAATGGCGTGGTCTGCCTTGAGGTTGGGTACACCCAGGCTTGGACTGGCCTACAGGGGAACAGGTAAATCCACTGGTGGTTGCTGTGCCAGGAGTGCCTGCACCCCATCCACACACAGTGGTGGAAAAGGCAGTGTAATCGCACATAGATACATGACATCTTAGCCAGCCTTCCATAGAATAAACTAACCAGTCTTATGTATTTCTATGGACCCATAGACTGTCTGAGATGATATCTAACTGCAATGGAAGGCCGTCTATCATCCTCCCTTCCTGGGCCTTGCCTTCCTGATGATTCCTCAGGAGCCTCCATCACCATTCATCCTGCAGCCATGTATCCCCAGCTAATTCCACACCGTGTTTCATCAGTTTTTTGGCTTGAAAAAGACCTTTTGTAGGTCGAAACGTCGCCTAAATTTTAAACTATGAAACAATAAAGCATGTTCCTTTAGACAAGGAGTTCATCTTGCATCATTATATGCTGCCACCTTTTTTGCTACATGTATCCCCAGCTGAGAGCACCTAGCCGGGGGCTACTGAGAGGGCCACCAGGACAGGAACAGTCCAAGGAAAAAGACAGGCCTAACAGGTTTCCCCCTTTCCCTGCAGCTTATATGCAAAATTAAATCCCCATCTGTGAACCCATTTTTATTCTATAAGGCTGTTCGCAGACTTGTGAGACACCCTGCACTTTAGTGGAGACCATCTTGCATGCAAACACAACCATCTTTCCTTTGAAGTGTATTTAGAATGTGGCGCCTTGAAATTTGCAAGCAGGGATCAGGTAATATTTGCATGGAAATGTGTAGTGGGGCCCCCAAAATGAATGTTAGAGCAGGGCCCTCGGCCCCAGAGTCCAGCACTGGGTACCGCTGCTAGTAGAGGTGATAGCTGTCCATGCTACAAGTACTGAAACATCCTTGTAAAATGCCCAAAGTTGACATTTTAGTGGTCACAGCACCCTTTATGTTCTTAGTTTTAGGTATTTCTTGTCTAATTCGGTGTTTAACCCTTCAGTGACTGAGCTCTTTCTTTTCTTTCCAGATTATGATGTGGATCTTCTTTCCTTCCACTCCAAGGTCCCTGCTGAAATGGAATCCGATCTCTTACCCTAAATATGAAATATACCTGCTACAACCTGAATCTGTCGCGGTCGCCGCCCCAAGCTTCTTACGTACCTTCCTTTAGTAAAAGAAAAGCTTTTAAGAGGGACACCGGACAATAAGCAGTAGGACGTCTGCAATCGTATCAAAGACTCCCAGCGATAATCGGGCTTGTAGAGAGGAGCGAGGATCAGTCAGTGCATGGAGGCAATCACTCTGGACGTCCACCTCCATTCACCATAAACAGTCGTTCAGAGGTGAATGATTGCTTGGTCACACGGGCCGATCGTCTGTCATCCAATTATCGTTTATCATCCAGTCGCTGCCGCCATTTACGCGATTATCGCTCATTGTAAAAGGGCCCTGATTTTCAGAATTGGACCTACAATAAAGCTGTACACCTACACATTGGATATTTTACTGAAATGCTCTACTCTTGGAACAATCGGGGCAATTTGCTAAAGTTTTGTGAATTAACCCATTAGAGATCGCAATACGCCTTTTGCTGACCTCACTAATGGGAGGTGTCTTGGCTGACTACTGACAGCCAGGAAGGGAGAAACCTTATATCCTGGCAATTTAACCCCTTGAAGAGCCCCGTGTGGCACAGAGTGTTAGAGCAGCAAAAATGCAGTCCTAAGCTCTCGCTCATGACCTGAAGGTTGTGAGTCCAATCCCTGCTTAGTTCAGTTAGCTGGCTGAAGGTTGACTCAGCCTTCCATCCTTCCGAGGTCAGTAAAATGAGTATCCAGCTTGCTGGGGGGTAAAAAGATGACTGGGGAAGGCAATGGCAAACCACCCTGCAACTATAGTCTGCCAAGAAAACGTCACGATGTGACATCATCCTAGGAGTCAGTCATGACTCGGTGCTTGCACCAGGGGACCTTACTTTTACCTACGCCATAATCAATAGCAACTGCAGCATGTAGGTACCAATGGGTTCCCATGGCAGTTGTAAGCCTAACTCATCCTATTAAGCTGCTGTCATAGGCTTTTTTGCCTCCCAAAAAAAGCAATTCAAAAGTCACATATACCTCTTTCTGCAAAAAAACTGTAATAAGTTCTTCAATGCATTATATCTACCCCAGAGGGCGGTCATTAAAATATACAAATTGTCCCAAAAAAACAAGCCCCGTACGGCTGTCAACGAGTTATGGCTCCTGTATTGTGATTAGGAAGATCACTTGCTCTTTTAGTCTCTGAGGGGTTAAAAAGGTTGCAAATTTTGCCACGTGCCATGTTCGGGCTAAAATTTGCGACTTTACTTTACATTTGCTGCTTTTTAAAAGTGCTGAGAATAGAGTGCAGTGATTAGCGGATGTCAGATGGCCAATAACGTTCCGAAATGTAGTAAATTCAAGGCCAGGAAATGGGGCAAAAAATTGCGCAAATCTACGCCTGCACGCGGCTCTTGTACATTTGTCACAACCTTTAATAAGAAGCATGCACCTTTTAATAAATTTGGCGTAACGAACAGCAGCTTAGGCCCGACGGATGAAACGTAATAAATGTACCCCAAAGCGTTGACCTGACCTTCGCCTTCCTCTGCTGGTTTATTGGGAAGCCACGTTATTTACTACTACACAATACAAGAACGTTCGCCATGGAGATCACTGATGGCTCCTGGTTGGTTTTCATGCGGCAGGATCTTCCCGCTCTTCAGACATAAACATGTACATCTATACCTTCACAATACATGCTACATGCTAGGGAGGAAAAATGGGAAAATCAACAGCTGGGTGAAGTCTTCATAAATAAAATGGGTGTTTACATTAAAAGATCTTCTGCTTTATATTTTACGTCTATGGGAAAATCTTGTAAATTAACCCCTACTAGATTCCTTACTCTGTTTCGTCTAGTTAAACGTTCACGATATATCATTTAGATGTTAAGCAAAGTTCATAAAGAAGAGATATGGGCAGTTTTCTGTTATGGTGTGGCTGCCATTTTTGTAAACAATCATATATTTGTAGCCACTCGTGAGTTACCTTTTTACAGGCAAAAACACATTTTTCTATCACTGCAACTCTCACCTGATTGTCACACTCTGGAGGCCTCCACTGTATATTGCAGTCACTTCCATGCACTGCAGCCTCCTGTCTGATGCTTATCAGCCACCATCTTGATGCTGAGACTATATTCCCTGTTTTCTCTTTCTTTATTCTGTGCTATCAATCCCATGATGCATCAGCACAACATCACATGAGCAGCTAGAGCCAGCTAAATTTTTGGCAACCAGCTGAATACACTCTAAAATGATGCATCTGCTCACACTGTGTCGCCACCATCCAGATATCAGTCATCGACGTTGCCGCGCCATATGCAAGTTAAAGGTGGCCCACTGCTGCCAGTGATCCGGGCTCTCTGCCTGTCCACTGTTGGAAACTCCGCCCCATTCAGTGCTTAGTGACGCCTCCAAGTTCGCCCGCTGGAGACATCGTACCAGCACCTGCACTGCACTGAGTGTATCACTGAAAGGGAAATATAAAAACAGACAATCACAGAAAACGGCTACATACCTATTGATGCAGGAGGGCAGACGTGCATCACCTAAGCATGCAGGTAGCCAAACTGCCATATGAGGGAGCCAGTTACACCTGTGGAGGACACCGATGGGACAGCCGCTCACACAACCTCTATAGAGGGGGTGGCTGCTTAGTGCATACTCCTACACAGAGTAGTAAATGTAGGGTGTCGGGCCTCCTAAAAAAAGTGGAGCTTCAAACAGGCTAGCAACCTATAAGTAATGCTATATCAGATCAGCGGTCTGCCCTGCACCCTAAAAGGTGAACCACATTGGTAGTGGCACCCTGGGCTCCTCCGGCGTTTAAAAGCCACACTGCAATAGAATAGTACATAATAAATGCAAGTGTTTTGGCCAAAATCCATCTAATACCTCACATACACTAAGCAGTCACCCCCTCTATATTAGGAGGTTGTGTGAGTGGCTGTCCCATCGGTGTCCTCCACAGGTGTAACTGGCTCCCTCATTTGGCATTTTGACTACCTGCATGCTGAGGTGATGCACGTCTGCCCTCCTGTGTCAGTAAGTATATGGCCGTTTTCTTTGATTGTTTACACCGAGCAAACGGAGTGGAGCCAAGTTTTACAAAAGTGGGCAGGCAGAGAGCCCGTGCCGCAGGCAGCAGTGTAACGCCCATTGGACTCCCACCTCTAATTTGCATACGACACGTGGGGACCTCCATGATTGATATTTGGATGGTGGGGACACACTGAAGCAGATGCAGGTAACACTGGAACCCTTTTATCAGCGCACATTTCAGAGTCTATTCAATTGGTAGCAAAACATGTGGGTGACAGAATTCCTTAAAATTTGTGTTTTCAAAGTTGTAATGAAATGTAAAAAGAACTATAGACTGTACATGCCAGACTGTACAGAAGTGGAGGGACTTTTTGCATCCTTTTGTGCAGTAACTGTATACATTCTTTCTCTTGCATGTTATTGACTTCTCTTGGTAGTAATTTATATAAAATCTTTTTTTTGTGTGTTTCTCCCACCGATGGTATGTAATGGTATATGATGGCGTGCTATGGTGTATGATGGCGTGCTATGGTGTATGGTGGCGTGCTACGGGGTATGGTGGCGTGCTACGGGGTATGGTGGCGTGCTACGGGGTATGGTGGCGTGCTACGGGGTATGGTGGCGTGCTACGGGGTATGGTGGCGTGCTACGGGGTATGGTGGCGTGCTACGGGGTATGGTGGCGTGCTACAGGGTATGGTGGCGTGCTATGGTGTATGATGGCGTGCTATGGTGTATGATGGCGTGCTATGGTGTATGATGGCGTGCTATGGTGTATGATGGCGTGCTATGGTGTATGATAGCATGCTATGGTGTATGATAGCATGCTATGGTGTATGGTAGTATGTAATGGGTTATAGTAAAGTGTAATGGGGTATGCTTGCATGCACTGCTGTGTGGTGGCGTGTAATGGGGTATGGTGGCGTGCTTTGGTGTATGATGGCGTGCTATAGTGTATGGTGGCGTGCAATGGGGTATGGTGGCGTGCAACTGGGTATGGTGGCGTGCAACTGGGTATGGTGGCGTGCTACGGGGTATGGTGGCGTGCTATGGGGTATGATAGCGTACTATAGTGTATGATAGCATGCTATGGTGTATGGTAGTATGTAATGGGTTATAGTAAAGTGTAATGGGGTATGGTTGCGTGCACTGCTGTGTGGTGGCGTGTAATGGGGTATGGTGGCGTGCTATGGTGTATGATGTAGTGTTATGGTGTATGATGGCATGTCATTGTGTATTATGCTGTATATAGTAAATCCTGCACTGAGCAGGGTGTTGGACCAGATGACCCTGGAGGTCCTTTCCAACTCTACCATTCTATGAATTCTATCAATAAGCCCTTAGTATCACGATTTTTGCCCTGAAACTGCTGGTGCTTTGGAAGGCTACAGGGACTCAGGAACTTCAGGCTTTGGGTAGCTACCCAAGACAACCCTATTATAATCCACCACAACAATTACTGCCCTCTGGGTCCTTTGGCTTGCCCATCTCCATCTTCCTCTTCTTCACTAGCCCCAACCACTGTTTGCACATGTTGCAAGCTGCATACTTAAGATCCGAAACCTGGGCTTCCAAATACACAACGTGCTTGCTTCTAGTGCAGAGGTTTTGAGCCTGTTCAAGGTTTACATATATTGCGCAAAACACACACCAGGTAGCATTGCGCATGGAGCGCATAAAGGAAGAATAAGTACGTTTTATACCCATCTTCCCCACCGTTCCCCTAGTGTCAGCTGTGCTTTGCTGAACACTTCCGGTGAACTACATAGTGTGTGCGTATAACAAGGAGGACTACGTAGCACACACAATGGACTGCAGATGCTTCATCAGTAACATTTAATATGAAACCGTAAAACTTGGCACTATGCAAAAACATATTCGAGGACTATTCTCACAGGTCAAGATGGCCCAAAACCCTTTAATGGCACGAAACGGCACAATCAAAGGCAAAAATGAGAAGGAGCTGAATGATCAACAGAGTATGCTGATACTCTGTTGGGCATTCAGCTCCTTCTCATTTTTGCCTCAAATTGTGCCATTTCATGCCATTAAAGGTTTTTGGGCCATCTTGACCTGTGAGAATAGTCCTTGGATATATTTTTTACCCTGAAAAATAATGTGGATCGGTGGAGGAAATACACAGAGGACCTATATGCCTGCAACCACATACCTGGACCATAGCATGAGGTGGAGCCTGTGGACTTGAAGCCCTCCATTACGGAGTCAGAAGTGGTTATGATAATGAAACAACTAGCCAAAAATGAAGCACCAGACAGATAACATACTGGCAGAGCTATTGCTGCCAGTACCAGGGAAAACCATCACAGCGCTGTGCCAGGCAGTATAGGCATCCACACAATGGCCGCAGGACTGGAAAAGGTCTGTCTTCATCCCTCTACCGAAGAAAGGCGACTTACAAAATTGCTCCAACTACCGAACAATAGCTCTCATTCCGCATGCAAGCTAGAACCTACTCAAAATTATACAGGAAAGACTGGGATCAGTAGTTGAAGCAACACTCTTTGATGCTCAGGCAGGACCGATGAGGACGCGGCACCCGCGACTCTATTGCAAACTTGTAATATGAAAAAGCTTGAATACCAAAAAATATCTAAATGCACTTCACCGAATACATCAAGGCCTTTGACTGCGTTGACCATGATAAGCTATGGCACCCCTTACAAGAGCTGGGCATATAGGCACATCTAATCAAGCTAATAAAATCACTTTATACCAATTAAGAAGCTACTGTGAGAACACAGTATGGGGACACAGATTGGTTTGGGATCGGCAAAGGCGTCCGATAGGGCTGCATCCTCTCACCCCTCTTGTTTAACCTATATGCGGAAGTGATAATGCGGTAAATGGACCTACACGAATTGGAAAACGGGATGAGAATAGGTGGCAGAAACATCAACAATCTCCTTTATGTGGATGACACAATTCTGCTTGCAGAAACAGAAGCCGGTCTGAAGCAGCTGATATGCTGAAAGTGAAAAAAATGGGCCTCTACCTGAATGTAAAGTACTACTCCAAAATAACAGTGGGCATACAGATGCATACAGCTGTGCATATAGTTATATCAACCCCAAAAAGATAGTCTCAATACACAGATTAGAAATATATATAAAAAAATATTTACCAATCACATTGAAATATTTCTATTTAAAATGTACAAGTTTCACAAGAGAGTGCAGCCCTCAGTCAAATATGCATTAGTATAATGGTTGATGTCCCATATGCGTGTTACAATGTATAACAAGCATCATATCACAATACATTAATAACAGTCACATGTTACAACGCAAAATAAATTAACATACTTATACCATATAAAGCACCGACCTAGATGCACACCCCACAACTACAAAATATGGCCAAATTCTATTGAGGCAATAGACTGCGCACGAGACTTCATCTTCCTTGGTTCGAACATTGACCAGAATGGAGTATCTATGCCAGAGATAAAACATAGGATAGCATTGGGGCGAAGCGCAATGCTAAACATGGACACAATCTGGAAGAGTAGGGATATCAGAATAGCAACTAAATACAGGGTAGTGCAAGCCACCGGTTTCCCCATAGCAATGTATGGATGTGAAAGCTGAACTCCGAGGGAAGCTGATAGGAGAATAGATGCATTTGAGCTGCTGGCGAAAGTTGCTGCATATACATATTGCTGCATGGACAGCGAGAGTAACAAACAGAGAAGTCCTGAATCGTATAAGACCCGATATATCAGTGGAGACAAGATGACCGGGCTCAGGCTCACAGAGGACAACATGGCCAGGATCAGGCTCAGAGAGGACAAGTTGTCCGGGCTCAGGCTCACGTATTTTGGCCATGTAATGCGAGCAGAGTCGCTAGAAAAATCTATAATGCTTGGACAGATAAGTGGCAAAAGAAGACCCGGCTGCCAAATGATACGATAGCTGAAACTGTCAGAGTTAATACTCATAGGGATATCACACAACATCTCCCTTATGTGCATATTACCCAGAGGAGCATGAATGGCCTTTTGAGTCTCCTCACTCACCATCTTGGTGTTCTCCTTAAGGAGAAAAGAAGAACAGAATGCATTTTTGACCCCCGTCCTAGGTCTCTCACTAGCAAAGCCAGACTCCTACTGTACACTGATGAAGGGCAAACACCCTGAAACAGCTTTCTGGCTTTGCTTTTAATTTCCAGTCATTGTTAAAAGGCTTGTATGAAGAGTCTAACTTTGGCTTAAAGGAAAGCTGCCTTTCAATAGGTGGCACTGTGGAGGTATTATTCCATCTCCCTTTTTTGACTACTTTCAGGCCCACGCTTTTCTTTTTTTTTAAGCCAAAGCTAAAGATCACTGCAACTACAGGAGTAGTATGAAGGATGCGGCTACCCCCCACCCTCCACCATTTTCTTTTTTTCCTCTCCACTTTTAACAAAATCATAACTCTTATATTTATCCATCAAAGTTGCTGTCTGTGGGTTGTTTTTTGCGGGACGAGCTGTATTTTTAAATGGTTCTATTTAATGTACTGAAACATTTTTTATAAATTCTAAGAGCAGTAAAAAGGTTGTGCGAGGGCTTGTTTCTTGTGGGACATCCTGTATTGAATCAGAATGGTAGAGTTCGAAGGGACCTCCGGGGTCATCGGGTCCAACCACCTGCTCAGTGCAGGATTCACTAAATCATCCCAGACAGATGTCTGTCCAGCCTCTGTTTGTACACTTCCATTGAAGGAGAACTCACCACCTCCTATGGAAACTTGTTCCGCTCATTGATCACCCTCACTGTCAGAAAGTTTTTCCTAATATCTAATCTATGTCTCCTCCCTTTTCAGTTTCATCCCATTGCTTCTAGTCTTTCCTTGTACAAATGAGAATAGGGCTGATCCCTCTGCACTGTGACAACCCTTCAGATATTTGTAGACAGGTATTAAGTCTCCTCTCAGCCTTCTTTTTTGCAAGCTTCACGTTCCCAGATCCTTTACCCGTTCCTCATAGGACATAATTTGCAGACCGCTCACCATCTTGGTACCTCTTCACTGAACTTGCTCTAGTTTTCTGTCTTTTGGGATGCCCAGAACTGCACACAGTATTCCAGATGAGGTCTGACTAAGGACAAGTAGAGGGTAATAATTACCTCATGTGATCTAGACTCTATGCTTCTCTTAATACATCCGAACATTGTTTGAAGAGTGACCATTTAAATCCCCTACCGGTATTGGTTTACTTTGCTGTACATGCCGTAGAGTCACACATGACCGCTGAAGCAAACTACTCAAAATAGACAAAGAGCCGCATAGGTTAAGGCCAGCTTCACACTGGCTACAAAATTGCATAATGCAACATGGTTTCCAAGGGGTTCTTTCACATGACAGATGTTTTGTAGCCGCAAAGAACCCCTTGGAAACCATGAACTTCACATACATGCGATTTTGTAGCCCGTGTGAAACAGGCTTTAGCTGCTGTAGGTTTTTTTGAAAGTCACATTTATCGGCCAAACGTTTGTTACTTCCTGGACAATCGTTTAAAAGAAGCGCTTTTGAGCAATGCAGCAGAGTATCCCGGACCTGCGGTGACTCCAGTTGTTTAGCTCGCCCCCTCCAGGCTGGCCTGGGGACTCTACACATGGCTCCCGGTCACCGATACTCTGTAGTCAGGACACAATATTGTCCACCAGCTGCAGAGCTGCATTCACATCGAAATGCTTAATCATGAAAACAGGGAAAACGAAATCATACCTGCAGTGTGTTGATGGGTCTTGAGTTGTACGTTTTCTACCGTTCCCCATGTAGTAACACGGATACTCCCGTTTCCCTGAGGCATTGCTTGTTTACAGGCTGCAGTGCGACCTGGGTTCAGGACATCATAGGCAGTGTACACAGACCGAGGCAGCTGGAAAACAGGACCTGGAGCCGTGGGAGAAGAGGGTAGGAGTGTTCATTCACTGCATAGAAAATAGCGTTTTACAAAGAAGGGTAAAAAAACAAAACACACTACTAAAGGAAACTACTTTAACGGTGCAGGTATTTTTTTTGCAAGTTTTTTCCTCCCTACTCTTAGCTAAGTTGTCTGAGGGCAGAGTTGTACTTCTCACCTTTTTTGGTTGTTCCTATGGCGTACATACTGCGTCAAAAATGCATTGATATGTTTAGGGCTTATTCAGACAGGCGTATATTGGCCGGGTTTTCACGCCCGGCTGATATACGCTGTCCCTATCTGCAAGGGGAGGAGGCGGTCCAAGCGTAGTGCACTGAGCTCCCACCCCTGCTTGCAATGGGAGGAGCAGGACAGGGGCGGAGCTAGGTTCCACCCACCCATTGGAAACAGTGGTGAGGGGCGGAGAGAGGGCCTAGTGCTCCTGGCCCTGCCTCCTCCCCCCTTGCAGAGAGGGACAGCGTATATCGGCCGGGCGTGAAAACCTGTCCGATATACACCTGTCTGAATAAACTCCCATGCTATGGCTCAGTGTGATTATGATACAAAATGTATATATATATATTTTTGCTCCATTACTTGGAAATAAAATCTCTTCAGAAAAAAAATACATTTTCTGCCACCATAACTTTTCTTGTCAACATAGTTGTTTGAGGGCTCTTTTTTTGCGGGATGTTATGTAGCTTTTATTGGCACCATTTTGGAGTATATATGACTTTTTGATTACTTTATTACATTTTTTCTTGAAGAGGGAGTAACCAAAAAACCCTGCAATCATGTTTATTTTTTTCCCTCTGGTGACGTGCACCGGGGTAAATAATGCGTTACTTCGATAGATTGCATCCATAAAAATCCAATGATATCAAATGTGCTTTGGGGGTTTTATTTATTTTTGTATGGGAAAAAAAATCTAAGGTACTAAATAAGGCAGGTTTTTCTTTCTTAAAAACTTAAAGGGGTTGTCCCGATGCAGGGGTTAAAAAAGAACACCGCACAGCGCTTACCTGAATCGCCGCGCTCCGGTGACTTCTTACTTACCTGCTGAAGATGGCCGCCGGCATCTTCTCCCTCCGTGGACCGCAGGGCTTCTGTGCGGTCCATTGCCGATTCCAGCCTCCTGATTGGCTGGAATCGGCACGTGACAGGGCGGAGCTACACGGAGCCCCATTGAGAAAAGAAGAAGACCCGGACTGCGCAAGCGCGTCTAATTTGGCGATTAGACGCTGAAAATTAGACGGCTCCATGGAAACGAGGACGCTAGCAACGGAACAGGTAAGTGAAAAACTTCTGATAACTTCTGTATGGCTCATAATTAATGCACAATGTACATTACAAAGTGCATTAATATGGCCATACAGAAGTGTATAGACCCACTTGCTTTCGCGGGACAACCCCTTTAACTAAAAAAATGATTAAAAAAAACTTTAAACCGATTTTTATTTTACTCTTTTTTTAATCCCCATAGGCTGTTCAGGATTTCAATGGGGGCATTTAAATGCTGTTGTTAATTGATAGCAGCATTTAAAGGGTCAACGGTGGCGGTGCTGAGCGGAGCTGTTGCGGGCATGTGACGGCTGTACCGGCACCTGCATTGTATGGAGCAGGATCGACCTCTTGATCCCCCTCCATACAAACCACAAACCTTCATAAATTTCCAGCATAGTTACAAGTTTTCCACCATTGAAGTATATATGGGCTCGCTGAAGGTACACATAAAAAGGGGCATAAACTAGTCACACAATTTCTGCTCCTCTACTGGTGTGTGTCAGTCGCATCATTTCTGTAATATACTTTCATTAAACATTGCTTGTTCCCCCTGTAAATCACGTTTGAAGTGGCCACCACTAGGGGTCTTCCTTCCAGCTTCTCTGCAGTCATCAAGTACCGAGCTTCTGTAGGAACAGACGTTTCCTTGGCACCAAGGGAGAAGTCCTCTTCATAAGCAGCTCCCACGCCTTCAGAGGCTGCACGGGAAAAGGTTTGGTATGGCACGGAGCCTGTTTGCGCCTTAGTTTGGAAATTTGTGTCGCTTTATCATAGAATAACTCCGTAAAGGTTTTGCATATCCCAGTGATTCTGACATTGTTTTTTCGCCACATATTGTAAAAATACAGATAGAATTTGTGCATATTTATTAAAAGCACCAAATTTGAGAAAAATTTCAAAAAATTGTCATTTCTTTCACCTTTTCAACTGCAATACCTCAAAATGTGCAAACATACTGTACACATCTTTGGTAAGATATAGATTTCCATCTGTTTACTTTATTCTGGACGCAGATTGGAAAGATGTCAGGTTTTTTTTAACCATTTAGGAGACGTACAAATTTACCATTGATTATTAACATTTTGAGTAACACTTTATTTTCCTGCACCAAGCCAAGATTGCAAAGGCTCATAGATGTCAGAATGATAGATACCCCCACAAATGACCCCAATTTAAAAACTACACATTTGAATGTATTCACTGAGGGGTGTCATGAGTTTCTTTTCAGGAATTAATGCAATTTAGAGTAGAAAAAATTAAATTTCATATCTTTGCAAATATGTCATTTAACCCATTCCCGCTGCAGGGCGTAAGTTTACGTCCTGGGAGCGGGGTACTTCCCGCAACAGGGCGTAAACTTACGTCCTGGAGATAGCGCTGGATCATATGTGATCCAGCGCTATCCCGCAGCGGGAGCCGGCTGTCAGTCACAGCCGGCGTCTCGCTGCAGCAGAGGGGGGACATCAGAGATGCGCCCGCCACTGTTAACCCGTTCCCTGCCGCGATCTAAGTAGATCGCGGCAGGGAAAGAGTTCACAGCGGGAGCGCGGCTCCCTCTGTGTCTCCGGCCGGAACTCGCGATGTCATCGCGAGAGCCCGGCATGTCACCATGGCAACAGGACGCCAGACACTGGCGTCCTGTATTGCCTATGCCTGAGATCGCTGTATGAGCGATAAGGCATGGGAGAGCAGTAGCTCTGCCATGCCTTATACCAGCGATCATCAGGGCAGTGGTTAAAGTCCCTCAGAGGGACACAAACAGTGTAAAAAAAAAGAGAGATTTAAAAAATGAATTAAAAAAAATGTAAAAAAAAAAGAGTAAAAAAACCATTTTTTATGCTTTTTCTCAGATTAGCATAAAAAAAGGTAAAAAAAAAATAAAACCCCACATATTTGGTATTGTCGCGTCCATAACGATGCGTACAATAAGTTGCACATGCTTTTGACTGTGCACCGAAAAAAACGCTAAAAAAAAAGCTAAAAAACTGAGGCAAAATGCTCATTTTTAGCATTTTGCCTCACTAAAAACGCAATAAAAGTGATAAAAAAAGTCGTATGTACGCCAAAATGGTACCAATAAAATCTACAGCTCGTCTCGCAAAAAATAAGCCCTCATAGAGCTCTGTACATCAAAAAATAAAAAAGTTACGTGACTTTGAATGCAGCAATTTAGAATAGAAAAAAGATTTCCAAAAAAAAAGGGTTTTTATTGCAGAAAAGTGGGAAAACCTAAAAAAATGTTAGAATTTTGGTATCGTTGTAACCGTACCGGTCTGCAGAAAAAATGGAAAGTCTCATTTATGCTGCATGATTAACGGTGTAAAAAAAAAATAAAAAAAATCTATGGCAGAATTGATGCGTTTTCTCTCTCTGCTATCATTAAAAAAAAAATAAAAAATTTTACAATATAGTCTATGTACCCAAAATTGGCATCGATAAAAACTACAGTTCGCCACACAAAAAACAAGCCCTTATACGGCCGCGTCCACGGAAAAATAAAAAAGTTATGGCTTTTGAAAAATGGAGATGGAAAAATACCAAAAAATCGCTTGGTCCTCAACGCCAAAATAGGCCATGTCATGAAGGGGTTAAAAGACAGGCTTTTTTTCTATAGTGCACATAATGAGGATTTGCATCCAAGATGGATCCCCGTTTGTCCCGTGTTCAGAAGCATACCCATTGTGGCCTTAATCTTGCGTCTCTATACACAACGGGGCCCAAAGTAAAAGGAGCAGCCAGTGGCTTTCAGAACAGACATTTTGCTTGAAGGTATATTAGGCCCCATTGCCCACTTGTAGAGCCCTTGAGCTGCAAACGCTGAAAGCCCCCAGAAATGACCCCATTTTAAAAACTATTCCCCTTAACGAATTCCTCTAGGGGTGTATGGCGTATTTTGACCCCACAGTTGCTGAATGAATCTAAGCAAACCGGAAGGGGAAAAAAAAATTACAATTTTTTTTTTTTTTGGCAATTATGTCATTTTAAAGTTGTTTTTTTCTGTACAGCGCATATATGAATGGATACCCCCGTTTGTTCCGTGTTCAGAAACATACCCATTGTAGCCCTAATATTATGTCCGTATGCAAAACGGGGCTTAAACCAAGAGGAGCAATAAACTTCAACTGTGTTCTTACTTTTACATAATCAACATTATCCATTGGATAACTGTTATCACGTGACTGGGTAACACGCGGCCCTCAGTCACTGCTCCAGGCTCTCCGCTACCTTTAGTAGCCAGCAGCAAGGAGACTTTAATTTTCCCGGGCCCTCCCCAGCTTCTGCACTTGTGACCGCCACTTTGCTGATGGGCACATGCGCCAAATTTGGGGAAAGGTCTGCGGATAAAGATTCGATCAGAGGACATTGCCGAAGGCCTTAGGTAAGTAATTTCACCTCCCCTCATGGATCAGATCCGTGATGGGGATGAAACTTTTTTTCTTTTACGTGATGCAGTTTTCTATTGGAAAATGGCAATCACGTGACCAGGGACCACATATCCCTGTGTAATCTCCAGGGTCTTGTCTACATTTGGTAGGCAGGAGCAAGGATATTTTAAACTACCCTGGCAATGCGGCTCCCGGTGACATCCCTCTGCTCTGGGCTACACGTTAGCCGGGAGCCAGAGATTTTTGAATTTCCCGAGCCGCATGCGCCTGACCTGGAGCCCAGAAAGCCACGGGACATCACGGAGGGCGGGTTAGTACTTTCAGCTGCCCTGATAGATTCAATCCATCATGACAGCTGAAGCTTTAACTTTTTATTGGCTTTCATATGATCGGCAGCATTTAATAAATGCCAGCTCCAGGTTGCAGGCTACGTCTGGTAACCGACAGCATGGAGCTGTCACGTCAAGAGCTTGCAGGGCTTTAATCCCTGCAGGGAGCATGTTTTAACGGCCCCAAGAATTAAACTAAGCAAGCCAGGATGTAAAAATGCAATGGGGTGATCACTAAAGGGTTAATGATACTGGACTCAGTAATATGAGACATGGTGGTCCAAAGATGTGGAGCCTTCCCCATAATTTGTTTTCATTTAGTTAGAACACTCCTTTGTTTGGCATTTTGGAAAGTGGGCAAATCTGAGAGACGGCGTTCAACACTGCAGCCATTTTGAAAGTTGCCACCTTGGAACAAAGTCAATATTTGAGTGGGAAGGGGCACGAGTGACATTTATCTGCTAGAGAATTTGATGAAGAATCCAAATATTTACTTTTATTCCAGCTAGTTATTTTTGTGACTGTATAAACCCATGCCCTGACATCACCTAATAAGTTGTTCAAGGTGGTGACATCAGCTAGGATTGTGTATACTCCACTGGGTCACATCAAATCCACTCTTCTCCCTCTCCCCCCCCCCCCCCCCCCCAAACCTACAGATATTATGTCCATAAAGGGGGCTGGATGGTAGGCACTATCCTTCTAGAAGAACACTCGAATGTGCCATCTTCATTGCAGTGATAGGCACTCCTAGTCACGTAACAATTAGCTACTTGGCAGCAGTAAGTCAGTTTTTTTTTGGTGTCCAAATGCCTGAACGGTCCAGGGAAACTAGGGGCAGACCTATAGATACTGCCATACTAACTTCCAGACAGTAAGTGAGCCCACTATCTTCATACCTCACCATGATCTTGTACCAGTCTTACCAGGAGTGAAGGTTTCTTTACCGCCCCATTTTAATAAAATCTTGCTTTAACATTGTACAGTATCATCTACCTGAAATCTGGGTCCTGTTCCCACGACACCCATTTTGCTAACAATCAGGATGGTCCTTATTGAGGCGATGCAGCAGGATCTTGTAAGGCGCCATCTGTGCACAGCCAGTATATGGTGGTTTGACTTGTCCCACGCACCAGTGAGAAACAGTGGGTGATACACTGTGCGCTCTAGCAGAAGCTAACAGCCAGTGTTGCTGCTTCAGTTGTGGCAGTTTTGTTACATCCGCTTTTTGGCAGACCCAACAGTCTGTTTTGTGAAATTCAGCAAACAATTTATCAACTTTGCTGCAACAGCTGGGTGGTCTGTTAGTGTGCCGACCATGGAATCCCACTGTAATGACTCTGGTACTATGCTTCCTGAAGTCCAGCATAACCTCTGTCCCCTCTTCGCATGTCAATAGTGCAGCCATGTGTCTAACTTTGGCAGGGAAAAAAAAAAGTTTAGGTTTTGCTTTTCCAATCAAAAGCTCCCACCAGATACATGACACATGCACCCCTTGACACATGCACCCCTTTTTTATTTAAAGATAGCAACTTTGTTCGAAGATGGTGATTTTCAAAATGGCCACTGAGTTGGGCACCATGCCATAGCAAAATGCCACACAGTTATTCGAGTGTTCCATTTATTTAGGTGTTCATATACCACCCTGTGTAGTGTTTACTAACAATTTAGCCAGAATATCTCCTAATTCCCAAACGGATAAGGGTAAACCATCAAATACTGCCATCCTGGACTAGACAATGCAGCATGGGAATGGTGACTGCAGGGCAGTGAACTACTGGCAGATGGCTTGTTGAAAGTGGATTGTAAACAGGGCAGTAGAAATATGAGGAAGAGCAACTGAAAATCAGAACCTTAATGTGAAACAGCAATGAGTAAGGAGACCCTGCCATCTTAGACAACTTGAACACTGGTACACTTTTAACCCTTTGCAATACAATTTTGGATTAAGAGTTTTAGGGGGCTTTCTCTTTCTGCCATTATACAATGGCACTGTCTGCTGGCTAAAGCAAGTATCACGGTATGTGACATGCTGGAGAGGCACCCCGACAGAGCAGCCAGTAATGTACAGTAAGAATACCCTGCCGGACGTCTTCCAGCATCGGAGCTGTACAGCCTTCAATCAGAATGTCTTCAGATGTCAGACAGTGGATTGGAAAGGGTTAGCATTCCCTGAAACCAAATACCCCATCTGTGATAGTAAGTTCAGAGTATAGTTAGAACCAGATTCTGGCTGCTTGAACTTCTCTTTACAGGCAATAAAGGAACATTACCTATAGATGGTATTTGTCCCACTGGAGCACACATACGAGGTGGAGGGTATTGACACGTTAACACATGTGCAGAAACACCCAGCCAGTAGATACTTGCTGCAGAAGCTTTAAACAGATGCTTGAGCCAGAAGTATATCCATGTATTAGTGTACACTTTCTGAACAGTGTGAAGTGCTTCCTGAACTGTGATGAAAAGCATCTGACTCAAGTCCCTATTTTACCTAAATGTAGGTTAACTGTTCCCCCAAGCATGGCAAGGCCAGTAAGGATGCTGTCAGAGAATCTGACCCTGTTGGTTGCACCCCCTCCCCATAAGCTCTGGCTTGTAAGAAACCCCACATTCTCTTTTTTGCTCTAGTGAAAACCATTTGTGTGGCTTTACTTTGATGCATCTTCCTAGTCCTATAGAGAAGCCTGTGGCATCATGAAACAAGATCTAGAGCACGCTGTATTTTAGAAAAATCCTGACGGAAAAACCCAGACATAAGCAGAGTGCTGCAAAAAAAAAAAAAAGTTAAGTGAAACCCACCTTTGCTTCCCTCTCACCCACACTGATACCCTAATATGCTGAAGGGTGGTTCCTACTATGGTTAACCAATAAAAAAAAAGCAACATTTTAAAAACCCCAAATATTTTATTAAAAAGGCTTTCTGTAACAACTAAATACAAAAACATGGGTGTTAAATAGGTCAATTCATAATTTTTTTAAATCTTAAAGTGATTTCCTCAACCCCAATTGGCCAAAATCCCCATGAAAAGGGAAGATTAAATGAAAAAAATTATGTAGATGCTCATGGTACCTCAAGTGGCAACAGGAGATCAACCTTATGACAACTGGGAAGGCTGCTAGTGGCACAACACAGCATGGGGGTGGGGGGGCAAAACAAATCATGTACAAAGCTTATGCCAAGTGGCAGGGTCACCACAGATTCAGAGGTAGGGAATGTTAGTTAGGATTAGAGATATGAACAGTAGATTCTAGCAATGGGGATGTGAACATGGTTTCCCAAGAATAAGAGTTGAAGGTGCTTGGAAGTATCCAAGCCGCTTGTTAACACAATTCAGTTCAAGTTTTAGAAAACTTGTGTTGGCCCTCCAGAAACTTGAATTAAAAGTCAGATGAGTTAATGCCAAGAACAGAACTCTAACGTAGCAGTCTGCAACTGCGATGCTTCCATCACCAAGAAGCATTGCCTATACAATGCCAGTGTGCTCTGGGAGGTCTTTTAATGCATCAGCAACTTGAGGTGTAAGGAAATCAAATTGTTAAACCATGATTTGTACAAGGTAATTGTTAAGTCTTATTGCCAAAAATACGCAAATGTTAATCATATACATGATTGAGGAGATAAAGCAGGGCACATTAAGGCATGATTGAACACAAGAATGCAGGATAGAGGGAGACTATCTTTGGAATCCTCCTCAGATTTTTACACCCGTGCACCATTCACAGATCAGAGGAACCACAGAACTTTCACAGAAAATTCCAGGGGAGGAGGGAAGGAATATTTAAAATAAAATAAAAATTGGGGACATTCTACGATCTGACTCCACAAATAGTTCAGGCGGCCATCTGTTTAAATAAAGCGCCAAACAATTTCATTCAGACCAGAATAAGTCTCATCTCTCAGCCCTACACACAAACAGGAGAGGGGGGAAAAAAAGTTGAACAGGGTGGCTGACGGCTGTATACAGTGACCCGTCAGCAGACACTGCCACATGCACTGGTGGCCAGCCCAGACAGTCCATAAAAAAAGAACCAGTAGCCTTTTGAGTCTTATTCATCATCCTCTTCCTCATCATCGAAGTCTTCCTCGTCACCTTCATCTTCCAAATCCCTTTTTCGCTTTTCTCCCTGGGGTGTATCTGCATGTACAAATAAAGTGAAAGGTTACATCTGACAGGTTGTGTTGCCAAGAGGTTCCGCCATTCCTAGAACATGCATGTTAAAGGATTAGTCAGCGTTGTTAATGCTTTGTTCCCGACAGACCTTTATAGTGGCTTTCTTACACAAGGTCACTGACCTTCAAGCAATACATTGTCTGTCAGTCTCATGTAATGGATTTAGTTTCCCTGATTAGATTTAGGCAAGAATCCTGAAGCAGATTTACTACTAGAGTTAGACTGTGCAAACCAAGAGTCTTACAATGTGATTCATACTGGATAGCAAATCAGTTGAAGATGTCTGGTCTGTTTGTACCACCCAATAGTTGGATTAGTTCACCTAAAGTTAGCACCGAGGTGCGCCTGTACACAGTAGGTGGGGCCACAGAGGTGTTAGCACGCATGGAGTAGGGGAGCCACGAAGGTCTTAACAGTATTGATTATTAAAAGGACATGGACTCTGCTCCTTCCCAGTCTATCGCAAAACTTGCCATACCATGAGATCACATTGTGCAATAGGTTTTGTAGTCAGACTAAAACTGGAATACTTCAATCTTTTCCCCTGTGGATAGTAACATTGCTTTCAAGTCTTACCCTCCTCATCCTCTTCTTCCTCTTCTCCTTCCTCCTCCTCTTCCACATCTTCCTAAAATTGTAAAAAAAGGAAGAGATTTAAAACAAAGTTCACAATTGAAGCACAGGAGGGAAAAAAGTGTAGCTTCACATACTTAAGCTCACAAATAGGTTTGAGACTAGCAGGTCATTGATTGCATTGACATTGTCTGAAGTGTAGTGAATCTAGTATGTCACCATATTTGTAGACTAATCCAATTACACACGTTAAGGCCCATTTACACGGAGCGGTAATTGCTCAGACAGATCGAGCGACAGCTTTGAGCAATCATTTTGCATAAACTATTCAGTAGCTACTCAAGAGCAATTAAGTCTGCAACTGAAGTCTTAGCTTAAAGCAGTTCATAGCCCAAGGGCTCTTATCTGCTTTCAGTTACTTTGTTCTCCAGCGGGAACCAATGCTATCACTACACTATTCTGCACTACCTGCGGAGAACTGCCGATAAGGCTGAATATTAAATTCAGTCCAACCTAAAAATTGTCAATCAGCTAGCAGTGCCTGAAAAGTGCACGATGGCTGTGCGTTTAGACGCAACGATTAGCGCTCAAACGATTGTTCTGTGTAATTAGGCCTCTAGGCTGGTTGCAAACTGGTCAGTGCCCAGTTGGCATCTGCATGTACCTGGTCCGGACAGGTCACCTGACATGCGCAGTACAGACTTCCCACGCCATCAAGAGGCAATGATGCAGAATGCACAGCCTTCACAATTCAATTCCACAAGTGTGTAGGAAAAAGCACTTTTAGATAGCATGTAACGAACAGCATTTGCTGCGGATTCCATAATGCTAATCAGTGCGTGCAGGCGGCCTTAGTCCATGGTCACATCTGCACCAGAGGGTAACAGGGCCCAATATAAAAAAGTGGATGATATTGTGCAGTATACTCTGCCATTTCAACTTGGAAGTGATCATGGAACATGTTGGAAGGACCCCATTATAGCAGTCTGGTGCAATTCAGAGCCAACACTTGGGTTCAGCCCAGTCCTAGGGGGGAACCCAGATGTAGACATGGCCGCATACGTTCACCACACTTCTATATCTTACAGAAGTGAACCAAACCTTAGATTAGCAGCTTTAAGTAGTCACAGCAACTGACCTCATCATCTACTCCATCTTCATCTTCTTCATCAAGCTCATCTTCATCAAATTCCTCCTCATCTTCATCTTCCTCTCCTTCTGCAAAGAATAAGATCATCAAGGCACAGAAAAGGGTTTGTATGCTTAGTCTTTAAGCCCAACTCAAATTACCGAGTCACAATTTTCTGTTGGTCTTGTCCGGATTCAGCAAGTCTGGGGGGTTTCCTATGAAATGCCATTTCCACAAGCGAGTCTATGGGCACTGTCACATCAGTAATCAGCATTTGTAAGGCAAGTCCAGGAGTGCAGTCCAAGACAGCAGGGGAAAGCCACTCGCTTCTCTGTAGGTGACAGGCTAGTGGTGACATGCAAACCAGAAACCGGCTCCACTGCAGTTGCTCCCATGCAAGGACTGGCTAGAAGCCACAACTGATGCATAGGAACACAGAAAGCTTATCGTTCGGTTAAGAGCTTTCAGCTCTATTAGATGATCCAGGCAGACACAAAGGAACAGATGACATGTGCCGTCTTACATGTTTCAGGCATGTTTTATAGCCGATTAAGGGCAACATGTTTGTGTGAAACACGCAATGCAGCCCATGCTGCCTGTTCCTTCATATCTGAGTCGTTTAATGAAGACTGAAAGCTTTTCACCCAACGCTGAACTTGGTTTTCCTGTGCAATCTTAGTAGTGGTTTGCACAAACAGATACAAGTTACTGACTAAACTACCCCCATGTGCCCAGACCCAGGCTCTGAACAAGAGCCAATTACAAGAGGGTCATTTAACAGCTCTACAGCAACAATATTATGCATGCAAGACAAGAGGATCACATATGATGCAAAGTATCATTAAAAACATGGTTTTGACAGTTCTTTATAGGTGATGTGGGAACGGATTCCCAGAAGTAATCATCTTTAAACATTTACACAAGGTTTAGCAACAGAAAGCTGAAGGGAAGCTTCAAGGAGTCATCTGGTTTGTAAAAATGGATAGTGGTCCAGTGTCTAATCCCAGGATAGGCCATCAATATCTACTTGGCCCGTCAGCTGATGGAAGGGGCTATGGTGCTTATGGGAGAGCTGCAGCCCCTCAGCTGACAGGGGGTCCCAGCAGACCTCCACAGAGCAGATATTTATGACTAGGGGGATCAATCTCTACAAACACCATTTGTGACCACCTCTTGTAATGCCTTCCCTACACCCATTCTCACCATCTGGCTCTGGATCAGAATCCGGTGCTTCTTGGTCATCGGCATCAAAGCCATCAAGGTATGTTAACTGCGGCAGCAATGCGAATACGCTCTCCCGGTAGTTGTTCAGCATGGTGACTTCACAGTTGAACAGATCTAAACTCATGAGGTGATTCAGCTTTTTCTGTAAAATAAAGCAGCTTCGGTTTAGTTCACGGACGGGCAGGTGCGACAGTTTCAGCCAACAACATTTTCTCTGAAAGGTACATTCCTAGAAACCATGTAAGCGGGCCACTAGTCACCTATGGGGGTGGAAGAACTGAGCCAACATCTTCAGGCTTGGTGCACAAGACATACAGCCAACAAGTCAAGCATTAAAGACTGTTCGATATACTAGAACTTATCCACCTATTGTGTTTCATTCACAGGACCAGATTGCTCACATTGTGCTTCAGCTGCCTTATTACTCTAACAGATTATACCTTCATACAAGTTCATAGTTCAAATACATAGTGACAAATTTACTGAAATCTAGGCCAAAAACACACTTTGAAGTACGATGAATTGGATATTTATCCCAAGGTTGGTATACTGTTGATTCCTCATCTAGCGGCTCCCAGGAAGTCTGTAGCCGGAGGACGCAGGCTGGCAGTCAGTGCTCAGCAGCGAGCTTATGGCCACTGAAGCCTGCAGCTGTCAGGGGGGCAGTGACAGGCACAGCTGTCAGCCGGCCGCTTCTAGTTCCAAGCAGTGGGTACGGGGAGCCTCTAGAGCTTTGTCAAGTCCCAGACAACCCATTTAGAGGAACATTCTATCAGTGCTATAAGCATTGCTTCCAAGTGAGGAGCCCCCCCGCTCCAGAGAAGCGCTGTATGGCAACAGAACGCAGTACTTTGACAAATCCCATTTAGACAAGAAAGCATACTGAGACAACTGCCACAGAGACACCTATAAGACTTGTCACTAACCAGTGTGCTAGCCATAAGCAGTAGGTCCTCAGAGACATGTGAGCAGCTGAATACTGTATGGCTGCTACCGTGCAGAATCCAACACTGGTCAATAGTGACTGGCAGCTAAATACCCACATAATCCATGACATTTTGCATTTAGGTGTTGAGGTTACAAGGTGTTTCCTGGACAAACGTTTGATGACCCATCTTTGAGAGATCATCAATAGTTGATCAGCTGCTGCAGATCCTTGATGATCAGCTGATCGCCTCCACACCGAGAAGGACGTTTAATAGGTGGCTTTACTTCCAATTAAAAATCAAGGGGAATATTGCCTCCTACTACACTTCCTGCTCCAACCCAGACGGCCAAGGCAATTAACTGGTCAGAGGATCCCCAGCAAGTTACTATTGATGCTCCATCTTCACATTTTATCAGTAGTATTTGCCCAGAGACCCACTTTAATAGCCCCACATACCTTCAAGTTTCCTCATTGATTGAGATAGGTACAGTCACTCCAGAAACTCACCACCAACTTCTTGGTGAGCATAAATGTAGATTCCTTCATCCCCTCTAAAACATCTACTTGATTGCACTAGTAAGGGCCCCTCTTCTGCCATGACAGCACCCAAGTGTGCCATGCTGCAGAGATGAAGCACCTTGCTCCTTCACTGCCCATGACACTTCATCCCTGCATACTTCACAAGCTTCAACATAAAGCTGATCAGACAGCTGGGGTCTGGACTGCTTGTGGCCAGCTAGTCAAGTACCCCCGATTTAGAATCGCTGACTCCGCAAGTTTTTGCCAAATTCAAGCATTTCATGAAATGCAGATATGTCCAAGAAGTTAGACCCAATGTCCACATGCAGATTTTATTTATAACATCCACACGTGGCCCCATTCATGGGAGAGCCGTGCATCTTGCTGCCCAATACGGATGCATTAGCATCCGTAGGGCAGCTAAAGCATGCGGATGGATTTCTTCCCAGCATGCAGGACGCACAGAAAGAAATCGCAGCATGCTCCATTTCCCTGCAGGTCTCTGTACGGATGGCTCCCATTGAAGCCATCCAGATCCACAGCACAGCCGCAGCTGTTTGTGCTGTGCCACAGATATGCAGGAGAACAGGAGTTTAAAAAAAAAAAAAGCTGTGCACGGCACATGCGTGCTTGAGCACATCCGCCGGCCAGAAGAAAGATCCAGCCTGCATGTCTGAGTCCCGCAGCGTCCGGAGAGATAAGATTGTGTCTTCCCTCTCCATGGCCGCAGGCATGCAGATTTCACTGCAGGATTCAGCAATGGAATCCATGTGTGCGAGTGGACATGAGGCCTTTGGCTACATGAATGGAAGCCTGGGACGTGCCTCAGACTAGAGCTGCAGTTAGTGTAAACACAATGGCAGCTTCCACTAGTTAGCTGAGCCCAATTATGTATAACGAGGATTGGAATTGTAAATATTCATCAGCAGCTATTGTTCTAAAGCTAATGGAGTAGAAGGATCACATGGCAAGTCACAGGCAAACATGTCAATATACTCACAAGTGGCTCCAGAGTGTTTATGTCCTTAATCTTGTTCCCACTGAGATTCAAGTGTGTTAGATTGGGGGTCTTCTTTGCAAGCACCTCCAGACCACCAGAAATCCTGTTATCACTGAGCTCCAGCTGCAGGACACAAGGCAGATATTAGTTACCGATCATACGGTGTCCCGTCCTCCACTGTAAGCAGCATTATGCATTTTCCATGTCAATTTAACAAAACACCCAAAAAGGCCTTTATTGACTTTATAGTTGGGCCCTTTATAAGGAACGATTACAGGAAGAAAGAATGTATTGATTGGGTGAACCTGAATGATGAAGTGTAAACACGGCCAGCAAGTGATGGATGAGAAGGGGTTTTTGCTTCTTGTTTGTTTCATGCAGGCATAATAGTCTGTCGCTTGTGACCAGTGATCATGTAGATCATATCCCCTGGTACAACCAACATCTGCCTGTAAAGACCAGCTGCACGAGCAAACACATCAACCGCCAGTGCCAACCAGTTATTCTGGGTAAGAGGAGCCTTCGCATCACACTAGCCTGTACATATGGCATGCAGAGGTCTAGGTTTGGGGGATTGTTGGTCCTCCATGTCCTAGGTCTATTACTGAGTGTAACAACTTAAATTCCTTCTTAGGGCAACTTTACACAAATATGTACAATCTGACGGCATATAACAGTACAAATACATCCAGCACACAACTTTAGGCAGTGAAAACTGCAAGTCCCAAGCCAGTTGGCACATCAAGTCATATAGGTGCAGTGGCCCGACAGTCCTGCAATCAGCATGCTACGTGAACAGGAAGCTTGCTTTAAAGGCACTTTTAGACAGAATTGCTCAGTCTAAACCCAAGCCAACAGCTGATGACTTTGCTCATCATTCCATCATTGGCTCGTCCACTAATCATTGGGATTAAAAAGCGAACGTGGAAGACGGAAGGATTTCCCCCCGGATGACCAGGCTGCTCAAAGTGAGCTACAATGTCACTCAGCCCATTTAAGAGGACCCCAACTTGTACAGATGAACATAAGCAGTCAGCAGCGCTGAAGACATTCCTAAAGCTTCCCAAGGTAGGGACATTTCACAGCCCCACAAAGCAGACGAGGTTTCAAGAAAACTTCACACAAGAAACTCAGCACAAGTTGCCCAGCGGTGAAGATTTCAGCTCCACAGCACATGAAGCAGCAAAACCTGCACGTTTGGGGTGGGTGGGGATTCTGCTGTGGGTCTCACTGTTTGCATTGCAGAGTGACCTCCACATGGGAAGCGCCGGCCCGCTGCAGCACCAAGCACTAACAGTAACTACACTTTATAAAAACTTGCTGTATCTAGAGGTCTGATCAGCGGGGGCCAAGACCACCGATCGCTGAAGACTGACAAGCTAATACAGTCATGTGTCAGTCTTCAGTAGCCGAGGGATCAGCAGGCAAGGAAGGGTGCTGCAGGGGAACTGGCAACCCACCGGGGGTCGCACCACAGGGCCAGCACTCCACCAGGGTCACACCACAGGACCCAGCACCCCACAGGTCACAACATGTCACTCCAACAAGCTACAGGTTTTTAAAAATGCAGCTACCCCAACCACCCCCACCCACTCCATGCCTCAGCACAGCCACCATTGTAGCACCACTTACCTTCCTTAACTTCTCCAGCTTGGGTAGGTTGGCGACGGACAGCAGGTTGATGTTGATCATGCTCAGGAACTCCAAGTTCACAAACTCGGCGGTCAGCCCGGTGATCTTGCCATCATCGGAGCGGCAGTTGTCCAGAACCATCTCCTTCACCTGCAGAGGAAGAGCCGATACAATGTAGCACAAGTCCCTGATACAATGTATAACAGTGGGCGGAGCCTAGAGAATGTACCAACACCCCAAGGGCACCCCAAAGTATCACCAGCGGCCAGATCACAACTGGGACCCCAGATGTGATGCCTCTGCCCCGCATATCACACCCAGCTGCCGCCGGAGAGCCCTGCCCGGAAGAGATCGCCATGTTACAGATTGGAGGTCCGGCCGGCGAGCACCCCCACTGGAAGGGCACAAGTATGGGCGCACACAGCTACAGGGCGCCCGAGGAAAGTTATACCATGGCGGCTAACTGCTGCAGAGAGCCGCTCGTAGGCGCAGCCGGCTGGCCATCCCGGAACCGCCATGTGTGACCAGTTGCGCCCCCGGCCGCCGCCTCCACAACACGTGCTGCCGGCCGCCGCCCCACGTGCTCACCCACGGCACAAGGCGGGAAGCGCAGGACACGAGGCCGCACGGTGCGGCGGACCCGCTGCCTCCCCGCTAGTGCGGAGCCCGTGTCGAAGCGTCGGGCCGGCAGAGTTGTCGTCCGCCACGTGTTCGGCCACACACCTCCCCGAGGACCGCCGACAACCCCGGCGTCCTCCAGCGCACGGAGGAGCACTCACCTCCGCCGCCTTCCGGTTCCTCAGCTCCAGGGTGAGTCTCTTCTTCATGTCCATCGTGCGAGGTCCGCGCAGCGCCGAGTCTCCGGGTGGAAATAACCGCGAGCCACCCGCCGCCCCTTATATAGCACGGCGCCAAAGACACAAAGGAGGGGTTTGGTTAGTGGTGGGAGGATGTGGCGCGGCCGCTGCACTGACCTCTGCTGGCCGCGCCGGGTACTGCACTCCCGCCTCCAGCTGTCAACAAGCACAACTTTATCGGCAAGCCAGTCGTGCACAAACACGTCAGCGGCCGCGGCGCCATTACAGGGCAGGAGGCCATAGACGGCGGCGTGAAGGAGAAATACCCGCCCCGGGCAGGACCCGGCCTGTACCGTGTGGTGACGGAGGATTATCCGCCCTGGCCGTCCATTACACGGATACCTGTCTACCTGAGGACATGTAATCCAACCGGACGGGCGCTTTTAACGGATCGCACGATGCGCTGCTGCACGCAAAACCGCTACGGAAAAAAACATTTGTTTAATATTGCAGCCAATGAATTGGCGTAACAGCGCCGCTGGGGACGCGCCGTGTGGTTGGCGTAACCGTGCCGCTGGGGACGCGCCGTGTGGTTGGCGTAACCGTGCCGCTGGGGACGCGCCGTGTGGTTGGCGTAACCGTGCCGCTGGGGACGCGCCGTGTGGTTGGCGTAACCGTGCCGCTGGGGACGCGCCGTGTGGTTGGCGTAACCGTGCCGCTGGGGACGCGCCGTGTGGTTGGTGTAACCGTGCCGCTGGGGACGCTCCGTGTGGTTGGCGTAACCGTGCCGCTGGGGACGCTCCGTGTGGTTGGCGTAACCGCGCCGCTGGAGATGCGCCGTGTGGTTGGCGTAACCGCGCCGCTGGAGACGCGCCGTGTGGTTGGCGTAACCGTGCCGCTGGGGACGCGCCGTGTGGTTGGCGTAACCGTGCCGCTGGGGACGCGCCGTGTGGTTGGCGTAACCGTGCCGCTGGGGACGCGCCGTGTGGTTGGCGTAACCGTGCCGCTGGGGACGCGCCGTGTGGTTGGCGTAACCGTGTTGCATCGGACAGCGCTCGGACGTCCTGGGGGGCTGAACACGACGCAATGTTCTCACCAAACATCGAAAATGGCGCGCAGCGGTCAGATCAAACGAATGGCTGCGGTTTTCAGTCCAAAAATTGTACATATAGCTCATCCATATGCGTGCGCCCTAAGGTGGTATGTGGGCGAGCGCAGGACGGGTCCAAGAAATGCGCACCTGTGTTGCGCTGGTAAACGTGACTATGCGAGTGAGATGCGTTTTACAGGAAAAGCGCATTGCAGGGCGGCACATCAGATTGTCGCACACGGGGAATCTCCTTAATTTAATAGGAAAAATAAACACTGACATCACATTCGCATGAAAATCGTATCTGCCGCAGAGAGTAATGGGCGCCATCGTCCAAGGAATGGCGCATGCAGCGGTCCGCCCTTGTAGATAATGGCTCGTACGACGGAAGAATATCGGCTGTGTGAATATGGCCTAATGGTAAAACGGTCCTTGTTGCCCATAGCAACCAATCACAGCGCAGCTTTCTTTTTATTTCAGTAGTTTAAGAAATGAAAGCTGAGCTGTGATTGGTTGCTTCAGGCACCCAGGACGGTCTTACACATAAGGCCCATGAGTGTGTCATGCATGCGCTCTGCTGTGAACCAGGAGCTTACGCCACACGGACGCGTCATACATGACCGTCGGCGCACCCACTGTTACACGTCTATCAGTCGGCTGGCAGACATTTTGGGGGGAAATTTAAAGGTGTTATCCCAAAATTGACTGACCCCTCCACCGATCCCAAGAATAGAGGTCCCGGATCCCCTCCTCCTCACGTGTGTGCTGATGCGCCATTCATGTCATGGGCTGATAGAAGTAGCCGAGTACAAGCTCTCGTCGGTCTCCCACTGCGCAAGTATGACCACCACTCGGGGACACGGGACCCCAGCTCTCAGCAGTGAGACCCCCACGGATCAGACTGTTATTCCCTCTGCCATGTATATTGCAGCAGGGCGCTGGAATAAACTGCGTCCGTCTCAGACGTTCTCGCCGTCTTCTGCTCCCGGGGTTTAACCTGACATCAGCCAAAACTCAAAAATGGTTGCAGATGTGGAAAAATGACCGGACCCACCCAGTCCTGATGAGCTGCTACCCGTAAATCATGTTCCCATCACCCCACCCCCTCCATTGGCAGTTCTTGGGCTGAATCCAAGATGGCTGCCACCAGTTATTTGGAACTTTTCTGCACAGGTCCTGGATAGTATTTTCACCAAGTTTAGCTGAGTCATGTCCCTGTCACATGGGCTGCCGGTCGGGTAATGACTGCCTGAACGCTGATGTCACCACTGAGGTCGTCGGTGCTCCTGCAGAGCGTTTACACTGACACATCGCGGGTTTCTCGCCTGGTGCTTCTATGTGAGCGGGGAGCGTTTACACGCAACCAGAAGCCAGCGATAGTTTTTTTGCTGCCTGAAAGTCACCGACGCCCAACCCCCAACAAGTAGTGAGCAATTATTTTTTTTGCATTTACACTGAACGATTATCGCTCAAACTCATTTGTTTGAATGCAGTTTGAGCGATAATGGCTACGTGTAAACGGCCGTTCCGCCCAGTAGATGGCGCTCTCGCCACCAGCCCACCCTCACCACTCAGGTTTGATTCTATTCACAAGGCTTTACTTCCTCTAGTATTTATATGCAGATTCCACCCCGTTGTCAGAGGGATCCACATGGCGGCCCTGCAGTAAGGATGCCACCATACAGGTTACAGGGCCTGGCACGTACTGGAGGTGGCACACCAGCCAAGTACTCGCTTGTCCACATATCGCCTGCTTACAGCACTCTCAGGCCTTGTTCACAGCTATTGGAGCCGCGTTAAAAAATGACGACCATCTGAAGTGTCGGTCTCCAATGTATTCAGATGACTGGTTTTTAGTTGTGTAAAGAAAAAAACGTGCCGGGAATAATAGGACATTGGCGGTTAAAAGCAACGCTACTCCCCCGATGTGATGCGAGGCGGTTTTAATACAAGAACACCTCACATCTGCAGGGACATCACGTGTTGGCGAGTGCGAAATGCGGCGGGATTCACGGCTGACACCGCACTCACCCGTGTGAAATTAGCCTTAAGGCCTCATGTCCACGGGGAAAATCGGGCCCGCTACGGATTCTACATGTAGAATCTGCAGCGGGTCCCTCCTGCCCCGCGGACGTGAGCGCTGAAAATACAAATAAATAAGAATTTACCTATCCGTAGCGGGCGGGGAAGCTCTGCTCTTCCTCACGGCCGGATCTTCTTTTTCGGCCGGCGGATGAATTCCTGACGCCGGCGGCACGTCGTCGACGTGCCGCGCGCATGCGCCGGGCACATCCGCCGAGCCGAAGCAAGGTAGATGCGGCCGTGAGGAAGAGAAGAGCTTCCCGGCCCGCTGTGGGTGAGTAAATGCTTTAAATTCCTATTTTAGGTCTCCCGCGGATCCGGACGGCTTCCATAGGCTTCAATAGAAGCCCGCGGGAGCCGTCCCCGCGGGAGACCCGCACGAAAATGGAGCATGGTCCAGATTTTTTCATGCTCCATTTTTTTTAAAATCCATTTTATTGACGATCCGCGGGTATTTATCTACCCGCGGGTGGTCAATGCATCCCTATGGGGTGCGGATCCGCGTGCAGGTAATCCGCTGCGGATCCTAAATCATATTTTGCCCGTGGACATGAGCCCTTGGACTTCATTTAAAACCGTGACGGAAGTGTCGGGCCCCCCACCTACCCTGATACTTCTAGACTCGCCCGCAGGCGACTTTCTACAAGTTGCGCCACATGTGACCTCGCCCCGAGGCATTCTGGGGCAGATTTACCACATCGCAGTAGGTGTACATGGGCGTCCTAAAGGCTGCACCCCAGATTCTTGGGCATAACTTGCATCGGACAGCACTCTTGACACCCAGCGTCAATTGCGGAAGGGCCATAGATTGGCCGGCTTCCATTGTGCATTTTGCAACTCCGCGCCAAAATGAAGCATGCTGCGACTTTTCCTCCACGAGCAGAAAGAATCACTTTTCCGTAGCATGCTGTGAGCGGTATTTGGTGTGGGACCTGGAGGCGGACGCCTGCCCAAGATTCCAAAATGCGAATCCCGTCGCGTGCAGCCAGCCATATACTCCTGTTAAGCTTAAAAACAGAGCAGCTTCCAGCTGGGATCTTCGCTTCTAGAGCGTTCTTGCGTTCGGCGTGCTGGTGTCCGAGGGTCTCGCCGTCTGGAGAGAATCTATTGACTTTCTGCACTCGTATTCATTCTCCAGCTGTTCTGAGCCCTCAGGTGTCTTCTGGGTCTCATCAGCAATGGAGTCCGAGGGATTTAGGACTAAATCTATTCTCAATCTTTACCCGCAGGTTTTGGAGCAGTTGGCCGTCAGCATTCCGCTGCGGCTTTCTCTCCCCATAGAGAGGAGAGAGGCCGCTGCAGAAAAGAGAAAATAATTGACATGCTACGGAATTCAATTCCACATGTCAGTTTTCGTGCTGCTTGGCCGTAGCGCGTGGACTTGGTTTTTGCAAAATCTCGTCCACTTTGCTGGCTAATCCCGGCATTAGGAGCCGCAGTCGGAATTGCTGTGCGGACTTTCCTCACAGAAATTCCACCGCAATTCCGCCCCTTGTTAGCCCAGCCTAAAAGGGCCCGATGTCTATGTAATACCATGGTGACAAATGACAACCTGACTGCGCTCCTTGTTCTCTGGATATTACAAAAGATAAATAAAGCCTTTAAAAACCATTCTATTGAAGATTGAAGCTTTATTGCATTCACCTCTATGCTTTATAATTGGTGATTTAACAATAAGGAATTGGCAAGAATATTGGGAAATGCATAATATAACATAAATCAGGATACCTAATATATCAGTATATACATTATACATGTTTAAGTATGGCAAATAGATGCATAAGTGAGGCTAGGAATAGGTCTTTGGGCACGAAATGCATCATACAGCAAGTAATGTAAGTGAATGCAATCATGTTGGGACTCACAAGTTACCATGACCGGAGTGTTGCTAGAAATCCAGCAGGTTTGTGTTTTTGCAACTGTCAGGTCATGATCATAGCAATTTTGCAAGCCGTAATGCGACCGCATTCATTTATATTACATGTGACACTTCAGATTGTCCATGTGACGTGTTGTGCTATGTAGCCCTAGTAAAATGATAACGCAGACACAAGTGCAGGTATCGTGTTTCCAATATGCTTTCAAGTTAAAAACACGTGCCTAAAGGCCCATGTACACGGGACGCATGACATGCAAACGATGCCCAATACTCGTCCCCGCACATACTCCCTCCTGTGCTGTTGCACAGGAGCGAGTATCACTGGCTCGCTCAGCAGGGAGGCTGTAGGAGATTTCACTCCTCGCTCTCCCCCGCCCCTCCCCATTCACTTGACACAGCGGCGTTCAGTACTGAACGACCATCGTTCAGCATATTAAGCTACATAAAAACCTGAACGCTGATCGATCAGTGTAAACAGCAGCCGGTCAGTACTGAACGGCCACAGCTAAAGTAAATGGAGAGGGATGGGGAGAGAAATCTCCAGCAGCCTGGGCGCTCTGTGAGTGAGCCAGCGGAACTCGCAACGGTGCGGGGATGTGTGTCGGGCATCGTTGGCCTGACATTTGTTGCGTGTAAATGGGCCTTAGGGCCGCCTTCACACAGGCAGACTTGCATTGCGGAATCCGGAGCGGGCGTTCGCCTCCGGATTCTACAGCAAATACCACCCATGGCATGCAAGGGCAAAGCAATTTTTCCTGCACACCAGCATAAATCAATTGCGATTTTCCATGTGCGGAGGAAAAGTTGCAGCATGCTCTATTTTTATGTGGATTTCATGTGTATGACTTCCATTAAAATCAATGGAAGTGGTCTGACACGCGGCCCTTTCGCAATCATTTCGTAAAGGTCTCGGGATCCGTGTCATCCCTTAGCGATGGCGCTGCAAAATCTGTATTGCGCATGTGCGCTGGCGGGACATCCGCAGTCACATTAAGAAGATTCCGGACAGGTAACGCGGGGTCACCGGTCGAGCGGAGGGTCAGATTCCGCATGCAGAATCCAACCCGTTCGTGTGCAGGCAGCCTAAGACAAAATTTTTATAGTTTAGTCTCTTCACATCTGTGCAAGGAACCTTTATCCCAAATTTCATCAAAATATAACAAACCCTGAAGATACCATTGGTGCCCATGATGGGCAGATACCGTTTGTGCCCATCATGGGAAGATACCATTGGTACTTATCATAGAAAGAATACGGCACTGCTGTTATTTTTGGTTTTCTGTTTCTATGATGGAACAGAAACACAAATGCCCCTACAGGTGTGACCCAGCCTCAGTTTGGCATACAAAGGAGTCCCTTTTGTTTGTGGTGAGCGGGGCTTTCATATGGGTGTGACATTTGTTAGCATAACAAGTTTTATTCTGTACACATTTCCATGTGTTAGAGGGGCTAACAAGCTTGATCTGCAGCCAAAATAATCTTATTTATCTAGATTGTCTGCCCAAAACAATCCAGAGCCCCAGCTAACAGTGGCCGGTCCGCAGGTGGTTCTCCACATCCTCTCCATTATAAAAAACCTAGTCTAAACTGTTTAGCTCAGGTAAAGGACTGACCAATAAAACGAGCTGCGTCTATAATGGGCCAAAGGCTCAAATAAAGAAACCATGCAGCAGAGACAAGGGAACAAACAAAACCCTTCTGGCAGACATGGGCTAGAATACAGACTACTGCAGACGATTCGCCTCCTGTTATATCACAGATCTGATACATGAAAGCCAGGTGCAAAATGTACACAGACCGGGTTAATAGTAGGGCTAATTCAACTAAGCATTTCTATTTTTTGCCTGCAAAGACTAGTCCAGTTTTAATCCGTGTTAATGTCATGTTCCATCATTAATCCGTGTTTATGTCATGTTACATCATGAATCCATGTTTATGTCATGTTACATCCGTGTGCATTAGTTGTGTCTATTGTTTTACTTTCAAGTGGCATTGTTTTTTCTCTTACCCAAAAAGAAACTGGAGACGCAATTATGTAACTTTTTTCCCCAACCCACGGAAAGGTCACATGACCACACACACACGCACATCTTCTTTTGCCTTTACTGCACAGAGTGTTTTGCTTGATACCTCTGTTAGGTTTTAGGCTGGTTTTTGGCTTTAGAACATGTCCTTCAAACCTATGAACCTTGTTCTATTGGCCTGGCTTATCTTTTGGAGAGGTCAGATGCTGGAGGAAGAACCAAGAAGAAAGAGGAAACAATGGGCTCATCATATAGTCTAACAGCAGGCCTTCCACATCCGCTGATTTCACCTTCAGCAACTCTCTAACACATTTTCTGCCGCCCACTGCCTGTCCAGATAGACATTTGATAGACCGCCGGAAGAGCTGCTAGAACTAACCTTCAAGAGCACCAAAATAAGATGTATTTCTTCTGAGGAACACCTCATTATAACCCTGAGCTAAAAACACATACTGCTGCATGTCCCAATGCCATGATGTCACTCAGCTTTTTGAGCGAACGATATCATAAATACCCCTTTCGCCCTATGCCGTCATGTGGCCCTGATGCACTACCGTATATGTGATCTGCCTTTTGCGCCAGTATCTACAACTAGTAATGGTGCAGACAGAATACAGTCCTAATTTATTCTACTTTTTTTCAGATTCCCGGTGACTGGAAACTCATCCGTGTTCCTACATTGTCAGTTCCCGCTGGTCATGGCAACTGTTGCAGGATTTTCTGGTTGATCTGTAATGTAATCTGGCCACGAATGACGCTGTTAGCGATGCCTCAGCCTACTGCACAGTGATGGCTGGACACTGCTAACAGATTCTTCGCCGCTGTGCAGCTTCCAAACTATCCCGGGACTCTGGATGGTAAATGTCAAGAAGTTGCCGCGACTAGGGCCCTAGTTGTGCAACTATAAATGGTGCTTTCTGGTAGTGGTATTGTCCTTGGCTGACAGTAATTACGGTTTTATAATTGTAGACATCAGGGCTTCCAGAATGGTTCAGCAGCTTCTGTCCAAACGGCTCTCCCTGAGCCCGATCATCTGCCCCTCAGCTCCATTTCTATTTGTGGCTTAAATAGGCCTTGGAATTACTATCAATGTGATGTGGCCATTTCTATGTACAGGCTTGAACAGCAAGAAGTGCCTTTTTAAATAGGGCAAGTACGGATGGTGAGTGTGCCCACCCACCATGATTGAACGTTTTCTAGGGATAAACTGTAATAGCTAGAAAATGTCAAACACGATGGGTGAGCAGGGTCAGCATGGGCTGTGACACTTCTCTGGCCGCATGCTCCTGGATGACCCTATATGATATGAATAACCACTCTGCAAAAGTCTGCAATTAAAAACTCAAAAAAATCCACACTAGTTGCTAAAATCTGCATCTGTGCTGCGTTATGTCCAGTTCCATCCTGTATTAAAGGTTCCTTAGACATTATTCATAACACAAGTGCAGTTTGCAGGGGCATCAAGTGCTCGAGCATTATATAATTTATATCCTGCAGAGTGTACATTATCCCAAACATGCAATAATTAGCACTGGTCCTATCTGCTCTTGTGCATTCTGTACCTGGATGATAATCCTCCATGTGGAGATGCTGTCTCTAAGGGCTCATTCACACCACCGTGATTTTACCGCGTGATATGCAGTGAATAGAGTCAATGAAAGTATGTTGATTTTCATTGATCCATTCACATTAACATATAAACACTGCGTGTAGATACGCACATGAAAAAGATCTCAGTATGCTTTATTTCACTGCGTATCCTGAAGATAGAGCAATACTATTTCTATGGGCGGTGTACGCAACACTATCCATACGCAATACATTGCATATGGGCGACGTTTAATCATTAGCGGCACTATGAGACAGAATGGGGAATTTAAAAAGAAACAAGTCAAACTACATGTGACAGCGTGTGTGAGATATGCTATGATACGCAGTGCAATTGTTGCCATACGCAGTGATAACCGTCTCCACAGGCCGATAAAATGCTGCGTGGATCATAGAGCTGTGTGAATAAGGCCTAAAGCTTTTTTTGTTTTTGCTTCTATAGCAATGTTAAATGCTATACATTGTATACATCTGACATTGCTTTACACAGAAACATTAGAGGATTCATTTGGGGGGGTAAATATTATTGATTGAGCAAACTCCCTAAGGCCTCGTACACATCTGCATTGGAGGTCCCATTAAGATTTACTGAAAATAATTGTGCAACATTGAGAGCTATTATTTCCACTAAAATGGCATGAGTGAAACCAAGAAACCAATTTAGTCAATTGGCTCCGTTGGAGAAAAAGGGAAGAGGGTGAATCCAGAAAACTACAGGATTGTACAAGATTGTCCTGGAACTATCTTTCGGGTGGGCCAGAATACATCGGCCGCTGCATGGGCTCCTATGAAAGCTAATGACAGTGGCCAGAGAAGGGAGGTGGGAAGGAGTTTAGCAGCGTGACTGCTAAACTCCCTCCCTCTTCTCCCCTCCGGCTGATTGCAATGGGAGGGGATGTGGGCGGAGCTAAGTTCTGCCCCATCCTACCTTTTTCCATTGCAGGCTGCAGACCTCATCTGGAATACTGTGTCCAGTTCTGGGCACCTTACTTTAAAAAAGACATTGACAAACTGGAGCAAGTTTAGAGAAGAGTTACCAAGAGGGTGAGCGGTCTGCAAATCAAGTCCTATGAGGATTTGGGAATGTTTAGCTTGCAAAAAATAAGGTTGAGAGAAGTCTTAATAGCTGTCTTCAAATATCTGAAGGGCTGTCACAGTGCAGAGGGATCAGCCCTCTTCTCATTTGCACAAGGAAAGACTAGAAGCAATAATGGAATGAAACTGAAAGGGAGGAGACACAAAGAAGATATTAGACAGTGAGGGGGATCAATGAGTGGAACAGGTTACCATGGGAGGTGGTGATGTTCTTCAGTGGAAGTGTTCAAACAAAGGCTGGACAAATATCTGAGATGATTTAGTGAATCCTGCACTGAGCAACCTTTCAGTGTATACACACAGAGGTCAGTTAGATTCTCCTCAGTATATACACATAGAAAAATGTTACATTCTTAGTATATACACTAAGAGGTGACATAGATTCTCCTCAGTATATACACAGAGGTGAGGTAGATTCTCACTATATACACACAGAGGTGAGGTAGATTCCCCTCAGTATATACACATAGAGGTGAGGTAGATTCTCCTCAGTATATACACATAGGAGGTGAGTTAGATTCTCCTCAGTATATACACATAGAGGTGAGGTAGATTCTCCTCAGTATATACACATAGAGGTGAGGTAAATTCTCGGTATACAAATCATTTGCTTAGACTATATAGTTTCTGGGAAAAGAACTATGTCATGTATCATACATTTTCACAGTTTTTTACGCTTAGAATTGAATATTGAAGTTGCAATCCCTTTACTTTTCCTATTTACAACCTAAAGAATGATCATGCCAAATTTCACGTTTGTGCGGTAAAGGTGTGTATTATTAGTTACATTACAAACGGGGTCACTTATTTTCATGCTTAGAATTGAATTATCAAATTGCGACCCCTTGACTTTTGCTGTTTAGGACCCAAAGAATGGTTGTGCCAAATTTCAAGTTTGTACTACACCAGAAAGTTAGAGAATTAGATTAGGTTTATAACATAGAGGGGTAACTTACTTTTTCCCTTAGAATTGAATGATCGAGTTGTGATGCCTTTACTTTTCCTATTTATGATCTAAAGAATGATCGTGCCAAATTTCACATTTGTACATCACTGGGAAGTCAGAGAATTAGATATGGTACATTGCATAGGGGGTCTCTTACTTTTGCACTTAGCATTGAATAATCAAGTTGTGACACCTTTACTTTTCCTATGTATGACCTAAACAAACTTTGTGCTAAATTTCAAGTTTATATGACACCGAGAAGTTAGAGAATTAGATTAAGTACATTATATAGGGGGTCACTTACTTTTGCTCTTAGCATTGAATAATCAAGACCCCTTTACTTATCCTATTTACAACCTAAACAAAGGTTGTGCCAAATGTCAAGTTTGTATGACACCCGGAATTTAGAGAATTATATTAGGTACTAGCGTACCCGTCGTGCGTTGCTGCGAAGACACAGACATACATAAATTCGTTTTTATATATCTAGATAACAACCAATCACAGCACAGCTTTCATGTTACCTCAGTGGTATAATATATAACAACCAATCGCAGCGCAGCTTACATGTTACCTCAGCTTTATAAAATATAACACCCAATCACAGCGCAGCTTTTATGTTACCTCAGCAGTAAGAGAAATAACAACCAATCACAGCGCAACTTTTATTCTGCCTCAGCAATACAAAAAATAGCAACCAATCACAGCGCAGCATTCATTTTACCTAAGCGGTATAATAAATAGCAACCAATCACAGCACAGCTTTCGTGTTGCCTCAGCAGTATAATATATAGCAACTAGAGATGAGCGAACGTACTCGTCCGAGCTTGATGCTCGGGCGAATATTAGGGTGTTCGGGATGCTCGTTACTCGTAACGAGTACCACGCGATGTTCGGGTTACTTTCACTTTCATCTCTGAGACGTTAGCGCGCTTTTCTGGCCAATTGAAAGACAGGGAAGGCATTACAACTCCCCCCTGTGATGTTCCAGCCCTATACCACCCCCCTGCTGTGAGTGGCTGGGGAGATCAGGTGTCACCCGAGTATAAAAGTCGACCCCCCCCCCCCCCCCCCCGCGGCTCGCCTCAGATGGGTTGTGACAGAGATCAGGGACAGTGGTATCGTGTTGGAGCTGCTGTAGGGAGAGTGTTAGGAGTTAGTGTAGGCTTCAAGAACCCCAACTGTCCTTCTTAGGGCCACATCTAACCGTGTGCAGTACGGTGGAGGCTGCCTTTTGCAGTGGTGCACATTTTTTTTTTTCCAAATCGGCCGTGCAGAGCATTGCACCCTGCAGTAATACTACAGGGACAGAAGTGGTGGTTAGGCAGGGAGAGTGTTAGGAGTTAGTGTAGGCTTCAAGAACCCCAACGGTCCTTCTTAGGGCCACATCTAACCGTGTGCAGTACTGTGGAGGCTGCTGTTAGCAGTGTTGCACTTTTTTTTTTTTTTCCAAATCGCCCGTGCAGAGCATTGCGCCCTGCAGTAATACTCCAGGGACAGAATTGTGTAGGCAGGGCCAGAAGACATATTTTATTGATTGAATATAGGCAGTGGGCCTTTCCTTTAAAAAAAAAAAAGGGCAAAAATTCTATTTGGCCTGCCTCTGACAGTCCTCAGCGTTCTGGGTACGTGTGTGCTGGGTGGAGAACGTAAAAAAAATCATACGCAGCCAGCTAAGTTTAACAGCAGGCTTGCGCCAATTTATTTCCTGGCTGGGAAATCACCGCTCTGCTGTAGTTAATAACAGTGCAACACTGCAGTTCTGTGACACACTGCAGGGCCACAACACATTTATTATTGATTGAATATAGGCAGTGGGCCTTTCCTTTAAAAAAAAGGGCAACTATTCTATTTGGCCTGCCTCTGACAGTCCTCAGCGTTCTGGGTACGTGTGTGCTGGGTGGAGAACTTAAACAAAAATCATACGCAGCCAGCTAAGTTTAACAGCAGGCTTGCGCCAATTTATTTCCTGGCTGGGAAATCAAATCACTGGTAATGCAGCATGCTGAGGGGTAGGGGTAGGCCTAGAGGACGCGGCCGAGGACGCGGAGGCCCAAGTGATGGTGTGGGCACAGGCCGAACTCCTGATCCAGGTGTATCGCAGCCGACTGCTGCGCGATTAAGAGAGAGGCACGTTTCTGGCGTCCCCACATTCATCGCACAATTAATGGGTCCACGTGAGAGACCTTTATTAGAAAATGAGCAGTGTGAGCAGGTCCTGTCGTGGATGGCAGAAAGTGCTTCGAGCAACCTATCGTCCACCCACAGTTCTGCGCCGTCCACTGCTGCAAATCCGAATCCTCTGGCTGCTGCTCCTCCTTCCTCCCAGCCTCCTCACTCCACTACAATGACACATGCTCAGGAGCGGGAAGACTCCCAGGAACTGTTCTCGGCCCCTGCTCAGATTGGGCAGCAGTGGTTCCTCTCCCACCAGAGGAGTTTATTGTCACTGATGCCCAACCATTGGAAAGTTCCCGGGGTCCGGGGGATGAGGCTGGGGACTTCCGGCAACTGTCTCAAGACCTTTCAGTGGGTGAGGAGGACGATGACGATGAGACACAGTTGTCTATCGGTCAGGTAGTAGTAAGGGCAGTAAGTCCGAGGGAGGAGCGCACAGAGGATTCTGAGGAAGAGCAGCAGGACAATGAGGTGACTGACCCCACCTGGTTTGCAACGCCTACTCAGGACAGGTCTTCAGAGGGGGAGGCAAGGGCAACAGCAGGGCAGGTTGCAAGAGGCAGTGCGATGTCCAGGGGTGGAGGCAGGGCCAGACCGAATAATCCACAAACTGTTTCCCAAAGTGCACCCTCGCGCCATGCCACCCTGCAGAGGCCAAGGTGCTCTAAGGTCTGGCAGTTTTTCACAGAGACGCCTGACGACCGACGAACAGTGGTGTGCAACCTTTGTCGCGCCAAGATCAGCCGGGGAGCCACCACCAACAGCCTCACCACCACCAGCATGCGCAGACATGATGGCCAAGCACCCCGCAAGGTGGGACGAAGGCCGTTCACTGCCTCCGGTTTGCACCGCTGCCTCTCCCCCTGTGCCCCAACCTGCCACTGAGATCCAACCCCCCTCTCAGGACACAGGCACTACCGTCTCCTGGCCTGCACCCACACCCTCACCACTGTCCTCGGCCCCATCCACCAATGCCTCGCACCGCACCGTCCAGCCGTCGCTAGCACAAGTGTTTGAGCGCAAGCGCAAGTACGCCGCCACGCACCCTCAAGCGTTAACCGTCCACATAGCCAAATTTATCAGCCTTGAGATGCTGCCGTATAGGGTTGTGGAAACGGAGTCTTTCAAAAGTATGAAGGCGGCGGCGGCCCCGCGCTACTCAGTTCCCAGTCGCCACTACTTTTCCCGATGTGCCATCCCAGCCCTGCACGACCACGTCTCCCGCAACATTGTACGCGCCCTCACCAACGCAGTTACTGCGAAGGTCCACTTAACAATGGACACGTGGACAAGCACAGGCGGGCAGGGCCATTACATCTCCCTGACGGCACATTGGGTGAATTTAGTGGAGGCTGGGACAGAGTCAGAGCCTGGGACCGCTCACGTCCTACCCACCCCCAGAATTGCGGGCCCCAGCTCGGTGGTGGTATCTTCGGCGGTGTATGCTTCCTCCACTAAAGCACCCTCCTCCTCCTCCTCCGCAACGTCTGTCTCGCAATCTAGATGTGTCAGCAGCAGAAGGACGTCGCCAGCAGTCGGTGTCGCGCGGCGTGGCAGCACAGCGGTGGGCAAGCGTCAGCAGGCCGTGCTGAAACTACTGAGCTTAGGAGATAAGAGGCACCGCTGAGCCTCCAACCGGGCATGGTCGTGTGTGACAACGGGCGTAACCTGGTGGCGGCTCTGCAGCTCGGCAGCCTCACGCACGTGCCATGCCTGGCCCACGGTGGTTCAGCGCTTTCTGAAAAGCTACCCACGCTTGTCAGACCTGCTCGGAAAGGTGCGCCGGCTCTGCGCACATTTCCGCAAGTCCCACACGGACGCTGCCACCCTGCGCACCCTGCAACATCGGTTTAATCTGCCAGTGCACCGACTGCTGTGCGACGTGCCCACACGGTGGAACTCTACGCTCCACATGTTGGCCAGGCTCTATGAGCAGCGTAGAGCTATAGTGGAATACCAACTCCAATATGGGTGGCGCAGTGGGAGTCAGCCTCCTGAATTATTTTCAGAAGAGTGGGCCTGGTTGGCAGACATCTGCCAGGTCCTTGGAAAGTTTGAGGAGTCTACCCAGGTGGTGAGCAGCGATGCTGCAATCATTAGCGTCACCATTCCTCTGCTATGCCTCTTGAGAAGTTCCCTGCAAAGCATAAAGGCAGATGCTTTGCGCGGAGGCGGGGGAAGACAGTATGTCGCTGGATAGTCAGAGCACCCTCCTGTCTATATCTCAGCGCGTTGAGGAGGAGGAGGAGGAGCATTAGGAGGAGGGGGAAGAGACAGCTTGGCCCACTGCTGACGGTACCCATGATGCTTGCCTGTCATCCTTTCAGCGTGTATGGCCGGAGGAGGAGGAGGATCCTGAAAGTGATCTTCCTAGTGAAGACAGCCATGTGTTGCGTACAGGTACCCTGGCACACATGGCTGACTTCATGTTAGGATGCCTTTCTCGTGACCCTCGCGTTGCACGCATTCTGGCCACTACGGATTACTGGGTGTACACACTGCTCGACCCACGGTATAAGGAGAACCTTTCCACTCTCATTCCCGAAGAGGAAAGGGGTTCGAGAGTGTTGCTATACCACAGGACCCTGGCGGACAAGCTGATGGTAAAATTCCCATCCGACAGCGCTAGTGGCAGAAGGCGCAGTTCTGAGGGTCAGGTAGCAGGGGAGGTGCGGAGATCGAGCAGCATGTACAGCACAGGCAGTGCAACACTCTTTAAGGCCCTGGACAGCTTTATGGCTCCCCACCAAGACTGTGTCACCGCTCCCCAGTCAAGGCTGAGTCGGCGGGAGCACTGTAAAAGGATGGTGAGGGAGTACGTAGCCGATCGCACGACCGTCCTCCGTGACGCCTCTGCCACCTACAACTACTGGGTGTCGAAGCTGGACACGTGGCCTGAACTCGCGCTGTATGCCCTGGAGGTGCTTGCTTGTCCTGCGGCTAGCGTCTTGTCAGAGAGGGTGTTTAGTGCGGCTGGGGGAATCATCACAGATAAGCGTACACGCCTGTCAACCGACAGTGCCGACAGGCTTACACTCATCAAGATGAACACAGCCTGGATTTCCCCAGACTTCTCTTCTCCACCAGCGGACAGCAGCGATACCTAAGCAATACGTAGGCTGCACCCGCGGATGGAAGCATCGTTCTCTATCACCATCCAAAACGGGGACATTTCTGCTTCATCAATCTGTGTATAATATTCCTTCTCCTCCTCCTGCTCCTCCTCCTGAAACCTCACGTAATCACGCCGAACGGGCAATTTTTCTTAGGGCCACAAGGCTCACTCATATAATTTTTCAAAACAATTTTTACTCTTAAAAGCGTTGAAGCATTAACTTGAACCAATTTTTCGTTAAACTGGGCTGCCTCCAGGCCTAATTACCACTTAAGCCACATTAACCAAAGCAATTAATGGGTTTCACCTGCCATCTTGGTTGGGCATGGCCAATTTTTTCTGAGGTACATTAGTACTGTTGGTACACCAATTTTTTTGGGCCCTCACCTACAGTGTAATCATAGTAATTTCTATGTTCTTCGCCTGCACTCATGGTACAGAAAGGTGTGTGGGGTTGGCCTACACTTTAGCTACATAAATGTAACTGGGGCCTTGTCTATACTGCAGCTACTGAAATGTGAAAGAGACTGTTATCTCCCTAAACTGCTGCAATGGGAATGTTACTGGGGCCTGTCTTGAGTGCTACTATTACTGAAATGGAACTAAGACTGCGCTCCCCCTATACTGCTGCTAGTGATATGTTAGTGGGGCCTGTCCCTAATGCTACCGCTGAAATGTTAATAATTCTGGGCTCTGCCTATACCGCTGCTAATGCTATGTCACTGGGGTGTGGAAACAGAGGCTTCACAATGACATGATGGCGGCGAGGCCATTTCCCACCAACGCTGTTACTGTTAAGGTGCATATAACCACGGACACGTGTAGAGGACACATAGTGCCTCCAAAACATCCCCCTCCTCCTCCAACAATGAAAACATTCTTGGCAAATACCTTTGCATTGGTCCGTCTGGTGGCAGTCCAAGAATTTCACCTTTAACGACACAACAAGAGAGCACCACCACCATCCCCCCGCCACGGCCCACTTAATCCTGGCCACATTCCGAAAACCAACTACATAAAACCGCGCTACCAGGTCCGCAGTCACCACCATATTACCACCAACGAGGTTACTGTTAAGGTACATATTACCAGTCTGACTGGGGCATGCAGTGTGGGCCGAAGCCCACCTGTATTGTATCTGACGTTAGCTCTGCTGAGTAGGGCACTGCAATGGGATATATTTATGTACCGCCGGTGGGTTCCAGGGAGCCACCCATGCTGTGGGTCCACACGGAGTTGTAACTGCATCTGTCCACTTGTAAAGAACCCCAGTCAGACTGGGGCATGCAGTGTGGGCCGAAGCCCACCTGTATTAAGCACGACATTACCTCAGCTGTGATGGGCAATGCAATGGGATATTTTTATGTACCACCGGTGGCTTCCTGGCACCCACCCATGCTGTAGGTGCACACGGAGTTTAACCTACATCTGTCCACTTGTAAAGTACCCCAGTCAGACTGGGGCATGCAGTGTGGGCCGAAGCCCACCTGTATTAAGCACGACATTACCTCAGCTGTGATGGGCAATGCAATGGGATATTTTTATGTACCGCTGGTGGGTTCCAGGGAGCCACCCATGCTGTGGGTGCACACGGAATTCTCATTGCGGAGTTGGACCTGGCTGTGACTATTTATAAAAAAACGCGGTCTGACAGGCATGCAGACACCTTGACAGAATGAATAGTGTGTGGCACATAGGTTCCCCATTGCTATGCCCACGTGTGCAGCTCCTGATGGCCGTGGCACAGGATTATATTTCTCATTGCTTCTGTACAGCATTGTGGGCTATCGCCCCGCCCCTTTTAAAGAGGGTCGCTGCCTAGCCGTGCCAACCCTCTGCAGTGTGTGCCTGCGGTTCCTCCTCATGGCAGACGCACTTATAAATAGACATGAGGGTGTTGTGGCATGAGTGCCGCTGAAAGCTGCGCAGGGACACTTTGGTGTGTGCTGTGGACACTGGGTCGTGCGGGGGGGTTGGGCAGCATGTAACCCAGGAGAAGTGGCAGCGGAGTGTCATGCAGGCAGTGATTGTGCTTTGTTGGAGGTAGTGTGGTGCTTAGCTAAGGTATGCCATGCTAATGAGGGCTTTTCAGAATTAAAAGTTGTTGGGAGGGGGGGGGGGGGGCCACTCTTGCCGGTATTGTGGCTTAATAGTGGGACCTGTGAACTTGAGATGCAGCCCAACATGTAGCCCCTCGCCTGCCCTATCCGTTGCTGTGTCGTTCCCATCACTTTCTTGAATTGCCCAGATTTTCACACATGAAAACCTTAGCGAGCATCGGCGAAATACAAAAATGCTCGGGTCGCCCATTGACTTCAATGGGGTTCGTTACTCGAAACGAACCCTCGAGCATCGCGATAATTTCGTCCCGAGTAACGAGCACCCGAGCATTTTGGTGCTCGCTCATCTCTAATAGCAACCAATCACAGCACAGCTTTCATGTTACCTCAGCAGTATAAGAAATAGCAACCAAACACAGCACAGCTTTCATTTTACCTCAGCATTCTCAATATCCAGCAATTGTCTTGTGAAACGTTCGGCGGATGCATCATTTTGTAGTTGAACATGCATCCCGTTACTCGTAATGCCTTTTGCTTTTGTCCTTGAGATGGAAATCAAACGATCTTTGTCTGGGGGGCATAACTGTCGACGACGCTCGCACGTGCGGCACCTATCGTAGGATAGTTGTACTATGCCAGTAAACTTCCCAGGAGTGTACTCAACAACTTCCCAAAGTTTCATGGCGATCAGATGAATGGTGTAATAATGCATAAAGGACAGACAAACAGACATACATTCATTTATATATATCAGGAAGTGAGAGAATTAGATTCCGTACGTAAAATTTGGACACTAATTGTTTTGCGCTTAGAATTGAATAATCGAGTTGTGACCTATTAGCTTTTCCTATTTATGACATAATCAATGCTCGTGCGAAATTTCAAGTTTCTATTACATTGGGAAGTGAGAGAATTAGATTCCGTACGTAAAATTTGGACGCTAATTCTTTTGCGCTTAGAATTGAATAATCGAGTTGGGACCCAATAACTTTTCCCATTTATGACATAATCAATGCTCGTGCCAAATTGCAAGTTTCTATGACATCGGTAAGTGAGAGAATTAGATTCTGTACGTAAAATTTGGACGCTAATTGTTTTGCGCTTAGAATTGAATAATTGAGTTGAGACCCATTAGCTTTTCCTATTTATGACATAATCAATGCTTGTGCCAAATTTCAAGTGTCTATTACATTGGGAAGTGAGAGAATTAGATTTCGTACGTAAAATTTGGATGCTAATTCTTTGGCGCTTAGAATTGAATAATCGAGTTGGGACCCATTAGCTTTTCCTATTTATGCCATAATCAATGCTCGTGCCAAATTTCATGTTTCTACGACATCGGGAAGTGAGAGAATTAGTGGCAATGATAGAAATTGAACGATTACGTGGGGGGGGGGGCGTAACTGTCGAGGACGCTCGCACGCGCGCCATTTATCATAGCATAAATGTACTATGCCAGTAATCTTCCCAGGAGTGTACTCAACAACTTCCCAAAGTTTCATGGCGATCGGATAAATGGTGTAGTAGTGCATAAAGGACAAACAGACAGACAGACACGCATACATTCAATTTTATATATATAGATGTTACATAGGGGTGCACTTTCTCTTAGATATTTATGATCCTCTTCCTATTTATGATCTAAATAATGGTTGTGCCAAATTTTCAGATTTATGCGGTACAGATGTGTGTTATTAGTTACATTTCACATGGAGTCACTTACTTTTGCACTTAGAATTGAATAATCAAGTTGTGACTAGAGATGAGCGAACGTACTCGGTAAAGCACTACTCGTCCGAGTAATGTGCTTTATCCGAGTATCTCCCCACTCATCCTGAAAGATTCGGGGAGCGCCGCGGAGCGGGGAGCTGCAGGGGAGAGCGGGGAGGAACGGAGGGGAGATCTCTCTCTCCTTCTCTCCCGCCCGCTCTCCCCTGCTCCCCGCCGCAACTCACCTGTCAGCAGCGGCGCTCCCCGAATCTTTCAGGACGAGCGGGGAGGTACTCGGATAAAGCACATTACTCGGACGAGTAGTGCTTTACCGAGTACGTTTCGATCATCTCTAGTTGTGACCCCTTTACCTTTCCTATTTAGGACATAAAGAATGGTCGTGCCAAATTTCAAGTTTGTACAACACCAGGAAATTAGAGAATTAGATTAGGTACATTACGTAGGGGGTCACTTACTGAATAATCAAGTTTTGGGTACTCAAGAAGGACAGAGTTTGAGCAGGTACAAAGGCAGCAACTAAAGTAAAAAAATGGAATGGGCGGACTACAATTTCTAGAGAGGTTATCAAAATTGGGATTATTTAGTTTAGAAATTAGATGGCTGAGTGACGACCTAATAACTATGTATAATATATCAGGGGTCAGAGATCTCCCCATCATCTATTATATATCAAGGGACAATATAGAGATCTCTCCCATCTTCTATTTATACCCAGGACTGTGACTGTAACAAGGGAGTGTACTCTACATCTAGAGCAGCAGTTCCCAAACTGTGCTCCAGAGAGCCCTTGAAGCTCCACAAGCGACAGCCAGGGTCTCGGACTGAGGGTCTCCATGGTGGCGAACCTGTGGCACGCGTGCCGTCAGCTGCTCACCACTTGGGTGCCGCAGCTACCCTGCCGGTAATTGCAGCAACACTGATCCCGGTGCACACTCTGACATCAGTGTGCACTCGGGATCCTCCTCCCCTGGGTCCTTTTCTCCTTGGTTCCACAGGAGAGGACAAGGGAGAAAATGTTCTGGGATCACACACTGCCGTCATTGTGCACTGAGATCAGCACCGAGAAGAGGAGGAGCGGCGCTGACTGCAAGGAGCAGGTAAGTATATTGGTTGGGGGCTATTACTAGGGGCCATTACTGGGCCGCAATAGGGGTCACCTATTACTACTGGAGCCGCAATAGGAGTCCCCTATTACTACTGGGGCTACAATGGGGGTCACCTTTTACTACTGGGGCCACAATAGGGGTCACCTTTTACTACTTGGGCCATAATAGGGGTCAACTTTTTCTACAATGGGGTCTGCAATAGGGGTCGCTATTACTACTGGGGCTGCGATAGGGGTCACTATTTCTACTGGGGCTGCAATAGGGGTCACTATTACTACTGGTGTCAATATAGGGGATGCTATTACTGCTGGGGCCGCAATAGGGGTCACCTATTACTACTGGAGCCAAAATAGGGGTCGCTATTACAACTGGAGCTGCAATAGGGGTCGCTATTACAACTGGGGCTGCAAGAAGAACATATCAGAGCTTGAGTGGGTACAAAGGCGGCAACTGAAATCATAAATTGAATGGGTGGACTACAATACCCAGAGGGGTTATCAAAACTGGGATTATTTAGTTTAGAAGTTAGATGGCTGAAGGGCACTCTAATAACTATAATATATCAGGGGTCAGTATAGGGATCTCTCCCATCATCTATTATACCCAGGACTGTAACAAGTGGGGGCTCTGATAACTATGTATAGATATATCAAGGGTCAGTACAGAGATCTCTCCCATTATCTATTATACCCAGGACTACAACAAGGGGGCACTCTAATGTATAGATATATTGGAGATCAGTACAGGGATCTCTCTCTTTATCTGTTTATACCCAGGACTTAACAAAGAGCTGCTCTAATAACTATATATAGATATATCGGGGGTACGTGAAGAGATCTCGTCCATCATCTATTATACCCAGGACGGTAACAAGTGGCGCGCTAAATAACTAGAATCATAGAATGGTAGAGTCCGAAGGGACCAACAGGGGCATCTGGTCCAACCCCCTGCTCAGTGCAGGATATGAGCAGGAGGTATAGATATATCAGTGCGCAATATATAGATCTCTTTCATCATTTGTTATACCCAGGACTGTAACAAGGGGGCTCTCTAATAACTATGTATAGATGTATCAGAGATCTCCCCATCATCTATTATATCCAGGACTGTAACAAGGTGGCGCTCTAATAACTATGATTAGAAGGGTCGGTGATCCTAGGATTATTCCAGTTGCCAGATTGAAATCAGGAAGGAATTTTTTTCATCTAAAATTAGAAAAATTGGCTTCTACCTCATTGGTGATTTTTTGCTTCCTGTGGATCAACATTGCAGGATAAGGGCTTCTACCCACTATCGTTCTCTTTAACGCTTCGATATCACTGCGTTTTTTTCTCAATGGGACTTTCAAATGTTTAAATCACGCCGCACAAAAATCGCAAGTTTGTGCTTTTGCGATTTTTGTGCGATGCGATGCTAACATTGGAAAGTCCCATTGAAAAAACGCAGCAATATCGCAGCGTTAAAAAAACGCTAGTGGGTAAAAGCCCTAATAGGCTGAACTGGTTGGACAGATCTTTTTTTAACCTTCCATACCATGTTTCTGTGTTCTTGGACACCCGGACACTCTCACAATTGGCGGATGAACAAACAGAACATTTGGGCCAGCCCACTTTTTACTACGCTAACTGGGGTACAACGCTCCCATTGATTCCAGTTGCACTGACATGGACTGGACTGTTCAGTGAAACCTACTAAAATAATACACCAGTTAACTTCTTCTTTGCCTAACTTACTCCCAAAACCTACTGAGGAGCGCTTGTTTCCCCAAAATTGTAGACCAAAACCATTAAGATGAAAATCACAAATTCTTTCTGAACAAAGATCTTTGGTGCCCCCCATATACCAGAGATGGAACAAAAGGAAGCTGGAGCCTGAGCCCTTGGATGTGAAGAGGGCTGTTTGGAAAAGACCGAGGGACCGGAGACTGCCTGCCACCTAAGGGCTCGGTCAGATGAGCGTGTGTTTTGCGCGTGCATAATGCATGCTTCTAAAAGAATTTGAAGCGCAAAACAGCACGCACCTAAAAAAGATAGGACTTGGTGCGCTTTTTGCTGGACCTTCCATTGACTCCTATGGAAGAAGGAGTTAATGGAAACTCCTGTGCATGGAATATCTTCCCCGCTGCTTACAGAGGGGCATTTAACCCTTTCCAATCCACTGTCGGACGTCGGAAGCCATTCTGATTGAAGGCTGTACAGCTCTGATGTCGGAAGATGTCCAGCAGGGTATTCTTACAGTATATTACTGGCTGCTCTGTTGTTGGGGGCCTCTTTAGCATGTCCCATACCACAGTACGGGCTCTAGCCAGCAGATGGCGCCATTGTATAATGGCAGAAAGAGAAAGCCCCCTAGGAAACCCTGAATCAAAAATTGGATTGAAAAGGGTTAAAAGGTGCTTCTAGCCAGGAGCAGCTTTTAAATGTCCCGCTGTTAACCCCTCAGTTCCCGCAGAGATGAGGGGATTCCCGTAGGGTTATGTTAATCCTTGCGGGGAGTCCCCTCATCACTGAACATTGTGACAGCACTGTCAAAGTGTTCAGTGATGAGCGGACTGCAGCAGGGATGAAAGAATCCGCTGCCACAGCTGTGACAGAGGACCGCAATGCTGTCCCATCGCTGGCCTCCATTGATGTGCTCTGGTTACAAGGAAGACAGGCCATGCGCGGCTTTGCACTGTGAATAGCTGATGACGTGCCGCAATACTTTATTATTTTCCGCGCATGCACAGATGTACTCTCCACGTTGGTTCGGATACATCAACTAGCAGCGCTGTCAGGGCTCCGGCGCGTCTTCTCAATCATTTATGGGTGTGATTGGTCCCTGCGCTCAGCCAATCAGAGAAAGCACTTCCAGGAGGCAAGGATTTTTAAATTCCCGGCCAGAAGAAATGATACAGAACAGTGTTCCCCAACTCCAGTCCTCAGGGACCACCAACAGGTCATGTTTTCAGGATTTCCTCAGTGTTGCACAGGTGATGTAATTATTGTCGGTGCCTCAGACATTGCCACAGGTGTTCTTGCCATAGGATATACTGAAAACATGGCCTGTTGGTGGTCCCTGAGGACTGGAGTCGGGGACCCCTGATACAGAAGAGTGACAGGGAGAAGAGCCCTGACAGCGCTGCTAGGTGATGTATAATTTTTTTTACAGCAGCTAGGGCTTATTTTCAGGGAAGGCTTATATTTCAAGCCTTTCCTCAAAAATCCCTGTAGGGGTTGCCTTCATCCCATTGCTGTCAATGGGGTGGCAGCAGCATTGGCCCCATTGAAAGCAATGGAATAGCATTGGAGTCCTCTGCCACAGCTGTGGCAGGGGATTCTTTCATCCCTGTGGGGAGTCCCATCATCACTGAACACTGTGACAGTGCTGTCACAGTGTTCAGTGATGAGGGGACCTTCGTGGAGCAGCTGCTCCAGTGAACAGGAAAAGTTTAATGCGCTGTGGATATGAACCTTTGCGCATTCACAAGTTTTCTGCATATGCAAGGAGCGCATTTTTTTCATGCACATAGGCGCTCAAAAAAACACGCTTGTCTGACCGCGGCCTAAGAGAGACACTGTGCTAAATCCCCAACCTGGTGGGGTATTAGGAGTGCAAAAAAGACCCAAGGGAACTGTAGTAGAGTCGTCCTCCTGATCTTAGACTAGCATAAGGCGAAGGAAGTGATAATTGTCACTCCACAAACTGTGAGGCCAGCCTCAGAAAAAACACTTGGTGTGCACACCGTGGGGACTTAGCAACCGTACCTGTCGCTCAAGCGTACACAATAGGGACATATTAGTTGGGGTTTGAAGCTGTGTTTCAAATGGACTGTATTGTTTTTAGTAGAGAGTCAACCACTAAAGTAAACTGATCTTTAAACTGTTACTGATATAGTTTTGAGTGCATTGTTTCTTGTGCCTGAAGACATATTGATCCTAGTTAGCCATAATTAGCGTTCGGTAAATCTTCCATAAAAGTTAACTGCTTGCTTGTTATTACAGCATTACTCATTTTCTTTTCTTTGTTCGTAATTAAATATTGTATTATTTAGTAACTCCTTCTACTGCATCATATCCTGAATCTGGGTAGCGGTAATATCGCCTGTGACATAATGGTAGAAGTCTGAAGGTTGCTTCTGTGTCAACTTTTGCCATCAATGCTCCTGTCCCAAGGGACCTTACGAGGCTGACTGCATCTCCATACCCGTCTTGTGGATACGTCATATGCTATATCATGGAACATTTACCTAGTCCCTTTTCTGAAACCTTTTTGAGCAGTAAAATAATTAGCTCTGCTATGGGTGTATGGCTGGTGCCTGAAATAGTCCCCTTCCCCATTGGACCTCTTTCATCATAAATTGTAAATGGAAGTCTGTAAAAGGCTGTTAAGTCCAATTCTCCCACAATGCATTTAAAGGCAAATTATAGGCCATTGAGCAGCTGGTCCAGAAGATTTAGGCCTGTGACGCCAATAGGTAATATTTGGTATGTAAGCAGTTGATTGTAAAAATTGATAGATAGACCTCAAGTCCAGACAAATTGGAGCTCTACTGCCAGGGACAGCAATGTAATGATGTATAAAGGCACCAATTTAGTTTATACTGAATATTAGACTGACCAGCTGATATATGAACTCGTGTATAATGATGATATATTGTTAAATCCTGTCGAGACACAAGATGGCAGCAAAGTCTTATTATCCTGATTAGCTGTTATGAGAGACATTATATATCCCTTATGTGATACACATTAAATTGAAATGTCCAGTTTCTATAGCCGCTTACGTAAATAAGGAAGATGGAACAATACCTCTGCAGCACCACCTATTGGATGGCAGCATTCCTGCAAGTTAATGTCAGACCCTTTATATTGGTCTTTATAACAATAATTGGGAATAGGAAACCAAGCCAGAAAACTGTTTGCTACATATTATAGCCTATAGCCGCTTACCACATACTAGACAATGCAATGTGTACTAAAACCACCTCCAGAGCTGATGGTCGGTAATTCTAAAGTTGTCAAACCTACCTCAATTGCCTATTCCAAGCAGTCTTTCCAGTCTGTTATTTTAGCTAGTTGGTGTTAGCTTTGGAGGAAATTGAGCACAGTGTCAGGTAGTACAGGCCTGTGCAATGATAAGAGGCCAGTGCAGTAAGTTCGACTTGGCTTGCGTCCCCTCCACTGTCAGATGACACTAGTGGAAGCATTGTCTTGTGGTTGTAGCGCAGTGTTGATCTCGTCAGTTGGATCAGTGGGCATCTGATGAAAACGGCGCATTAGGGATTTCCAGCAGACCAGGCCTTGGGTGGTGAGTCAGCCGTGATTAGTGGACTCTGCGCAGTGGTCGGAAGGTTGATCAAAGCTGGTAAACTGCAGGAATTGGAAGGTTCTACCAGGAAATCTAGGTTCCACAACGCAGAGATAGTCCATTAACCCTATAAGGACATGGCTCTGTTTTTTTCATTTTCCGTTTTTGCTCCTCCCTTTTAAAAAAATCGTAACTTGCTGTCTGAGGGTTTGTTTTTTTGAGGGACGAGTTGTATTTTTCAATGGTACTATTTAATGTACCATATAATGTACTGAAATACCCAAAAAAATTGAAAGTGGATTAAAATGGAAAAAAAGGAAATTCCGCCATCTTTGGGTGTGTCTTGTTTTTTACGGCGCACAAACTGCAACAAAAATGAGCTGATAACTTTTTTCATTGGGTCAGTACAATAACTTTGATACCAAACTTATATAGTTTTTGCTGTACTACTCTTATTTTTTTTTTCAAAGATATTACATTTTTTAAAATTATTTTCTGCTGCCATCTTCTGCCCGCAATAACTTTTTTATTTTTCCATCAACATAATTGTGCGAGGGCTCTATTTTTGTGGGACGTCTTGTAGTATGCATTGGTACCATGTTGGAATATAGCACCTTTTTGATCGCTTTTTATTGCATTTTTTCTTGGGGACAGGGTAACTAACAAAAGCGCATTTCTGGCGTTCTTTTTTCTTTCTGACGATGCTCATTGTGCGGGGTAAATAATGTGTTACTTTGATAGATTAGACTTTTACAGAAGCAGAAATACCAAATATGTATTTTTGTTCTATCATTTACATTCTTTTATTATAAATATGCCAAATTTTTTTTTAAACTTTTACTTTTTTTAAAATTATTAGTAAAACTTTATTAATCTTATTATTACTTTTTTTCTTAGTCCCCAGAGGGGACTCACACATCCTCCTCCACCAACTACATCTCTCTTCTCCTTCCCTTAACTCTGCCCCTAACGTCTCTAGACCTTCAATCACACCACACACAGCAAGTTAGGGGAGACAAAAGATTACCGGTTTCCCCTGAAAATAAGACCTACCCTGAAAATAAGCCATTCCCTGGTTTTCAGGGGGTATGGGGAGGCTTCGAAATGTAAGCCCTACCCCAAAAATAACCCCTAACTACCCTACACCAAAAAGAAGCAATACATTACATAGCAAGCGCTGTCTGAGTTCCTCCCGCTGATCTCCGGAGCTTCAGCACTTTTGCTTCAGCCGTCAGCCGCCGACAGAAGATTGTTTGCTGGTAATGGGGTTAAACCCCACCTCCAGAAAGTGAAGGCTCTGATTGGTTCTCGAGTGCCTTGGCTGAGCCAATCAATACAACCATTACCAGCAAGCTATCTTCTGCTGGCAACTGTGGACTGATGCAAGAGCGCCGGAGACTAGCAGCAGGTACCTGGACGGCGCCTGCTAGATAAGTATGATAAGACATCGCCCCAAAATAAGACCCTGTGTCTCTTTTGGGGCAAAAATTTATATAAGACAGGGTCTTGTTTTCAGGGAAACACAGTAATAACACCAACACAGTTAGGCATGAGACAGATACACACACTCCAAAGATACCTCAACTCTGGGCCACTACAGTGTCAGCTGTAAGTAACAGCCAGCGGCCACGTTGTATGAAGGCAGATTGCCACGTGATATCCTTTCATACATACCCCAACGCTGCAGGACGTAACTGTACGTCCTATAGTGTTAAGGGGTTAACAGTCTTTTCTCTCCTCCAGTCAGCCTACACTCATCAGAGCCCACATGTTATGTCCATAGTGAGCATTAAAGCACCATGCCAGCATGAACGCAAGTCAGTGTTCACACGGAACAAACACACTCCAAAAAATCACAAGTTAAACACTAAAACCACCACACCCAGAGTCCTAACAGTATTCTGAGGCCACAGATTCCGCTGACCTCACCTGCTGGGGTATCTCAGACGTGTTCCAAGATTTGGCTCAGCAGCGAGATTGCCAGGAACAGATCCTGTCATATTTGTACAGTCTGAATGCTCGCCTGAACTCCATATCTTCTGATGCAGCGGTTCCACAGTCAGTTTCTGCGACTGGTTCTGGTCCTCGATTATCTTCAGAAGCGTCGGTGATCCGAGGATTATTCCAGTTGCCAGATTGGAGTCAGGAAGGAATTTTTTTTACCTTAAATTGGGAAAATCGGTTTCTACGTCATTGTTTTTTTCCCTTCCTCTGGATCAACATTGGGGGTTAATAGGCTGAACTATATGGACATATGTCTTTTATCGACCTTACATACTATGTTACAGGAGTAGTCAAGAGCACCTGCAATGTTGTTTGGCAATGACTGAAGACATCGGAGATGTCTCCGCCCTCTTGTGAAGAATGGTTGGACATCGCTGAGGCATTCCAGGCTGCCTAATTGCAGCCTTGACTGCAAAACACATTCATATGAAGAAGCCACTGCATTCAAAGTCCCAATATTACAATTATAAACTGTATTTCTCAGTAGTGCTGTTGGCTCTTGCTGACAGCAACTAATAATTGTTGATATCGGGGCCTACGGAAGCACTGCGGATGCTCGCGTTTTCAGGGCTTCCAGGATGAGTCAGCGATGTCCAACTCTCTGCAAGCAAAGTGACACAGATGGGTGATCAGGCCAAGCCATCACCCACCACAATAATAAATGAGACTGTTGGTCCTAAAGAGCCAAGAAGGTCCATCTTCGCAGACCACTTTCTGAATACTGTGGCAGATGGGCTCTTTTTGCAGAGTTCCATGATCTGATCTCCCTAAACCATGTTTTTTTTGGGGGGGGGTTTGATCGGCTTGATTTTTTTAAGTAGGCTTCTTTTTTTTTAAGATAGGGGCTTGCAAGACAATGGGTTTCGAGTTTATTTCTTTTGATCATATAATAAACAAAGATAAAAATGCTTTCCGAAGGTTACATACTTTGGCCAAAAAATTAATTAATACCTAATTTCTCTTTTTTCAATAGGTGATTAATAGGTGAATAGGTGATTACAAAAAATAAAAACAATCCTGAAAACATACATCACTATTAGAGATGAGCGAACGTACTCGTCCGAGCTTGATACTCGTTTGAGTATTAGCGTGTTCGAGATGCTCGTTACTCGTGACGAGTACCACGCGATGTTCTAGTTACTTTCACTTTCATCTCTGAGACGTTAGCGCGCTTTTCTGGCCAATAGAAAGACAGGGAAGGCATTACAACTTCCCCCTGCGACGTTCAAGCCCTATACCACCCCCCCTGCAGTGAGTGGTTGGCGAGATCAGGTGTCACCCGAGTATATAAATCGGCCCCTCCCGCGGCTCGCCACAGATGCATTCTGACATAGTTCAGGGAAAGTGCTGTCTTGCTGGAGTTGTTATAGGGAGAGTGTTAGGAGTTATTTTAGGCTTCAAGAACCCCAACGGTGCTTCTTAGGGCCACATCTGACCGTGTGCAGTACTGTTGAGGCTGCTTTTTGCAGTGTTGCACTTTTTTTTTTTTTTTTGTATATCGGCCGTGCAGAGCATTGCGTCCTCAGTCTGCAGTAATTTTACATAGTATAGGGCCAGTAGTGCTGAGGCAGGGACAGTGAAAAAGGTAAAAGACATATACTGTCTATATAGGCAGTGGGCTTTTCCAAAAAAATTTGGGAAAAAACATTCTATTTGGGCTGCCTGTGACCGTCCTGAGTGTACTGCGTCTCTGCTGGGGGTAGTAGTCCTAATTAATACGCAGCCAGCTAAGTGTTACAGCAGGCTTGCGCAAAATTCTTTCCTGGCTCTGCGTTGGCCGTTACATCACCGCTGTCATCCTGTCCAGAGGGAAACAGTCTGCAGTAATTTTACATAGTATAGGGCCAGTAGTGCTGAGGCAGGGACAGTGAAAAAGGTGAAAGACATATACTGTCTATATAGGCAGTGGGCTTTTCCAAAAAAATTTGGGAAAAAACATTCTATTTGGGCTGCCTGTGACCGTCCTGAGTGTACTGCGTCTCTGCTGGGGGTAGTAGTCCTAATTAATACGCAGCCAGCTAAGTGTTACAGCAGGCTTGCGCAAAATTCTTTCCTGGCTCTGCGTTGGCCGTTACATCACCGCTGTCATCCTGTCCAGAGGGAAACAGTCTGCAGTAATTTTACATAGTATAGGGCCAGTAGTGCTGAGGCAGGGACAGTGAAAAAGGTGAAAGACGTATACTGTCTATATAGGCAGTGGGCTTTTCCAAAAAAATTTGGGAAAAAACATTCTATTTGGGCTGCCTGTGACCGTCCTGAGTGTACTGCGTCTCTGCTGGGGGTAGTAGTCCTTATTAATACACAGCCAGCTAAGTGTTACAGCAGGCTTGCGCAAAATTCTTTCCTGGCTCTGCTGTGCATTCCGTAAGCGAAGTCAGCCTCCAACCACAGGCCAATAAGTGGCACATTTAATTACAGCGTTCTGTTTCTGCACTACTGGTAATACACCATGCTGCGGGGTAGGGGTAGGCCTAGAGGACGTGGACGTGGACGCGGGCGAGGACGCGGAGGCCCAAGTCAGGGTGTGGGCACAGGCCGAGCTCCTGATCCAGGTGTATTGCAGCCGACTGCTGCGGGATTAGGAGAGAGGCACGTTTCTGGCATCCCCACATTCATCTCACAATTAATGGGTCCACGCGGTAGACCTTTATTAGAAAATGAGCAGCGTGAGCAGGTCCTGTCGTGGATGGCAGAAAGTGCATCCAGCAATCTATCAACCACCCAGAGTTCTGCGCCGTCCACTGCTGCAACTCTGAATCCTCTGGCTGCTGCTCCTCCTTCCTCCCAGCCTCCTCACTCCATTACAATGACACATTCTGAGGAGCAGGCAGACTCCCAGGAACTGTTCCCGGGCCCCTGCCCAGAATGGGCAGCAATGGTTCCGAATCCTCTTCCACTGGAGGAGTTTGTCGTGACCGATGCCCAACCTTTGGAAAGTTCCTGGGGTCCGGGGGTTGAGGCTGGGGACTTCCGGCAACTGTCTCAAGAGCCTTCAGTGGGTGAGGACGATGACGATGAGACACAGTTGTCTATCACTCAGGTAGTAGTAATTGGAGTAAGTCCGAGGGAGGAGCGCACAGAGGATTCGGAGGAAGAGCAGCAGGACGATGAGGTGACTGATCCCACCTGGTTTGCTACGCCTACTGAGGACAGGTCTTCAGAGGGGGAGGCAAGTGCAGCAGCAGGGCAGGTTGGAAGAGGCAGTGCGGTGGCCAGGGGTAGAGGCAGGGCCAGACCGAATAATCCACCAACTGTTTCCCAAAGCACCCCCTCGCGCCATGCCACCCTGCAGAGGCCGAGGTGCTCAAAGGTCTGGCAGTTTTTCACTGAGAGTGCAGACGACCGACGAACAGTGGTGTGCAACCTTTGTCACGCCAAGATCAGCCGAGGAGCCACCACCTCCAGCCTCACCACCACCAGCATGCGCAGACATATGATGGCCAAGCACCCCACAAGGTGGAACGAAGGCCGTTCACCGCCTCCGGTTTGCACCGCTGCTTCTCCCCCTGTGCCCCAACCTGCCACTGAGATCCAACCCCCCTCTCAGGACACAGGCACTACCGTCTTCTGGCCTGCACCCACACCCTCACCTCCGCTGTCCTCGGCCCCATCCACCAATGTCTCTCAACGCACCGTCCAGCCGTCGCTAGCGCAAGTGTTGGAGCGCAAGCGCAAGTACGCCGCCACGCACCCGCACGCTCAAGCGTTAAACATGCACATAGCTAAATTTATCAACCTGGAGATGCTGCCGTATAGGGTTGTGGAAACGGAGGCTTTCAAAGGTATGATGGCGGCGGCGGCCCCGCGCTACTCAGTTCCCAGTCGCCACTACTTTTCCCGATGTGCCGTCCCAGCCCTGCACAACCACGTCTCCCGCAACATTGTACGCGCCCTCACCAACGCGGTTGGACAAGCGGACACGTGGACAACGGACACGTGGACAAGCACAGGCGGGCAGGGCCACTATATCTCCCTGACGGCACATTGGGTGAATTTAGTGGAGGCTGGGACAGAGTCAGAGCCTGGGACCGCTCACGTCCTACCCACCCCCAGAATTGCGGGCCCCAGCTCGGTGGTGGTATCTGCGGCGGTGTATGCTTCCTCCACTAAACCACCCTCCTCCTCCTCCTCCTACGCAACCTCTGTCTCGCAATCAACATGTGTCAGCAGCAGCACGTCGCCAGCAGTCGGTGTCGCGCGGCATGGCAGCACAGCGGTGGGCAAGCGTCAGCAGGCCGTGCTGAAACTACTCAGCTTAGGAGAGAAGAGGCACACGGCCCACGAACTGCTGCAGGGTCTGACAGAGCAGACCGACCGCTGGCTTGCGCCGCTGAGCCTCCAACCGGGCATGGTCGTGTGTGACAACGGCCGTAACCTGGTGGCGGCTCGGCAGCCTCACGCACGTGCCATGCCTGGCCCACGTCTTTAATTTGGTGGTTCAGCGCTTTCTGAAAAGCTACCCACGCTTGTCAGACCTGCTCGGAAAGGTGCGCCAGCTCTGCACACATTTCCGCAAATCCCACACAGACGCTGCCACCCTGCGCACCCTGCAACATTGGTTTAATCTGCCAGTGCACCGACTGCTGTGCAACGTGCCCACACGGTGGAACTCTACGCTCCACATGTTGGCCAGGCTCTATGAGCAGCGTAGAGCTATAGTGGAATACCAACTCCAACATGGGCGGCGCAGTGGGAGTCAGCCTCCTCAATTCTTTACAGAAGAGTGGACCTGGTTGGCAGACATCTGCCAGGTCCTTGGAAACTTTGAGGAGTCTACCCAGATGGTGAGCGGCGATGCTGCAATCATTAGCGTCACCATTCCTCTACTATGCCTCTTGAGAAGTTCCCTGCAAAGCATAAAGGCAGATGCTTTGCGCTCGGAAACGGAGGCGGGGGAAGACAGTATGTCGCTGGATAGTCAGAGCACCCTCCTGTCTATATCTCAGCGCGTTGAGGAGGAGGAGGAGGAGCATGAGGAGGATGAGGAGGAGGGGGAAGAGACAGCTTGGCCCACTGCTGAGGGTACCCATGCTGCTTGCCTGTCATCCTTTCAGCGTGTATGGCCTAAGGAGGAGGAGGAGGAGGAGGATCCTGAAAGTGATCTTCCTAGTGAGGACAGCCATGTGTTGCGTACAGGTACCCTGGCACACATGGCTGACTTCATGTTAGGATGCCTTTCTCGTGACCCTCGCGTTACACGCATTCTGGCCACTACGGATTATTGGGTGTACACACTGCTCGACCCACAGTATAAGGAGAACCTTTCCACTCTCATACCCGAAGAGGAAAGGGGTTCGAGAGTGATGCTGTACCGTAGGACCCTGGCGGACAAACTGATGGTAAAATTCCCATCCGACAGCGCTAGTGGCCGAAGGCGCAGTTCCGAGGGCCAGGTAGCAGGGGAGGCGCGGAGATCAGGCAGCATGTACAGCACAGGCAGGGGAACACTCTCTAAGGCCTTTGACAGCTTTCTGGCTCCCCAGCAAGACTGTGTCACCGCTCCCCAGTCAAGGCTGAGTCGGCGGGAGCACTGTAAAAGGATGGTGAGGGAGTACGTAGCCGATCGCACGACCGTCCTCCGTGACGCCTCTGCCCCCTACAACTACTGGGTGTCAAAGCTGGACACGTGGCCTGAACTCGCACTGTATGCCCTGGAGGTGCTTGCTTGTCCTGCGGCTAGCGTCTTGTCAGAGAGGGTGTTTAGTGCGGCTGGGGGAATCATCACGGATAAGCGTACCCGCCTGCCAACCGACAGTGCCGACAGGCTTACACTCATCAAGATGAACAAAGCCTGGATTTCCCCAGACTTCTCTTCTCCACCAGCGGACAGCAGCGATACCTAAACAATACGTAGGCTGCACCCGCGGATGGAAGCATCGTTCTCTCTCACCATCAAAAACGGGGACCTTTTCGCTTAATCAATCTGTGTATTCTATTCATCCTCCTCCTCCTGCTCCTCCTCCTGAAACCTCACGTAATCACGCCGAACGGGCAATTTTTCTTAGGCCCACAAGGCTCAGTCATATAATTTTTGTAAACAATTTTTATACGTTTCAATGCTCATTAAAGCGTTGAAACTTGCACCTGAACCAATTTTTATTTTAACTGGGCTGCCTCCAGGCCTAGTTACAAATTAAGCCACATTAACCAAAGCGATTAATGGGTTTCACCTGCCCTCTTGGTTGGGCATGGGCAATTTTTCTGAGGTACATTAGTACTGTTGGTACACAAATTTTTTTGGGCCCTCGCCTACAGTGTAATCCAATTAATTTTTTGCACACCTGCATTAAAGCTGACGTTACATCAGCTGTGCTGGGCACTGCAATGGGATATATTTATGTACCGCCGGTGGCTTCCTGGGACCCCCTCATGCTGTCAGTCCACATGGACTTCTCATTAGGGAGATGTACGAGCCTGTGTATACTTATAAAAAAACTCGAGCCTGACTGGGGCATGCAGTTTGGGCCGAAACCCACCTGTATTTAATCAGACGTTAGCTCTGCTGTCCAGGGCACTGCAATGGGATATATTTTTGTACCGCCAGTGGGTTCCAGGGAGCCACCCATGCTGTCGGTCCACACGGACCTCACATTAGGGAGTTGTACCTGCCTGTGTCTATGTATTAAAAACCCCCGTCTGACTGGGGCATGCAGTGTGGGCCGAACCCCACCTGTATTTTATCTGACGTTACCTCAGCTGTGCAGGGCAATGCAATGGGATATATTTATGTACCGCCGGTGGCTTCCTGGCACCCACCCATACTGTCGGTCCACACGGAGTTGTAACTGCATGTGTCCACTTCTAAAGAACCCCAGTCTGACTGGGGCATTCAGTGTGGGCCGAAGCCCACCTGTATTTTATCTGACGTTACCTCAGCTGTGCAGGGCAATGCAATGGGATATGTACCGCTGGTGGGTTCCAGGGTGGGTTCCACCCATGCTGTGGGTGCACACGGAATTCCCATTGCGGAGTGTTACCTGCCTGTGACTATTTATAAAAAACCGCGGTCTGACTGGGGCATGCAGACACCTTGACAGAATGAATAGTGTGTGGCACATAGGTTCCCCATTGCTATGCCCACGTGTGCAGCTCCTGATGGAGGTGGCACAGGATTGGATTTCTCATTGCTTCTGTACAGCATTGTGGGCTATCGCCCCGCCCCTTTTAAAGAGGGTCGCTGCCTAGCCGTGCCAACCCTCTGCAGTGTGTGCCTGCGGTTCCTCCTCATGGCAGACGCACTTATAAATAGACATGAGGGTGGTGTGGCATGAGGGCAGCTGAAGGCTGCGCAGGGACACTTTGGTGTGTGCTGTGGACACTGGGTCGTGCGGGGGGGGGGCAGCATGTAACCCAGGAGAAGTGGCAGCGGAGTGTCATGCAGGCAGTGATTGTGCTTTGTTGGAGGTAGTGTGGTGCTTAGCTAAGGTATGCATTGCTAATGAGGGCTTTTCAGAAGTAAAAATTGTTGGGAGGGGGGGGCCACTCTTACCGCTATTGTGGCTTAATAGTGGGACCTGGGAACTTGAGATGCAGCCCAACATGTAGCCCCTCGCCTGCCCTATCCGTTGCTGTGTCGTTCCCATCACTTTCTTGAATTGCCCAGATTTTCACAAATGGAAACCTTAGCGAGCATCGGCGATATACAAAAATGCTCGGGTCGCCCATTGACTTCAATGGGGTTCGTTATTTGAAACGAACCCTCGAGCATCGCAAAATTTTCGTCCCGAGTAACGAGCACCCGAGCATTTTGGTGCTCGCTCATCTCTAATCACTATCAATCTAAATAAAATGTTTAGATATAACACAAAACTTTACAAATCCATATAGGGGAGGTGATTCTCCCATAGATTGCCCAACAGTAGGGTGTTAAGTGGCCAGCCGACTGTGGCCTGGTTGTGGTTCAGGTTCTGTGGATGGTGGTGTAGCGAATTCAGGCACTAGGGTGGAGCCTCAGTTGTAGCAGCCGCAAGTCTGTCGAGTAGTCAGGGAAGAGCCAGAGGTCAGCAACGGGAGGTCTCGGTTTGCATTACAGATGGGTAAGGTGGCTAGTGGAATCAGAAGAGAAGCCAGGGGTCAGCAACGGGAGGTCTTAGTTTGCAGTAGAGATGGATGAGGCAGGAAGCGTAGTCAGAAGAAAAGCCATGGGTCAGCAATAGGAGGTCTTGGTTTGCAGTACAGATGCATGTAATGAAATTGGTGTTTTTGCCTCCAAAGTCCAACTTTAAAAGAGAGCTTCACATCCTTAAACGGACGACTCAGAAAAGTCATTTTCGTATCACCTCTTAAATTTTGTTAGAAGGTCCACAGAGTGCAGGATACCCCAATTTTTTGCGGGGGGGACAGGATTGTGTTGTCTGTGTTTGACCTTTCTTCAGGCTCTGAAAATATCCTGGAAAAAGCATTCCCCTTGCCCATATAAGAAAAAATTAGTATGCTCACCACCTCATTCCATAGGGCCCCTGCTTCAAAGCCTGGCTCGATCTTCTTTTCCAGAGGCAGCTTCACCGCACAGTCTACTACTGCAGTCCATCCAGGATACTTTCACAAAGGATAAACGCTGTTTGTATGTGAAGATTCAAAGCCTTTATTTATTAAAGTGTCCATACATAGGTCAAGCAGAGGGGACACTTTTCGGTCTGTGACAGACCTTGGTCACCTAATCTCTATAAAAACGTCACTTCCTTTTAAATCTGGTGCAACTAAAAAACAATTAAAAACACAAATGACAGCTGAAAATTAACTCCTACGTTGCTGATATGTAAAAGATTATGCAGATTGCAATCTATAAGCACAGTTGCCTTTTTAATATAAGTTACATTTGTTATATCAATAATAATCGCGGATTAAATTTCCAACCCATGTAGAGAGAGAATAATCATATAAATAGATACTTATTACAGTTAAAAAAATATATCAGAATAATATCAATGTAAACATTGAATGTACAATATATGCAGACAATCTGTTCATTAAACATTAAGGGTTGTTATATGTGAAATAAATAAATGTTCTAGATATGGGCTTTCATTCCTCTGAAATCCAGGGAAAATTATATTTATGAAATTTATTACTAAATAAATTCATAATAAATTTTACCAAATTATATTGTAAAATATAAAATTGCCACATTGTAGCCAAAAGTAAATTCTAGCTAATAGCAAGAAAAAAGAAATGTTCCTTTTTTCTTTTTCCCCCTTTTCTTTCTTCTTTCCCTTCTTTTCTTCCTTTCCTCTTTCCTTCTTCCTGTACCTTGATAAATAAAGGCTTTGAATAGAGATGCTTTCAAAAAGGTTAAACACTGCTTGCACGTCCAAGAGAGAGATCTCTCTCACTCCCCCGCCGCCCCCCCCCCCCCCGAGCCTGCTCGGACGAGAATGCAGTTACTAGAGAAGAGCGATGCTTGCTCGAGTAACTGCCTTATCTCATCTCTAGCATTGAATCTTCACATGCAAGCAGCGTTTAACCTTTTTGAAAGCATCCGCCTTACCGTTTCTAGAGCCAGGGCAGTAGGACACGATAAAATTGAACCTGGAGAAAAACAGGGCCCATCGTGCTTGTTTTGCAGATAACCTTTTGGCAGTGCAGAGAAATTCTAAGTTCTTATGGTCAGCAAGAACCATTACTAGATGGTTGGCTCCTTCCAAGAGATGACACCATTCAGTGAAAGCCACTTTGATGGCCGCAAACTCCTTGTTTACGATGTCATAGTTTTTCTCTCAGGGTGATAACATGTAGGATAGAAATGCACATGGATGTAGTTGCATCTTATCTTTAACTCGTTGTGACAGGATAGCTCCCACTTCCAAGTTGAAGGCGTCCACCTTAACAACAAAAGGCACTTCTGGTCCTGGGTGGATCAGGACTGGTGCTGAAGTAAACTGAATCTTTAGTTTCTTGAAAGCAATTTATGCCTTCAGGGACCAAGAATACATGTGTGCTTTCTTTGTGAGTGAGGTGATGGGAGAAATGACTTTTGACAAATTCTTAATACATTTTCTGTAAAATGTTTGTAAAACCGATCTGGCGCTGCAGTTCCTTCACATTTTTTGGAATGTACCAATCCAGGATGGCTTTAATCTTGCTGGGGTCGATATGTAGGCTATTTGGGGAGAAAATGTATCCCAGGAATTGCATTTGAGGCTGTTCAAACAAGCACTTCTCTAGTTTGATGTAGACATTATTCTTTTGAAGTCGTTCCAAGACCACCTGAATGTGCCTGACATGTTCCTCCAAGTTATTATGGAAGATAGGGATGTCGTTGGGATATGTCAGTACTAATTGGTCCAACAGGTCTCAAAATATGTCACTGATAAAGTGCTGGAAAGTGGCGGGAGAATTGCAAAGGCCGAATAACATCACTAGGTATTTGAAATGACTGTACCTTGTCCTAAAGGCAGTCTTCCATTCGTCCCCAGGGCAAATCCATACAAGGTTATAGGCACCTCTTAGATCTAGTTTAGTGAAGATCTTGGCAGAGCAGAGATCCTTGACTGTAATTTTATGTAACTCCCTGTAATCGATACATGGTTGAAGGGTTAAGTCACTTTTTCCATGAAAAATATGGGTGCCCCAGCCGGGGAAGCAGAAGGTCGAATGAACCTCTTTTTCAAATTTTTGGCCAGGTATTCTCGGAGTATCTTCAACTCTGGTTCTGAAAGGTTGTAGATCTGCCCGAATGGAATAGAAGCACCTTGAAGCAACTAAACTACGCAATCATAGGGCCGATATGGTGGTAGCTGGTCAGCTTTCTTCTTGCTGTAGACATCCCTGAACATCTGGTATTGAACCCGGTAACTTCTCAAGGTCCTGTTGACCATCCTCATGGTCGTGCACTGATTTAGGGGTGGATGGTGCCATCTTGCAGTTCTCTTTACAGTACTCTGAAGGGAAGGCAATGGTCCTTAATTCTCAGTTGATAGAGGGATTATGGGTAGAGAACCATGGGATCCCGAGAATCACCAGAATTTTAGGGGACCTGATGAGCTGGAAGCTGATTGTTTCTTGGTGGTCAGGTTGCATGCAGAGTTCTAGTTTTATTGTCTCTCGTGTGATTGGTCCTGAGGACAAAGGTGACAGGGATATTTTGATCTACAGTTGCTTTAATTCTTTTTGGAGCATGACATGAGAAGACTGATGAGCTGGCTCTAGGTTCCTGTCACTCTACTTCTGCTGCTGTAGCACCTTGCTCATTCTGTTGATGTTGAGGTTCAGCCGCCCTTGGAGAAGTACTGCCTTCAACAGTTCAGTAAGTCCTGTGACTCCTCATCCTCAGAAAAGTAGTCATTTGTTCTAAAATGGCAATTTTTTTGAATTTTAAAAAACTAATCACAGTACTGATAACACTCTGTAAACAGGGCACATAAAAAACATCAGTAAAAGGCTCAACTGGGCTCTCTGACACAGAAGATGTTTTGCAAGACACACAAGCATAGTGCAAGTTTACGAGGAAGGGCCATGATGGAAACTTGATACGAACAATCTGGGTCCAGTGTCTTAACAATTTCGCCATAAGCCAATGCTGATACAAAGTTATACGGCTATTTTCCTTGAGATCCTCCAGAATGGCATCCGTTAAAAACCCCTCAAACATTTTACCCACAATAGAAGTAGAACTTACCAGCTTGCAGTTTGCTTTTTAATGCCTTTTGGAATATTGAAGAAATTACTGCCAGCCGCCATATTTACTGATATACAGATACAGAACGATATCCGCCAGCATGCAGACAGCCAAATTGCTATATGGGTGAGCATTGCAGAGGTGCAATACACTGCTAAATAACCACTCACACACCTACCACACATTGAATATTTTTGAATATTGACAGCATATAATGCACTAATCCAGTGGAACAGACCCTGTTATTATAGAGATTCTGAATATAATAAAAAATGGTTTATCTATCACATTACTATGGGAGTTCTATGGTTTAGTTTTCACTGTGGGTAGTGAACTCATCGTGTGGGGAAGATCAGGCGCTATCTTCCCGCCTCTTCTTTCAAACTCCTGCACTCTGGCGCAGAGTTTGAACTGCTTGCAAAGGAGAGAAAATCTCCCTTGTTCAGACACAACTATGCTCAGTACTGCCAAGCGCATTTGCGTATATGACAGTATGTTTTCAGCCTCAATGTGCTTTCTCAACGTGATATCTGTAATCAGGGAGCGTTTACACGCAGCGAGAAGCCAGCGATCCAGCGATGTTTTTTATGCTTACTGAAAGTCAGTGATAATAAAAAGTGAAAGAATAGTAAACTATTTTTTTGCATTCATATGGGACGATTATCGCTGATTTTCATTTGTTTGAACGAATTTTGAGCGATAACCATCCCGTGTAGATGGCCCTTTAGGGTCTGTTTATATGAAACGATTTATCATTTGAACAAGTGAACAGTGTCAGAGTTCATTCGGGCAGCCTGTTTAGACAGGCAGATACACCATCGGCTCATTCAAACAAGAAATCGTTCATTCGTCACATTCACTGTATAAGTGACTGAGAAGGACAGAACAATCGCTATTTAAAGAAAACAATTAGTTAACGAGACAGCTATCATCTTTATACCTATATAAAATGAATGAAAAGTAAATGATTTATTGTTCATCGTGCGATCATTGGCTGCGCTTACACTGAACAACTATGGTTCATGTTTACTCGTTTGAACATTTTTTTGAACGATAACACTGGTCTACAAAAAAAGACAATTTTTCTGTTGCAAGAACAAAACACATTGTTTCTGGAAGCTATTATATGTATCTGGGAAAACGACACGCTTCTGCTACAAGAGTTCCAAAAAAAAACGTTAGTTCACAAAGAAATAAGCAACATAAGAGTAAAGAATAGTGAAGAAACATACCTAAAAAGATTTCCTTCCTGACTTCCTGCAGTACTTTGCCTCGGGAACGTATTTCCGTAAAGTCCAGCAGAAGTCGGACAACATTGCGGCATTCCATTTGCCTTGATAAGACTTTTCCATTTGAGAAATGTCCTGGTGGAACCGTTCTCCATGTTCATCACTGTTGGCCACTGACACAACCGAACATGTTTGTACATGTTTGAGCGTGACTCATGGGCAATGTTGCCAAACCTCCCTTATTTCCTGGTGGCTTTCTAAACCAAGAGGTTTGTATTGTAATTCCTAGTATATTTTAATTGTTTTTCAACAATTACAACTGCTGAATTAAATTAAACCACAGCAGAATACCAAAATGGAGCATTTTCAAGGATTTCTATAAAAGGGTAGCGTGTAGGGATGAGCGAGCATACTCGCTAAGGCAAGCTACTCGAGTGAGTAGTGCCTTATTCGAGTACCTGCCCGCTCGTCTCTAAAGATTCGGCTGCCGGTGGGGGGCGGGGAGCGGCGGAGGAGAGTGTGGAGGAACGGAGGGGAGATCTCTCTCCCTCTCCCCCCCCCCGCTCACCGCCACAACTCACCTCTCACCTGCGCCGGCAGCCGAATCTTTAGAGATGAGCGGGCAGGTACTCGAATAAGGCACTACTTGGCTAGTGCAGACCTATTTTATCTTTTTCTGTATATTACCCACCTCATCAATCTGTACTACAGATCGAGACTTCCCATTGCGGACCCTTGGCTTCCCATATCACTATGTTACCCACCTCATCCATCTGTACTGCAACCTCCTGTTGCTGAATCCTAGCTCGTCTCTGATTACTCTCCAGACCTGCGGCTATTACACCTGAGGTTCCGACCTAGTGACTAAAACCACTACACTATGTGTTTTCAGACTGAGAACACATCAGCACATGCCCTGTTTATAGAATGCTAGGTTGTGTAAAATATTTCTTAATGTGTATAAAAAGTTTGAAAGTCCCGGTAGAGGCAGAAGCCTGTACCTGTGACCAAGGGATGCCGTTGCAGTGGTGGGATTTTCCCAGGTGTTCTCTGTCTTTGTTGGTGCTTACCCAACTGATGACTGTTCAGATGATATTGGTGATATAAGTACTTAACCTTCGTTTATATTTATAACAAAAGTGTATGCAATATCACTACATGAATTACTAAGTTGACAGATTATGTTATTATATTTCTTTATCCCCTTAGTGACCAAGCCTGTTTGCGCCTTAATGACCAGGCCAAATTTTGGAAATCTGACATGTGTCACTTTAACATAAAATAACTCTGTAAAGGTTCTGCATATCCAGGTGATTCTGACTTTATTTTTTCGCCACGTATTGTACTTCATTTAGGTGGTAAAAATAGGCCGATAAAATTTGTGTATATTTATTAAAAGCGCCAAAATTTGGAAAATTTGTAGAAATATCTAGGTCTGCAACACTCAAAATATGGCAATAAAACTCCCGCAAGGGAGGAACCACGTTCAGTATGAAAAAGCGCAACAGCCATGAACAGGTTGTGAATTGTCAACGTCTGTATGATCAAATATAAATTGGTGCAAATAGTTGTTAATGGCAGAAATCAATACTTTATTATTCCATAGAGCAAATATCAGGCAACGTTTCGGCCAATAATTGGCCTTTATCAAGCCACTTATCCTGCGTGATCATGCAGGGAGTCCATGCCGAAACGTTGCCTGATACTTGCTCCATGGAATAATAAAGTATTGATTTTTTGCCATTAACAACTATTTACACCAGTTTATGCTACCACACTCATTTATATTGGAAAATTTGGGAGAAAATTTCATTTTTCACATTTTCAATTGCAATATCTGAAATATGTGCAAACATGCTGTACAAATTTTTGCTAAGATATATATATTTCCATCTGTTTACTTTATTCTGGAGTCACTTTTGAAAAACTTTAGTTTTTTAAACCATTTAGGAGACGTACAAATTTAACATTGATTATCAACATTTTGAGGAACGCTTTGTTTTCCTTTACCAAGCCAAGATTGCAAAGGCTCATAGGTCTCAGAATGATAGATACCCCAATAAGTGACCCCATTTTAAAAACTACACTCTTTAACGTATTCACTCGGGGTGCCATGAGTATTTTAACCCCACAGTTTTTTTTTCAGGAGTCAATGCAATTTAGAAGAAAAAATAAATAAATTCATATTTTTTCAAATATGTCATTTTTAAGACAGGACTTAGTTTATAGTACACATGAAAATGGATCCCCCTGTTAGTACCCATTGTGCCCCTAATAGTATGTCTGGATGCACAATAGGACCAAAATGAAGGGATCAACCAGTGGCTTTCAGAACAGAAATTTTACTTGAAGGAGATTTAGGCCCCATTGCACACTTGTAGAGCCTTTGAGCGACTAAAACGATGGAAGACCCCCACAAGTGACCCCATTTTGAAAACTAGACTCCTTAATGAATTCACTTAGGGGTACATTACTTTTTTTTTTAACTCACAATTTTTGAATGAATCTAAGCAAAGCTTAAGGAAAAAAATACGATTTTCATTTTTTAGTAATTCTATCATTTTAAAAAATGTTTTTTTTTGTACAGCACATACACGAATGAAGACTTGCACCCCAAAATGGGTATCCCTGTTTTTCCTGTTTTTAGATACATACCCATTGTAGCCCCAATCTTCTAATAGAACGCATGGCTAGGCCTATAAAGGAGGGAGCACCCATTTAATTCAGGGGGCAACTGAATAAATTCCAGGCCCCATTGCACATTTGTAGAGCCATTAAACTGCCAAAAATAGAACACCCCCCACAAGTGACCCAATTTTGAAATCAAGACCCCGTAGCTCATTTATCTAGGGGTGTACTGAGCATTCTGACGCTACATTTTTTAAATAAATATAAAGCAAGTGAAAAATAAATGCTATTTAATTTTTTTCACAAATTTGTCACTTTCATGACCGTTCTCTTTGTTTCAAGCAGTAAAATTTGGGGAGACGCACCCCAAATATTAAAGCACTAATTAAAAAAATTGACTCTCTAAAAAAAATCTACTCCCCCTTTCCAATTTGGCATTTCCTATATATTAAATAAAATTAATAATGTAAAACGGAGAGCATGTACACGTCTTTTTTGTCACGCCATTTTATGGCAAGCAAGGAGTGATTTGCCAGTGCGTAAGACGCTCCCTCGTCTACATGTCTGGAAACCAGGGGTTGTGGGAACCCTACGCTATTTTTGGGCACACTTCCGCAGGCCCCTGTATCTGCATTATGTAACGCTTTATAAGTGGGACACTGGTGTAATAATTATCTGTATAGATCTGGTACCCTTTAATGGGCCCACGAGCTCCCACACAATCTTTTCATTAATGCCAATATTTTCGGGACAGTTAGGGGGGTTTAGTTGTCAGTCCCTGCCCTCATAAATAAAAAAAATCGCAGGTATACTACCCTGTCGCGCTCTTACGAACTTTATAAAGCTTAACGCCATTATAGCATGTTTTGGGAGTATAAATTGGTGGAAGGATAGACGACACTTAATGCTCGTGAGCGACTCGCCCACAGACAATTTTTTTTTCTGGGGTATAAATGTTTTTAAAGGCATCTCTTAGTAGTGATATAAGGGGCCTCAATTTGCACAATCTATCATAAGCCGGGTCATTTCTGGGGGTGATTTGGGCATTATTGGCGAAATGAAAAAAAAACACATATCTGTGTTGGGGCATTATTGACGCAAATTCAGGCATAACATGAACAGCGCTCGTGGACCAATAGGACCGTATTGAGGACTTTTTTATGATTCCCATTAGCAGGACAATTCCCCTAAATTTTTTAAACTCTGGGACATCTATGGCAGTCCACGTCATTGAATATACTGACGTGGGGTGCACTGTAATGTATTGTCCAGCGTAGGTGTTAGTCTCCGGGACAATTAGCAACATCCATATTGACGCCTGGAGTCACGATAAAATCAGTGATGCGGGGTAAAAAAAAATTCGCGGAACTCCACGTTGTGGCAGTCGCCGCATTACTTGGTCCTGCTGCCCCAACCCCTTCCTCAACCTCCATGGAGCTAGAGGCAGAGTCGTCGCTGTCAAAAAATCCCTCCTCTTCCGCCTCAGTTGTAGTATTGCTACCAGAACTACTGGTGAACAGAGTGCCACTAAAGTAACAGTGAGGAGGACATTAAAGTAACATAGCGCCATCAAAGTAACAGTTTCAGCCCCCCTCATGGAAGTGATACTGAAGGGAGCTGAAAGTCTAACTTAAAAAAAAATAAATTATTTACTTTAATGCGATCGCCTGTATCCAGTGGATACTGGCAATCGCGTTACCTGGGTGGGGGGGCTCCCCGCGGTCCGGAATGACAGCTCTATGCCGTCAGCTACCTCTGGGCACCGACTGCATGGAGTTGTCATGTCCATAGCCCACGGGGTTCTAATCCCTGCAGGATGCATGTTTCCAGATTTTTTAGAGGGACTGCAAGTGCGATATCGGGCCGTGAATCACAGACCAAATCACCCTCACCAGAGTGCAGGATCCCTAAGAGCAAACACAAGAGTAAGTCAGTAGAAAAGGAAACCACCCTTCTACCCCAAAATGGCCACTGTTGTTGACATTCTTGCATAAGAAACTTAGTGACAATGGTAATTAAAAAAAACGATATTGCTAGATACTTGTTAGGAGCAGGAAAATCAATATACAGAGCAGTTCAAAAACCAATACAAACATGGAAAGTCTGTATATGAATGTGGTGTAAAGCCAAACTGGTGGTGTTCAAGTAGATCCACTGACAAACGTAGCAGCAAGTCATTAGTAAGGTACTTTGTGGTCCATAGGGTGGCCCTTAGCTGTAGGTAATTTTCGAAAAGTTAAACTTTTGCTGCTCCCACCCCCTAATCCTGTTCTAATCAACAAAAAAGGCTGTGCAAAACTACAGCTCAATTGGACAACAGCTAGGCGACCCTCAAATGCCTTGTAATTGGAACATAGTATACACATTAAACAATGAATAATTTTGTTCAAACATGGTATATTCTTCTCTATCTCGACCATTTTCTTTTTTCTTCTAAGGCTGGGGTCACATGGGACGAAATTTCAGCGGAATTCTCACGGAATGGCCGCGCCGAAAAACCACAAGAATTCTGCTGGAAAAGCATCATCCTGATAAGGTCGGCCCCACTGTCTTCTTCTAGGACCTGGCTATCTCTGATTAGGGACCTGGAGAGAAGCACCTAAAACACACAGGACACAATTCTGTTCACACACATTGAACCCAGAACAAGACTGTTCACACTAACACTCTAAGGCTAGCATGCAGGACAGAACACATATAACAACCATGCAGGATAACCAAGCCATAGAGTGAAGGGATACCAGCTTCATCTTGCAGAGGGACTGGTGTATATATATGCAGCAGACCAGTGGGGATTGGCTGGCAGGAGGAACTCCACACCCAGCAGCTCAATACACCTGTGAAGCTGTTCTCCTGGAAACCTGTACAACAACAGATCCCAGCAGCACAAACCTGACAGTTTAATCTTTTGTGAGAACGTTATTGTTATCCTGAATGAGTTTGACACCTTTTTCTGCAACATCATTCACAACAACTCTCTTCTAAAGTTTTTCAATTCCACTTTTGTAACCAGGATCACCCTTCCATGTTGAAAGGTCTTTGTTGAGAAAATTGGTGCTGATAGAAAATCTTGTGAAGAAAGCTTTACCTTAAGTGCCGTGATGAAGCCGATAACGTTCCCAATGTATAACGTAGACCAAAGGTGCCCAGCATTATTCATAGGGAACCACGTTAAAAGTAATGCTGCCATTAATAGCAACGTTACATTTCATGCAGAAAAAGTACTGCATGCAACATTATTGTGCATTGTGCAAATTGCATAACATAATTGTATGTTAACTCAATTGTAGCACCTACTTAACTTAAGACCTCTTTACACAGGACGAATGTCGTTTTTGCAGCATAAACTTGATCACTTATCATTCAGTTTAAACAGTTGCCATTCAGTAGTGAACAGCCGCTGTGTTATCTCAATGGAGGGGGGCAGGGGAGCGAGAGGAAAGAAATCTCCTGCACTGCCCCACCCCCCTGCTGGCCGCTCCGCGAACAAACCTGTCCTGCCAGCTCCCGTGCAGGAGCACAGGAGCGCGGAGACACAGGGACAAGTGTCGGGCATCATTTGTCCGACATTCGTCCCATGTAAAAGGACCTTTAGCAATAGCAATGCTAATTAAATTAATAAAAACTTGCATTAAATTTCCATTACTAGTGCTTACAAGTGATTCTAAATAAATTAACTAAATAAAATGTTATCTGAAAAAAGAATTTAGAGGTGAAAATTTCAAAACTTTATGGTCGCCTCCCAATTGTCTGATCGTTTTTTGTTGTTGTTTGGAATAAGAAAGAGAGGTGGGAGCTAAACTTTTAGAAAGTTGAAAAATAAGGGCCACCCTAGACCACGGTAACAAAAGAAATGATATCAGTGATAAATGGTTAATGCCTAAGGCCTCGGCCACACGACCGTTTTTTGGTCCGATCTGCAGACGCGCTTGCAATCTGCAGATCTATAGACCAAATGCATCCCAATGGGATCGGTCACATGTCCGCTTTTTATGCGTATGTACGATCAATTATAGGACAGAACGCACCTATCTGCATTCTGCGGATCGCTGTGTTCTACATATGCGCTCAATGAGGCCGGCGGCAGCAGCGCCGGCCCCATTAAGAACATATACTAAAGATCCTTCTCCTCTGCCACAGCTGTAACAATAAGCAATACAGCCGGCTCCATTGAAAGCAATGGGCTGCCGGCGAGCGCGGGATGAATTTTCGGGAAGGGCTTAAAAATATAAGCCCTTCCCTGAAAATCATCCTAAAATGTGTTAAAAAAAAAAGTATAATCACCTTTTCCCTGCAGCCGGAGTTCAGCCGCGTCCGGCCGGCAGTTCTCCTGAACTGCTCTGTGTAGTATTCAGCAGGCGGGGATTTAAAATCCCCGCCTGCTGAATGGGCTGCCTCTGATTGGTCACAGCCCTCACCAATCAGAGGCAGCTCTCACTCACCCATTCATGAATTCATGAATGGGTGAGTGAGAGCTGCCTCTGATTGGCTGAGCGCAGGGACCAATCAGAGGCAGCTCTCAGCTATTGAATGACAGATTTGGCGAATGCCGAAAAGGGCGCAGAGGAAGGGGGGGTGATTTTTTAACGTGTCAATTTTTATTCCGTACAAGTGAACAATGAGGCCTGGAATTTATTCAGTTGTGCCCTGCAATCCAACGGGTGTTCCCTCCATTACAGGCCTTGACATGTGTCCTATAAGTAGATTAGGGCCACAATGGGTATGTTTCTGAACACAGGACAAACGGGGGTATCCATTTTGGGGTGAACATCTTCATTCCTATGTACACTGTACAAAAAAAACCTATTTTTAAATTGATAAAATTGCCAAAAAATAAAAATCATAATTTTTTCCTTCTGCTTTGCTTAGATTCATTCAAATACTGTGGGGTCAAAATATGCAGTACACCCCTAGATGAATTCGTTAAGGGGTCTAGATTTTAAAATGGGGTCATTTGTGGGGTTCTCTATCGTTTTGGCCGCTCAATGGCTCTACAAGTGGGCAATGGGGCCTGGAATTTATTCCGTTGTACCCTGAAATCCAACGGGTGCTCCTTCCATTATAGGCCTAGTCATGTTTCCTTTAAGTAGATTAGGGCTACAAGCGGTATGTTTCTGAACACGGGACAAACAGGGGTATCCATTTTGGGGTGAAAGTCTTCATTCATGTGTGTGCTGTACAAAAAACCAGTTTTTAAATTGATACAACTGCCAAAAAAATGAAAATTTTAACTTTCTCCTACTGCTTTGCTTAGATTTATTCAACAATTGTAGGGTAAAAATACACAGTACACCCCTAAATGAATTTGTTAAGGGGTCTAGTTTTCAAAATAGGATCACTTGTGGGGGTTCTCTATGGTTTTGGACGCTCAAGAACTCTACAAGTGTGATATGGGGCATAAAAGACCTTCAAGCAAAATTTTTGTTCTGAAAATCACCAACTACTCCTTTCATTTTGGGCTCCTTTGTGCATTCAGACATAAGATTAGGGCCACAATGGGTATGTCCCTGAACACGGGACAAACAGGGGTATCCATTTTGGGGTGCAAGTCTTCATTCATATGTGTGCTGTACAAAAAAAAAAGCTGTTTTTAAAATGACAGAATTGCCAAAAAAAACGAAAATCACAATTTTTTCTTTTGCTTTGCTTGAATTCATTCAAAAACTGTGGGGTCAAAATGTGCAGTACACCCCTAGATAAATTTGTTAAGGGGTCTAGTTTTCAAAATGAGGTCATTTGTGGGGGTTCTATATGGTTTTGGCCGCTCAAGAGCTCTACAAGGGTGCTATGGGGCCTAAAATGCCTTCAAGCTAAATTTATGTTCTGAAAGACACTGACTACTCCTTTCGTTTTCGGCCCGTTGTGCATCCAGACATAAGATTGGGGCCACAATGGGTATATTTCTGAAGACAGGAGAAACAGGGGTATCCATTTTGGGGTGTCAATCCTCATTTTCATGTAAACTATAGGAAAAAAAATATGTCTTTAAAATGACATATTTGCAAAAATCTGAAATTTTATTTTTTCTCCTCTAAATTGAAATAATTCCTGAAAAAAAATTGTGGGGTCCAAAATACTCATGTTTGCACATATTTGAGATATTACAGTTGAAAATGTGAAAAAATTACAATTTTTTCAAAATTTTCCCAATATTGGCACTTTTAATAAATATACACAAATTATATCGGTCTATTTTTGCAACGTAAATGAAGTACAACATGTGGTGAAAAACAATGTCAGAATCACTTGGATATGCAAAACCTTTACGGAGTTATGCTTTGTTGAACGACACATGTCAGATTTTCAAAATTTGGCTTCGTCACTAGGGCGCAAACAGGCTTCGTCACTAAGGGGTTAAATCTAGTTTAGTGAAGATCTTGGGAGAGCGGAGTCTCTCCAATAATTCTGGAATCAAGGGAAGGGGTAGTGACTATTGACCCTAATTTTTCATTTAACTCCCTGTAATCGGTACATGGTCACAGGGTTGAGTCACTCCTTTCCATGAAACATATAGGCGCCCCAGCCGGTGAATAAGGCCAAATGAATCCCTTTTTTAAATTTTTATACAGATATTCACAGAGTAACTTCAACTCCGGTTCCAAAAGATTGTAGATCTGCCTAAGTGGAATAGAAGCACCAGGATGTAACTCCTCTGGGCAATCATGCAGCCAATGAGGTGGCAGCTGGTCAGCCTTCTTGCTGCAGACATCTCTGAACATCTGGTGCCCAAACCCTGCAATCTCTCCCTTCACCACTCAGAAAGTCTCTGGTAAATTCAGATGCACAGCTGAATGAAATCTTCCAGGTTATCAGGGGTCTCCATACTAACAAGTTCATCCTTTGTGCACTGAGATAATTCTTGTCAGAATTGGCTCTGTTGTGCGGCTGTGTTCCACGTGGTATCATTTGCCCAGCGATGAAATTCCGCTGTCTACTCTGCAATGGAACGTCACCCTTGTCATGGGTTGTGTAACCTCCATTCGTCTGTAATACAGCGATTGGCATTGGCAAAGATTTGGTCCATAGCGGTTGTGAAGGCAGCGAGGCTGTCAAGGAGATTATTGTTGCTCTGTATGTACAATGGAGTCCGAGCGAGTGCCTCTTTAGTGGGGAGGTTAATGATGAAAAACACCTTCTTGTTGCTGGTAAACAAGGTGGGCTGCATCTGGAAATAAATCCAGCATTGATTAAGGAAGCCTCTATAGTGACATGCGGACATCAGAGCCTGAGTGATGCAAATCTGTAAGCTGATTATCTCCTTCTGTTGATCCAGCAACAGTGTCTGTTGTCCAGAAAACGTTTTCTGATAGGAGGCACAATACTCTTTGAGCTCAGTAACTTGTTTCCTCAGGGTGGTTACTACGGACTCCATTGTAGGCATAATTATTTTGTAGCATATATACAAGGTGTGATACGGGCAGACATGGAGGCTTTAATACTCTTTTGGGCCACCTCTAGCTTGGATACAATATGTGCTTTGGGCAGGCATGGAGGCTTTAGTATCCTGTTGTAGATTGGATACAAGATGTGATACAGGTGGGTATGGAGGCTCTAGTACCATGTTGCCCTGCCTCTAGCTTGGATACAAGATGTGATACAGCTGAGCATGGAGGCTCTAGTAATTGTTGGGCCACCTATAACTTGGATGCAAGATGTGATGCAGGTGGGCATGGAGGCTTGGACACAAGATTTGATACAGGCATGCGTGGAGGCTCTAGTACCCTGTTGGACCATCTGTAGCTCGGATGCAAGATGTGATACGGGTGGGCATGGAGGCATACAGGTTCTGTATGGTATCCTGTTGCATATCAGTCTACATTTGCTGTAAATGAGCCCTTAGATCATATAAACTCATAGGCTATTAAAGTTGTCTTCCCAGATGGCCCCAATAATGTTCTATTAGCAATAAATCTGGCGACTGGACAGGCCACGGAAGTGTGACAATGTTGTGCAGACATTCCTGTGACACACTTGTGTGTGCGGCTAAACATTATCCAGCTAGAAAATGCCTCTTAGAAGCCCCCATGAGAGGAACACATGTGGCTGCAGGATGTCCTGAACATATTACTGAGCTGTCATTCTCCCTCATACCACTGCAGCGTCTAAGGGGTGGGCCCACACCGGGGTGGAGAAAGGTCTTGCCACTGAGCTCTACCATCTCCTCCCCTGGGTGTAGCTCGGGACTCAACCACGTTACTGCTGGGAGAGATCACAGGGGTTGTAACCAGGGATTACCATAAGTCCGATTGTTACTCGTGATGCCACCGCTCCGTCCTCTGTGGTGGATCTTCCCGATTAAAGTAGTCCATACACAGGGCAACTTTCTGAACAAGAACTGGGAATGGTCGGCTCTGTCCCTTTACTGTAAACTTCTAAAAGTAATTCCAAACAAACAGTCTTGGTACAAGGCCGACAAACCAGAGTGGTGCAACAGGGGGGATTCTCGGGGTAATCAGATAATCCACAGTCCTAGTTATCTGTGTTATCCCGCTCCCGGCGACTCTCTCTCTCTATCCCTCTCTACCGGTCAACACTCACTCACTTTGTCTTCTCCTTGCTGTAAAGCAGCTTGTCCTGCTCCCAGTGCTCAGTAGCAGCACCAAGGTCTCTTGAGTAGAATAGGCTCAAGCCGAGCATAAGGAAGTCGCTCAGCTTCCTCCATTCCCTCCATACACAGACTGATGTCCAGTGTCTGCGTGGCTCACTCCCTTGACTTCCTCACTGTCAGACCTCACTCTTCTCTTCTGACTGACAGGCTTCTCCTTCTGACCTGACTACTGCTACTGACTACTCATTGCATCCTTGCAAACACATATATCTCAGGCAAAATCACATGACCATAGACAATACACACAAAACATTACATTTTCCAGACAGAACTAGACATACCAGACATTAACCCATTCAGTCCTGCAAACGTGTAATACACATAAATCTGATACATGTCACAAGTAAGACGCTAACAAGACACTGACACGAGACAGACATATAACCTTTATTGAGGGGCCCCATTAACTCTGGGCCACTAAACTACTAAGGGTGCCCAACTGTTGTATGTGATGGCTTCCAAGACCATCACACCAGCAGTGGGGGCAGTGTGCAGCTCCACACGAAAGGCAAGGTTGAGGCACTCACCCGTAGGTCTTCAGACATGAACACAGCTGTCATCAGTGCCCAAACTAAACCTGAATTTGTCACTGAAGATAACCTAGTTTCACTCCGTAGCAGTCCAGTATAATCGTTTATGACACCACTGCAAGCGGGGGCGACAATGAGGCCATACACATAATGGGTGCCGTGAGACCAAATGCCCTACAGCCAATTACCTGGAAATGGTTCAGACAGACACAGAGCCCTGTAACGATGGTGCCATCTGTCTCTGGATCTGTTGGAGCTGCTCGTGCTTGTTGGACGATCAGAGGATCCTCTCTGCTGGTGGTCTGTCGAGGGTGTCCTGAGCCAAATCAACTTGTGTGCCCTCTCGCATCCACTGTACCCAACACTTTCTAACAGTCTGATTAGAACGGACCAGGTGGCGGGCAATTTGTCAATACTACCATCCAGCTACTCACTTTCCAATAATCCACCCCTCTCAGACTCTGTTACCTTGGCAAAATTTCTAGAGACATGTCTACTGGTCAACAAGCTCTACACAAGCGGAAAAGGGGCCACTACACACAAGGAGCCTCTGAGAGTCTTTCTATAGGCGAATGGTAGAACCACTTTTAGGGCCTCCGGTGACAAGACCGTTCATGTAATCGCACCACAACTCTCATCATTTACATATCTGCCTGAGATGGAATTGCATGTCGAGTTTTACAGCAAAAACAACTACTTGTAGATGCTTGTTTGTTTTTTTTACAAACAGTGTATATAGATGCTCCTTTCAAGGAGCTAACCAAAGACAATAGCTACTGATCCTGTTTATCAAGAAATATGACTCAAGTAATAAGACTTGTCTCTTTAGGGAAGGAGGGATGGAGTGTACACCTATTTTGGAGCCAATCCCAGTTTTTGTTAACAATAAACCAGCTGCATCAATGTTTTATTATGTACATATATAGAGTAATGGCCTGTTTCAGCAACCTAATGCACCCAGCCACATTGCAAAATTTGTTCAGGAATGGTATGAGGAATATGACAAAATGTTCAGTGTTGACCTCCAATTCCCCAGATCTCAATACAATTGAACATTTATGTGATGTACTGGAAAAACAAGTCCAATCCTCCTCTTAAAGGGGTTGTCTCGCGGCAGCAAGTGGGGTTATACACTTCTGTATGGCCATATTAATGCACTTTGTAATTTACATCGTGCATTAATTATGAGCCATACAGAAGTTATTCACTTACCTGCTCCGTTGCTAGCGTCCCCGTCTCCATGGCTCCATCTAATTTCGCTGTCTTCTGGCGTTTTTAGACGCGCTTGCGCTGTGCGGTCTTCTGCCTGGTGAATGGGGTCGCTCGTGCCGGAGAGCTGGTCATCGTAGCTCCGCCCTGTCACGTGTGCCGATTCCAGCCAATCAGGAGGCTGGAATCGGCAATGGACCGCACAGAGCCCACGGTGCACCATGGGAGAAGACCCGCGGTGCATCGTTGGTGAAGATCCCGGCGGCCATCTGGGTGAAGGAAGAAGTAGGAAGAAAGAAGAAGTCGCAGAGCGGGGATTCGGGTAATTAATATATATATATATATATATATATATATATATATATATATATATATATATATTTTTTTTTAACACATCCCTTGGGTTTGTCCTGCGCCGAACGGGGGGGGGGCCTATGGAAAAAAAAAACTTTCTGCGCGAGACAACCCCTTTAATTTACAGCACTTAAAAGTAAACAAGAGTTTCAGATCACTTTTCATAGTAAGTAATTATGTGTGTGTATGTGTACATGAGGAATAACACAATTTCTGGCCATTATCTGACTTGCATCCTGCATTTTTAGCCATTTTTCCCTGTTGTGGGCTCAGTTTGTAATTGTCAGGAATATTTTATTAGGGTTAGTTAGCCAAGGTAACCAAGGAACATTTATTCATTTCCTTATTCATTAAAAAGTTAAAGAAATAGTACAAAAAAGTCATCTAGTCCTTTTGAAGTACATCACAGGAGTGGAAATATAAAAACAATCACAGAAAACGCCCATATACTTACTGACTAAGGAGTGCATATAGCTGCATCCTCTCATTATGCAGGCAGCAGACTACCAAACAAGGGAGCTAATTGCACCTGTGCGGGACACCAATGAGACAGCAACTCACACAGCCTCTTAATATAAAGAAGGAGGGGAGGGGGGGTAGCTGCTTGGTGTATAATCCCACACAGAGTGGAAACAGAGTGGCAGGCCTTCTGATACATGTAGTGCACCATGCAGACCAGTCACCTATTAATGACGCCATAATAGTTCGGCAGGTTGCCCTGCACTTCAACCAGTGAACCACATTGGTACTGCCACCCTGGGCTCCCCCTGGAGTTTTAAAGCCACACTGCATGTGAATGATAGATAATAAATGCAAGGCATTAGTTGGATTTTAGCCCACTAACCGCATCAAGGTTCCTTGCATGTAGGAACTATACTACTATAAATACATCACAGGAGGGGAAATATAAAAACATAAAAACAATCACACAAAACGGCCATTACTTACTGAGTAAGGAGTGCATATAGCTGCATCCTCTCACCATGCAGGTAGCAGACTACCAAATGAGGGACCTAATTGCACCTGTGAGGGACACCGATGAGACAGCCACTCACACAGCCTCTTAATATAGAGGGAGGTAGCTGCTTGGTGTATAATCCCACACATAGTGGACATAGTTCTTTTGAAGTACGTTGTATGTTTTTTTTCAACTTTTTGCAAACACAATTTGGCAAAAGGTTTTGCCATCTATTTTCTGCAGAGGAGGTTAAGCTATGTTTTGCTTTCAGATACAACACTATGATTGAGGAAGTAACTCAGTTTTTTCCCTATAGATGCAGATAGGCTAGTGATCCAATGAAACACAGCACTTATGTCACATTTGTCCCTAAGGGCTCTTTCACACAAGCGTATGTCGGCCGCCCCTTTTCACAGCCGACTGATATATGCTACGATCTCAGATTGCGTAGCCGTATTCCCTCAACATAAAAAAGCCCGGCCGGGCCAATATAGCACTGGGCACTTTCACGCCGGGCCGAAAAGATAGTCCTGGAACTATCTTTTTGGCTGGAATAAGTTGGCCGCTGCATGGGCTGCTATGGGAGCCAATGACAGTGACCAAAGAATAATAGGTGGGATGAAGGTTAACAGAGCTAAACTCCCTCCCTCTTCTCTCCTCCTCTCTCCTCCCCTCCAGCTGTTTGCAATGGGAGGGGGCTGGACAGAGGTGGAGCTAAGCTCTGCCCTGCTCTGCTACCTCCAGTTGCTGCCTGTGGACAAGGGGCAGGGAGGGGTCGGTTGCTTAGCTCCGCTTCCGTCCCACCCTCTCCCATTGCAAACAGCCAGAGGGAAGGAGAGAGGAGGTGAGCCAGCGAGGGTGAGGGAAGGGGAGACAACGGCATTGCGGCTTCGGTGTATATGTGCCATTCCTGTGCGGTCTGAATGGGTGCATAAATGTTAGATTTGTGTGCCCGTTCAACTCGTTTTTACAGCGCCGGCGTGCGCACGTAAAAATGTCTACGGCCATGCGACAGAGGCCTGAGGTTCCCAAAAGTGACATTGTCAAGGTTTTTTCTATAACAATTTAATTAACCTGACAATTGCACAAATATAAATGAGGAATAGTTTTTAGTAAGCAACCCAAACAAAGTCTTTATGGCAAGACCTAGAAAAAAGATTCAAATGAAATGTTAAACTTCTTTTAATATTAGCCTCATTTACAAAAGTAATTAAAGACAAAAGAGAGTTCCTGATCATGGGCAGAGATACCGCCTGTGCAGCTATTTCAATTGCTCTGCCCCCTGTCCCTCTGCCACAGCGACTGCTATTGAGCCCACATCTCAGGGGGGCCTAGGTTGCCAGGCCCGAATCTGCAGCCCCACTAAGAGTCTATTAAGTGCCCTGGGAAAATGCTTTAAATTGAAAAAAACAAGGATACTCACCTCTGTTGCTCCCACTGCCATTCCACTCCCTGATGCTTCATTTTCCCCTGGCCTTGTGGTGATCGGTGTGCTGCGGTATGACTGCGGCCGGGGGATTGGCTGCAGCGAGTCATGTTTAGGATGCACCACAGCTGGGAGGTTGGGGGGAGACCAGAATGGCAGGGAATAGAATGGCAATGGGAGCAACAGACGTGAGTGTCCTCATTTTTGTTATTTTAGTATAAAAAGATGCTTATTAATAGCATGAGGCATAAAGGGGGCATCATTAAACTGCAGGGACATGATTAGGGTCCATTAATACACCATGGGGGTATAAAAGAAAAAAATGAACTATTATTACACTATTGGGACATGAAAGTGGGCAATATTAAACAAAGCAGGCATTAAAGGGGACATTATTACACTGTGGGGCAAAAAAATCAATTATTACATCTTGATGCATAAAAGGGGGCATTCTTACACTGTAGTATTAAATGGGGCATTACTACACTATGGGAACATGAACGGGGACAGACGCAGGGAGGCGTCCTAATAAAACCGCAGCAACACTCACAGTATATGATAGGATAGACTACACCACTCCAGGTAAAGAAAGAAGGAGAAACCTGTCCCTCACTAATCAGGGAAAGTGGGGAAGCCCTGCCTAAAAGCGGGGTAGGCGTCCTAATAAGGATAACCCTATGGTCTTTACTTGTTAATCCCTGATTAGGGAGCCTGGAGAGATACACAAACAGGACTGTTCACACCTGTCAGGGTAATATTTCTAAGTACAGCACCAATCGGGCCCACCCCACTTGCCCCGTTGCCGGCGGTAAAGAAAAAAACACCACACAGAGGTCTGGTATCATTCCTCACACGGGACATGGCTGCGCTTTGCCGTTGTGCTTTATTACAGATTACATGAGATCTTATACCCTTTGTCCCATCACCAACAAGGGGTGATGGGCTCATAACCATATATGGGCAGTCCGGATTTCCGGCCTGAGACACTGAAAACAGCCGTCATCTTGCTACGGCGCCTCTGGCTTATGTACAGAAAATCACGTATTCAATTAACTCCAGTGCAAAGAATCACCCACTCAATTCTAAGAAAGCGGCCAAGCATGCATTCTCCATATATGGGAAGTCCGGATTTCCGGCCTAAGGCAGTGAAAATTATGTACATAGTGGAACATCTTGATATCTTGCTTCTGGGAAAACGGCCAAGTACACGCGTCCTTCATGTCTGGTTCGGTATCATCTCTGAATTTCTAGAACATCTCTCTCAGCCTTGCAAAGCCTTGGAATATCTGATGTAAGGTGACATATATAAGTTTTTTCTCATTTGGAATTGAATAAAACTTGCATATAGGTATAAAAGTATAAAGAACATATGGCAATATATATATATACCCTCACAAACCCCCCTAAAAAACTTAATATGGAGATCAAGTACCAGGCCTTGCACTCTTCCTCGGTCGTCTCTCCCTTGCGTCAGGGTTTCTCCACTGCCCGTAAGTCCCTACTCCTAAAAGGGAGGGATCCCTACCTCACCTCAGAAGGAGGCCATGGATTCCCTGGGCTTATTTCCGGGCATCCATACCCTCTATCTGTACGAGTTAACACCCCGCAGGGTGTGCCCTCGCCGGAACCTAAGGTCTTCTGCACTTTCCCTAGGCAAATGGGAAGTCCACTGACAGTCCATCTTATGAGACCGGGGCAGACACAGTACTAGTACATCTCTCCATTCTTCTGGTAACGTATGTGGTTGGCATTATCGGAACTGGCTCTTCATCTTTTTTCAAACAAGGGAAATTTTGGTCACATTAAAGGGATAATACACAAACAGGAAATTACATACCCCACCTCCTTCTGCTAAAATCATATCCACGGCCACTCTATTTTGGAACGCCATGGATGCAGTGGGCCCTAACTGGTCAGCTAACCCTTGTAAAGCATCTCTGGTGCAGTTTACAAACCTCTGCTGATTGTAATAGATATAATTCATCCAATCTACATTATTATTAACAGTGACAAAAGCAAATAAGGACTCAAAACCTGCTTTAACCTGATCTTTAGAATTAAATTCATCTCGCACCCCCCTTGGCACTCCTATTGCATCTATGTATACATGTGGATCAAAATTACCACCTTGAACGTTAACGTCTCTCTTAGCACGATGCGGTGTTGGATTCTCACCCTCAGTGTAGGCTTCATATTGCACATTTGATTGTATTAATTTGTTCTGAAACACGGGGCTAGTGTATAGTAGTCAAAGGTGTGTGTTAGAGGAATTGTACCACATTATAGCATGTAAAGGATATACAGGATCATTAGGTTTTTTTTTCAGTGCGAAGTGTGGATCCAAGTGGGCTTTCCTTCGAGCTTGACTGCAGTTGGGGTGGTAAGCAACATCTGGTAAGGACCTTTAAACTGGGTTTCTCTCTCAAACTTTTCCACATAGACCCTGCCACCTGGTTTCAGATTGTGACACTCATCTGTAGGACCTGGGAGAAAAGCAGAGACTGCAGAATACATTATTGACAATTCCTTGGAGAGGCTCATGACAAAATTAACAAGAAAATCATTCACCAAACTCTGATACTGAGGCATGTATCCTCCTGAGAAAAAGAAAAACTAATGGGAGACACTCAATTCAAAATTTGCCCATTTTCTCTATTGCCTTTTGTATCTACTTTCCCCCTACTCCGTGGACAGTAGGGTGTGTGAAAAGCCTGGAAAATACCCAAAACAGACATAATGTGTTGCATTATTTCACCTGTGAAGTGTGTACCTTTGTTTGACTCAATCACTTCCGGTACCCCATATCTGCGGATTACCTCATTCATGAGCTTCTGTGCGATTACCTGCTTATTTACTTTGGTAACAGGGTAGGTCTCCAACCTGAAAAGACATCAACAACAACAAGCACATATTTATGCTTCCCAACAAGTGGGAGCTGAGTGTAGCCAATTTGCAATCCCTGAAATGGGTAGAGTGGTCTAGGCAAGTGTTATGTGGCATATTTACTTCTGCCCTGTTGCTTACGGCAAAGATCATGCAAAATTTGGACAAATGATGCAGCAGCTACAGAAAACCCAGGAGCCACCCGTCCTCGTTCAAGCGTTGACATTATTACTGCTTTGAGAGGTGCGTCTTTCCGTGCGTCAGCTGGGCCATCATGAGGCACAGGGACCGTGGTAGGCAAGTGCTGTTGACTGTTCACCATATGCCGTCCCATTTTAGTCCATTTTTCCTTTTCTTCCTTGCTGGCTCGTAACTGTAAAGTCTTTAGCATATCAAAGTTCAAATTTTTATCAAAGTCCAAGTTTTTATCAAAGTCCAAGTTTTTATCAAAGTCCAAATTCATATCAAAGTCAAAAGTTATTGTCAAATTCTTCTTTTCTTCTTTCTTCCACGGCTTGAGGGCCGCTGCCTTTGCTGTGTGGCCTGTGATGGCAGTGCCTCTTGCTTCTCTGGTGTAGGAATTGGTGTGAGCTTTCCACTTTGTCAGGTAGAAGTAGAGCCTCCATGAGACTCTGCACCATTGCATCATTCTTAATTGGCTGTCCTGCTGAGGTAAAAAACTGTCTGGCCTTCCATTTTGGGCCGTAATCATGAGCTATGCCAAATGCATACCGGGAGTCAGTGTAAATGTTTGCCGTCTTACCTTCCTCCACTCTACACGTCTCAGTGAGGGCCTTTAGATCCGCTTCTTGTACTGCGACATGCGGAGACATTCTGCTTTTAGGACATCTTGTTGTGTAACCACTGTATATCCAGTGTGGAGTCATCAATCACCCTGGTACCATCTATAAAAAAACAGCTCAAAATATGCATTATTAACAAGGGCTTTCAGTATCTTTTTAAAACTTAAATTTTCTTGTTGCATCACTGCTAGACAATCAGGCTGGTATTCTATTTCAAAAAGATCAGAATCTTGTTGCAAAAAATGTAAAAATTTAAAAATGGCTTGCAAAAAAAATTTAAAAATGGCTGAATTTAAAAATGGCTGACTTGCAATACCTAGATCACCTATGCCTTCTCCTCCCCCCCTTTAAACCAGGGTACTCAATTGGAACAATAGTACCCGGTTTAAGGTTAGTACAACATTGTAAAAAGATTTGATGAAAGCAGATAAGGCCTGTAAGATGTTAGCACCTATAACAGAAACATGAGTTACATCAGGGCAGAATAACCTACAAAACATCTATTATTATTTGAAATGTGATATTCCTTTAAGGCCTCCTTCCCACGAACGGATTTACGCCGCGTAAATTCGCGGCAAAAATCCGCTGCGTTGCACCCTGCTATTAGGTTCTATTGAACCTAATAGCACAATGCTCACGATGCGTAATTCCACCACGGAATTACGCACCGCGATTTCTCCCGTCCTCACCCGCAGCATGCTCTATTTTCTGCGGGTGAGGACGGGCTGTACGCGCTGACGGCTTCCATTGCAGTCAATGGAAGCCGTCCGTTCACGCTATCTCCCGCTGTAACCAGCGGGAGATAGCGTGAAAAAACGCTTTCCCGCCCACCGCCGCGCGTCATATGACGCCATATGACGCGGCCGGCCGCGTCATGTGACACGGCCCGCCGTGCACGTGACACGGCCCGCCGTGCACGTGACACGGCCCGCTGTGCACGTGACACGGCCGGTGACGCGGCGGCGGTGGGCGGTGACGCGGCGGCGGTGGGCGGGGAAGCGATTTCACGCTATCTCCCGCAGGTAAGTATAGGGGCTCTGGGGGGCGCCGTGACGGGCTTCACTGCGTAATATTACGCGGCGGAGCCCGTCACGCTCGTGGGAAGGAGGCCTAAGAGAATTTATTATTAGTCTGTTCCTGCATGCAATGTCTTATCAAATCTGAGACAGGAAAAAAAAAAAAAAAAAAAAAAAAACTTTTACTAGCTGCTCAAGCTCCTCACCTCTCCCTTGTGGACAAGAGGGATGAAACATTACTACGTACTATTACATCATCTAGCTCCACCCCTTCAATATTGGCACATTGCGTCCGTCTTCTCAGCTCATTTCAGCTTAACAGTCCAAGCATCCACATCACAACCAAGCAAAGTCCCATGCATGGGGAGGACTTTTATCCCCAGTCATTACCTGCATCACACATTCCACACAGCCCGAACACGGGTCACTAACTCTCATCCATCCATGCTCTCAAGTCTGCTCTGTCACCCCCTCTTGAAGGTGTCCCAGTACATACAGATGCACAGACAAAAAAAGTTTGACAAACATACATACATCAGTTGAAAAACATTGAGGTGAGTGCTATTTATGACAATTTATGTGAAAAAAAATTTGCTGAGTGACTGAGACATTCTATCTTTCTTATTTACTGAAGCTATTATATGCTGTATTAAACGCTGAAGTATTTTAGAATCTGTGGGTATTTTTCAACCCCCCTTGTGACCCTGAGCTCAGAGTGAATCTGAAAGCCCCCACCTTTTTAAAACAAACTGTTATCTCTCTACGAATATGAAACACAGACTGAATTGTTTTAGCTTAAACTATTGCCTGCATTTTGAAATCATAATTACAGCGCAACATGTTCTTCATTTTCAACCCCTGTATAAGTAAGAATATACCTTAGAATGCTAGGTTTCCTGCCTACTAAGACAGTATAATTAATTAAATTCATTTCAATTCATTTTAAGCAAGCAGAGATATTTCCCAGGGTCAGCACTTCATTCTCTCTCGCTGTTATCTTCCGACCTTGAAAAGCTTACACAGACTCGCAGCTACATGTCAACAAAACTCTTCTCCCCTAAAAGCAAGCTCAGTTAACTATTTGCACATACAGTATATACATATATATACATATATACACATATATATCCATATCTATTATCTATCTTGTATTATACACATTTTCTTCTTTCTTTGGCAACAAATCACATGCATTGTAACTTTCTTCTCGACTTTGCCTGCTCCTTCAGCACTTTCTCCCTACCTAGCTGCCAATATAACCTTCAATAGACACTCTCCTGACGCCCTCTTGATCACTTACTGTACTTTTCAACATTTCACTTACGGATACTTTCTTAAACAAATAATGTGTACATACCTAACTTTCTCTGACTGTCTCTCTGCTTCTAGCAAACCTTGGTCTTTCAGGCACCTCTCGGTCCTAAAGACCTCCCTCCTAGACACCATTTTGTAATCTGCCGTGCGGGTCGGTGTCACACATTTTCATTAGAGTTTTCTTACATTTTACAAATTCATCCACACGGCGGCGGCCCTTGAGGGGCTCTGTCTTCTTTAATAAGGTCTTACGCATATTACAACAACAACAATAATAATAATAACACGCTCCATAGAGTGCATCCTTCTGACCCGAATTGTCAGCCCCTTATATATGGCAAAACAACCGAAGGCATCTCCTTCCATGGAACCAGTCCCAAAGAGTGCATCCCTCTCCTCAGCTAAACCATCAACAACTAAACTAAAACGGAGGGTTCCTTCGTCTATGGGACCTGTCTCACAGAGTGCATCCCTCTCAGCTAAACCATTAACGACTAAATAAACTCAAACGGAGGGTTCCTTTGTCTGTGAGACCAAATGAAAAGTAAGAGGAAAAAAAATTCTGCAGATACAACAATCTCCACTATTATTAAAACGTTAAAACTTCAAAGTACAAATAGACTACAGACTAGTTTCCGGGTGACCGATTGGTGCGCATATCACGGTCAGTGGTCCATGACGGCAAACCCGGAGCCCACACGAGTTACCGTGTAGAACTCTTAACCCAACCCGTCCGGTCACAAACCACAGATAGTCAGTCCCGCTGCAAGACTCGCAGTGTAAAACACAACATAAATATATGCTGGCCTTACCTGGAGCTCTAAGTGGGTTGATCAGGCTCGGTTTGCAGCAGGACGGCTTCCCCGTGGCGTGGATCCGGGTGAATTGCGCTGTAAGCTCCTGGTTTTACCGCCCCACGTTCGAGCGCCATTTGTCAGGGTAATATTTCTAAGTACAGCACCAATCGGGCCCACCCCACTTGCCCCGTTGCCGGCGGTAAAGAAAAAAACACCACACAGAGGTCTGGTATCATTCCTCACACGGGACATGGCTGCGCTTTGCCGTTGTGCTTTATTACAGATTACATGAGATCTTATACCCTTTGTCCCATCACCAACAAGGGGTGATGGGCTCATAACCATATATGGGCAGTCCGGATTTCCGGCCTGAGACACTGAAAACAGCCGTTATCGTGCTACGGCGCCTCTGGCTTATGTACAGAAAATCACGTATTCAATTAACTCCAATGCAAAGAATCACCCACTCAATTCTAAGAAAGCGGCCAAGCATGCATTCTCCATATATGGGAAGTCCGGATTTCCGGCCTAAGACAGTGAAAATTATGTACATAGAGGAACATCTTGATATCTTGCTTCTGGGAAAACGGCCAAGTACACGCGTCCTTCATGTCTGGTTCGGTATCATCTCTGAATTTCTAGAACATCTCTCTCAGCCTTGCAAAGCCTTGGAATATCTGATGTAAGGTGACATATATAAGTTTTTTCTCATTTGGAATTGAATAAAACTTGCATATAGGTATAAAAGTATAAAGAACATATGGCAATATATATATATACCCTCACACACCTACACACAGAACAGGACTGTTCACACCTCATGTCTGGCCACCTGGACAGACACACAGAACACATTACAGTTGACACCAATAACACAGAACAGGAAACCCACTCAGAACTCTCATGCATACAGATAGCAAACCATAACTAGTGCAAGTGTCCTCACACCAAAGAGAAAGAATCAGACACCAAACTGACATACAGGGAACAGTGCAGGGCATCATCCACCTGACAACACACAAGACATCATACATCTGGATACCACCTCTGTAAATGGGAAAGGAGAGAGGAGGTCTACATAATATGCAGACAGGGAATACAGGTGTCCAGACCACCCTCAGGGAAGGTGAGAGAAACACTTCAGACTAAACATGCATAACACCCAGCTCTGAATGGGAATAACATTAGAATGAATAAATGACCAGCATCCTCTAGCACATGAGCTGGTACATATCTGCAGCAGATCAGTGGGGATTGGCTGGCTGGAGAATTCCACACCCAGCCAGCTCAATTATCCTACCTGTGAAGCTGTGCTGCTTGAAACCCATAGAACAACAGATCCCAGCAGCACAACTCTGACATCATTATTATTATTATACTGTGAGGCATAAGAGCAGGCATTATTGTACTGTGGGGACATGAAAGGCGACATTTGTCTCTATTGGACGAGGAGGAAAGAGAGGGGTGGAGCAAAACTCGTACGGTCGTGTTTTTTTTGTTGTGAACAATGAAACTACATATGTGGTGAAGAGAATGGAGTGGTAACTTCAATGGTGGAGGTGCTGCCTGACCAGATGACGCACCACCTGGGTGGGCGTGATAGAGCAAGAGAATAGGACTAAAACTGGCAGTGGAGAAGGCGCAATACTACAGGGTATAGCATGTAGGAAGTGACCAAAGGTGTGGAAAACTTCTCCTTTTATTTAATTAAGTACGTGATCAGCATAAGGCCGGCTGCACACGGCCGTGACGGGCTCCGCCGCGTGAATTCCGCAGCGGAGCCCGTCACGGCGCCCCCCAGAGACCCCAAACTTACCTGCGGATCCAGCATCCTCGCTCCCGCATGACGCACCATGTGACACGCCGGCCACGTCACATGACACGCCGGCCGCGTCATATGATGCAGCGGCGGTAGGCGGAGAGGCGATTTTTACACTATCTTCCGCTGTGCTACAGCGGAAGATAGCGTGAACGGACGGCTTCCATTGACTGCAATGGAAGCCGTCCGCACGTACACCCGCGGCAAATAGAGCATGCCGCGGGTGAGGACGGGTGAATTCACGGTGTGGAATTCCGCACCGTGAGCATTGAGCTACTAGGTTCAATAGAACCTAATAGCTGCAGGCAACGCAGCGGATTTCCACCGCAAATTACGCGGTGGAAATCCGTTCGTGGGAAGGAGGCCTAAGAAAACGCGTTTTGGGGAAAAACCCCTTCATCAGTTCGGCTTGTGTTTAAAACATGCAAGCAATTGGTGAGTCCCAAAAATGGTTAATAATTAGATCTGTTTGCCTGTGGGGTGAGGGTCAACCAAGGCAGGAGCAGGAAAAGTTCTGGGCCACTGTAGTGGTATTATGTGGTCATAGCCTGTGGGTATTATTTGGCCCTCATATATTGTTGTTATTGGTAACACGCTTTTTGCTTTCTTGTTCTGCATTTAAAGGGGTTGTCCCGAGGCAGCAAGTGGGTCTGTACACTTCTGCATGGCCATAATAATGCACTTTGTAATGTACATTGTGCATTAATTATGAGCCATGCAGAAGTTATAAAAAGTTTTATACTTACCTGTTCCGTTGCTGGCGTCCTCGTCTCCATGGTGCCGACTAATTTTCGCCCTCCGATGGCCAAATTAGCCGCGCTTGCGCAGTCCGGGTCTTCTGCAGTCTTCTATGGGGCTCCGTGTAGCTCCGTGTAGCTCCGCCCCGTCACGTGCCGATTCCAGCCAATCAGGAGGCTGGAATCGGCAATGGACCGCACAGAAGAGCTGCGGTCCACGGAGGAAGAGGCCATCTTCAGCGGTGAGTAGAGAAGTCACCGGAGCGCGGGGATTCAGGTAAGCGCTCCGGTGAGCTTTCTTTACCTCCCTGCATCGGGGTTGTCTCGCGCCGAACGGGGGGGGGGTTGAAAAAAAAAAAAACCCGTTTCGGCGCGGGACAACCCCTTTAATCTGCCTGCTCTGACCCGTCTGCTTCCACAAGATAACCTTGGGATCTTATCACGGGACTATACTGCAAACATCAAGACTGTCATCACATCCATTGTCACAAATTATTTCAGAAGGGTCGATGATCGAGGATTATTCTAATTGAGTCAAGAAGGATTTTTTTCCTCTAAGTTGAGGAAAATTGGCTTCTAGTTCATTTTTTTTGCCTTCCCTTTGGATCAACATCTGTGGGGGGGGTGGGGGGGTGGGGGGGGGATAGGCCGATCTGGATGAATATATGTCTTTCTTTAGTCTAGCATGCTGTTATCATGTTTTTGGTGACCTTTGAAAGACTGACCCTCCTGCATTTCTTGAACCCATGACTTGATTGGTCTGAAAATTAAGGTTTTTATATACACTTAAGTAACAAATTATAAACAAATATACAAAGTTACTTGATCGACTATGCTAGTGTCATGTGTTTTATATATTAGCTGTAGTGTTTTCAGTGCTTAAGAATTTGCATCTGTGATCTTGTGGATAGAGTTCTTTTTCTAGGTTTTATAATATAAAACACAGTTATTTACCTTGCAAGACCCCAGTAACTAGTCCTGGTGAGTGGCCATGATTGAGCTTACTGTTGCATACCCTTGTTATGCTACTGGATGCCTCCTTCTCTGGGCCAGATATCAGCCACAGCCTTGCTGGATCTCGCTGTTTTCTTCATCACTATGGCCAGTGGCATTGAGGTGCCAAGGCAACCAGTGCTCATTAGTGACATCAGGCCTGGGATGTTATTTAAAGAGGACTTAGCCCCCATGCTATACAAGCAGATTGACATTCTAACCCTTGTCTGGCTCTCATTTTTCTGTTACTGATTCTGATCTTGACTACTGATTGACCCTGACCTTCCGGGAAATCAGCTCTGCCTCGCTCTTGGCTTGATACCTGTTTGTCTGTTTCTGGCTCTGACCCCTGCCTGTCTCCTCTGGCCTATCACACCCTAACCACTCCCTCAGTGATGACCCATTGATTCATTCTCTACTGCTTCTTCAGCGCAGCTGCCACCAATTGGTTACTATTCCGAGAACTGAACCTGGGAATCTGACCAGGAAGGTCCATACCTTATGGTGGGTGTAACACTGAAGAATTCTTTACACTCCACACACTAGTTTAGTCAGTGTCAAACCAATTATGGATTAGAGAATCCACATCTCAATTGAATACATCTAGGTTGTATGTAGAGTGCTATCAATTTCAAAATCTATGTAACTAACAAAAAGTGAATGTCAGCAGCACACGAGGTGTCGTTTCACAGTCCCAGAGGGACAGATTTTATTCCACTTCAAGCAATTAAAATATGGCAGGTACTGTAGCTGCAATGTTTCGACCAACCAGGTCTTTGTCAAGCTACCTGTCATGTTTTACTTGCCTGAAGTGGAATAAAGTCTGTCCCCCTGGGACTGTGAAAGGACACTTCGTGTGCTCCTGACATTCACTTTTGTTTGCTACTTTGTCTGGGTTGTCTGGATCAGAACCATCTTTACCAGCGTGCCACCCTACCGTTCCACCAAGGTTGGGAAAAAAATATATGCCAAACCCGGTACTTCACACATGATATATGAAGAAATACTATATAAATGTAGAGTGTTGTACATGCATTGTCTATCTGCAGTGAATTGGACATGTCAACCGAGTAGTGTTACCCTGTGTTGGCTAAGGTTGAAGCAAATGATAAGGCGAGATAAGAGTGGCCTGGCCATCACTTCCTGACTTTGAGCACATATATTATAGCCACATTACACTATATGTTGGGTCGGTGGGAATAATATATTCAACCACACTCACATGAGTCTGTTATACACAAATAGATATGCTATCCGAATGGCATTGTTGCCCCTCAGCAATGGTACCGCGCTGTATGGTTTAATACATAGGACCTACAGCATATAGGCAATCTTCTTTATCAACGTGACACACAAAATCATCTCCAGCCACTGTTTTATGTGAAAGGCATAAGCCAGTATAACCTGTGACACAAAGGACAACATACATACCAAGCCTTTACTATCTCTGTCACACCCTTCAAACCTGCCATACAACCTGTTCCCTGTGTCACAACTCCGTTTCTCTTTACTTGACGCTCTCATACAGAAAGGTGGCATATTCTCCTGCCAACTGCCTTACTTCAAGCTGAAATTACCGCATAATTTAAGGTAAGTATGATTTCCAGAGCTCTCTTGGCCCTGAGACTGAAGATCAGCCAACTGTAAGTGTAGTTTGCCAATATGTAAGGGGAGGAATGAATGTAATCTTGGATGTTAGACACTGTCCTTAGGATCTGCTTGCAGACACATACTTATGAGAATCTTATTCTTTACTTATTGCACCTCCTGCTTGACTTATTGACAGGTTTACCAACCTGAAAAACTGTAAAATGTATTTTAGAAAAATCAGTTGTAATGTGATCTAACACTGCACAATTCTATCCACTATAGAGGATTGATAGGCAAAACAAAAAATACAAATATGCTACTTTCAGGCAGTTATGTAGGACCCGGGGGTTTGGGGGTCATTAGGAATGTCTATATAATTTACAGCACTTATATGCAGTTATATTCTTATACGTTCCTGGATATAAAAGTTTGAAATAGCTTTCTCATAAAAGAGGATCTGTTGCCAAGTTTCTACATAGAACTCCTAATATTACAGCAACATACTACAATTATGGCATCAGATGCAGTTGTGTGGGGTGTTTATGTCTGCATAGACTTATTTAGAAGCTACATGTTTCATCGCAGAGCATAGTTTTAATTTTTATTCTAAAAGATCAAAAACATGCATCCAAAGAAAAAAGCAGTACCGCAATGTGCAGAATAGCCTACTTGGCCAAGATATAACAGTAGAGTGCCAGAATGCCCCTGAGCTGTACTGTGCCTGCATACTGCCAACTAATGTGAGCGCACTACTATAGCGCCCCATCGCAGTAGTTACCACTCCTCATATACTGTGTGGGGACAAAGCCACAGGTCATTCTTGACCTTTTTCTATTTCTTCACTTAGTCTTAATCTTAGGTTGGTTTCAAATCTGCAGTGGAACCTCGGGTTGGAGGCTCTGCGCCACAAGATACCGGAAGAGGAAGCTTTTCCTTCTGGCTTAAAGCTGGGCAGCTGAGCGGAAACCGAACGGTCCCCATTATAGTCAATGGGGTCTGTTCAGTGCTGTTCGGCTGTGGACATTCCCCTTTCATGCTCCGCGAATAGAGCAGTAAAGCTGAACCCCAAGCGCAGGTGTGAAACCACCCTTAGCTCTACATTTAGGCCATGTTTACATTGCCGTATTTGCTTCAGGTTTTAGAAGCCAAAATCAAGAATGAAAACTACAGGAAGAAAATTTAATTAAAAAATGGGCATCTTTTCAGAACTTGGAACGAACTGGTTTAATCTCAGAAGTACTGATGTAAAATACTGACCAAAATCCTGCAGTGTGAAAGGGGCATTAGGCTGGTCCCACACATAGGGAGAATACACTAAGGGCTCCTGCCTACAGGCAGATCGCAGCATGCCCCATTTTTCTGAAGTTTCCGTGCAGACGGCTTCCATCGAAGTCAATGGAAGCCGTCCAACTTGCGGCCGGTTCGCAGTTGACATTGCAGAAAGGTTGCGGATTCTGCTTCATTGCTGGGCGATAATGCGAGAAAAGCAGTAGTTAAAAAAAAAAACTACGATGGTGAGCCGCATGCAGAATCCGGCTCTGCCATGTGCTGGAGGCTTAAAGGGGTTGCACTTTGTAATGTACATTGTGCATTAATTATGAGCCATACAGAAGTTATAAAAAGTTTTTCACTTACCTGCTCCGCTGCTGGCGTCCTCGTCTCCATGGTTGCCGTCTAATTTTCACCGTCTAAAATGGTCGAATGGCCAAATTAGACGCGCTTGCGCAGTCCGGGTCTTCTGGTTTTCTGAATGGGGCTCCGTGTAGCTCCGTGTAGCTCCGCCCCGTCACGTGCCGATTCCAGCCAATCAGGAGGCTGGAATCGGCAATGGACCGCACAGAAGAGCTGCGGTCCACGGAGGAAGAAGATCCCGGCGGCCATCTTCACCGGTAAGTATAGAAGTCACCGGAGCGCGGGGATTCAGGTAAGCGCTGAGCAGTTTTTTTTTTAAGTCCCTGCATCGGGGTTGTCTCGCGCCGAACGGGGGGGGGTTGAAAAAAAAAAAAACCCGTTTCGGCGCGGGACAACCCCTTTAAGGCTGATTTCACACGGTCAGGGAAATTGTGCGATTTTCCACTGATGCGAGAGTGAGACCCGCGCTTTTCAATGGTTTCCTTCACATTAGCAATTTTTCACTGATGCAATGTTGCGAGAAAATAAATTGTGGCACGCTCTATCTTTCTGCAATGTGAGATTTTGTATGTCCCATGTCTCCCTATGGAGCCTCCTTTTTTATTGCATCGCAACGCACTAACGTATGATTTTCATGCGATGTGATGCGTTTTTAACACTGGAAAGTCCTATTGAGTTTCGCGATTAACCCCTTAACGACCAGCCCATAGTGTTTTTACGTCCTCCCGAAGTGGGCTTTATTCTCTGAGGACGTAAAAACATGTGTCCTGCAGAGAATAAAGCCCCTCGGGCTGTGGACGTGACAGCTCCATGCTGTCGGTGTCCGCAGGTAGCTGACAGCATGGAGCTGTCATCCCGGGCTGTACGGACCCCCCCCCCCCCCCGGCATTGCGATCGGCACTATCCAATGGATAGCGCCGATCGCAAAAAAGTAAATAAAAGTTGAAAAAAAGTTACATATTCAGCTGCCCTGATGGATCGAATCCATCGGAGCAGCTGAAATTACTCACCCGGGTCGAGCACGCTGCTCCCCGCTCTCCCGATGCTCCACGCCCCGTAGCCGTCCTTCTGCGCATGTGCGCCAGGCGGCATTACGTCAGCCGCATGCGCAGAAGGCCCGGCGGCGCGGGAAATTTAAAATCTCCTGGCTCCCGGCTCCTGTAGGTAGCCGGGAGGCAGGAGATGTCAGCGGGGACCACGGTGAGTGGTCCCTGTTACCGCGATCACCGTTATACAATGGATAACGGAGATCGCGGAAAAGTGAAAAAAAGTTAAAAAAAAGAAAGGCTTCACCTCCCCTCATGGATCGGATCCATGAGGGAAGGTGAAAATACTCACCCCGCTTCCTCCATGTCCTCCGGCCAGTCTCCGGACCACCCGCTGGCTTCTGCGATGTGCCGATGTAGCGCGCATGCGCAGAAGGCCAGCGAGCCCGGCAAATTCAAAATCTCCCTGCACCCGGCTGTCACAGATAGCCAAGTGCAGGGAGATATGACTGGGGACCACTGTATGCGGTTTCCAGTCATGTGATCACCGTTATCCAAATAAAAACAAACAACGGTGTACTGCGCATGACCGCCTGTGTGAGTAGGCAGTTATGCGCAGTACATTACGCGGCCGTACGCAGGGTCACAGCCGGGCTCACAGCTGGAATCCGCTGCAGGCCTCCGCAAGCAGATTCCACCTACGGCCGTGTGATCCCAGCGTTATTCAGACCGCTACCTGTAATCCGTAATTTACAAGAAGCCCCGGGAACGCTCGCCTTCATGCAGTTCCAGGAGCAGCTTGTTGAGCGCCTTCTGTGCGAGACCACCGCACCGCAGCAAGATTACAAAGCCTCACAGAGCGCCACTTTTTACACCCCATCCCCGCCGCTGAGGTTACGAGATACCCCCAAAAAGCGAGAGAGGGGGGGGATACCCGGTTTTCTTGCCTCATATGCAAAACCCAACCAGCCTCCGTAATTACCCCTGTCTTCGGACATAAAACGCAGTTTATATTATTACCTTTATCTAATATTTAGGGAATGCCAAAAAATGGGGGGTGGGGGGGATTGTTTTTAGGAAGTCAATTTTTTTCCCATATAAGTGTGCAATGGGGCCTGGAATTTATTCAGTTCTGCCCTGAAATCCAGCAGGCATTCCCTCCATTATGGGTCTAGCCATGTAAGTAGATTAGGGCCACAATGGGTATGTTTCTGAACACGGGACAAACGGGGGTATCCATTTTGGGGTGAAAGTCTTTATTCCTATGTACACTGTACAAAAAAAACAGTTTTTAAATTGACAAAATTGCCAAAAAATGAAAATCGTAATTTTTTCCTTCTGCTTTGCTTAGATTCATTCAAATACTGTGGGGTCAAAATACGCAGTACACCCCTAGATGAATTTTTTAAGGGGTCTAGTTCTCAAAATGGGGTCATTTCTGGGGGGTTTCTATCGTTTTGGCCACTCAATGGCTCTACAAGTGGGCAATGGGGCCTGGAATTTATTCCATTGTACCCTGAAATCCAACGGGTGCTCCTTCCATTATAGGCCTAGCCATTTTTTCTTTAAGTAGATTAGGCCACAATGGGTATGTTTCTGAACACAGGACAAATGGGGGTATCCATTTTGGGGTGAACGTCTTCATTCCTATGTACACTGGACAAAAAAAACTGTTTTTAAATTGACACAATTGCCAAAAAAATGAAAATCCTAATTTTTTCCTTCTGCTTGGCTTAGATTCATTCAAAGACTGTGAAGTCAAAAAAGTAATCGTACCCCTAGATAAATTCGTTAAGGGGTCTACTTTTCAAAATGGGGTCACTTGTGGGCGTTCTCCATCGTTTTGGTCACTCAATGGCTCTACAAGTGGGCAATGGGGACTAAATCTCCTTCAAGCAAAATTTCTGTTCCGAAAGCCACTGGTTGCTCCTTTCATTTTGGGCCACATTGTGCATACAGACGTAATACTAGGACCACAATGGGTATGTTTCTGAGCATAGGGCTAACAGGGGTACCCATTTTGGGGTGCAAGTCTTCATTTATATAAGTGTTGTACAAAAAAAACTGCTTTTGAAATGACAGAATTACCAAAAAAATGAAAACCGTTATTTTTTTCCTTCGGCTTGGCTTAGATTCATTCAAAAACTGTGAAGTCAAAAAAGTCATCGTACCCCTAGATAAATTCGTTAAGGGGTCTACATTTCAAAATGGGGTCACTTGTGGGGGTTCTCCATTGTTTTGGTCACTCAATGGCTCTACAAGTGTGCAATAGGGCCTAAATCTTCTTCAAGCAAAATTTCTGTTCCGAAAGCCACCGGTTGCTCCTTTCATTTTGGGCCCCATTGTGCATCCAGACATAAGATTAGGGACACAATGGGTATGTTTCTGAGCACAGGACAAACAGGGGTACCCATTTTGGGGTGCAAGTCTTCATTCATATATATGCTGTACAAAAAAACTGCTTTTAAAAAGACAGAATTGCCAAAAAAATGAAAACCGTTATTTTTTTCCTTCGGCTTGGCTTAGATTCATTCAAAAACTGTGAAGTCAAAAAAGTCATCGTACCCCTAGATAAATTCGTTAAGGGGTCTACATTTCAAAATGGGGTCACTTGTGGGGGTTCTCCATTGTTTTGGTCACTCAATGGCTCTACAAGTGTGCAATAGGGCCTAAATCTTCTTCAAGCAAAATTTCTGTTCCGAAAGCCACCGGTTGCTCCTTTCATTTTGGGCCCCATTGTGCATCCAGACATAAGATTAGGGCCACAATGGGTATGTTTCTGAGCACAGGACAAACAGGGGTACCCATTTTGGGGTGCAAGTCTTCATTCATATATATGCTGTACAAAAAAACTGCTTTTAAAAAGACAGAATTGCCAAAAAAATGAAAATCGTCATTTTTTTCCCTTCGGCTTGGCTTAGATTCATTCAAAAACTGTGAAGTCAAAAAAGTCATCGTACCCCTAGATAAATTCGTTAAGGGGTCTACTTTTCAAAATGGGGTCATTTGTGGGCGTTCTCCGTCGTTTTGGTCACTCAATGGTTCTACAAGTGTGCAATAGTGCCTAAATCTCCTTCAAGCAAAATCTCTGTTCCAAAAGCCACCGGTTGCTCCTTTCATTATGGGCCCCATTGTGCATACAGACGTAATACTAGGGCCACAATGGGTATGTTTCTGAGCACGAGACAAACAGGCTTATCCATTCTGGGGTGCAAATCCTCATTTTCATGTGTACTATAGAAAAAAATCCTGTCTTTAAAATGACATATTTGCCAAAATATGAAATTTTAGTTTTTCTCTTCTAAATTGCATTGACTCCTAAAAAAAACTGTGGGGTTAAAATACTCCTGACACCCCTCAGTGAATACGTTAAGGGGTGTAGTTTTTAAAATGGGGTCATTTGTGGGGGTATCTATCATTTTGACTCCTATGAACCTTTCCAATCTTGGCTTGGTGTAGGAAAGCAAAGTGTTCCTCAAAATGCTGAAAAGTAATGTTAAATTTGTACGTCTCCTAAATGGTTAAAAAAAACGAAAGTTTTTCCAATGTGCACCCAAAATAAAGTAAACAGATGGAAATATATATCTTAGCAAAAATTTCTATATTATGTTTGCACATATTTGAGATATTGCAGTTGGAAATGTGAAAAAATGACGATTTTTTTCAAAATTTTCCCAATTTTGGCGCTTTTAATAAATAAACACAAATTCTATCGGTCTTTTTTTTCCGCCTAAATGAAGTACAACATGTGGCGAAAAAACATCGTCAGAATCACTTGGATATGCAAAACCTTTCTGGTGTTTTTCCATGCTAAATTGACACGTGTCAGATTTGCAAAATTTGGCCTGGTCATTAAGGCGCAAACAGGCTTGGTCACTAAGGGGTTAAAAAATCACACGATTTTATCGCGGGCAGCAGGTCATGCAAATCACATGACCATTACGATAAAATTGAGTGTACAAAACTGCAATATAGCCACAATATTTTTGCGGTAATATCACCCTCGCCTGTGTAAAAGAGGCCTCATACCAGCATTATATATGCAGGTGTAAATTCAGAGTGCACTGGAGTCCCTTAAGGGCTCCTTCACACTGGCAATCGCGATATCACTGAGAGAAAATCGTGGCAAAATTGCAACTTTTTTGCCACGATTTTGGAGCGTCAGCTCTGCTTTTTCTTGCAAAACCATCACTGCCAGTTACAGTTTTCTTGTGAGAAAGACAATAGGAGCTTCTAATGTTAAAAATGCATCACACGAAAATCACAAGTTCGGTCTTGGCGATGCGATAAAAAGGAGGCTCCATAGGGAAACATGCGAGATAAAAAAAATCACACATCGCAGAAAGATAGGGCATGCCGCGATTCTTTTTATTACCGCAGGCGAGTGTGACTTTGGTCAGATCCGTATTTGTTCAATTTTTGTGTTAGAATGTGCCATTAGTGTCATTCAGTGCATAAAAAAGCTGGCCCAATTGTTGTAACTTAAAACTCCCATTGAAGTCGATGGGTGCATGAAAAGAAATGGAGCGCACATGCACGCCATGTTAGTGCATTCCATTTTCTATAACGCATTTATTGACGTAAATGGGGGATTCTTGACCGAGAATCGCACCAAAAGAGGACATGTAGCTTTTTTTTTCTCACTTGGACCTTTGGTTAGTGAAAACAATTGCGCATGTGAATATTAACTTTTATGGATCCGAGTTCTCTCAGAGTTTTCTCCAAGTTCTGTCAGTTTCAAACAGCTAAAGTAGTCGGTGTGACTAAGCCCAAAGGCCTGCGTCACACAAGTGTTTTTGCACATAAAGTATGCAGAAAATAGAACCCTTTGATTTAACGGGCTCGTACGCATGCGTATTTAGTGTGCACAATTCAGTCACGCAACTAAATACGAAGCCTGCACTATTTTCCTGCGTTTTGGTGCTGGGAAAGAACACATCTTGAGCTCATTACGCTAATTGGCTGAAAGCATTGTTGCGTGTTTTTTTGCACGTGCAGTTGTGCACACAAAGAGTACAGTAAAAACTGTCAATCCGCACGCAAAAACGCAATGCCTATTCAGTAAAGCTGCGCAAACGCACATTCGCTTGTGTGAGGCGCATTCTCTTGGGTCCATGCCGGTTTTTGGAAGTGACAGCATGCTGGTTTTTTTCTCATCGGACGCTTTGTAGGAAAAAAGGGCACAAAGAAGCATGAAGTTCATGGAGTTTTTTTACCAGCTAGTGAAAACGTTGGAAAGCGCTGTGCGTGAAGGAAGCCCAGGAGGTTTTGATCCAGTCTTCTTAGCCAAAACCAAATTAAAAAGGAATGGGAAATACGTACTTCCACTTCGCCTGCGTATGTTTATTTGTAGATTTCTTCCCCTAAACAACACAGTTTTTTCCAGTCCGCCATCACAAGAGCAGATAAAAACTTTATAATATTTATGAAAGAACGGATGGCAATAAAATGCCTCTTTGAGGCCGTATTCACACATATTCTCGCACAAAACTCGCATGTGACTTGTGGGAAAACTCACAATATTTGGAGTGGTTGTATTTACATAGGTAATGTATAAAAATGGCGGCATGCCCATTATGTTCTGTGGGAGAAATAAAATCACGTTGCACTCACAAGAGGCGGGGCGATTTGTTTTATAGTCATTATTGAAACAATGTGTGATTTTAACACATGTGAAGATCGCATGTATCACAATGTGTACCTAACTGGTTCTGTCCGCTCTGCTGCACTTCTCCTTCTGAAGCTCTGGCACACTTGTCTGCAGTCTTCAGCCAGCGCTTTCTAATCAGGGGGTTCAAAAATGCCACCTCCAGGAAGCGCTGGCTCTGATTGGTTCTGCAGCTCAGCCAATCACTGCAGCGCTCAATAAACTAATCACAGCCATTCCATGTGATGGCTGTTATAATTGACTCATTGAGTGCTACAATGATTGGCTGAGCCGTAGTGCTCCAGAACCAATTAGAGTCAGCGCTTCCTGGAGGCTGGATTTTTGAACCCCTGACCAGGAAGTGCCTGCTAAAGATTACAAACAAGTGTGCCAGAGCTTCAGAGGGGAAGTGCGGCGGAGCAGACAGCACCTGTAAGATGATGTATTGTTTTTTCTGTTTGTTTTAAATCCAGCTGGGGCTTATTTTTGGGGAACAAGTTGTAAAAGTTGCATTGCACTGCATGAAAAACGTGTTTTTGTGCGATGCGATGCAACACATAGGAAGGATGCATAGGGAAGCACGGGCTACAAAACATAGCAAATTGAGGCAATATTCAGCATGCAGCAATATTTTTTTCTCGCAATGTAGCAGCCTACAAAACATCGCTAATGTGCAGGAACCCATTGGAAAACATGGGCTTGATATACATGCAACTTATAGCACTGTCGCATCACGAGAAAATCACGTGATTTTGTCGCCTGAGTGAAAGTGACCTAATAAATGGATGAAATAAGAAAAAAATGTCATAATGGCCCAGACAGTGAAAATATTTTGTTATTTATCACACACGGTGAACACAAGAATGGCTATTTGTCTTTTGTTAGCCTCCCAAAAAACACAATGAAAAACCATCCAAAAGTCACATCTACCTCAAAATTAACAGTATAAATCTCCTTGCAAAAAACAAGCCCTTACAGAGCTCCAATGCCAGAAAACTAAAAATGTTCTGAATCTTAGAATGCTTGATCCTTAAAGCAAAAACTAGGTTCATAACTAAGGGGTTAAGGCAAAGGCGTAACTTGACATTTCTGGGCCCCAATGCAAAACCTGTAACAGGGCCCCCAACTATAATGCTTTATTCATAGTACTGGGCTCTCTATGTGGAGAAGAGAGGCCTTATGGGCCCCCTAAGGCTCCTGAGCCCGGGTGCAACAGCATCCACTGCATCCCCAATTGTTGCGCCCCTGGAATCGTTAAGGTACTTTTCCATGGGGGTGATTATTGCCCATATTTTCGCTGGAAACAATGAATTTGTGACATAATCACCCCATGTACACACAGTCACCGAAAAGGCGAGAAAAAGTTCAACTGTTGGAGTCACTTGGTTTTTACCAGTCCGAGTAAACAGGAGCCGCTCAATGTTTGAGCAACTCCTGTTTACTGTAAATGGCGGCTGAAACAATCCCTGGCCCACTTGCGTCCATTCACTTGAATGACTATTGCTTCTGTGTAAACACAGGAGCAACATTCAGGTGGTACTTCAAGGGACGGCTGTTGGGTACCTATGCGTCCAACTGTCATCTCATGTTAAGGGACCTTTAGGCTGATGTCACGCAGTCTTTTTTGCATCTTCTAATTTGACTCTAGCATTTTTGTTGTCTTTTTTACAGCAAAAAACACCACTTCCAGATGCCATTCCCTTCCAGATAGGGAATTATAGTTAATGAACTTAGAAACTGTGTGTTTTCTGTGCCTTCTTTCTCACTTTTTGTGCCTTTTTTATCCATTATGTTATTTTCAAAATGGCTGTGTAGTGACCCAGAGTTAGGGTCCCTCCATCATTTGAAAGCCTGTTTGTCTTTAAGTGAGTGTCAATCTTGTGTAAGTCTGTTTGTCTCCCTATCCTATTACTGTGATGTGATTGGTAGTTTGGGAATTGGGGGAGGAGTTGAGTGAGAGAGATGAAGAAGAAGAGTAGTTGGTGGTCGAAGGAGGTGCGTACAGGAGAGACGGGCTGATGCTCCTGCCAGGGCTAAGCTGCAGTTATGTCTCTGCTGTTAGAAAGCTTGTCTCCTCCGGGGACGGAAGTACAGTAGGTGCTGTCTAGGAGTTGGTGTGTGAGTGCAAGTATCGCATGTGCCCCCGCTGAACTGCATCCAAAGGGGAAGCGTAAAAACCCGTTACAGCTAATAGCTAAAGTAAGAGTGATTTGAAAGGCCGTATAGCACAAGAAAGTGTACTTCAGATAACAGAGACTGAGGATGTGTGTGCTTTTGGAAAAATAACTTTCTGTTGTCAAGTGTGTCTGAAGAGGTAGAGCTCAAAAATCTGTTCAGAAGTATGTATCTTCATGTTGAGAAATACAAGTAATTTGCCTGTATTGGAAAATCAAAGTTGGATCATGAGTAAAAAGAAACCCCGTGTCTCCGGTTTTGAAAAATCCTTTGTGTTTGTGAATTCATTTATTCATTGTGAGTAACTTATTGCTTATCTAGGGACACTGGTGTCACGACAATAATCTAAGACTGATCTGTGGTAATCAAGTCTGCTAAAATCTTATCTCCCTTGCTAGTAGCTGAGCTGGGCTATACTTCAGCTTTTGGGAAAGAGGATGGTAAAGTCACCGTGAACCACTGCTATCTTGTACCCTGCTGTCTCCCCGGCTGAAGGCCTGGTTCTCGGTTGCTGCAGCTGAATGCTGGTTTTTTTGTTCCCATGTTTTCCAATAGGCTTCTCTGCTGCCAAACATTTTTCCAGGTCTTGAGCAGAGATGTGGGGGTTTTGCTTTGGAAACTTGACCACTCTATGAATAATTCTATCAGCTTTTTCATCTCTGAAAAACTTCTATTGCTTAAAGGGAACCTATCACATAAGTACCATAAGCTAAGTTATGGTGCTCATATGCCAGAGAACATGGAGTCCAAGGGTATCCTTTTTATACTAACCTGGCTTTGGATTAATTCACTATTATCCCTGGAAGTTGGCGTTCAGACTGTGTGTGACTCTTCTCTATGGGAGTGTGCACATACTGACTGAAGAAAAGAGTCCTGCTGACAGACCAAGCCTGACTTCCAGGGGTGACGTTGAGGGAACAATGAGCCAACCCCAGACTCCACGTTATCTGTCCTATAAGCACCATAACTTTGTGTATGGTGCTTATTGGACATGACAGGTTCCCTTTAGTTACATTTTAAAATTGCAAGCAGGGAATGATTATCTAATCCTAGGCATATCATGCTTCAGTTGTCGTTCTTTTCAGATCCACAGTCAGCTATTCAGAGGAACCCATGGCTGTTGAGTGAACACCCGGCATTTCAAGAGGTTTGGGGGTTCAAGGAATATATTAAAGGAAACCTGCCACTAGGTATGAGCACCATAAATTAAGTTACTCTTGTGTGGACTTCTGACATACACATGCAGCTTCTTGAGTGAGAATGCTCCTTTTTGGCATGACAGTGGGCAGAGCTTGCCTGCAGCGCTTTCATTTGCCCCACTTCCTGTAATGCGGATGGCTAGCAGTTAATTAAGCCCTAACTAATCACTAAATGTGTCCTCCATCTTGCATATGGGCAACAGTTTAGTTGGATGCCTACATCACATGACCTGGTCATATATAACATAGGCACAGTGTAACCAGAGGCCATTTTACAGTTGAGTACAGGACAGAGAAGCTGCATCATATTTACATGCCAATATTTTTACACGTGGTCTGTTTTTGAGGGCCAGATATTCTACGGAGGATAAATAACACATGATCTGCTGTTAGGGCCAGATATTCTACAGAGGATATATAACACATGGTCTGCTATTAGGGACAAATAATCTACAGAGGATATATAACACATGGTCTGCTGTTAGGGCCAGATATTCTACAGAGGATATATAACACATGGTCTCCTGTTAGGGCCAAATATTCTACAGAGGATATATAACACATGGTATGCTGTTAGGGACAGATATTCTACAGAGGATATATATATATAACACATGGTCTGCTGTTAGCGCCAGATATTCTACAGAGGATATATAACACATGGTCTGCTGTTAGGGCCAAATATTCTACAGAGGATATATAACACGTGGTCTGCTGTTAGGGACAGATTTTCTACATAGGATATATAACACATGGTCTGCTGTTAGGGCCAGATATTCTACAGAGAATATATATAACACATGGTCTGCTGTTAGGGACAATAATTCTACAGAGGATATATTGTTGCTGGTGTGAGAGCTTGTATACCAGCAGAATTGTATTGGAGGAGCAGAGAAGGAAGCTGCATCATGTTTATATTCCTATACGAAACGCGGTCTGTGCATCGGGAGAGGGCATATTTCTGCTGCTGTCAATGTGTATAACAACAAAGCAGACTGACTAACCTTTGGTGTGGGGAATATTGCATTTCTCTGTGGTCTCAGACGTTGTTCAAACTTGCCAGTCTGGCCACTATGAATTACTTGCAGGCCTTACACAGCTAGCATGGGGGGTTGAGAAATTCAATTACACTGCGCAAAACAGGAACAGTGCACAAATCTATAAGATATACTCTGTGCCCTTCTGTTCTCACATATCGGCCACTCAGGGATTGTGGCTTATTTAGTTTGCGGTCGTGTTTTGTATTTATATAAAACAAAAAGAAAACCAAATACACACCTACCCTGTTTCACCGAAAATAAGACAGTGTCTTATATTAATTTTTGCTCCCAAAGATGCGCTAGGTCTTATTTTCAGGGGATGTCTTATTTTTTCATAAAGAAGGATTCATATTTGTTGTTGAACAAAAAAAAAAGAACATTTCTTATATACTGTACAGTAGTTGTCATCACAAACCAGCATAACCAGACAAACTGAATTCTATCAAGAATTTCTTGTTCCTACCATTATTTCTATGTACACATTGGAGACTGTAATGATCAGCCCCTAAAGAATCAAAGTGACACACTAGTTGCCTGACTCACACACAAGGCCACCAAAAATAAGGGCTGTAAAGTACCTGGCTCCCACACACTGTCTGGAGACTGTAACGATCACCCACAGCAGTTCCTGGACCACTTGTACAGCAAGGACAGTATTGCAGCTTCCGACCACCAGGGGGAGCTCATCACAGTAGACTCACACAGCAGGGACAGAGCTAGGTCTTATTTTAGGGGGGGGTACTTCAGAAAACCTCCACTGGGTCTTATTTTCAAGGGATGTCTTATTTTCGGGGAAATGCGGTAGTTCAATTTTATGAAGGTCAGGCAATGCACATTGTCTGTGGACCTGCGGATGAGTCATCTGTCAGTTATCACACCCCCAGCGGTGCTGAACACCCTTCCTGATAGTACACTGGCAGCAGGGCATGCAAGCACTTCTATAGCATGTTGTGCAAGCTCTGGTCACCCAGAAGTCAAAGGGGCCAATGCAGAGGCGTAACTTGAAGCTCCCGGGCCCCAATGCAAAACCTGTAACAGGGCCCCCAACTATAATGCTTTATTCATAGTACTGGGCTCCCTATATGGAGAAGAGAGGCCTTATGGGCCCCCTGAGGCTCCTGGGCCCGGGAGCAACCCCATCCCCTGCATCCTCTATAGTTACGCCCCTGGGCCAACGCCATGTGCTAGTATATCCATGCAGGAGCTAGGACCATCATAGATAAGTGCTGGCTGTGACTGTCAGTCCTACCCTGTGCTTTTACTGCAGGTTGCATGTAAGCAGCTGAAAATACTATAGCACACCTCTCTTAGACTTTCCCTACCACAGGTGGTGGTGCTGCTGCAACATCTTCCTATTCATCCACCATTAGCAGCGGATGCATCCCTGTGGCCATGGGGAGATGCTCTACCTAAGCTGTTTAACAGGGTCATTCCATGTCAGTTCAACCAACGCTCCCAGTCGACCATCTCAGATTTCAATGAAACTTTGCACAAAGATAGAACCTGACCCTAAACTAAGATAGCCAGAATATTAGGCTTCAAAGTGCTTTGGTTCACGAGCTACAGGTCTTAATCTAGGGGGTTGTCATGTGATTACAGCGCGCAACCTGAAAAAAGTGGCGATTTCAATCTATTGCCAAGCCAGTTCCAATGACTCTAGAGCAATGAAACTTCACACACTAGGAGAACTTTTGGTGCTGAATCCAGCTAAGCTACTCAGACTGCCACTCTTATCATCATTCTGCCACCATTGCATGTCAAAGTAGCTGAAAAATTCTATCGCGCAAAATAAAACTCATATTTTAAGCAGTAATAACTCATAATCAATGCAATCCAACTCAGCTATGAATTTATCAATGTGTACTCCATAGAAATGTTTCTCATTATTCACATTATGGACCCAAAAGGATGCAAAGCTCTTACGATACAATGAGTCAAAAATGGCAAAAAAATGTTTTATGCAAATTTTTACCTTTTTTCAGAGGCAGACACTCAATGATATTCTGACCATCTTAAGCCAAAGCTTGTGGCTCACCTGAACTCGCCATGCAATTTTTGATCACATAAGTTTCTTGAGCACAAAAAGTTGTCTCATTCCAAAAATAATTTACCATCTCATGATTTCTGAACTGATTATACATCCATGCAAAACGTACACTTATTTTATTATTTGATTTCAAATTACATAGGACTTTCACAGACATTGATATTTTCCCATCTAGAAGGTCTGTCATTGTAATAAATAACTATAGTTTACAAGTGACTGATTGTGCACCAGCAAAGATGAAGTGAAAAATGAGCAGAAAGGAAGCGCAACTGCTGGATGCCATGTCAAGCTGTAGCATGCCGGCTGATCAACAGATCCTATGAAGCAGCTTAATGACAAAACGCAAAACAAAAATTTCCCATCTAGAAGGTCTGGGAACAAAATGAAAAACATCAAATCTTGTAGAGCAAAAAATTCTCTTTCAAATAGAGCAAAAATAAAAAAAATAAAAATGGAGTAAATTCCGATTTTTGCCTCTGAAAAAAGGTAAAAATTTGCATAAAACTGTTTTTTGCCATTTTTGACTCATTGTATCTTAAGAGCTATGCATCCTTTTGGGTCCATAATGTGAATAATGAGAAACATTTCTATGGGGTACACATTGATAAATTCATAGCTGAGTTGGATTGCATTGATTAGGAGTTATTACTGCTTAAAATATGAGTTTTATTTTGCGCAATAGAATTTTTCAGCTACTTTGACATGCAATGGTGGCAGAATGATGATAAGAGTGGCAGTCTGAGTAGCTTAGCTGGATTCAGCACCAAAAGTTCTCCTAGTGTGTGAAGTTTCATTGCTCTAGAGTCATTGGAACTGGCTTGGCAATAGATTGAAATCGCCACTTTTTTCAGGTTGCGCGCTGTAATCACATGACAACCCCCTAGATTAAGACCTGTAGCTCGTGAACCAAAGCACTTTGAAGCCTAATATTCTGGCTATCTTAGTTTAGGGTCAGGTTCTATCTTTGTGCAAAGTTTCATTGAAATCTGAGATGGTCGACTGGGAGCGTTGGTTGAACTGACATGGAATGACCCAACAGTCTGTCCTGATAGTGTTAAATTTGCAGGTCCCTCTCCACTTTCGTAAAGAGATATGTCATTTTGCCGTTGTAGCTGGTATCAAGGAGGGTGGCCACCAGGTAATGATCTGATGTTTTGATGTAGGCTATGTGACAGTCCTTCTGCAAGCACTGCAGCATAAAAGTAGTCATATACTTCAAAGTGCCTAAGGATGATGGCCCGCAATCCTCGGGGTCAGACCAAAGAATGTCCTTTGTCTGATTCCGCCATTCACATAGAACAGTTGGGGTTAGTGATGTATGGAAGAAACATTGCATAGCCCCCTTCCCTATCTCTTGAGCTATGACAACAATATGTCATTGTTCCTGAGGTCCTGTAGCATCTGTTCCAGCAGGCATCCAAAAGAGGTACTCATAATAATCAGTGTATCATCACGACTGACCATTTTGGTCACTTCCTCAAAGCACTCTAAAGCGGCACACACGTCTTTCATCTGCAGCCACTCCACAGGCATTAAGTGACCAACCTCCATGCTGTGACTACTAATGGCACAGATCATCTGGTACTCTGTGATCGCTCTCTGCTACTGACTTATGGCCCACTTACATGCAACGATTATCATTGTCTGCCCAGCTAAACACAATGACTTCTCGTTTACTCACGCCGCAGAAGACAATGGGTTTTTCTTCACAATAATTATAAACCTGCTGCCTAGAGATTCCCCACATAAACACTTGCCCATCTGAATAAATAACATATATAGTGTTTACTTTAGTTAACGAGGGAAACGGCGAGGATGTCAGACGATTATCTTTACATGTAAATACTCAACATTTGAAAGCAAAAAAATTGTTCATTCGTTCGTTTGTTAATTCAAATGACAATCATTGCGTGTAAATGAGCCTTTACCCTCTGCAACATTTGCAACATTGAATTATACCATGTAGGTACATCACTTATGTGACGGTTTGGTGGTAGATTGAACTGTCGCTGCACCTCCACCACATGAGAGTAGGCTGGGTGTGAATGCTGAAAGTCTCAACACAGCTTCCTAGCTTTTTCCAGCACCGGATGGAAACCTGGTTAGCAAGCGCTGCACTACCAGGTTCATCACAAGGACCAGGCAATGTACATGTGTAAGATTGCCAAGGCGAAGGACTGCTAGCAGGTTGGCCCCATTATCATGCATGACCTTGCCTGGCTACGGAGTCAGCCATGTGGCAGCCTGCGCCTGCAGAGCCGTCAGCAGTACTTGAGCCATGTAGCTGCATTCCCCTAGACAGATGGGTTTTAGGACAGCATTTTGGCGTTTACGACATAAACTGCTCCATGGAGGTCGGATTTTGTCACATACGGATATCTGTGCCGATGTGGATGGTGTTGAAAGCTGGAATGAAGAGGTGGAGGAGGAGGGGTGAGGAGGGGCACAAGCAAGAATGAATGTCCCACAACTCTTGGGGGTACAATGAAACGTGGACCACCTCTTTCGGCTTCCTGTCCCACCTGCAGGACATTGCCCCAGTGCTGGTCAGGATGTTGTTGAGGATATGTAATACCTTGTGCCATACCTGTTGGATCATGTGTCTGTGGTCAAGTGCACTACTGATGGTTTCTTTAATGCCAGGGACACATTATCACATAGTAGTACTTGTGACAGCATAAATATACACTCTGCAAAATATCACTCACAATGTACAGACCACGTTTTGTATAAGCATATAAACGAGATGCAGGTTATCTCTTTGGTCCCTTCTATATAACCCCATTCAGTGACAAACATATTTTCTGCGTTACTGACCAATCGATTGTCATCGTTGCATTACGAGAGCTGTGACTTGTTAACATAGTCGTATGAGGGCTTGTTTTTTGGGTGGACAAATTGCATTTTTTGGCATATATTGTATTATATAACTTTTATTACATTTTTGGGGGGAGAGATTAAAAGACCTCACAGAAATTCCTCTATTGCTTCCGGGTTTTGTTCTTGCTGCGTTCACGATTCGGTAAAAATATCATGCTAACTTTCTTATCTGGATCAGCACGATTACTGCAATACCAATGTATGGAGATTTCTTTATTGTTTACTACTTTTGCAGAATAAAATCACATTTTTAAAGAAAAATACTTGAATCTGCATTGCCACATTCTAAGATCGATTGTTATTTTTCTGATGACAGAGCTGTAGGAGGGCTTGTTTTTTGCGGGAAGAGATGTAGTTTTCATTGGTACCATTTTGGGGTACATGTGACTTTTGGGTGGTTTTTATTGTGTTATTTGGGATGTGAAGAAAAGAAAAATAGCAATTTTGGTGTTGGTTTTTAAAATTATTTTTACGGCGTTCACCCTGTGCGATAAATAACAAAATATTGTCATTATCTGGGTCATTACAAATTCAGTAATACCTATTTTTTGCTGCTTTTCAAAAATTTTATTTTATTTTTATCCATTGAAAAAGCGTTTTTATAAGGAAAAATGCATATTTTCTTTAAACTGGATTTTTAAAAACTTTTAATCAAACTTTATTAAACTTTTTTAGGCTATTTTTTAGTCCCCCGGGGAGACTTGAAGTTACAATAGTTCAATCGCTAGGATAGTACACTCCATTACTTATGTAGTGCATTCTACTAAGCCTAAGAAAGCAGCCTATCAGACTCTGCAGGAGGCGGGGCCTAATAGGCAGAGTTACATAGCAGATATGAAGGCTTTTGTCTGGCTTCCATCTACCATGGGAACCTAGTGTTGCCTTACAATCGCACTGCAGTATACCGATGGGTGACAAAAATAGCCCCCTCTACCTGTCATCTGCTTAAATGTTGTAGTTGTTATTGATTGTGGCATGTAAGGGGTTAAACTGCCAGGATCTGAGGTTTCTCTGCATCTGGCAGTTAGAGCAGGAGCCTGGCTGTCAGTAGTCAGGCAAGCCACTGCCTTAAAAAGATTTACATGCAGGTTAAAAGCCCATTAGTGAGGGCAGTAAAAAGGCGTATTGGCAGTCAATAAGGGGTTAACTTCTATGCTGTTTTGCAAGCTTTCACACCAGCTGCAGTATATCCTCTGCAGAATACCTCCCCCTAAAAGCAAGCCAAGTTTTATATAGGCATATAAATGTAATGTTACATATGGCTAGGTCATGTGATGCAAGCATTCATTGAAACTGCTACCGGAGGCCATTTGGTGACATCATCAAGGTGCCCTGGCTGCACTTTGACCTCTGTAGCAGGCATATGGGGAAATGCGATTTTCTAGCAATTTTAGGTAAAAATCAGGTCGGACGTTTTCGATCTGATTTGGTGAAAATCTGGAAGATTTTGCCACCCAACCGATCAAGTCAAGCAGCACTTGACTAATGAGCATCCCTGAGCTTATCGAACTTCCCTGTCATGAAACTAATGTACTACCTTCATGAACTCTATATAGAACAACTGCTGCTTGACAAAATAAGAATAATTTGTAGTGTAAACCAGCTGATTAGAAGTTGTGCATTTACCAGAAGAGGACGGAATGCAGGACTCTGCTACACTCTGGACTACATATTCTTGTACTGAAACACATTTGATGAATTTCATGATTATGCCTATTTGTTAGCACTTTGCAATAAACGATGGTAGTAATTTATTGTCTTTTCACTTCAGCATGCCTCCAAGTATATTCGCAAGGCATAGTTCAGAGATTGACTGGTGTGAAGCAAATTACTTGCATTCAGAATATGTCGCAGAATACTATAACACGGTAAGTTCGTTAAAGCTGCATGCAGATTGTTTGCTCTCTCATCCATCTTTAAAGTGACTGTCATGTTGTGAGCTTTAACATTGCATGTTAGGATTACATATAAGTGCTGCTTATACCTCACTGCTTACTCCTTTGCTAGTTTTTAGCTTATCTCCATTATGACTGAGCTGCGATCTGTTTAATGATTGTTCGGCACTCTGCGCAGACCGGATACAACAACTTGTGACAATTGCTTAACAGAACTCGGCACTCAAAAAGTGATGCTCAAATGGATTGCAATTTAAACGTCAAATGCCATTTCAGTCTGATCCCAGACTCTCCTCAAACAGTGAAGAAAATTAGATTATTAGGTGGCTGCAATACTCTTTCTCTCATCTTTCTGTGCCCATGGACCTCAGTGCTACAGATCTTTATCAATCCCCTTTGCGCCCCAACCTGTACAGACAAATCTCGTTCTCCATCCTGTATTTCACAATCTAAGATATCAACATTAACTTTTACAAAAAACGATTATTGTTCAAATAATCGTTGAATTGTGCAAAAATGAAGTTTAACCATTAAGCATAAACTAACTAAATTGAATGATGAAGGATAACACTGTGTTACAAGGATATATTTTCCTGTGTAAGGCCGGGTTCACATGAACTGGTCGCATTCCGCTTGCAGATATCCGCAGTGGAAGACTTGTGAGTGATCGAGGAAAGGAATTGTGAATGGTCACATATGCATGCAGTTTTCCGCACGGTGTGGCGATCCGGAACAGGCCCAGGAGTGGGAGCAGCAGAGAAGAATAAGGTAGTCCCAGTGGCACTGCTGCTCCTCTCCAAATGGAAAACGTGGCCTGGCACAGTATTCCACAGTGGTAATTTGACAGTTCTTATTGCGTGCTGCACTCGGGGTCGGGCAGGGTAAGATGATGAAACCCAGTGGGGCGCTACCCATAGAGTCGCATACAGGAAGATTTTGTTTTGTCGTGTATGGCTAGGGACTTGTTCCGAACAAAATAATAATTACAAAAAGTGGAGAAATAAATATAAAGGAGTTGAACCTCTATTTCCCTGAAGCACGTAGTGTGGTACCTCAGTGCAGGTGTTAAGTTGGTGGAAAGTGACTCCAGGACTCCGGTTGTGAAGTACACCAAAAACAGATTTATTCTCCAAGTTCAGATTGACTTGCTTCATACAGTTTGCATTAGATGACTTTGCAATGAACAGTTACATTTGCAGACATAAATCACTTCTGCTCTTTTTGCAGAGGATTGGTACATGAAACTAAATTTGTACACTTTGTTTTTCCTTCCAGCTTTTCTTCCTGGCTGTGCCTATGTATGACTGACTTTGTTTCTTTTTTTCTTTTCATTGACTTAGACCTCCTTCTTTGCTTTTCTCTTTGATGTTCTCAACTAAACAGTTCTTGCTCTTGAGTACTCACATTTTAGATGTTATTCCTACCCACCACACTGGCTGCTCTGCAATGACCTAGCAGAGGCTTACTCTTTGTTCCTCCCTAGTTTCTCTTAGGCCTTCACTCTCACTTGGGCCTAGAAGACTGACTCTAGCTCTACCCCCTCTGCAGCGGGCGAGGAGCCGGCCTAAAGTCGAGGAGATGGCGGGGATTAAGATGTCACTTGTCACGGTGGCTCTACCATCTCCTTCCTCGTAAGGGAAGAACTATACCCTTCCAGGCCACCGCGAGGGGGGGAACCTCAAGAGTAGAGCGAATCAAGTGCTGATGAAGAATTTACAGTTCGATGTCATGTGATGCCACCGTTTCTTCCTCTGCGGTGAAACTGGATGATCAAAAGAGAGTCCATACACATAGAGTATAGTTGAAAACAAAGCCGGGAGCGGTCGGCAATGTTGCTTGGAAAAACGCCAACTTTAAGCAGTCCAACAATAAATAGGCCAGAGCATAGCACCAGAGATTGGAGCTGCAGGAAGATCATTTGCATATTCCATGTGCATTCTGTGAAGAGCAAAGAATCACTGCAAGTGGGAAGATTGCCGGGGTTATCCGGGTCTAGCTGCTCGGAGGACAAAGCCAAACCAGAGATAGGAGCTGCAGGATGATCACTTGCATATTCCCTGTGCAATCTGAGAAGAGTAAAGAATCACTGCAAGTGGGAAAATTGCCAGGATTAGCCGGGTCTAGCAGCTCGGAGGATATCGCCAGACCGCACGTCAAAGTTGTGCGCCTAGTATTAGCTTATAGGTTATGTATCTTCACTACAATTCTTGACTTTTAGAAGCTTGGAAGTGGACATCAACTGACAACATGGAAAAGGATAGGAGCCATATAGTGAGCTTCAACGTCTGCTATATGTTTACAGACCTACCAGAGGAAAAAACAAACTTCACCTACTAGAAATGCAAGCTTGTTTCTCTACTGAAAGAAAAGGTGCAAAGACTTCAGGAGAGAATAGCTACGTTGAAACTTATTAAGGAAGGTGAGGATTTTCGTGACAGACTAGAATAAATTATTCAAAATGTTGAAGGAAAAGAAATGTCCAGTGTACCTGCAGAAGCAGAGGATTGGAAGCAAGTGACCCAAAGAAGCAGGAGGATCAGGAGTTAGCCAGCACCCATACTGCTTGGAAACCGGTACCAGGTTCTCACACAGTGGGGCCTGGCACTGTTCCTGAGTAGAAGGAGAAAGAGGTACAGCAAGAAATGACTCTACCCACAAAGAACAGAGCAGAGAAGAAAGAGGTACAACAAGAAAAGACTCTACCCACAAAGAACTGCTTAATAAGCGCACAGAGTCCTCTTGAATGGAGAAAAAGAAGTGCTGTTGTGAAGAAGAAAAGGAGAGTGCTGGTCGTGGGGGATTCCCTATTGAGAGGAACAGAGACTGCTGTCTGCAGACCTGACACCTCAAAAGAGGCGTGCTGTTATCCAGGTGCACAAACCAGAGATGTGTCTGATAGGCTGTCAAGACTTTTCAGTCCTACAGAACACCACCCATTCCTACTAATACATGTAGGGACAAATGACACTGCAAAAAAAGGACCTTGCAACTATCTGCAGAGACTTTAAAGACCTTGGAAAGAAGGATAAGGAACTAGGAGCACAGGTAGTCTTCTCATCCATCCTCCCAGTGGATTGCCATGGAATAAGGAGATGGAACAGGATTCTAGAGGTAAACAACTGGCTACGTCGATGGTGTCATCAGCAAAGATTTGGATTTCTAGACCATGGATTGAATTACCTATATGATGGATTGTTTTCTAGAGATGGGTTGCACCTTAAAAAACAGGTAAACATATATTTGGTGGGTGCCTTGCTTCACTTATTAGGAAAACTTTAAACTAGAACAATATGTGAAGGGAATTGAAAGGCCAGATAAAAATATACAGCTAATTAATACATTTGAGAACCTTGCTATTAAAAGTGAAAAGAAAGAACAAAGCCAAAAAATTCTGAAGGAAAGCAGAGGAGCAAGAGACATCGATCACAAACTAAAATGTTTCTACACAAATGCCCAGAGCATGGGAAACAAACAAGGAGAATTGGAGCTCCTAACACAGGAAGAGAAATATGATGTCATAGCCATTACGGAAACCAGGTGAAATGATACACATGATTGGAATACAAGGCTTGAAGGATACAACTTATTTATAAGAAACAGACCTAAAAAAAGGGGGGAGGAAGTGTTGCGTTGCATGTTACGAAAACATCTTCACAGAGATTCAAGCTTCAGAGCATGGTAGTTCTGTAGAAACTGTTTGGGTAAGAATACAAGGAGAGAACAACAGAAAGGACACTATTGTAGGCATTTACTATAGGCCACCTGGACAAGCAGAAAATATGGATGAACTCTTTCTACATCAGATGGCCATCTCTCAAGAAAGCATGACATAGTGATCACGGGAGATTAACTATCCAGACATTTGTTGGGAATCTCTCTCAGGTAAAAGTAATGGATCCAACAAATTCTTATCCGCTCTTGCTGACAATTTTATCTTCCAAAAGGTAGAAGTAATCAATCAGTGTAAGTGCAAAAACAAATCGCTCACTATTCCCTTGCTGGATGGCTGACTTACCATTACATGTAAACGCTCCCCGGCACCGCTTCACACATAAGGTGAAGTACTGAATGAAAAAGCAGCGATGTATTTTAGTCTTAACACTCTACTCCAGTGCTGATGACCTAGGCAGTGACAACAGCGCTCGAACAGTCAGCCCGTACAAAAATGCCATAACTAACATCTGCAGGCAGCGGTCAGAAAACGACTTCTCCTTTTATGGTCCTCTTACACGGGACGATTTATTCGGAATCGTTCAAATTCTCATGCTCCCGTGGACATTTGAATGATATTTGTCCCCTGTAAACGCCTGCATCGACTGAGCAAGAATTGTTCAGTCATTCAGTTTCCGCATGCAGAAGATGAAACAACAAGCCGTCCAGTGTACACAGCAGCCGGTCACTTCTGAAAAACTGTCTGCGTACTGTGAATGGAGGCGGCGTGGGGAGAATGCTCTTTGGACGCTTCACCTCCATGCTGCATGTGATACGGTCAGTGTAACCTGCAGTCGCTCACTTCTGTAGGACTGTCTGCTTACTGTAAATGGAGGCAGCAGGGGGAAGAATGCTCCTCAGATGCTCCTTCTCAATGCCGGCAGCGATCTTGTCAGTGTATCCAGCAGTCAGTCACTTATGTAGATCTGTCTGCTTACTGTGAATGCAGGCGGCGTGGGGAGAATGCTCCTCGGGCGCTTCTCTTCCATGCTGGCAGCTATCCGGTCAGTGTAACCAGCAGTGAGTCACTTCTGTAGGACTGTCTGCGTACTGTGAATGCGGGCGGCGTGGGGAGAACGCTCCTCGGATGCTCCTCCTCCATGCCGGCAGCGATCTGGTCATTGTAACCAGCAGTCATTCATTTCTGTAGGACTGTCTGCTTACTGTAAATGGAGGCGGCGGGGGGAGAACGCTCCTCGGATGCTCCTCCTCCATGCCGACAGTGATCCGGTCAGTGTAACCAGCAGTCGGTCACTTCTGTAGGACTGTCTGCTTACTGTGAATGGAGGCGGTGGGGAGAGAACACTCCTTGGATGCTCCTTCTCCATGCCGGCAGCTATCCGGTCTGTGTAACCAGTCAGTCAGTCACTTCTGTAGGACTGTCTGCTTAATGTGAATGGAGGCGGAGGGGGAGAACGCTCCTCTCTTCAGCATATATGGACAGGCCTCCATACCTTTTTTGATACAAGTTGCTTTGCTGACTCCAGCCATTGACTGTTGTGGAAAACCCATAAAGCCTACATAAGGGGAATTTTTATCGGCTTACACTCAAAGGCTAAAATGGAAACACAAAAAGAAATTGATTCTCTCTTAGTGGAAATTTCTGTGCGGGTAATTCAAGATGACCTTCACAAAGTTCGAGAGCATTTAAATTCTACTCAACACCACCTCACAAACATCTCAGCCCTCATCAAAAAAGCAAGAGCACAAGACCATATTATATCCTTACAAAATGAATGGGGTGTAATCCTCACCTCCATTGCAATTATAGCCAAGCATTCCAGGAAATCTATTCTAAACTATATAACATTTAGCAAAATGAGCAGGTTGAACCCTTAATACAGGGTGTACAGTTATGTCCTGCAGGTTTGGGGTCTGTATGGAGGGGGATCGCAGCCGACACCCACCTGCAACAGCTCCGATAAGCACCACTACTGATTGGAGCTGGTAATGCTTTAAATGCCCCACTGGTCCCGCACGTCCCCCGAAATAAGATCATGGGATGCCAGGTGGCTGCCATTGCACATTGTCTATCAAGCATGGTTTGATTGTCAGATCACGGTATAATGTAAAGCTATGGCATTACATTATACCGCAGGAGCAATCAAACCATCGCAAGTTCTTGTCTCATATGAGGACTACAAAAAGGTAAATATTAGTTTTAAAAATTTTATTAACTATTAAAAAAATAAGAGGTAATAAACGTTTGTTTTGTTATTTAAAAAAAAAACCTTTTTCAATATTTAGAATAAAATAATCTAAATAATAAAACAAAAAAATTTTTTTAGTACTGCTGCATCCGTAAAAGTCAGATCTATCAAAGTAATGCATTATTTACCCCGCATAATGAACGTCGTCAGAAAAAAAATAAACGACACCAGAAATGCACTTTTTTTTGGTCACGCTGTTCCTAAGAAAAAATGTAATAAAAAACGATCAAAAGGTCCTATGTGCTCTAATATTGTACAAATGGAAACTACAGGACATCCCACAGAAAATGAGCCCTTAGGCCTCCTTCCCACGAGCATGACGGGCTCCGCCGCGTAATATTCCGCAGTGAAGCCCGTCACGGCGCCCCCCAGAGACCCCATACTTACCAGCGGAAGATAGCGTGAAGACGCTTCCCCGCCCACCGCCGTCGCGTCATGTGACACGCCCACCGCGTCACATGACGCGGCCGGCCGTGTCACGTGACGCGCCGGCCGCGTCATATGACGCGCGGCGGTAGGCGGGGAAGCGTTTTTTCACGCTATCTTCCGCTGGTTGCAGCGGGAGATAGCGTGAACGGACGGCTTCCATTGACTGCAATGGAAGCCGTCAGCGCGTACACCCGCAGCAAATAGAACATGCTGCGGGTGAGAACGGGAGATTTCACGGTGCGTAATTCCGCGATGGAATTACGCATCGTGAGCATTGTGCTATTAGGTTCAGTGGAACCTAATAGTAGGGGGCAACGCAGCGGATTTTTGCCGCGGATTTACGCGGCGTAAATCCGTTCGTGGGAAGGAGGCCTTAAACAATTATGTTGATGGAAAAATAAAAAAGTTATGGCTGTCAGAAGATGGCGACAGAAAATTATTTAAAAAAATTTAATATCTTTGCAAAAAAATAAAAGTAGTGCAGCAAAAAAAAAAAAACTATATAAATTTTGTATCGTAGTAATGGTAATGAGCTACAGATGAGCTAGCGTACTCGGCCACGCCCTTTTTTTGCCCAAGCGCCACGATTTTCGAGTACTTCCGTACTCGGGCGAAATGATTCGGGGGGCGTCGTGGGTGAGTGGGGGGTTGCAGCGGGGAGTGGGGGGAGAGGGAGAAAGAGAGGGCTCCCCCCTGTTCCCCGCTGCTACCCCCCGCTCCGCCACGCCTCTCCCCGGCCCCCGGCGCCCCCCGAATCTTTTCACCCGAGTACAGAAGTACTCGAAAATTGCGGTGCTCGATCGAGTAAATACCCGAAACGAGTAGGTTCGCTCATCTCTAGTAATGACCCATGGAATAAAGTTATTCAGATCAAGATGCACCTAAAGATGGTGGAATTTCATTTTTTTCCACTTAGAATTTTTAAAAAGTTTTTCAGTACATTATATGCTACTTTATATAGTACTATTGACTAATACAATTCATCCCACAAAAACATGTCCTCAGACATCGCCAATGGATACATAAAAGAGTCATGATTTTTTAAAAGGGGGAAGAAAAAAAGAAAATGAAAAAAAAGGGCCGCATCCTTAAAGAGGCTGTCCGGCCATGACAAGTGCATCTATATACTTCTTTATGGTCATTACAGAGCACTTTGTAATATGATATGTGCATTGTAAATGAGTCATACAGAAGTTATATACTTACCTGAACAGGTGCCTCCCACCTATGCTTACCATTCCGTCGTCCCTGGATATGACAAATTCAGTCCGGCAGTCTTCACCTCTTATCGCACAAGCGCAGTCCTCTTCTCCTCTTGTCTGCTCTTCGTGAACGCGCTTCTCCCACGCTGCGCATGCGCAGTCCATTGACGTCCTGGTCATGGTTGCCGGCTCCCACTGACAGTTTGGAGCTGAAGTCGATCCTGACAGCAGCGTCCAACGGACGACGGAAGGGTAAGTGGAGGGTCCCTATAACTACTGGGGGCAGTATTGGCAATCACTTTTACTAGTACTTACGGGGGATGGGGCGGGGGGGGTGGTGGTGTCACTATTACTACTGGGGCATCTATTGGGGGGACACCATTACTGCTCTGGTAACTATTGGGGGTCTTTATTACTACTGGGACATCTATTGGGGGGTGGGGGGTCACCATTACTGCTGTGGCAAGTATTGAGGGTCACTATTACTATGGAGGCATCTATTTGGGGTCACCATTACTGCTATGGCAACTATTGGGGATCACTATTACTATTGGTGCATCTATTGGGGGTCACCATTACTGCTCTGGAAACTATTGGGGGTCATTTACTACTGGGGCATCTATTGGGGGTCACTATTACTCCTCTGGCAACTATTGGGGATCACTATTACTATTGGGGCATCTATTGGGGGTCACCATTACTGCTCTGGAAACTATTGGGGGTCATTTACTACTGGGGCATCTATTGGGGGTCACTATTACTGCTGGGGCAAATATTGGGGGTCTCACTATTACTACTGGGGCATCTAATGGGGGTCACCATTACTACTGAGGCAACTATTGGGGGTCACTTTTTTTGCTGGGGCAAGTATTGGGAGTGATTATTACTGTTGGGGCAATTATTGGGGGTCACTATTACTGCTGGGGAAATTATTGGGGGTCATTATTACTGCTAGGGCAACTATTGGGGGTCACTATTACCACTGGGGCAATTATTGGGGGTCACTATTACCGCTGGGGCAATTATTGGGGGTCACTATTACCGCTGGGGAAATTATTGGGGGTCACTATTAGTGCTGGGGCAATTATTGGAGTTTACAATTTGTGCTGGGGCAATTATTGTGGGTCATTATTTATGATGGTATCAATAGATTAGGCGTGCACTCCACCAGCCTTTATATAGCATAGGATATAGCTGAAATAACAAGGGGGACTTACCCGGTGACTAGTGGGGTTCCTACCCAGGAAACTCCACTAGCACCTCCAAATCCATGGTCGGGATGTAATATGTATATAGGATCCTCCTGTCGTCCCTCTTATCCTGAAGTTATTCAGGAGAGCTGCAGAGTGTTCGTACCTCTATTGCTAGATGACCCAAGATGCAATATACCAGAAGGAAAAAAAGCCTCCGCACTCCACAGGGAAAGACTATTGGATCTCTTCAATACCATATAATATGATCATTTTATTCAAATACAATGCAATGCGTTTCGTCGCCAAAGTCGCGACAGCAAAAAAATAGTACAGCAAAAAAAAAGTTTGGTATTGTAGTAATCGCACTGACACATAGAATAAAGTCATGTCATTTTTTTGTTGCAGTGTGTAGGAGGTTTTTTTTCCATTTCTCTCCACTTAGAATTTTTAAAAAGTTTTCAGTACATTATAAGGTACATTAAATAGTACCATTAAAAATACAGCTTGTCCCACAAACACAAGCCCTCATACATAGGTGGTGAGGAAAAAGTGAAAAGGGAAAAAAATGGCAGCGTCCTTAAGGGGTTAAACTTTAAGTCTCCTTGAAAAAAAGTCACACGTTTTGGTGCTACTATCAGTGTTGTTCACATTTCATCATATATGTATAATTATTGTATTATGTCACAAGTAAACATTTTTTTTATAAAACTAAACCAGAACAGAACTTTAATTCTTGTCATTTCTCCCAGGTTACAAATGTGGCCTTCCTTCTGGTTGGCCCTCTTATGATGTACCTCTCGCATCCGTATGCCTGCAGACGTAGCCTGACTGTTCACCTGGTCTGGATCATGTTCATCATGATTGGTTTGTACAAGTACATTGTCACAGTTTTCCCACCATTCTTCTTTCTAAGACACTAGTCATTAAATTATGTTCCACCCATCATCATCATAATAATCTTTAGTTTTTTTGGCGCCAACATATTCCACAGCACTTTGCAAAACGTTAGCTTCATCACGTAAGCGATCTAGTGCACTGGATAACATTCTAATATTGATTTCACGTCAGGTCTCTTCTCCATGTACTACCACATGACACTGAGCTTCTTTGGACAGTTACTGGATGAAATCTCCATCTTGTGGGTTATCTGTCTTGGCTATGCTATCTGGCTTCCACAACCTTACTTCCCGAGGTTCATCAAGGACAGGTGATATTGATCCTTTATATAGTCATGCTTTATTTATACCTATATAATTGTCTTATTGTGTCTTGTTTAACCCTTTTCAATCCACTGTCTGACGTCTTCCTACATTCTGATTGAAGCTTGTGCAGCTCCAATGTCAGAAGACGTCTGACAGGGTATTCTTACCGTCTATTGCCAGCCACTCCGCTGTCGGAGCCTCTGTGGCGCACACACACACTGGCTTTAGCCAGCAGATGGCACCGTTGTATAACAGCAAAAAGAGAATTCTTTTACGAAACCCTGAATTTCAAAATTGGATTGGAAAGGATTAATAATGAAAAATGGCTAATCACGGTTTCTAGTTAAAAAAAAAAGAGATCCAACCATTAGAAAAATATAATGAATATATAAAATGTTATATGGTTGTGGAAACTCCCTTCCGCATGACTCCTGGTCTTCAATTGCCGACAATTAAAGTCCATTGAAGGTAAATGGCAAAAAATATCTGGTTTGTAGCTGGATTCTTTTTTTTTCACACTTAGATAAAAAAGTAGTCGTCTTTAGTTTCTTGAAATGTGTAAATGCATCTGCCTAGAGATGGTCTGCTGGAACAAAGTAGCCCTCCTGGATCTTGTAGAGGGCTTATTACTGTATCAGATAGTGGCAATGGAGGGCTTAATTCAGTGAAATGCTTGGTGATTACATGTTCTGCCCAATAGTAATCATATCTTAGAAACATAGAAAGTTGAGGAAAAAAACACCCGGTCCTCCTGATCGCTCTTATATAATTTACTTTCTTTCTCTCTTAGGATAGATCTATATTATCTCAGCAGCTTGAATTCGATTAGAGCTTTTTTCGAACCACTCTTCTAGAAGTTTGTTCCAAGCATCTACTACTCTTATAGTAAAATAATACTTCCCGATATTGCTTCTCACATAGCTCACACTGCACGCACCTATAGCTGCACAGTCACGCAGGAGCATGATACTGTTCACACTGAACATCCTGAACCCTACACAGACACCTCATGTTCAGCATATACACAGAAGATACAGAAGACTGCACAGACATGAAGGAGCACAACACAATTCACACTGAGCATGCACACAGAAACACCTCAGAAATGCCACACCTGTAGGGGTATGCTGTTGAAAAAGTATGTAGTACAACAGATCCAAGCAGCAACCCTAAAGGCCCATTTACATGCAAAGACAATCTTTCAAATAATTGAAAGATTGACAGTTTTAACGATCATTTTGCATAAACTGCTAATGGCCACTAATGTCCATTAGCAGTTTATTACCTTCATTTGCATGTAAATGAGCCTCTAGCAGCTGTTTGCAAATCCCAGCATGTTGCGTGGACTTTGCACTCAGCTGCATTGTCTTCAAAATCAGCAGCTCCCATGGAGAACACAGCATGCGGTCCCTGTTATCTCTTTCCAGCTGAATGATGGATTTTAGGCTCAGCTAAAAATCATCGTTCAGCCGAAGAGTGAAAGATGGAAGAATTTACACGCAACGATTATTACTCTAAAGCCATGAATAATTTTGAGTGATAATCGTTGTGTGTAAATGGGTCTTAACACCATCTGTGCGGAGTCCACAGCAAAATAGAACATGCTGCGATTTTTCCTCTGCTCATGGAATACTCAATTCGTATCCACGAGTGTGAGCGAATAACTGAAAGCACATGCCTTTCTATGTGTGCAATTTGCTGTGGATCCTCCATGCGGACGCCAATCGCGGATTCCACAAAAGGGATCTGTTTGCGTGAAGCCGGCCTTAGAATGTTGCAATCCACAGATTATTAGGGATCATAAATAATTACTCACTCTGTCTGATAAGAAGATTGTCCCTAGCCCTACACAGAATGTTGCTGAGTTGTCCAGAAAACAGAACTGTAAGTTCTGAATCAAGGCATCTCTAACCCTTGTGATGATCGAGGATCTTCTTACACATCTTCACATAGGGATCACAGTTTAGGAGGACTGTATTGCCCCCTTTATTCAATGGCTTAATCACTAGGCCATGCTCTTGTTCACGGGCTCATAAGGATGGAAGCTCACTACTCCCAACTCCCCTGATTTAGCCCCCACCCTCAAATTATGCCCATCATGTCCACTGCCTACCTGCATAGCTCCCCACCCCATCCCTATTGAGCACCCCTTCCACGTGCGCTCTAATGCGCTGTGGAATAAGTTAGCGCTATGCAAATAAAGATTATTATTGGTATCACTAGAGGATGAGTGTTCCATAGCGATGGAACTTCTAGTATTGGCTGAGTGGGCCATGTCTCTTAGTTGGCGCCAGATTATGTGGGCTTTACAACCGGACCTTGGATGGGTTGGTCTGGTGGTACTCTTCATTAACCACCAGCCCCCCATCAGAGCTGGCTGGTAGTAACATTGCTCTATCCTTGACTCTATATCATGGTTGTTTCCGCCTGTGTTTTACATGGGTTGGGTGGAAAAACAGTTATTCTATTCAGCACAGCCTCGTTCACCTTATTGTGAAATTTGTCTGCCTGCCAATATATAATCAGGGCATGGCAGTAGTAGTTATCAGTCTGATGATCTAAACTAGGGAAACGCGTGGAGTAGAGCAAGAATTAGCTATCTGAGCTAGTATGAGTAATTGCAGATTTATATCTCTTGTACCAGAGTCATATCTGAGTAGAATTGGCTTGCCTATCTGCTGGCTGTAAGCGTTATCAACATCCCTCCGGAGTCAGGCAGATTATATACTAGCTGTGGTTTAGTTTTAGTACAAATAGCAGATAAGGCCAGTAGGCCACCTATTTTTTAGTGGGTGTATCTAGTGTACAAGCCGAACAAACGAACAAAGCCTGTAGTGGCAGAATTGTGTTTCTCCAGCTTTTCCCTCACCTGAAGCGTGACCGACATGTATTCAGGCATTTAGGAAAGTTGGGTGATTGCCGCTGTTCACTGTTATCAATGTGGATTTACTTAAGGATTGGAAGTCTTCTCTTTCCTGCCATCTTGTCACTGTTACTTGCTTCTTGAGCTCTCTGTGGGTATTTGCACACATTGACTAGTTAAGTCTATATACATTTTAAGGGCTCCTCTATTTGTATAGATATATTGATTAGCATATTATTCTGCTTCCCCTACATAAGTTTCTCCTTTTTATGATACCGATTGGCGATTTTCTGGGTTCGCGGCTATTGCCATCTTTATCATCTTCCAAACGTTTTTCGCTTCATCTACATAGGAGAATTGTCTGTCTTTTCCCCACCATACTGCTCTGAGATAACAGAGACTCCACAGCAGTTATGGGAAGTCTAGTATCCTGATGTAGGTAAATAGGTGTCTGTAGTAGCCCATTATTTTAAGCACTATAATAAAGCTTACGTTCTAAGGGCTCGTTCAGATGAATTTCAGAACACGCTTCTATAGGAACCAATAGATTCCTATAGAAGTGTTCACATGGACGGTTGTTAGACGCACTGAATCGGCGCTTCTAACAAAGAAAGGACATGCAAGTGCAAATTCGCATGTCGGCTCCAAGGTGCGCGCAAAGATAGGACATGTCCTATCTTTGCTGCGTGATTTCCATAGACTCCTATGGGAGCCTTGACAGCATGCAGTTCGCACCCTATGTGAACTGACTACTACACAGAGCTTGAAGTAGCCCGTTCACATAATCATTTCAGCACTGTTAGCAGCAAGCTTTTCCCACTGCTAACAGCGCTGAAACGGCACTCATCTGAACGAGCCCTAAGGGCCATTTTCAATTCTTCTATTTAGGGCTTCTACTGCCTTTCAGTGATTTGTCTAATGTACAGTTTGAACACACTTTCACTGTGATTCATGGTAAATTTATTGTATTGAGATAATGAGCAATAAAAGTGTGAAAACGGGAATTTCTCCTGCGTTTAATTTTACTTTTATTCCAGCAAGTAATTAGATTGTAGAATTAGTAAGTAATTAGATTACCTACTAATTTAGTAAGTAATTAGATTACCTACTAATTACAGCAAGTAATTAGATTGTAGTTTGTAGAATAGAAAGAAATGAGGTGTATTTACTAACACTGTTGAAAAGTTAGTGCGAACCTAGACCAGGCAGTCTTAAATTGCACCAGATTAATTACAGGTTCTCTGCTGAATGATAAATTTGCTGCGTTTTTAAGACTGTGTAGTGTAAGTTTAGATCACCTTCCAGTTAGCTTAGTTTATACCCAAAAATGTGATCAAAATTTTGATGCAATTTCACACAGTTTTTGGTGACATTTAGGTCATGCCCCCTTTTTTTTCTTACGAAGGAACGCTGCTTTGTTGGACACAGAAAGCAAAAAATTCCAAAAATGCCTAAAACGCATAGTAAATGTGGCGCAAAGAATATTTGACAGTTTTCTGGCACAATTTGTACCAGAAAACTATTACATTTTCAATAGCAAATAAGCCCCAATGTGTTTGTTCTTATAATTCTCATAATTGTAACTATTTAATTTTTCTAATGAATTGACTGTGTGGTGGCCATATTGGAGGCAAGCTTGTATTCGCTGTACTGTCACTATAGAGTGTACAGCAGGGTCTTTGTACTTAATGGCAGCTATAAAGTCAATTAACAGAGAAATGTTATGGATTACTACAGTCTCCAGGAAGTGAGCAGGGAGTGGCGGAGCGGCTACACACAGGCCCTTATCTGTGTGTATAGTGCTGCTGTCTTCTCTTATGTAGGATATGTAGCAGTACAAGAGTGCTTCCAACTGTGTTCAAATTGCTGTCCTACCAAAGATAATGAGATGACTCTGCTCATCCTACACAGTAAAGGCCCGTTTACACAATGATTATTGCTCAAAATTCGTTCAAAAGCCATCTTTTGACCGACAATCGTTGAGGTAAATGTGTACCCATTGGAGATGAGCGAGCACCAAAATGCTCGGGTGCTCGTTACTCGGGACGAAATTATCGCGATGCTCAAGGGTTCGTTTTGAGTAACGAACCCCATTGAAGTCAATGGGCGACCCGAGCATTTTTGTATATCGCCGATGCTCGCTAAGGTTTTCATTTGTGAAAATCGGGGCAATTCAAGTGATGGGAACGACACAGCAATGGATAGGGCAGGCGAGGGGCTACATGTTGGGCTGCATCTCAAGTTCCCAGGTCCCACTATTAAGCCACAATAGCGGCAAGAGTGCCCCCCCCCCCCCCGCACTGTCAGCGTAAAGATCGTTCTCCTCTGCCATAGCTGTAACAGCTGTGGCAGAGAAGAACGATGTTAGCCCATTGAATTCAATGGAGCCGGCAATACAGCAGGTTCCACTGAAAGCAATGGGCTGCCGGCGTGCGCGGGATGAATTGTTGGGAAGGGCTTAAATATAGAAGCCCTTCCCTGCAATTCATCCAGAAATGTGTAAAGATAAAAAAAATATACCGTATATACCAGCGTGAAAGGCGACGGGGCGTATAAGACGACCCCCCAACTGTCACCTTATACGCCTTGGCAATACAGTGGAGCAAAAAATAAAAATCACTACTCACTTCCCCCGGCGTTCTGCGGTGCTGCTGCAGGATGTCGCTCCCTCCTGGTCCCCGGCAGAGCATTGCTTTCTGGACGCAGGGCTTGAAATCCCCGCCTCCAGAAAACACACGTGCCTTCAGCCAATCACAGCCAATGACAATGATGTCATTGAATGGCTGTGATTGGCTGACGGCGTGTGTTAGCTAATCACAGTAGCTTTCTGGAGGCGGGGATTTCAAGCCCTGCGTCCAGAAAGCAATGCTCTGCCAGGGACCAGGAGGGAGCGACAGCCTGCAGCAGCGCCGCAGAACACCGGGAGAGGTGAGTAATGATTTTTTTTTTTGGACACTTTCTTTTTTTTTGTATTACCGGCGTATAAGACGACCCCCGACTTCAGAGCAGATTTTTCGGGGTTCAAAAGTCGTCTTATACGCCAGTATATACGGTATATACTTACCTTGTCCCGGCAGACGGAGTTCAGTGCGGCCGGCCTACAGTGGGTGTGAAGGGGGTGTGAGTCAGACCTGCCCCCTGATTGGCTCAGCGCTGAGTCTGACTCACACCCCCTTCACACCCACTGCCGTCCGCCGTGGCTGAACTCCGTCTGCCGGGACAAGGTAAGTATATATATATATATTTTTTTATTTTAACACATTTCTGGATGAATTGCAGAGAAGGGCTTATATATTAAAGCCCTTCCCGACAATTCATCCCGCGCACACCGGCAGCCCACTGCTTTCTATGGAACCTGCTGTATTGCCGGCTCCATTGAATTCAATGGGCAAACATTGTTCTTCTCTGCCACAGCTGTTACAGCTGTGGCAGAGAAGAATGATTTGTCTTCTATATGTTCTCAATGGGGTCGGCGCTGCTGCCGCCGGCCCCATTGAGCGCATATAGAGAAGAGAACAGAGCGTTAGGAGTGATTTTAGGCTTCAAGAACCCCAACGGTCCTTCTTAGGCCATAGAAATTGCAGATCGCACCTATCTGCGATCTGCGATTTCTATGGCCTAAGAAGGACCGTTGGGGTTCTTGAAGCCTAAAATCACTCCTAACGCTCTCCCTATAGCAGCTCCAGCATCAACAGCACTTTCCCTGAACTATGTCAGAATGCATCTGTGGCGAGCCGCGGGCGGGCAGATTTTAATACTCGGGTGACACCTGATCTCGCCAGCCACTCACTGCAGGGGGAAGTTGTAATGTCTTCCCTGTCTTTCTATTGGCCAGAAAAGCGCGCTAACGTCTCAGAGATGAAAGTGAAAGTAACACGAACATCGCGTGGTGCTCGTCTCGAGTAACGGGCATCTCGAACACCCTAATACTCGAACGAGTATCAAGCTCGGACGAGTACGCTCGCTCATCTCTAGTACCCATTGTACACTTACTGTGAAATTTTGGTCCATTGTCGAGTTCAGCTCAGCTTAAAATCCATCGTTGCTGAAAGGAGGGACTGCACGCTGATTTCTCTGCGGGCAGCACTGATAACATTTTTTAACAGCTGCTGTCTCACTGGAGAACAATAGCGATGTATTTAGAGAACAGACCACCTGCTGTTCTCTAAACACATGTAAATGAAGTACTAAGGGGCTGATTAGCCCATTAGTACCTATGCAAAATGATCACTTAAAACTGTCGTTTCTGACGGATTTTGAGCGATTAAATGTGTGTGTAAATGCACCTTAAGGCTGGTCTCACATGAGCGATCCGGATTCCGCATGCAGGAGCCTGCAGCAGAATTTGGCTCTGATCACAGCCAGCAAACCGCGTACCTGATTTTTATTTAATGCAGATGACCACGGACGCTCACTGTTGATCATGTGCAGTACACATTTTTCTTCTTGAATGTTTGTTTTTCCCGTGCAATTGCCAGGTGATGACGCGGGTACCTGCGGCCTATCTGCAATGTCAATTGTGGATGGGCCACGGGTCGTCCGGCTTCAATTGACTTTTCTTCCACTTGCGGAAATCGCAATGCGTTTCCACGAGTGTGAAGGAAAAAGCGATTTTTTTTAAATACCTATCAATGCATGCCTTTTGCTGCAGATCCTCTGTGTGAATGCCAACTCCGCCCGCGTGCAGCTGGCCTAAAGTTGAAATGTGGGCTGCAAAAAATGTCAGACTATTGTGCTACTGATTAGGCTAGTTCTACATGGGCGATCGCGATTTGGCCGCGAGAAAATCGCATCTTTGTTCTCACGATTTTTGAGCGTCAGTGATCCTTTAATTTTTTAGAATAATCTCACATAGCATCGCTGCCGCTAGCGATAAAATTGCACGTTTTGTTATTGCTAAAGTCAATAGTACCTTCTAGTGTTAAAACCGCATTGCATTGCAATGCAAGTTTGTGCCTTGTGATGCGATAAAAAGGAGACTGCATAGGGAAATAGGGGAGATAGAAAAATTGCGCATCGCAGAAAGATAGCGCATATCACACATATCACTAATAAGAAGGAAACCATTGAAAATCATTGGTAAATCTGCTTTTTTACTCTTCTACCCACTGGCGTTTCTTTTAATGCTGCAATATCGCTGCGTTTTTTTTAATGGGACTTTCTAATGTTAAAATCGCATCGCACAAAAATTGCAGAAGCACAAACTTGCGATTTTTGTGCGATGCCATTTTAACATTAGTAATTAACCCATTGAAAAAAAATGCAGCGATACCGCAGCGTTAAAGAAAACGCCAGTGGGTAGAAGCCCTAAGGATGAAAACTGGAACCATTCAACATGTTTTTAAGCACCTAAAAAATAAAATAATATATATCAAAAATCTTAAAAAAAGGTGTTTTGCTCATAAAAATGTGATTTAAATATGCCCATTTTTCATGATACATTCCATTGACTGTCTTTGTCCTCAAGGGGATAAACACCTAGATGCTGACTTCATGCATCCAGCAGGAATCTAGTTATGCTCCCAGTTTACAGTTTTCATGTAATAACCTTTTTTTGTCTTGTGTCCACAGGAACAAGTTTGGCGCTGCCGTCTTTCTTGTGGCTGTTGCTAGTACACTGTTGTCGTTTGTAAAGCCTGTAATCAATGCCTATGTCCTGAACAGTATAACTTTTCATATACTCTTTCTGCTGGTAAAAGAATTAAGAAAGTAAGTATTGTAGAAAACATCCGAATAACTAAGAACACTTGTAATAATAATAATCTTTATTTATATAGCGCCAACATATTCTGCGGCGCCTTATTCATATAGATTAGAACAATCACCTGGGAAAAGCTAGAAAGATATTATTTGTGATAAGTTGGCCCAGGTACCCAACACAATAATCTCCCTATTACATGGCAGTTAGACCCATGTTTTATATAAACCATCATCTGCATTGGGCGCTCCGTTCACAGCCTCCACCGCAGATCTGGCATGAGATGCCGGGTGAAAAATTCGCGCATGCAGGAATTTTTTCGTCCGGTAAAAATGCCGGCCGGGTGCAGGAACGGTCCTCATTATAGTTAAAAGGGCCTCTTGTGCAAAAATGTTATGACATTTCAGCATATTGTTTCGGCCTCGCCATTTTCAGGGGAATAGAGTGTGGCCTGTCAGGAGGGGGTGCAGCCACCCATTCCAAAAGCTTTATGTGAAATTTACGCCAGAAGTTGCCGTAAATTATGCTAGAAGTGTATACCTGGTTTGACTAGGCATACATTTATGTGAAGGCGCACCAAGCTGTGCATGCACCTCTTCATGTATTAAGCGCACCATACATATGCTGGGGATAATTATACTAAGTGTGTGTGTAAAAATAAGCCACCCCAAAATGCCTTTAAGGTTAACTTCACACGGGCAAGTGTGATTTTGGGCCGAGAATCACGGCCCAATATCGCAGTCGCCAGCATGCAATATCCCCATGGATGCCCAGTGTTTTTAGATCAAAAGCACCTTTCAACACTTTGGGGAAATAGCGAGTTTCTCGATAACGGCGCCGCTCGTGGTACGGTTGGAGGAAGGGAGCCAATTGATTGGTGGAGGAGGGAGAGCAGCAGCAGTTCCCACCAGCGCTTACCACCAATCAGATTTTAAACCTCCAAACCAGGAAGCATTGGCTCAAAACTATAAGCAAGTCTGCCGGAGCTACGGAGGAGAAGTGTGGTGGAACTGACAGCACCTCTTAGGTGATGTATTGTTTTTTTATGCAGATAGGCCTTATTTTAGGGCTTGTACAGTAGGCCTAGGGTTAATGCACGTTCCCCGTTGCCGTGCAGAGTGTTGTACTTTGGTGTCGCACGAGCTTTACAGCTGGGATACGTACTTCAGTTGTGGTGTGCACTGTTCTTCAGTGCAATAGTCTTTCAGCTAGTACAGTGGTAATCATCACCCTGCGTCTGTGCTGAGCAAGGAGTTTGAGTGCTGCATGGACGTGATAGGTATTTTCTGAACGAGAACCGTGAACGTTTGTTCCTGTCCATTTACTTAAACTCTTGATGAAGTAAAAATAAAACAGTACTGCCACAAAACAACTTGTAGAATGTTGAAGTAGTGAGGATTCCAAGGGCACTATGCATCCACAGTCCTAGTTATCTGTAGGATGTACCTCCTGGCCAAACTCTCTCTACTGCCAGACACTCACTTTTCTCGCACACTTGCAGCTTCTCTCTCTCCTGTTACATGCAGTTCTTGCGCTGCACTCCCATGTGTTTCCATCATGTCCTCAGGCACTCTTTCTCCATGCTGGCAGCGATGCGGTCAGTCGGTCACTTCTGTAGGACTGTCTGATTACTGTAAATGGAGGCGGTGGGGGGGAGAACGCTCCTTGGACGCTCCTCCCCTATGCTGGCAGCAATCCGGTCAGTATAACCAGCAATTGGTCACTTCTGTAGGACTGTCTGCTTACTGTAAATGGATGCAGCAGAGAGGGAATACTCCTCGAGCACTTCTCCTCCATGCCGACATCAATCCAGTCAGTGCAACCAGTAGTCGGTCACTTCTGTAGGACTGTCTGTGTAAGGTCTTACGGACACTGGATTGGAGCCCAGGTGTAGTAACCAGCGATCCAGTCAGTGTAACCAGCAGTTGGTCCCTTCTGTAGGACTGTCTGCTTACCGTGAATGGAGGCGGGGGCGGAGAGGGGATGCTCCATCTCCATGGCAGCAGCGATGTAAGCGATCCAGCGATACTCCCGTGTAACAGTACAGCATCACTGGGTCGAGACATAAATGGACCTTAACTGTGGCTAATTCAGGTGCTAAGATGAGTATTAGCTGCTTTATTAATTTTTGCCATGAAGGTTTTTTTAAGTAATCTCTCGGAAAAACCCCTTTAAATATATGGCCACCTTTATGTTACATAATAAAACATGAAAAGTCTTTAAAAAGGTAAATCCTTTCTATAGAACCATATATTCTGCGCCCAGCTATTCATTGCTGCCAATTGTACCTACTATACTTCAACAATGCGATGCTTGGCCACACATCCTAACCATTCTTTTGACATTTCACCCACAGGTGTGACAATCGTGACATTATTAATCTGACCTTCGTGTCATTTTCTCTGTGGCTAGTGGCCATTTCCTGTTGGCTCAGCGATCGCCTCTTCTGTAACTTTTGGGAAAGGCTTAACTTCAGCTACTTGCACAGCTTATGGTAAGAATTACTGGATTTTTTTACTGGGATGTAAAAAAATAAGTGTCATATTTTCAGTACGAGCTGCATGTAAACCTAGACATGACTAACATAGATCAGGCCTGCACAACATTCAGCCCGTCAGAGGTTTTCTGGCAGCCTGCGGACTGTGACATGATTGTGATATCAAGAGGTTAGTTGTTAGCCTCTAGACCTCAAGTCATGTCACAGTCCGGAGTAAAGTCACTTCACACTAGCCGCTGCTAGTGGTAAAGACTTTACTGCTAAAACTTTACTGCTAATGGCTAGCAGCAGCAGCAGCTAGCGTGATATGACAGTGTAGTGTGAAGGACCAGTCACATGACTGTCACTTAAAGGGGTTGTCCCGCGGCAGCAAGTGGGTCTATACCCTTCTGTATGGCCATATTAATGCACTTTGTAATGTACATTGTGCATTAATTATGAGCCATACAGAAGTTATAAGACGTTTTTCACTTACCTGCTCCGTTGCTAGCGTCCTCGTTTCCATGGAGCCGACTAATTTTCGCCGTCTAATGGCCAAATTAGCCGCGCTTGCGCAGTCCCGGTCTTCTTCTTTTTTCAATGGGGCTGCTCGTGCTGGATGCCGGCTCCGTGTAGCTCCGCCCCGTCACGTGCCGATTCCAGCCAATCAGGAGGCTGGAATCGGCAATGGACCGCACAGAAGCCCTGCGGTCCACCGAGTGAGAAGATCCCCGCGGCCATCTTCATCAGGTAAGTAAGAAGTCACCGGAGCGCGGGGATTCAGGTAAGCGCTCTCCGGTGTTCTTTTTTAACCCCTGCATCGGTGTTGAAAAAACAAAAAAACCCGTTTCGGCGCGGGACAACCCCTTTAAGTCAGGGAAGGTCCTGTTACCCCCGGGAATGGCAGAATCTTTAAACCTGTCCTGCAGTATTTGGAGCCATGGTCATGCTGCAGTAACTGCATTGTAGGGTAAAAAGTTTTATGCGATTCTGCTTGGGCTTTTCTAAGCATTAAACAACTGAGGTCCATGCTCATCTCTGTTCACTAGCCACAGAGATAGCTTTTAGTGGCTTACTTACAAAGTGAGCTGCTAAAACATCTACGGCCCGAAGAGGTTTACCAAATTTAATTTTGGCCCCGACCTCCTGCCAAGTTGTGCAGACCTGGTTTAGATATTCTCTGCAAAAGTTAAAGAGATATTTTCATCATAGTCATTTATGGCATATCTACAGGATATGTGTGATAAGTGTGTGTCCCACCTCTGGGATCTTCACCTGCCTCCAGAATGGGGGTCACCTGACCCCAATCCTACCTATTGAAGTGACTGCTGTGACTAGAGTAGTGGCCATGATAACGAGGTGAGTCTACCGTGGTATGTTGTTTTTGTAACTCCCATAGATGTGAATGGGAGTTACAGTAACAGTGTAGCTCAGCACATCCATAACGCGCTATTTCCAGTGCAGTAGACCCAAGATGTTGGTAGATGTGGGTTCCAAAGGTGGAACCTACATGTATCAGACATTTATGGCACCTCCACAAAATATGCCCTAAATGTGCGAGATGAGAATGCCCTTTGACTGATGTATACAGTTGCTGTAAAAAATGTACCCATCCAGGCAAATTACAGTACGTGTTTGTGATAACAACATGTCGCGAACAGGGCATAATTTGAGGCATATGCCAGTCTTAATCCACCAACGTCTGTAATGAGATAACCCCTTTCATTATGGACTATGCTTTTATCTTAGCTTTGCTTGTGGACTAGGACTTCTCGACAGCATAAGAATATGTGGAGCTGGTCGGCTCACCACCTTCACAAGCTCCAGGGCACCTCCTGATAGCGGCTCTTCTGTGAATTAATCCAGCGCTGTTCAATGCAATAAACTTTCTTCTTTATTTGAATCCTCTTTAAAAAAATCAGGTACAAATTACGTAATCGCGTCAAGGGGACATAACGAAATACAATCTACTGATGTGTTTTATACCGCCAGGGTCTTTACTCCTAACCTGGATTAAGACATAATCACTGTTATATTGTCCTATTTTGGCACACACTTTGGGCTTTGTAGTAATTAGCAGGGACTATATACAAATTTAAGGGAACCTGCCACCTGCCTACAACCCCATAAACTTTAGTCCTGTGAAGCGAGGTGACAGAGAGGGGGGTAGTATTTTTTATACTCCCCCCTCCCTGGTTCTTGCAGTACCCACCGCCAAAGTCCAAGCAGCGCCAATCTGACTCTTTTCAAATTGCGGTGTGAGCAGTCTCCCATAGAAGTCTATGGTGCAGTAGGGAGATGACAGATTCCCTTTAAATAACACGGAGTCCATAGACAAAGGCTTTCTTGGAGACAAGATTAGTTACTGTAAACATAGGGTGATGAAGACTAATGTAGCTGACAGGAGGAAGCTTCTTCTCCTAAAAACATAAAGTACATCAGATGACTTTTCAGAATAAGCTCTTGTTTGTGTACATAGTAACTTAGTGACATGGCATGTTAGGCTGAATGAAGACAATGTCCATCTAGTTCAGCCTGTTTCAATCTCCTTGTTGATCCAGAGGAAGGCAAAAACCCCAAGAGGCAGAAGCCAATTAGCCCTTTCGGGGGAAAAAAATTCCTTCCCGACTCCATAATGGCAGTCAGACTAATCCCTGGATCAACTTCTGATAGTTCCGACCTGAATGTAAGACCTGGATCAATAACCCTCTGGTCATCTAATGTCTATGTCCTGTAATATCCTTCCGCTCTTGAAAGACATCAAGTCCCCTCTTAAACTCCTCTATGGATTTTGCTATCACCACGTCCTCAGGCAGAGAGTTCTACAGTCTCACTGCTCTTACAATAAAGAACCCTTTTCTGTGTTGGTGATGAAACCTGTTTTCTTCTAGACGTAGCGGATGCCCTCTTGTTACCGATGCAGTCCTGGGTATGAACAGATCATGGGAGAGATCCTTGTATTGTCCCCTCATGTATTTATACATAGTTATTTGATTGCGCCTTAGCCGTCTTTTTTTCAGGGTGAATAGTCCTAATTTTGATAGCCTCTTTGGGTATTCTAGTCCTCATTCTATTTATTAGTTTAGTTGCCCTTATTGAACCCCCTCAAGCAATGCAACATCTCTCCTGAGCACCGGTGCCCAGAACTGTACACAGTATTCCATGTGAGGCCTGACAAGTGCTTTACATAGTGGAAGAATAATGTTCTCGTCCCTCGCCCCTATGCCTCTTTTAATACTCCCCAAGACTTTGTTTGCTTTTGCAGCAGCTGACTGGCATTGGTTGCTCCAGTTAAATCTACAGTCCACTAGTAGCCCCAGGTCTTTTTCCATATCACTTTTCCCTAGCAGTACCCCATTTAGTGTATATTGGTGACATCCGTTTCTCCAGCACATGTGCATAACCTTACATTTATCAACATTGAACTTCATTTGCCATTTCTCAGCCCAAGCCCCCAGCCTATCTAGGTCCGTTTGTAGCCGTACATTGTCCTTCGTTGTATTGATTATCTTGTATAATTTTGTGTCATCTGCAAATATTGATATTTGACTGTGCAGCCCCTCTATCAGGTCATTGATAAATATGTTGAACAGAATGGGGCCTCATACTGAACCCTGTGGCACCCCACTAGCGACGTTGGCCCAATCAGAGTATGAACCATTTATTACCACCCTCTGCTTTCTATCTCTGAGCCAATTCTTTACCCAGATGCACACGTTTTCACCCAGTCCAAGTTCCTTATTTTATATATCAGCCTATTATGCGGCACGGTGTCAAATGCTTTAGAGAAATCCAGATATATGAGATCAATAGACTCTTCCAGGTCCAACCTAGAACTTACTTCATCTTGAAGCTGATCAGACTGGTCTGACATGATCGACCCTTCATGAACCCATGCTGGTGAGTCATTGAGTTGTTCTCCTTGAGGTATTCTAGGATGGCATCCCTCAGAAACCCCTCAAATATTTTTCCAGTTATTGAAGTGAGACTTACCGGCCTGTAGTTATCAGACTCTCTTTTGGACCCCTTTTTGTATATTGGAACCACATTGGCAATGCACTAATCCAGTTGTACAACCCCGGTCTTGATAGTATCAATAAATATTAGAAATAGCGGCCTAGCTATCACATCACTGAGTTCCCTTAGAACCCTTGGGTGCATTCCATCTAGGCCCGGCGATTTATCGATTTTAATCCTCTTTCACCGGCTCTGCACTTCCTCCTGTCTTAGGTATGTAATATTTTGCGAGGGGTTTGGTTTACTCCCCTGCATCTCAAATGACATTTCCTTTTTGTTCGTGAATACACTTGAAAAGAAACTATTTAATAGGTTTGCCTTCCCCCCATCGTCTTCTATAATTTCTCCTGTATTATTTGTTAAAGGGCCAGTGCTCTCAGTGCAAATCATTTTCCTGTTAATATAATTGAAGAATAGTTTAGGGTTGGTTTTTGCTCTCTTTGGCAATCAGTCTCTCTGCCTCATCCTTAGCAATTTTGATCTTTTCTTTACATTTTTTTTCCCTGTAAGAGCTTAGCGCTTCTTCACTGCCTTCTTGTTTTAGTAGTTTAAACGCTTTCTTTTTTTTCATTTATTGCCCCCCTACAGTCTTGTCGAGCCACATTGGTTTCCTTCTACTTGTAGTTCTTTTATTCTTAAGCCTAGGGTCACACGGGGCGGATTGCCGTCGGAAATCTCGCGGTTTGGCCGCAGCAAAAACCGCGAGATCTCCGCCGGCAGAGCCGCCGCGGTTTAAGCCGCGGCGGCTTTGAAGCGGTCCGGCCGCTTGCTCTTCCGTTGCGGCCGGCGCTCCCATAGAGGAGAGCGCGGCCGCAGCGGAATGCAAAAAAGAATGAGCATGCTGCTTCTTTTGAAACCGCGGCTGCGGCCGCCGCAGCCGCGGTTTCAACCGGATTTACCGCAGCGGATTAGCCGTCCCGTGTGGACGAGATTTCTGAGAAACCTCGTCCACATGGCTGGCTAATCCCGGGCTTAGCGGCCGCGGGCGGTTTTGCCGCGGGCGGATCTGCTGCGGCAAAACCGCGGCAAATCCGCCCTGTGTGACCCCAGCCTTAGGGTGGGTTCACACAGGGCGGATTCCCGTCGGAAATCTTGCGGTTTGGCCGCAGCAAAAACCGCGAGATTTCCGCCGGGAGAACCGCCGCGGTTTAAGCCGCAGCGGCTTTGAAGCGGCTCGGCCGCATGCTTTTCCGTTGCGGCCGGCGCTCCCATAGAGGAGAGCGGGGCCGCGACGTACATAAACAAAAAAGGAAAGGTAAACAGACCTGCTCAATCTTTGGAAACCGCGGCTGCGGCCGCCGCAGCCGCGGTTTCAACCGGATTTTCCGCAGCGGATTAGCCGTCCCGTGTGGACGAGATTTCTGAGAAATCTCATCCACATGGCTGGCTAATCCCGAGATTAGCGGCCGCGGGCGGTTTTGCCGCGGGCGGATCTGCTGCGGCAAAACCGCGGCAAATCCGCCCTGTGTGAACCCAGGCTTAAGGGTATGAACTGCTCACATGAGGTGATTAGGATGTTTTTAAACTTTTCCCATTTGTCGTCTGTACTGATATTTTTGAGAACGCTGTCCCAATTCATGTTATCGATAGCAGTTCTAAGCTGATCACATTTTGCTTTACTAAAGTTTAGTTTATTTGTTGCTCCCTGATGAGGTCTCTTATTAAATGACAGCTGGAGTAACACTGTATACAATTTGTATCCTGCACTCATAACCAGTTTTACCCTTTGCAGGCTGTATCTCTATTTAGCTTCTCTGAGCTAGTGTGTGGAGATGGGGAATGTGCTGGAAAAAGAAGTCCAATCCTTGTGTGTAGATGAGGAACATCCCAATTGTTGGCCATTATATGACATGCATCCTGCATTTTTGTCCTTTTCTCCTTCGCTAGGGTTGGTTTTTAATTCTTGGGTTTCCCTGAGCTTGGCTTTTTAAAATTCTTTTCCATAAAATTGTTTAGATGCCAGGGTCAGCAATGACTTCAGCATCTGCTGGATTAAATGGTGTAAAGGAGTGATTAGATGAGCAAGACCTCATTATTTTACTTCCTTTCTGAGAAAAAAAACCCAATTGTCACATTGTGCTCCTGGGACCTGTGGTTCTATAGGTTTCCAGAAGGACACTGCTGCAGGTGTGGGTGATTAGGTTGGCTGATAATGTGGATTTCTCCAACCAGCCCATCACGCCCAGACTGCTGCACATAAATACCGGCCACTCCCACTAGAATGTAGCGGTCATTTATCCATTATTACTTTCCCTCTCAGTATTTGGTGTTGTGCATGCTGCTAGTTTGAGTTGCTTCCTCCACCGTCCCTGAAGATAGTCTGGACACTTGATCTCCCCGTCTGCATGTTCTACGGCCCCTTCCCTTTATCAGGTGTGGCCCCCAAACATCTGATGTCCTGTATGTTGTCAGGCGGGTTATATCTCAGATTGGTGTCTAATGCTCTTTTCCCTCTCTCGGTGTGGACCCTTGAACTAGCTCCTGTTTTATCTGGGCATGCAGGAGGTTCTCAGTGGGGTTTCCCTCGGTCTGTGAGATGAGCAGACTTTTGGTGTGAGCAAGGTCCTGTACAGTGTATGTCTGTAAGTGTAGACTAAACTTGGCATGACACAAGGTCCTATTCTGTATGGTGTTCCGTTCATGTTGCAGTCACTTGGTGTGAACAGAGTTGTGTTCTGTATATCTGTAGGTGTTGACTACTCTAGGTGTTAACTCTCCTGTTTCGGTGTGTATGTTGTGTTTCCCTTGTCTGGTGTTCCTGCCTGTTAATATCTAGGGGCAAGCAACTGTGTTTTTTGATGTACTTTTTGCATGTGAAAATTGTGGGCAAAAAAAACTGCAGCCACAACCCCATCATTGAAATGGCTAATTAATTAGTCTCATAGGATGAGCAGAAGTGCTACAGATAAGAACTATATTAATCAAAATCTAATGACCCTTCACATGTGCAGTAGTTTAAGCTCATCAGTGCTCGTTTACAGTGTTTCGATTGAAAGATTTTTCACTGAGTTCTCGCTAGCTTCTTGCTCAGCACTTCACCTTCTAAGTGAGGCGAAGCATGGGGAGTAGAGATGAGCGAGCGTACTCGCTAAGGCAAACTACTCGAGCGAGTAGTGCCTTATGCAAGTACCTGCCCGCTCGTCTCTAAAGATTCGGGTGCTAGCGGGGGGCGGGGAGCGTCGGGGAAGAGCGGGGAGGAACGGGGGGAGATCTCTCTCTCACTCTCCCCCCCCCCCCCCCGCAACTCACCGCTCTCCCCCGACGGCACCCGAATCTTTGGAGACGAGCAGGCAGGTACTCGCATAAGGCACTACTCGCTCGAGTAGTTTGCCTGAGCGAGAACGCTCGCTCATCTCTAATGGGGAGCGTTTACAAGTAAACGAGAAGCCAAATGATCTAGCAAACATTTTTTCACTGACTAAAAGTCAAAGTAAACTTTTTTTTCGGATTTACACCAAACGATTATTGCTCAAATTCGTTCGTTTGAACAAATTTTGAGCGATAATCGTTACATGTAAATAGACCTTAACTGAGTGTGCATGTCTGTCTTCTAACTGTACTGTGTTGTAAGTGTATTGTGTATTAAGGTAGTGACTTGGGATTAGTGATTTTGGAGTCAGGAACTTTGGAAGACTAATTTATTTTAATTACTACAAATGTTTGCTTATCTAGTTTTATCTAATCTAATCTATCTGTATAATCCCCATTTAGAATGTGCTCCATGACTGACAATGCCATCCATTGTGCCATGTATGCAGTCCTTGAATAGCCGGGTGAAAACTGCTGTACAAGATGTGAGTGTGTTGCACATTTGGAAGTCCAGATCCTGGATATAAATGAGCAGCTTGCAACACTGAGATCCATTGGCACCATGGAAAGGAGTTTGCTGCTCATTGAGCAATCACTGGGGTAGATTTGGATGGTAATATGGAAGAGCAGGCAGTTCTGAACTGGAACACTCCAACAAGTTTGTTAAATTGGCAGATGAGGGGGATGCTATTACAGGATTAGCGCTGCTGCAGCACAACATGGTCTGTGACCGCCAGGTGGATGACTGCTCCAGTAAGAAGGGGAATAGGAGCGCATGGCAGGCAAGATAGGTCCTGATAGTGGGAGACTCAATTGTTAGGAGGACAAACAGAGTAATCTGCCACAAAGACCAGGATCGTTGAACTGTGTGTTGTCTTCCTGGGGCTCAAGTTTGACACATCGCCAAGATGGTTGAAGATTACTGGGAGGGGCTGGTGAGGATCCAGCCGTCATGGAACACATTGGCACAAATGAAAAAGTTAGAGGTAGATGGAAGGTCCCTAAAAACAATTTCAGGGAACTAACATGTAAGCCTAGGGCAAGGATCTCCAAAGAAGTATCTTCTGAAATACTACCTGTACCATGTGCCATAAGAAAGGCAGCGGGAGATTAGGGATGTACAAGTGGCTCCAGAGTTGGTGTAGGAAGGAGGGGTTCGGGTTCCTGGAGAACTGGGCTGACTTTGCTCTCAGCCACAGGCTCTATTGTAGGGATGGGCTGCATCTCAATGAGGAGGGGGCAGCTATGCTGGGGGAGAAGATGGTATGGCACACAGGAGCAGACCTTTATGTGGAGACAGCAGGGAATGCAATGGTTGTCAATAGTGGCTCTACTGTTGCCTTCAGAAATATCAAGATGCGGCCTGGCCCAGCTGCGTGCAGTTTAAAAGAAATTAACAGTGATGATGAATACGATAATTTGAATGCTCATGTGATGCCAGTGCCTCCTAGGGTGATGAAACATCAGAAGCAAATAAAGAGTCAATAGTCAAAGCATAGATTCAACTGGAGGCACACGGTTTAATTAACACTTTGTAACATTGCTTTCTTAGTACATACTGCGATACTCTTAGGTAGCAGCAAATCTGGAGCATCTTTCCCATAACAGTCACCGATAAACTTTCATTTGTCAACACTCCTTTCCAGAAGCAAAGTAGCCATCAGTCTCAGTTACCTGATGATGGGTCTTGAGAGAGCGTTCACAGCATTAAGGGGAAAATACAGGCAGTCTTTCTCTATTTCCTAGACCCTCTCGCCGCTGGCCTAGCGGGTATTCTGTACATTCACTCATGCCAGGCTTATCCTCCGACTTGCAGCCATGGAGTCTGTTCTGATCTACAATTTTGTAGTTAAGCAGGGGAGTGTGCAATATTTTCTGCCAACTCTTTCTCTGACTTGCTCACTGACTCTCAATCCCCGGAGGGATCACACCACATCCCCAGGTGAGATGGGCTTCAGCTTTGCCCAGATGGCAGCGTCCGAGCCTATGCCTCCCCCACATGTCCTCCTTCACCGACTACATCTATTCTCTTTCCTAGACTAACTCCACCCTTAACCCGCCCCTAACCTACATTACAAAACATTGACCTCTTGACAACCTGAGGAGGTAAATACACCTATCTCAAAAACCAACAACAATGTGGACACACACACGCAGACGCACATGGACAACTCACATGAGTTAGCCAAGCAAATGATGTGGGTGCTCTAACTCTGGGCCACTACAATGGCTAGAAGGTTGTAGGAGTGTTTATACTAGAGACTGGGGGAGCAATCAGAGAGATAGAGGGGAAGACAGTGTAAACAATGATCTAATACCCCATTTAGACACAACGATTATTGCTCAAAAGATGTCTTTTGAGCAATAATCGTTGCGTGCATTTACACGGCAAGATGACTTATCAAAATTTGCTCAAATGGTAGTTTGACAGTTTTGAGCATTCATTTTGCATAAGTGTGTAAATGAAGGCACACTATATGTAGAAGACAAGTGGGACTGCTATCTTCTGCATACAGCTGTTGTCTTCTCGGAGCGCTCAACTGGTATCTAGCTGAGTGCTGCGAGCGGGGTATGCAGAAGACCGGCAACCCCGCAGTGATTTTTCAGGGAAGGGCTTTAAATAGAAGCCCTTCCCTGAAAATCATCCATAGCATGTGTAAAAATTTAAAAAAAATATATACTGACCTCTCTGCCACTGCCGGGCCTCAGCCGCGTGTAGCCGGGTCTTCTCCCTGCACTGCTTTGAAGTTCTTTCATCAGTTGGGGATTTAAAATCCCCGCCTGCTGAAAGAGCTGTATCTGATTGGCTGAGCGCTCAGCCAATCACAAGCAGCGCTCGGCTGTCATTCATTGAATGACAGCCTGATGAAAGAACTTTAATGCAGTGCAAGGAGAAGACCCGGCTACACGTGGCTGAGCCCCGGCAGCGGCGGAGAGGTGAGTGTATGTATATATATCTATATCTTTATATATATATCTACATAGATATATATGTATATATCTATGTAGATATATATATGTATAGATACTTTTATTTTTTTTTACACATGCTACGGATGATTTTCATGGAAGGGATTATATTTAAAGCCCTTCCCTGAAAATCATTGCAGGGGGGCTGGCATCCCATACTCCTGCCGTGTTCATGGTGTGCACAGCTGGTATACAGCTGTGCGCTCTGTGCGGGGTATGCAGAACACAGCTGGACTGCTATGTTCTTAATACTCTGGCTGTGTTCACGGAACAGGATACTAGCTGAAACAATAGTATCAGCTGTATCCTGCTGTGAACTCACTGCGTGGTCCTGATAAGGCTGATCATTCTCTTTCAGCATGCTGAAAACTGCGGTTAGACCCAACAATTCTCGCTCAAAAGACGGCTTTGAGCGATTTTTGAGCAAGAATCGTTGTGTCTAAACCAGCCTTAAAACTAACTAATGGAAATGGGGGCGGAGCAGTGGGAGAAGCTAGTACACTTAGAACTGGCAGAATAGTTAGTAGGGATACAAATAATATAAAAAAATGAGCAAAACCTTCTAAACTGTATGGTAACTAACACTAGAAGTCTGACCAATAAAGTACACAAACTGCAAGTAATAATGTCTGAATAAAACTACAATATAGTGGGAGTAGCGGAGATCTGGTTGGATGAAAGCTGTGACTGGGCGGTGAACTTAGAGGGTTACAGTCTGCTCAGAAGGGATCATAAAAACTGGAAAGGGGGAGGGGGGTTGTATACATGTAAAAGCCTGCTTAAAGCCTACATTACAGGATGATACATGGAAGGGAGATGAACATGTGGAGTCTCTATGTTGGAAATCCTTATAGGGGTTTGCTATAGGCCACCAAATATTACAGAAGCTACTGAAAATCTATTACTGAAGCAAATAGAGCTATTTTAAATCATCCTTGTTTGATTGCTTTTTGCAAACAGCTGAAAGTTTGAACATTTGGCATATAAGCCTAATTGGCAATGTGAATTGAATAAGTTTTGAATAATTTTGATTGCAGCTGTATGGGTTAGTATTCAGAAGCATCTATGACATCTAAATGTAATAGTTGTAAATCTCATACCTGTACTCTTTAATATAGATTTCAGCATCATTAACTGTTGTGCTTTTTTTCTTAGGCACATCTTCATTTGTCTTGCTGTTGCACATGTCAACACTGTCTTCGCCTATTTTGATGCCCAGTATGAGATACCGGACTGCACTCTACAGCTTCAGTATTGGCCATTTAAAACCAAAAAAATTGGTCTTCCTTACTTAACTATCACCATGACAAAGGATACTACGAAAAACTGCTAGTCTTTTGCTTTTTTTCAGCAATGAACTTAGAGGACATGTGCAATGCTAATGAAGTCCAGAGGGCTCAACATCAAAATAGCCATACTCAACTCAACCGATCCCTGCAGCTTCCATTCTGCTGGTCCCGGTCCCTGCTGCTCCCATATTCTATCTGAAGCGAGGATATGTGACTGCTGCAGCCAATTACCTCCTTTATGTAACTACAAATCAGCCTGATTACTCCTTTAAACCATTAAGTCACTTGCATTAAGCCATGAAGAAGCATAGTTACGTCATGGTAATGACATTGGCAAAGCAGCTGGACCACATGATCCCCACAGGAGCCCAGTATTCACTGACATTTGGGCTCCAACTGTCTAACTTCCCCAAGAGGTCACTCCTATCTGCAGCATATAGCTGTTTAGACAAGCTGGGCGATAAGTCGCTAGTTGTTTCATTTTAGTTTACCAAAAAATAATCACTGGTTGATAAAATGTCACCTGGTGTAAAGCTACAGCTGTTCATTTGAACGACTTGTGAAACAATTTGCAATGAGAGCCCCTGTGTGATATATAGGCAAACAACTAGTAAACAATCCCAGCAAATGAACAGTTGTCTCTCATAGACTTCAACGACTTTTCTGAGCGACTATCTGTACAATAGTTGCTTCATGTAAAGGTACCTTTAGTCTCAACAAGAAATCTGTCAGTGATACTGGACTGACAGATTCATTTCCTTCTGCTCTCTCTTCTAAACATTATTATCAGCTAATTTATGATCACAACAAAGTTTATATCTACTGGCGTCATAAATTAGCTGATAATGCAAGATTGAAGAGATAAGTTCTGAAAACCGAGCCGTCAGTCCAGCTTCACTGACCGATCTCTGGTTGAGACTAAAGGTGCATTTAGACACAACGATTATCACTCAAAATTCGCTCAAAAGCCGTCTTTTGAGCGATAATCCTTGTGCCTAAATGTGCCCATCTTTCAGTTTTCTGCTGAACTATGGTTTTCAGTTCTGCTTGAAAACCAGCTCCAATCAATGGACAGTAATTTGACACCCGGAGTTTAGGGCGGGTCAGGATAATAAAATGTTTGAATTATGGTGTAGCAGAGGTATTATGACGGTTCAACATCTTCTACACCATAAGGAACCTAGATATAGAACATTCGAGGAGATACATGCTGTATATGATCTGCCTGCATCCCACTTTTTGCCATATGCACAATTACGGGACTTCTTACGTAATAGGCTTTCGGATGTCGCTATAGAAGCGATACTTAACCCAATTGACTTACTCATAAGCACAACCCCAAAGAGACACTCGATTTCTTACCTATATGTTAGATTTCGGGAGGGATGGGCAGCGTCAGATAAAGTTAATGATTTACTTTTTAAGAGGTGGGTTCCGGGAGCTCCAGAACCCAGAGATATCTCAAGGGATAATTGAAGGATGGATTTCAGTAAGAAAAGCCGTAACAAATGAAAGATGGCGGGAAACTTTCTTTAAAATTATACATGGGGCGATATGTGGCTTTGACATCCCCCAGCATCCCAGAGGCCCTGCCACATTACAGGCGTGTCCTAGGTACTCCCAACCACAGACCAATTTTCTACATGGTATATGGCATTGCCCAAAAATTAAAACATTTTGGGCGGTAACCCAAACGTTTCTACAGGAACTTGGGGGATTGACTATTCAGTTAACACCACAAGTGTGTGTATTTCATTCTCTCCCTAATTGCACTAGAAATTCTAATATGATACATACTGTCCTTCTAATAAGCAGAAGGTGTCTGTTGACAAACTGGCTGCAAGCCAAACCCCCGACGATATTGGATATAATACATCAAATGAAATATCTTCTGAGGGTGGAGAGATTGGAGACGGAAAGATGTGCAGAATCTCAGGCATCAAAGTTTTTTAAGAAATGGTAACTTTTTATAGAAAGGTTCCTAGACCCAAACGAGATCATTGAGTGTATGAGTCCATTTACCAATACAACTTGGTACTATTTCCAAGCGGATGCCAATCGGTTGGGGAGATTAAAAATAACATAAATCCATAGTTTGTGATCTTACAGGAGAAGCTGTGCCCAGGGGAAAAACTGTAAATTTGTAATCTAAATCAATATAGTCCTAAATCTGTTAAGGAAGAACCAATCTCAAAGAGTAGATCCGCGCCACCACACAGGGATCCGAAATGGAGAATAAGGTTTTTTTTTACTCACCTGGTGCAAAGCGGGATCTCCACCTCAGGGAGAATGACCCGCTTGCACCGATGATCCCCGATCACCTGTAGAACTATAGATGTTCTTCCTGTGCAAGATCCCCAAGAATCCTCAAAAAGAGGAGATGCAGCAGTAGGAAAAAACCCCAGTGGGTATTGCACCACACAAATGGGGAAGAAAATAAATACAACTATAATAGAAAAATCCTCCTGCGCTCTTTTTCGGGGTTTTTGCAATCCAATAAGGGAAACTATAAAGTCTCCACAATAGGGAAAATATATTTAATTGTACATAAAAAACAAGACTTTTTACATGTTATATATGTTTTTTATGTACAATTGTACAATTAAATATATTTTCCCTATTGTGGAGACTTTATAGTTTCCCTTATTGGATTGCAAAAACCCCGAAAAAGAGCACAGGAGGATTTTTCTATTATAGTTGTATTTAAGGAAGAACCAAGGAAGACATTTCATGAAACGCCAGTAATCTCCACCTTTATTTATTTAGTTGAGTTCATTCAGCCGCATTTTTTAGGTTTAAATGTTGATTTGTTGATAGATTACAATTTTGAGTGTATGTGCACATGGGTGTGTATATGCATATATTTCTATATACCTGATAACTGATTTATACGGTACAAAAAAACTAGAAAATGCTGTCTGCACAATATTTACTTCTGTTCCTTAACCTAAGCCTATTGACAATACCCATAGTAATTTGAACATGCATAGGAATATTGGTAATTGACAGTAAAGATAACCTATGAACAATTGTTTCTCCCTTGTGCAAAAATGTAAATCAATTGTATTGTATGTCAATATGTAATATTTTATTTTCGAATGTTTTATATTGTTACTATAGAAAAAAGAAAATAAAAAAAAGAGTTAAAAAAAAAAACAGAAAAGAATGGGAGTCACCTGGTGTGAAACACCCATCAGATGACAGGCGTCCACACCGCCAGGCCAAGGGGGCCTTAAGTTATATCCAATGCACAGATCCCTAGTCCATAGGGAGAGCGTCAGGGGGAAGAACCCGCAGGAGGAAAGTACCTCGGTCGTGAAATACAGTAGGAGATTTAGTAAAATTCCTCACGCTCCTGGTGATTTGGATAGATAATGAAAGTAAAGATAGAACTTACTTCGTAGAGGAGTCCTCTTCCAGGTAGAACTCTTCTAGATCGAAGTTAGTCCTCAGAGAGCCAGAAGATGTCTGAAGGTGATTACCGTCACAGCTTTTATTCACAAGCAACAAAACATTCATAGAGACATAATGCAGGCCAATAACCTGCAACATGTTTCGAAGGTATTATATAATGGAACCTTCTTTATCAAGCATCTAGATAAAGCACTCATCAGTAATCCTGTTTAAAAGAATCCTTAGACTGTAGTTTCTATACACCGTAATATTAAAAAGCTGCAGAAGGCAAATGGTGCAACATTTTTAATTAAACCATATTGAAGAAATGATTGTCAGCCTAAAATACCTGCATCACGTGTGACAGCTGCGGTTGAGAATTGAAGAATTCCCTTTGCTGCATTTGCCACAGATTTAAGCAGATGTAACAGCAGGGAATTCTTTTAACTAGCGGGGGTGAAGGAAACATCTGCGGCATGCGGCAGATGTGTTCTTTATGCCCGCGGGGGTCACGGCAGTGGTGGAGAGGTAAGTTTTGGGGTTTTTTGCACTAAAATGTTTATTTTTCAGGGAAGGGCTTATATGTAAAGCCCTTCCCTGAAAAAGAATGCAGAGGGCCAGCAGAGCATGGTTTTCAATGGAGCACGCTGTGTTCACGTGTGTTTTTGCTCTTACCTAGGTGCGGACGTATGTTCGCACCTATTTACGCACAACAACACGCTCGTGTGAACGCACCCTAATTTTTAACTTTTTTTATACTGTGTCCCTGTAGGCGACTTGTAGAATAGCACCTATGATCGCTATAATAAGTCATTACAGGACTTCTGTAGCTGACGTTCTATTGCCATGGCAACCAGTTGGGCTCTCCTCGATTATATCGCGAGAATCCAATGACGTATATATAGTTCTATATAGTTCTATATATCTATATAGTTCACGTCAGGGAAGGGGTTAACAGCAGGGGTCGCTGTCCTGATGCACGCCCACTGTTGCAGGAGAGACCGGCTATCGGTGACAGCCGGCTCCTGCTGCTGGATAGCGCAGGATCTTTTCTGATTTCGTGCTATCCTCAGGGCGTAACTGTACGTCCTGTTGGACTAAGTGCCTTCCTGCCAGGACATACAGTTATGCCCTGTGGTGGGAAGGGGTTATAGGGCCACTATTGCGAAAAAAACATTTTTCCATCCCTGCCCCTCACCTGAATGTCTGTCACACTATGGAAGTCTCCTCTGTGTATTGCAGCCACTTGTTATATTTACGTTCATGTGAGCAAGTGAGCACTGGGCCCACATGAATGTTGCCAGGGAAGAGGAAACACCAGGTGATACAACCAACAAGTAACACCTCTCCCTATCTTCTACAAAGGAAGTTGAGCAAGGACCTACCTGAGCGGGGACATCGCCCCATTAAAGGGCTGCCCAGCGGTCTTCGAATTTGGGCCCTTACTGCTCCAAAGAACTCAACAGACCCAAGCTGGGACGCATACACATACCACCACCAACAGGGACAACTGGACCGGATGAGAAGACACACAGAGCCATAATCACACCATACAACAGCTAATACGCAAACTAACACTAGTAACAGATGTCAATGCTACAAGTGGCAGGTATTTGTTGAAATTTTGGCCAAAATATGGAACCTAGTGGGCCACGTCACGGCTCCTGCGTATACTGCTAGTCCCTACACTAAGCAGGAGTCAAGCGACATAACCAAACAAAACCTAAAATACAAACCTTTCTTGCAGCCACCACACTTAGAACCTGTCCACACAGAGAGAGAAATGAGAACAGAGAAAACTGATCACAGCCACACCCGGGAAGACAATTGACCACACTCACACCTGGGAAGACAGCTTTTATGTGTACTGACCCAGAGTGATTGGCTCACTGGAGACACACATGCCCAGCCAGCACAATCCCCACCACCTGAGCAAGGAAAACTTGAGAGAACCTGTTGTACCACAGATCTCAGGAGATAGACGTGACACTACCCCCCCTTTAAAAAAAGGGCCTCTGGACCCTTAAGGCATAACATTTTTTTTTAGCAACTACTGCAAACCACGCATGTGTACAGGATTTATTTAAAAAGGCCCTGACACCAAGGCGAAGATGACAAATAGGAAGGAGTAATAAATTGTGCACCTCAAAATAGATCCTCTGTGCCTTACACAACCGGCCTTAGTCACAGAAGACTGCAAAAAGAGTGCACAGCCCAGAGGGAAAATTTCTCCTGACATACTGTGCATAGGACTTATTTGTATGGGCCTAGTGCGTACGCCAGGCAGTCAGCAGGAGAAGTGAATACTAAAACAGACAGTGTCACACCCAGGAGCAAGTCAGCATAACATAAAGACAACATAGTGCATAACACAACATATGAACACCACTCAAAAGTCATGCATGCCACCAATACAGCCAAAGCAGTATGGAGCCACAACACCCACCATACAAGGGGAAGGGGTGCCAGGCATCACTCCCTATATTCTACAACTGTAAAAGAGCAAGGACCTACCTGAGCGGGAACATTACCCCAATAAAGGGCGCCCCAGAGATCTTCGGATCTGGGCCCTTGCTGCTCTTAGGAACCCACATGCAGGCTAGGACACATACCACCACTGACAGGGACAACTGAATAGGATAACAAGACACACAGAGCCATAATCACATCATACAGTAGCCAATACACAAACACTAGTAGCAGATATAAATGCTAGGTATTTGTTGACATTTTGGCAAAATATGGAAGCTAGTAGGCCACTTCACAGCTCCCAACAATACCGCTAGTCCCTACACTAATCAGGAGTCCAGCAACATAACCAAACAAAACCACAAGACACAAACCTTTCTTGCAGCTACCCTATATAGAGCCTGCTCACACAACACAGAAAGAGAGAATGAGAACAGAGAAAGCTGAACATACACACACCTGGGAAGACAGCTCTCATGTGTACTGACCTAGAGTGATTGGCTGACTGGAGACAAACACACACCTAGTCAGCACTATCTCCCACACCTGAGCAGGAGAACTCCAGAGAACCTGTAGAACAACAGATCTCAGGAGACAGACGTGACACCACTTTCATCTAGCGCAGGCCCCTATTTGAGGATTATCAGGTACCATCTAGAAAGTGCGATTTTTCTTTTACTTTTAGATTAAAATCTGTCCCATGAGGCATCAGCACAGCACTAACTAGAGACTACTCTATTTCTGCCTGTTGGGGGGACAGTTCAATTATCTTTACCTTCTATATTCAACTAAATAAGCTACAGACCATAAGTATACAGTCAAGAGGATGAACTGTGATCTCCTCTTTTATAACTGTGTGACAGAAGCTGTGTGATCATCATCAGCAACTATGATAGTCGTATCTATTCCCCTCTAGGTAGTTTCTGTGGTAGGATTCATACAACAGCATCATTCAAACTGTGGAATTGACTAGTATTAAGTAGACCTGAGCTAGTCACATTGCATGACGATCTGAGGAGTAGGAGGCCAGGAGTCTCAGATAGAAAGGAATAACTAACCAAGGTAACACCAGCTCACTTAAAGGGCCACTCCAGTGATTTTTTTCTCATTCACTATGTAGCTATCCTCCAAGATATATATCACACCATCTCACTTATATATCCTGGAGGATAGCTACATAGTGAATGAGAAAAAATATCACTGGAGTGGCCCTTTAAAAACAATTTAGTGAATCCTAATTGAAATGGTGCTTTAACCCCTTTGTGACGGAGCTTTTTTGCTTTTTTCCATTTTTTTTTTCCTACTCCCGTTTAAAAAATCGTAGCTCCTTTATTTATCCATCGACGTCGCTGTATGAGGGCTTGTTTTTTGTGGGACGAGTTGTATTTTTCAATGGCACTATTTATTGTACCATATAATGTACTGAAAAACGTTAAAAAAATTCTTAGCGGAGAGAAATGGAAAAAAAAACGACATTCCACCATTTTTCGGTGCGTCCTGTTTCTACGGCGCACAAACTGCAACAAAAACGACCTGATATTTTTATTCTATGGGTCAGTATGATTACTACGATACCAAACTTATATAGTTTTTTTTTTGCTGTAGTACTTGTATTTTTTTTTTAAGATATTTAATTTTTTTCAATTATTTTCTGCGCTCATTTTGTGCACAATAACTTTTTTATTTTTCTGTCGACGTAGTTGTGCAAGGGCTCAATTTTTGCAGGATGTCCTGTAGTTTCCGATAGTATCAATTTGGAATGCATACAACTTTTTGATCACTTTTTATTGCATTTTTTCTGGAAGACAGGGTAACTAAAAAAGTGTATTTCTGGCATTCTTTATTTTTTTTTTCGGACGATGTTCACCGTGCAGGAAAAATAATGCACTACTTTGATAGATCGGACTTTTACGGACGCGGCGATACCAAATACATATTTTTATTTTATGATTTAGATTTTTTAATAATAGATATGGCAAAAGGGGGGTGATTTAAACTTTTATAACTTTTTTTTTACAATTTAAAAAACTTTATTGATCTTTTTTCTTACTTTACTTTAAAGTCCCCCTGGGGGACTTTAACATGCGATGCTTTGATCGCTCCTGCAGTATGACATAATGCTATAGGATTACGTCATACTGCTTTTTTACAGGCAGTCTATGAAGCCACCCTGTGTGGATGGCTTGATAGGCAGTCTGCTAAGGCAGCCCTGGGGCCATTCATTAGGCCCCCAGCTGCCATGACACCTGCATGGCTCCCCCGATCTCACCGCGGGGGGTGCCGTGCGAGACCCCCAAACAGCGTTCGGGGCATTTAAAGGGTTAATAGCCGCGATCGGCCGAACGGCCGAGCGTGGCTATTGCCCGCGGGTGTCAGCTGTAATAAACAGCTGATGCCCGCGCTGTATGGAGGGAGATAGCGGCGCTACCTCCCTCCATACACGTCCTGCAACAGCAGGACGTAGTTTTACGATAGCGCCGTCACTAAGGGGTTAAGCAAACATATGTCTTGTAACACACGTAATAGTACAGTGCCTAGTGAAAATAATAACAATCATAAGATATTATGTCCAGTGTATGTACTTGAATAGGAAAGCTGTGCATTGTAAAGATGGGTAGCTCCACTTTACAAATTAGAAAATGTAATGAAACTACAACTTTATGTGAATATAAAACAGTCTGGCATCCATACCATTCATTTAAACTCCGTAAAAATTTGCCATTCGAAATATTGTTATCACTAGACTATTTTTAATGCTATGAAATTACCTTAAAAAAACACTGCCGCTCCCATGTTAACGACATAAATGTTGTAGAACTTGTTATGCAGTAATGCAAAATCAGGTCCGCATTCCATTGCATAATATGTAGGTAGTGGAAAACTGGATGAGCCAAACCTATTCTAATAGGCACAACTCCAAACAGTCACATATTAAGCCTAACACACTCCCACCCACTGAGCTATTATAATGCACATTCACATCTGCCATTAATTTTCAAAATGAATACCGTGATATACAGTACGCATTGGCAGTAACATCCCTCCCCTAAAAGGAGTAAATATATATATATATATACATACACACAGGCATAACTTGAAGCTCCTGGGCCCCAATGCAAAACCTGTAACAGGGCACCCAACTGTAAAGCTTTTTTTCATAGTACTGGGCTCCCTATATGGAGAAGAGAGGCCTTATGGGCCTGGGTGCAACTGTAGTGGCCAGAAACACCTTTTTCTGGCCCCTCCATAAGTGTCAAAGATGTCATGCCTTTTATGTGGATGCACTGTGCAAAGTGTCTAGTCTTCTGTTATGTGTATTGCACAGCTGCAGTATCTAAGAGGTTAATGTCTGAAAGTGGCTGGCATATGTCTGTAAAATGTATCAAAATCGGTCTAGTCACGTGATATCTTCTTTCTATAACTATGAGTGATTGAGAGCAAAGTGCAGTCTTTTGAGTCTTTCATCATCTTCTGTAAGCCGTGTACCGGGGTAGACTTCCCAGGATACAGCGAAGTCATGAACAAAAGAGGTGACTCCAACTCACTTGTAAAAATTAGATTCTACTTAGTTTAGTAAAACCCTTTACCAAAAAGAACCCCCCCAGATATTTACATACACTGAGCTGGGCAGCTGAGACCCTTATGCCATGCAGCGTTGTGCTTTATAATGTGTGCTTCCAATATACTTCAAGCTTTTGCCTACCTGCAGGCTGTCTCTAACCAGCCGCTATTACCTTCTATCACCCTAGAAACAGGAACAATTAGTGAGGATGCTAGAGAAGCACCGGCGGCACAACACAAGAGCTTACAATCTTACCAACATACCCCTATCCTCCCCAACCACAGTACCACCAGATATAACCGTATATAGCTCACAAGCCAAGGAAATATAAAGTTATATAACATGTAACTTTTAGACCTCTGTAGAAAGCTCTCTCTCACTCTGAGAATTACAGCTCCATAGAGCTCTCTGTGTTTGAGGGTTATTAAATAGACATATCAGTCACCAGTAGTGTGGCCTGTGACACAGTATGCCTAACTAAACTAACTACAGGCCTTGTTATTAGCCTCGAACTGTTTGGCACCAAACATACGATGCGGTGTGTGCACGGTTACACCAGGGGCCGTAGTTCTCTGGCTGACCTGGGTATGTTGGGTACCTCTATCCTTTGTCTGGAACGGCAGGAATAGGAGTTCATCCGAGAACCATGTGAACTCACTGACGCTGCAACTTCTGAGCCCGGTCCTTAAAGCAATCTTGTCCGTTAAGATGGTGGTCTAACAAACTCTGGAACAGTCTCTAATTCAGTTCCCTTTCACTGTAACTCTGGTCCTTTAGCGGTCCTTCTCCACATGTATCACGTTGGCTCACTTTCTCCAGTCCTCCATAGCACACTTCACAAGATGGCTGACACACACACACTTCTCTCTTTTCTTCTGAGCTCTATCCTGTCTGGGCAGTGATGATGCACTTACTTTCCCCTGTTGCATTTCAGGCCACAGTGACCTCTTGTGGTCAAACAACAAAATGTCAGTTATAGCATAAACTTACTTACAGAAACAGGTACATTCACAACAGGAGGGCTGTTTCACCATCTTACACTTCAACGGTTAGGAGTGGAGTAGGAGCACCGACCACATGGGGGTACATTCAACCCTCATGTGGAGAAGTGATGGAAGAAGAGGAAATGTACCCTGAGTCCTTGTATACCAGGAACCACCTCTGAGGAGAGAAAGGACTAAGGAGTTCATCATACAGAGTAGTTTTCAAGAGTTCTGAGTGTCAGTGGAGTGTCGTGTTTCTCCTCTTGAGTAATTCAGAGTCCCGGAGTGTGTGTGTGTCAAGGAGCAGAGCACTGCAGATAACTGAGACTGTAGGCCCGGTTTCATCCTGAGTTCTCAAGTCACCAAAAAGCTGTCTTTCCTTCAAGTGTGAGTAAGCTGAATTGCATGCCAACTATACAGTAAAGTTCACTGGTCATTGCCCATTCCTACTGACTGAGTTATCAAGTTCAAATCATGTGTGTGGACTCTCTTTATTCAACCGCCGGATACTCAGTTGTGTGAAAGGAATGGTGCCGTCACATGTGACAACTTCAACTTTTAGTAACCTGGAAGAGGCCTAGCGGTGCCTTGGCCAAAGCTCAGTGCGTCCCTCCAGGGAGGAGTCTGGTAGAGCCACCTTGACAAGTGACAACTCTACCCCGCCAGCTCCTCAGAGTTCCTCGTGTCTTGGTCACCGATGGGGTACCACACAATCGCAAGTGTATATATACACATTCATTGTCAGTAACATCCTTTTCAAGCTTGAAAAAGGCCTAATATGGCCGAAATGTAGCTTGCTTACTTTTTATTTTGACCATGGATTAATAAAGCTTTTTGCATCTTTTTTTTTTATCAAGAAATCGATTTTCTGCTCATGCTGCCACTATACTCAATTACATTCAAATTGCTATTGGAGTCTTGTGGTTCGGGCTCTCACTGTGGCTTGCAGTTTATCCACCTCAACCTTTTGGGAGCTTCTTCTGTGTGCTGCTGTACCCGCTTATTGTACGTAAACATAGAAGTGAGGTAGATTACCCTCAGTATATACACATAGAAGTGAGGTAGATTATCCTCAGTATATATACAAATAGATGAAGAAGATTCCCCTCAGCATATACACATAGAGGTGAGGTAGATTCTCCTCAGTATATACACATAGGGGTGAGGTAGATTCTTCTCAGTATATACACATAGAGGTGAGGTAGATTACCCTCAGTATATACACATAGAGTTGAGGTAGATTCCTCTCAGTATTTACACATAGAAGTGAGGTAGATTCTCCTCAGTATATACACATAGATGTGAGGTAGATGATCCTCAGTATATACACATAGAGGTGAGGTAGATTCCCCTCAGCATATACACATAGAGGTGAGGTAGATTCTCCTCAGTATATACACATAGGGGTGAGGTAGATTCTTCTCAGTATATACACATAGAGGTGAGGTAGATTCCCCTCAGTATATACACATAGATGTGAGGTAGATTCTCCTCAGTATATACACATAGATGTGAGGTAGATGATCCTCAGGCTATATACAAATAGATGAAGAAGATTCTCCTCAGTATATACACATAGAGGTGAGGTAGATTCTCCGCAGTATATAAACATAGAGGTGAGGTAGATTATCCTCATCATATACACACAGAGGTGAGGTAGATTCTCTTCAGTATATACAAATAGAGGTGATGTAGATTCCCCTCAGTATATACACATAGAGGTGAGGTATATTATCCTCAGTATATACACAAATAGATGAGGTAGATTCTCCTCAGTATATACACATAGAGATGAAATGGATTCTCCTTAGTATATACACACAGAGGTGAGGTAGATTCTCCTCAGTATATACACATAGATGTGAGGTAAATTCTCTTCAGTATATACAAATAGGAGGTGAGGTAGATTCACCTCAGTATATACACATAGAGGTGAGGCATTTAGCATATACACTGTGACAGTGCGATAGCAAGAGTGGCCTGTAGAGGGCCCCTGATCACATTCACTGTGTTTGGTTTAGTTAACCTGCACCTGCAAGGGTGCCGCTACACAGTTTAAATTTCCCCTCCCTCACAAACTCGGGGTCCTTGAAGCCTGTGGAGTTTAGCTCCATTGAAGCCTGTGGAGCCTGAGGTCTATGTAGACCTGGTGCTAGTCTGTGAGGGACCTGGAAGCACAGAGCAGACAAGCGGTAGTTAGCCCCTGGCTCATCGCCTGTCTGGGCGAAGTCATCTTCCTGGAGGGTCCGCTGAAGGAAGCAGTTTGCGTTGCTGTGTGCACTGTGACAGACAACAGTGTGAAGTAGTATATGACATGCTGGACTGTATGTATACCGAATATGTTGCTATGCTAAAATAAACGTTGGAGGAACTGGCATTTGGACTTTACCCTGTGTTTCTGGACATCATTGTGGTGCTGCCACCCCTGGGCAGGGGAAAATAAGCAGGAGATCCTGGGCAAGTAACCCCAACTTGCCACAACACACAGAGGTCAGTTGCATCCCCCTCAGTATATACACACATAGAGGTGAGGTAGATTCTCCTCAGTTATACACACAGAGGTGAGGTAGTTTCTCTTCAGTATACAAATCATTTCTCTAGGCTTTATGGTTTCCAGAACTATGTCATATATCGCAGATATTCACTTTTTTTCATGCTTTGAATTTACTTTTCCTATTCATGGTGTAAAGAATGGTAGTGGCAGTTCAGATGTGTGCTATTAGTTACATTACATAGGGGGTCACTTACTTTCACACTTAGAATTACATAATCAAATTGCACCCCCTTTTGTCAGGACTCGAACCTGGGATCTGTTGCACTCCAGTCAGTAGCTCTCTCCCCTGGGCTATCCAGGGTTTGGACAGTTTCTTACTGAAACCTAGCCTTGTTCTATATTTCCTTGCTCTTGCTTAATCAACTTCCTGTCTCCCTGTACTGGCTTCACCCTGCTACAAATTAAGACTTCCGATAAAAGCCTGACTGTGCCTCAGATACAGTGCATGATTATTGTGATCCACCACCTTGATCAAGCTCTTGTTCCTCCTGCTCATCTGCAATTGTACTGGTACCTACTGCTTCTGCTGACCTCTGGCTTCCATTTAACTACGCTTCCATTTTATCCCATTGTATTGCATACTGATACCTACTGCTGCTGACCTCTGGCTTCCATTTGACTATGGTTCCATCTCATCCCATTGTACTGCTTACCATGACTTTCCGATAACGACTCCCGGCTATCTTGACTACTCTTCAGTGACTGGCACAGCTACTACACCTGCCTCTCCAATCCAGCGGCGCTAAGATACAGCAAAATAATCATGCACAAATATGAAGCCCGTAGTGAATGCCCTGCAGAAACAAGTTACAAAGCTCCAGGAATTTTGCGCCTCCTGCCAAGAGAAGTTTGCTGGATTAAAGACACTGGTGCTAGATCAACAGAAGAAAATCATCAGTTTACAGAAGCAACTTCTGGACTTGCATCACGCTCTGATGTCCACATGGCACTGCCCACAAAGTTTGGTAGGGATCGCCATCAGTATAGAGCAGTGTTCCCCAACTCTTGTCCTCAGGCACCTCCAACAGGTCGTGTTTTCAGAATTTCCTCAGTATTGCACAGGTGATGTAATTATTGCTGGTGCCTCAGACATTGCTACAGGTGTTCTTACTATAGGATATCCTGAAAACATAACCTGTTGGTGGTCCCTGAGGACTGGAGTTGGGGAACACTGGTATAGAGGCTTCCTCAATCAATGCCAGATTCATTTTCAAATGCAGCCCGCATTGTTTACCAGCGACAGGAAAAAGGTATTCTTTATCATTAACTTCCTTACTGATAAGGTGCTTGTCAGGGCCTTGCCATAAACCAACAGTAATCTCCTGGACAGCCTCAATTCCTTCATGGCCACAATGAGGCAAATCTTTGATGATCCGAGCTGAAGGGAGGTTACATAGCCTACGACAAGGGCGACATTCCATTGCTGAATATATGAGTTTCGTCGCTAGGCCAATGATACCATGTGGAATCCTGCTGCACAACAGAGCCAATTTCACTGGAGATTATCTAAATGGGTAAAAGACAAACTTACCAGAGTGAAGAATCCCGATAACCTGGAAGACGTCATCCAGTTATGCATCTGGATTGACCACAGACTTTCCGAGCTATGAAAAGAGAGACTGCGGGGTTCTGGCACCAGCACCTTGTACTGCTTAAGTCAATCCATGTTGAGTACTGAAGCCTCTCCCGAACCTATGCAAGTTGACGTCGTCTGCAAACCTCTCTCCACCACGGAAAAAGGAAAGGCGCCGGGCTGAAAATCTGTGCCTTTATCGTGGGAGCTCAGGACATTATGCCCTAAACTGTCCAGACAAGCTCCAAAGGACTCTCGCTTTAGCCCACATTAAGCCCATGGCCAATCCAGTCATCATAAAACAAGAGAATGCCATCAAACACAACTTTGAACCAGTAGTTCAGGACCGTGTGGAAACCCTTCCTCCACTCCACAATTTTGTTCTCCAAATTGAGATTGTATGGGTGATCATAAGACACAGTGTTCAGCAATGTTGGACTTGGGAGCTGGGGGGGGGGGGGAACTTCATGGATTTAACATTTGTGACAAAGACATTCCAGCACACTCAAGTCCATACTGATAGATAGGGAAACCATGGATGGGTCAACCTTGTCTTCAGGTCCCATCACACAAGAGACAATTAAACTGGAGCTACACATGAACCCCAACCATCAAAAAATATAAGCTTCAAACTCATCTCATCCCCTAAATTTCCAGTGATTCTCGGGATCCCCTAGTTTTCTACCCATAATTCCTCTATCAACTGGGAAATCAGGACAATTGATGTTCAAGTATATTTTTAGTAAGAAGAAGGCTGTCCAGATGCCACCTCACAGGCCATATGACTGTCCTATTGAGCTGCTCCTGCGATTTTCTATTCCATTTTGGTATGTCTTCAACCTCGCCAAACTTGAGTTAGGGATCCTTCAGGAAGATCTGGGTGAAAATCTAAGGAAGGGCTTCATCTGGCCTTCTTCCTTTCCAGCAGAAGCACCCATTTTCTTTGTTAAAAGAAGGATTCTACTCATCGTCTATGCATTGATTACTGGGAACTAAAGATGACTACCTTCAAGAATCGCTATCCTGCTAGAGAGGCTTCAGGCAGCCAAGGTCTTTACTAAACTGGACCTCAGAGAAACATAACCTAGCAAAATCCATCCTGGAGACAAATGGAAGACAGCCTTCAGAACAAGATATGGACACTTTGAATCCCTAGTGATGTTCTTCAGTCTCTGTAATGCTCCCGCTACCTTCCAGCACTTTATCAGTATTTATAGACAAAAGAGGAGTCCAGCAGCACTCGATTAATTCACCCAAACAGTGGGGGGAGCTGTAAAATGCAAAGCGCTCACTAGCCTCTCGAATGATAAAACACTTACGATTAAACCTGCAGATAAGGGTGGTGCCATCGTGGTGATGGACATCCCACAATATCGAGATGAGATTTTAAAACAATTGAGCAATAGAGAGGTTTATGAAGTCCTGAGATTCGACCCGACATCACGTTTGCAGGTTCAGTTGAGAGTCCTGTTAAACGAGCTCCTCCTCCAAGGGGTGATTGACGGTGATTTGGTCAGGTACATTGATATCTTACATCCCCGGGTGCCAACCATGTATACACTACCTAAGATCCATAAGGACTTGATGAATCCACCCGGTAGACCTATTGTCTCCGGGTGTGAGTCCATCTTCAGTAATGCAGCGAGATTTTTGGATAAAATTCTACGCCCATTTGCTGATGGTGCGGCCTCCCATGTACGCAACACGAGTGACTTCTTGATGAAAATCAAGAATCTAGAGATTGGACCTGATACAATATTGGTTTCTTTGGATGTGATATCGCTGTACATGTCGATCGCAGGTGTGTTTTACAGGCAGCGGCAGGGCACCGCCATGGGCTCTAACACTGCCCTGACATATGCGAATATCTTCATGCATCGCTTTAAGGAACAATATGTACATCCTTCAGGGTATTGGCCAAAGATGAAACTTTGGCTACGATACATTGATGATATTTTTCTGATCTGGGATGATACGACATCAAATTTGTTGAATTTCCAAATGGAATTGAATTCAGTTTATCCAAAGCTGCAATTCACGTTGGTCTTCTCATCGGAGAGGGTCCAGTTTCTTGATGTATTGGTGTACAAGAATTATGATAAATTATCTACTGACCTTTTTGTGAAGGATACAGATAGGAATAGCCTCCTACATTATAATAGCTTTCACCCTAGTAAGATGATTGAGTCACTACCATTCAGCCAACTGCAACGGGTTCGGAGGGTCACAGATGAGGCCCACGTCGATCTGAGACTCGAACAAATGAGCCTGAAATTTAAAATGAGAGGATATCCCATGAATCTAATTGATAGAACTGTCAACAAGGAACGCATTATTGAACACGGCTCCCTGTTTACTCCAAGGATTGAAAAAACGGCTAATAATAGAATCCCATTTGTTTCTTCTTATGGGGCTGTGAGTAAGGGAATCACCGGTATTATTAATAAACATTGGCCCATGTTACTCAATGGTTGTGGCAATGTTATGGAATTTAAAGAAAGACCTATTATGGCCTATAGAAGGGCGCCACATCTAAAGGACAAACTGGTGAAGCCATTGTTTAGCCCTGAGATGACTGCCACACAGATGGTTTTAGCTCCTGTTAAAAAAGGTAACCATCCATGCTACAATTGTGCGTGTTGTGGTAATATGGTGAGGGGTGATACCTTCTTTCATCCCTACACAGGGCAGAAATTTAAAATCCAACATTGGTACTCATGTATGTCCACATATGTTGTGTATTTGATTACGTGCCCTGTGGCCTTGGCTACGTGGGGGAAAACAACATTGGAAGTAAGGAGACGTATTACTAATCATAAAAGCACAATACGTAATAAAAGGGTAGAACTTCCGATACCTAAACATTTTGTGGAACAAGAACATAAAATCAGTCAATTGCGATACCGTGTTATCGATCACGTCCCTGTATCTGTCATTATATGCCATATATTTAGAATCCATCTCTGCTGTATCATCTGTTATATGAATAATAGACTGCTGCTAGGTTTTATCAGATTAGTTATTTTTAGTAATTTTGTGTGTTTTTTTACAGATGGCGCTCTGGTCCATGTTCCGGAATTGCCCTGCCCCTTCATATGATCAATTTTCGCCTTCGTTGTGAATATATCTAAAAAATACTTTCATGTGATTCTCTTTGATTGAGTTTATTAACCTATACTGTATATGTCTATTAATAAAGAATGTCATTTGTATATCACACCCTTCCGTCTTGGATCCGTTTCCATAAGCAGCTTGGGGATAATTGTATTAATTTGTGGTCTAAATTGAACACTGTCGTATTGTAGTTTGTTACATTTACACAAGGGCTGACATTATACACCTTGTGGGGCATTATGATATGGTGTCACCACGATAGGTTGATTCCTTTGACGTCACTCGCGTTGGGTTGACGGATGACGCATATGTGATAATTCATATGGTATGAGTATGGTATGAGGTAATGAGTAGCCACTCTTTGTGTTATGACACAGTAGCCATCGATTATTTTTGCAGACTGAGGTTGATGTGAATACTTACCTTATTTTTCACATATTACCGGTGGTGCTACCGATGTCATGTGATGATTCATATCACATGACACAACATGTTATGAGATTACTTCACAGGGTGTGTGGATTTGCATATGCACTTATTGTTGTGCTCATTTCCCACGATATGTTATTTCCTAACATAGTGTGTAACTCCGTGGGTGCACCTAATATTGCGCTTACCTCATATGATTTGTTTATATTTGATACAATTGCACCCCTCATGGTGAGTTACTGACATAATCACGCCACTTGTGGACGTAATTCCGTTTGTTGATGCACTACATGTGTTGGTATACGTAGACCGGGTTATTCTTGATTACGTCCCGGATGTGCATCACTCTATGTGACAACATTACACGCCATTGATGTGTTGACATCACGTTGCATAGCTGTATTGTTAGCACATTTGTTCCTAAATACACTCCACCGCGCGCCCATTACACGTCGTGTACGCGTTGACGTCACACGTTGTTACGTGGTGACGTCATGTTGCGCATGCGTATTGACGTTTTGGATGGGTAATTGCCATAAGGGGAGGCAACTGGGTTGTCACGTGATCCGACAGACCGTGAGTTACTTGCAGATATGGGGAAAGGTTCCATTGATGGGAGGTACTGTGGTCGTGACACTATTGGGTGTTCATCATATAAGTATGGAGGTTTGGTGATGGCAGGTATCCGGAGCATGAATCTATTGCTCTGTGTTCCACAGATAGCGGTATGTATTGCACCCTTGATTTTACTTAGTGTTATATGTGACCTATGATGTTTTTATATTTACTTAATGTATGTTATCTGGTGTTGTCTTTAGGCTTTATAAAGACCTAAATGGTCGAAACGTTGCCTATTCGTCTATTTATGGAACAATAAAAGCTTTTTTTCTTAGCTGCCGCACCATGTATGCTGCCATACTCCATATAATATATATTTCAGTACTTTATCAGTGATGTGATTCGAGACCTGTTGGATAAATTCGTAGTGGGATATCTTGACGACATCCTTATATTCTGTGACAATTTGGAGGAACATCGTGGAGACATGTGGGTGGTCTTGGAACAACTTCTCAAAAGGTCATCTCTCCCAGCACCTCCCTTACAAATAAAGCAGACACATTTTACTGGTCCCCAGAGGCACAAGCCACTTTTAAGAAACTAAAGACTCAGTTTTTTTCAGCATCAGTACTGATCACCCAAACCCAAAATTGCTGTTTGTCATGGAGGTGGACGCCTCCAACTCCGCTGTGGGAGTTATCCTGTCACAGCGAGTTAAGATGCAACTACATCTTTGCATATTTCTGTCTTATACCCTATCCCCCACAGAGAAAAACTGTGATGTCGGAAACAAGGAACTTCCGGCCATCAAAGTGGCTTTCCCTGAATGAAGACACCTCTTGGAAGGAGCTCATCATCTAGTAACTGTGCTTACTGACCATAAAAACTTAGAATTCCTCCGTTCTACCAATAGGTTATCTGCAAGACAGGCATGATGAGCCCTGTTTTTCTCCATGTTTAATTTTCTTGTGTTCAACTGCCCAGATTCCTGAAATGGCAAGGCAGATGCACTGTCCAGGATAGTTTCAGAGCCTGAAGAGAAATTAGACCCTATGCAATTCTGTCTTTAAAGAATTTTTTGAGGTATCCTGCATTCAGAGGACCTCCTAACAAAGTTTAAAGGAGGCTACGAAAGTGACTCTTTTCTGAATCATCCTTCTAAGGATGTGAAGCTGTTTTTTGAGAATGAACTTTGGAGACAGTGATATCAATTATATGTCCCCGAAGCTGGTCAACTCAAAATCCTCAAATTAGTTTACGACTCTAAACTTGCCGGTCACCTTGGGGTCACAAAGACCTTGGAACTTCTACTTCACTTTTGCTGGTGGCCCAACTGCAGGAAGGATGTAAAGATGTACGTTACCCCTTGCGAAGTATGTGATCGGAACAAGAAACCATGAGCTCACACTTTGGTTTGTTACAGCCCCTTCCAGTCCCATCCAGGCCGTTGGGGTCTATATCTATGGACTTTATAGTGGATCTGCCCCCTCGAAGAGAATGACTACCATCCTTGTGGTTGTGGACTGACTTATGAAGATGACTCACCTTATCCCCAAAAAGAAGATTTCCACCACTGAGCACACCACAGATGATCCGGGAAGTGTTCCGACTACATGGAATTCCTGAGGATGTGGTCTCTGATAGAGGGGTTCAGTTCACCTCAAGATTCTGGAAACACTTCTGCATGGCCCTGGGAACTTCCATGAATCTTTCCTCTGCCTTTCATCCACAGTCCAACGGCCAAACTGAGAGAACAAATCAGACTCTGTAGCAGTATCTTCACTGCATCTCCCATCTCCAGAACAATTGAGATAGATAACTTATAGACAGTGGAGTTCACCTATAATAATGCTAAACACAGTCTACCATCCAGACTCCATTTTAAAGGCATCCTTCCTTTATTCCTGGCCTACCTATCAATACTCCGGTGTCAAATGTCACTCAGAGACTGACAGCACTGGCTAGAACTCAGGAAGAGTTAAAGAAAGCCTTACAGGAAGCCCAAGAGGCCTACAGAGAGGCCTCAGATAAACACCACCAAGCTGTCCATGCCTTCAACGTGGGAGAAAAAGTATCAACTAAGAACCTGAAGGCTCCCAAAAATTTATTGGGCCCTTTCAGATTTTCTGCCTAAGACTCCCTGGCATTCTTCGAATCGATCCAATATACAACACTGATCACAGCACACACTTCGCCTTCAAATATGCAGGGAAGACAGTCCTCACCAACTGGTGCACGCTCATCAAAGATCCTGGATCCTGGATCACAATTTCAGCAGCAAAGTATGTATGAGAGCAGCACTCCAGGGGTTAAATAAAAGAATAAATCTTTATTGTGCCCACACGACGTTTCAACCCTCCATCCAAGGGTCTTTATCAAGTTGATAAAGACCCTTTGCTTCGAATCGATCCAGGTATCACTGCTCAAGCTATTCTTCCATGTAACAGTTTCCCTGGAAGAATCTCACCAGTGATGGTTCAGGGTGAAGAGGAATTCCTGGACCTAGATCAGATCCTGTACTCTAGAAAATATAGAGGTCCAATGGAAAGGATATGGCCCAGAATTCCTGGGAACTGGCCTCCAATGTTCATGCTCCTCAGAAAAATTTAATCTCAGGTATGCTAGCTCCTGGGATTTCCAGTGGCCATTCTGAAATGCATTTATCAGGACTCAAACCCGGGACCTCTTGCACTCCAGTCAGTGGCTCTCAATACTGAAACCCAGCCTTATTCTATGTTTCCTTGCTCCTGCTAAATCCACTTTCTGTCTCCCTGTTCTTGGTCTTCCCTGCTACTAATAGGGACTTCCCATAAAAGCCTAACCGTGCCTCAGATCCAGTGCGTGATTGTTGTGCACCACCACCTGGATCAAGCTTCTATTCCTCTTGCTCATCTGCAATTGTACCAATACCTACTGCTGCTGACCTCTGGCTAGAGGAAGTAAGGGTGGCTGAGACCCTAGTAGGCAATGATCATGCTATCCTTAAATTTTGGATAAAAAGGGGAGAAAGACCTGAGAAAACTCAGACGTCAGGGTTGGATTTCAGAAAGGCAGATTTTAATGAACTCAGAAAGAGGGTAGGAAAATCCAATGGCTGGATATTCTTAAGGAAAGAAAAGGCCAAGAATGTTGGGAAATATTGCGAAATAAGATTCTCAAAGCACAATAGTTAACAATCCCTAAAAGAAGGAAGAATAAGAAGCATTTAAAGAAACCAGGATGGATGAACGCAGAACTTTCACACATGTTAAAAAGGACGAAAAATATGTTTATAAAATAGAAAAGGGGGGGATCTAAAGAAGAATATAATGTGGTCTGCAGAAACTGTAGGGCAAGTGTCAGAAAAGCTAAAGCTAATCATGAATTGAGGCTTGCAACGGAGGCCAAAAACAATAAAAAAGGAATTTGGGGGTATGTCAAAAGCAAAAGAAAAGTCAAAGATGCTACTGGATGCTTACATAATGAAAATGGTGAATTGGTTTAAAAAGATGTTGAGAAGGCCAAACTATTAAATTCCTATTTTGTATCTGTTTTCTCTCAGAAACTAGATGGAACATCAACTGATCTTCCCTGTGCTATTGGGAAAATAAAAGAGTGCAGGCTATCTATAAGCAGAGAGATGGTTAGGGAACCCTTAGCTAACTTAAATGAAATCAAGTCTCAAGGTCCAGATGAATTGCATCCTAGGATACTAAAAGCAGCATCAGAGGTAATTACTGAACCACTCACCAAAATCTTTGAAATTTTCTGGAGAACATGAGAAGTCCCAGAAGATTGGAAAAGGGCAACTGTTGTCCCTATCTTCAAGGGAAGAAGATGGATTCAGGAAACTACAGGCCTGTGAGCCTGACTTCTATACCGGGAAAGATCTTTGAACAAACTATTAAACAACATGTATGCAAGTACTTGGATAAAAATTGATGGGAAACTGATCAAATTTGCCGACGACACAAAGCTAGGAGGGATAGCTAACACCAGGGAAGAGAGAGAGAAATGCAAAGTCCTACATCTGGGCAAGAAAAATGATAAAGGAACATACAGAATGGGAGGAATTGGGCTAAGCAGCAACACATGTGAAAAAGACTTGAGTATAGAGATGAGCGAACGTACTCGTCCGAGCTTGATATTCGTGCGAATATTAGGGTGTTCGGGATGCTCGTTACTCGTAACGAGTACCACGCGGTGTTCCGGTTACTTTCAGTTTCCTTTCTGAGACGTTAGCGCGCTTTTCTGGCCAATTGAAAGACAGGGAAGGCATTACAACTTCCCCCTGTGACGTTCAAGCCCTATACCACCCCCCTGCTGTGAGTGGCTGGGGCGATCAGATGTCACCCGAGTATAAAAGTCGGCCCCTCCCGCGGCTCGCCACACATGCCTTGTGAGTTAGCTGAGGGAAAGTGCTGTTCTATTGGAGTTGCTGTAGGGAGAGTGTTTGTAGTGAGTGTAGGCTTCAAGAACCCCAACGGTCCTTCTTAGGGCCACATCTACGTGTGTGCAGGCTGCTGTTAGCAGTGGAGAAATTTTTTTTTTTTCTCAAGATCGGCAGTGCAGAGCATTGCACCCGGCATTAGGGACAGAAGTGGTGCTTAGGCAGGGAGAGTGTTAGGAGTGAGTGTAGCCTTCAAGAACCTCAACGGTCCTTTCTAGGGCCACATTTAACTGTGTGGAGTACTGTGCAGGCTGCTGTTAGCTGTGTTGCTTTTTTTTTTTTTTCTCAAAATCGGCGGTGCAGAGCATTGTACCCTGCATTGATACTACAGGCACAGAATTGTGTAGGCAGGGCCACAACACAGTTATTAGTCATTGAATAGGCACAGTGGGCCTTTCCTTTTAAACAAAATGGAAAAAATTATATTTGCCCTGCCTCTGTCAGTCCTAAGGGCTCTGGGTACGTGTGTGCTGCGTGGAGAACGTAGAAAAATCAGACGCAACCAGCTACGGTTGAGTGCAGCCTTGCGCCAATTTCTTTCCTGCCTGGAAAATACCTGCTCTGCCACAGTTAATAACTCTGCAACAGTAAAGTTCTGTGACACTTTTGCAGGGCCGCAACACAGTTATATTAGTCATTGAATAGGCACAGTGGGCCTTTCCTTTTAAACAAAAGGGAAAAAAGTATATTTGCCCTGCCTCTGTCAGTCCTAAGGGCTCTGGGTACGTGTGTGCTGCGTGGAGAACGTAGAAAAATCAGACGCAACCAGCTACGGTTGAGTGCAGCCTTGCGCCAATTTCTTTCCTGCCTGGGAAATACCTGCTCTGCCACAGTTAATAACTCTGCAACAGTAAAGTTCTGTGACACTTTTGCAGGGCCGCAACACAGTTATATTAGTCATTGAATAGGCACAGTGGGCCTTTCCTTTTAAACAAAAGGGAAAAAAGTATATTTGCCCTGCCTCTGTCAGTCCTAAGGGCTCTGGGTACGTGTGTGCTGCGTGGAGAACGTAAAAAAATCAGACGCAACCAGCTACGGTTGAGTGCAGCCTTGTGCCAATTTCTTTCCTGCCTGGGAAATACCTGCTCTGCCACAGTTAATAACTCTGCAACAGTAAAGTTCTGTGACACTTTTGCAGGGCCGCAACACAGTTATTAAACTTAGTAGTATTCATTGAATACACGCAGTGTGGCTTGTCCTTTGAAAAACAAGGGAAAAAATTGTATTTTGGCTGCAGGCTTGCGCCACTTTCTTTCCTGCCTGGGAAATCAAATCACTGGTAATACACCATGCTGAGGGGTAGGGGTAGGCCTATAGGACGTGGACGCGGGCGAGGACGCGGAGGCCCAAGTCAGGGTGTGGGCACAGGCCGAGCCAGTGTGGTGGCCAGGGGTAGAGGCAGGGCCAGACCGAATAATCCACCAACTGTTTCCCAAAGCGCCCCCTCGCGCCATGCCACCCTGCACAGGTCAAGGTGCTCTACGGTGTGGCAGTTTTTCACAGAGACGCCTGACGACCGACGAACAGTGGTGTGCAACCTTTGTCGCGCCAAGATCAGCTGGGGAGGCACCACCAACAGCATGCGCAGGCATATGATGGCCAAGCACCCCACAAGGTGGGACGATGCCCGTTCACCGCCTCCGGTTTGCACCACTGCCTTTCCCCCTGTGCCCCAACCTGCCACTGAGATCCAACCCCCCTCTGAGGACACAGGCACTACCGTCTCCTGGCCTGCACCCACACCCTCACCTCCGCTGTCCTCGGCCCCATCCAGCAATGTCTCTCAGCGTAGCGTCCAGACGTCGCTAGCGCCACAGTTTGAGCGCAAGTGCAAGTACGACGCCACGCACCCGCACGCTCAAGCGTTAAACGTGCACATTGCAAAATTGATCAGCCTAGAGATGCTGCCGTATAGGCTTGTGGAAACGGAGGCTTTCAAAAGCATGATGGCGGCGGCGGCCCCGCGCTACTCAGTTCCCAGTCGCCACTACTTTTCCCGATGTGCCGTCCCAGCCCTGCACGACCACGTCTCCCGCAACATTGTACGCGCCCTCACCAACGCGGTTACTGCCAAGGTCCACTTAACAACAGACACGTGGACAAGCACAGGCGGGCAGGGCCACTATATCTCCCTGACGGCACATTGGGTGAATTTAGTGGAGGCTGGGACAGAGTCAGAGCCTGGGACCGCTCACGTCCTACCCACCCCCAGAATTGCGGGCCACAGCTCGGTGGTGGTATCTGCGGCGGTGTATGCTTCCTCCACTAAAGCACCTTCCTCCTCCTCCTCCTCCAACGCAACCTCTGTCTCGCAATCAAGATGTGTCAGCAGCACGTCGCCAGCAGTCGGTGTAACGCGGCGTGGCAGCACAGCGGTGGGCAAGCGTCAGCAGGCCGTGCTGAAACTACTCAGCTTAGGAGAGAAGAGGCACACGGCCCACGAACTGCTGCAGGGTCTGACAGAGCAGACCAACCGCTGGCTTGCGCCGCTGAGCCTCCAACCGGGCATGGTCGTGTGTGACAACGGCCGTAAGCTGGTGGCGGCTCTGCAGCTCGGCAGCCTCACGCACGTGCCATGCCTGGCCCATGTCTTTAATTTGGTGGTTCAGCGCTTTCTGAAAAGCTACCCCCACTTGTCATAACTGCTCGGAAAGGTGCGCCAGCTCTGCGCACATTTCCGCAAATCCCACACGCACGCTGCCACCCTGCGGACACTGCAACATCGGTTTAATCTGCCAGTGCACCGACTGCTGTGCGACGTGCCCACACAGTGGAACTCTACGCTCCACATGTTGGCCAGACTCTATGAGCAGCGTACAGCTATAGTGGAATACCAACTCCAACTTGCGCGGCGCAGTGTGAGTCAGCCTCCTCAATTATTTACAGAAGAGTGGCCCTGGTTGGCAGCCATCTGCCAGGTCCTTGGAAAATTTGAGGAGTCTACCCAGGTGGTGAGCGGCGATGCTGCAATCATTAGCGTCACCATTCCTCTGCTATGCATCTTGAGAAGTTCCCTGCAAAGCATAAAGGCAGACGCTTTGCGCTCGGAAACAGAGCCGGGGGAAGACAGTATGTCGCTGGATAGTCAGAGCACCCTCCTGTCTATATCTCAGCGCGTTCAGGAGGAGGAGGAGGAGCATGAGGAGGATGAGGAGGAGGGGGAAGAGACAGCTTGGCCCACTGCTGACGGTACCCATGCTGCTTGCCTGTCATCCTTTCAGCGTGTATGGGCTGAGGAGGAGGAAGAGGAGGAGGAGGAGGAGGATCCTGAAAGTGATCTTCCTAGTGAAGACAGCCATGTGTTGCGTACAGGTACCCTGGCACACATGGCTGACTTCATGTTAGGATGCCTTTCTCGTGACCCTCGCGTTACACGCATTCTGGCCACTACGGATTACTGGGTGTACACACTGCTCGACCCACGGTATAAGGAGAGCCTTTGCACTCTCATTCCCGAAGAGGAAAGGGGTTCGAGAATGATGCAATACCACAGGGCGCTGGTGGACAAACTGATGGTAAACTTCCCATCCGACAGCGCTAGTGGCAGAAGGCGCAGTTCCGAGGGCCAGGTAGCAGGGGAGGCGCAGAGATCATGCAGCATGTACAGCGCAGGCAGGGGAACATTCTCCAAGGCCTTTGCCAGCTTTATGGCTCCCCAGCAAGACTGTGTCACCGCTCCCCAGTCACGGCTGAGTCGGCGGGAGCACTGTAAAAGGATGGTGAGGGAGTACGTAGCCGATCGCACGACCATCCTCCGTGACGCCTCTGCCCCCTACAACTACTGGGTGTCGAAGCTGGACACGTGGCCTGAACTCGCGCTGTATGCCCTGGAGGTGCTTGCTTGTCCTGCGGCTAGCGTCTTGTCAGAGTGTGTGTTTAGTGTGGCTGGGGGAATCATCACAGATAAGCGTACCCACCTGTCAACCGACAGTGCCGACAGGCTTACACTCATCAAGATGAACAAAGCCTGGATTTCCCCAGACTTCTCTTCTGCACCAGCGGACAGCAGCGATACCTAAGCAATACGTATTATGCACCCGCGGATGGAAGCATCGTTCTCTCTCACCATCCAAAACGGGGACATTTCTGCTTCATCAATCTGTGTATAATATTCCTCCTCCTCCTCCTCCTGCTCCTCCTCCTGAAACCTCACGTAATCACGCCGAACGGGCAATTTGTCTTAGGGCCACAAGGCTCACTCATATAATTTTTCTAAACAATTTTTATACGTTTCAATGCTCTTAAAAGCGTTGAAACTTTAACTTGAACCAATTTTTCGTTAAACTGGGCTGCCTCCAGGCCTAGTTACCACTTAAGCCACATTAACCAAAGCGATTAATAGGTTTCACCTGCCCTCTTGGTTGGGCATGGGCAATTTTTCTGAGGTACATTAGTACTGTTGGTACACCAATTTTTGTGGGCCCTCGCCTACAGTGTAATCCAATTAATTTTTTGCCCACCTGCATTACAGCTGACGTTACATCAGCTGTGTTGGGCACTGCAATGGGATATATTTATGTACCGCCGGTGGCTTCCTGGCACCCACCCATGCTGTGGGTCCACACGGAGTTGTAACTGCATGTGTCCACTTGTAAAGAACCCCAGTCTGACTGGGGCATGCAGTGTGGGCCGAAGCCCACCTGCATTAAGCACGACATTACTACCTCAGCTGTGTTGGGCAATGCAATGGGATATTTTTGTGTATCGCCGGTGGGTTCCAGGGAGCCACCCATGCTGTCGGTCGACAGGGACTTCACAATAGGGAGTTGTACCTGCCTGTGTCTATGAATTAAAAAGCCCGGTCTGACTGGGGCATGCAGAGACACCTTGACAGAATGAATAGTGTGTGGCACATAGGTTCCCCATTGCTATGCCCACGTGTGCAGCTCCTGATGGCGGTGGCACAGGATTCTATTTCTCATTGCTTCTATACAGCATTGTGGGCTATCGCCCCGCCCCTTTTAAAGAGGGTCGCTGCCTAGCCGTGCCAACCCTCTGCAGTGTGTGCCTGCGGTTCCTCCTCATGGCAGACGCACTTCTAAATAGACATGAGGGCGGTGTGGCATGAGGGCAGCTGAAGGCTGCGCAGGGACACTTTGGTGTGCGCTGTGGGGGGGAGGGGGGGCGGTTGGGCAGCATGTAACCCAGGAGAAGTGGCAGTGGAGTGTCATGCAGGCAGTGATTGTGCTTTGTTGGAGGTAGTGTGGTGCTTAGCAAAGGTATGCCATGCTAATGAGGGCTTTTCAGAAGTAAAAGTTGTTGGGAGGGGTGGGGGCCCCACTCTTGCCGGTATTGTGGCTTAATAGTGGGACCTGTGAACTTGAGATGCAGCCCAACATGTAGCCCCTCGCCTGCCCTATCCGTTGCTGTGTCGTTCCCATCACTTTCTTGAATTGCCCAGATTTTCACACAAGGAAACCTTAGCGAGCATCGGCGAAATACAAAAATGCTCGGGTCGCCCATTGACTTCAATGGGGTTCGTTACTCGAAACGTACCCTCGAGCATCGCGAAAAGTTCGTCCCGAGTAACGAGCACCCGAGCATTTTGGTGCTCGCTCATCTCTACTTGAGTATTTTAACAGATCATAGACTGAACATGAGTCAACAATGTAATGCAGCAGCCAAAAAGGTAAACACAATTCTGGGATGTATTAAAAGAAGTATAGAGTGTAGATCACGTGAGGTAATTATCCCCCTTTACTCTTCCTTAGTCAGACCTCATCTGGAATACTGAGCCCCATTCTCATTTCCACAAGGAAAGACTAGAAGCAAAAGGATGAAACTGAAAGGGAGGAGACACAGATTAGATATTAGAAAAACTTTCTGACAGTGAGGGTGATCAATGAGTGGAACAGGTTACCACAGGAGGTGGTGAGTTCTCCTTCAATGGAAGTGTTCAAACAAAGGCTGAACAAGTATCTGTCTGGAATGATTTAGTGAATCCCGCACTGAGCTGAGGGTTGGACCCGATGACCCTGGAGGTCCCTTCCAACTCTATCATTCTATGATTCCATTTCACCACGCTTCCATCTCATCCCATTGTACTGCTTACCGTGACTTCCCGATAATGACTCCCGGCTGTCTTGACTACTCTCCAGTGACTGACATGGCTACTACACCTGCGGCTCCAATTCAATGTTGGTAAGACATAACATCTTTACTTTTCCTATTTTGGACCTAAAGAATGGTCGTGCCAAATATTTCAAGTTTCTATGACACAGGGAAGTTAAAGAATCAGTGGCAAGTCAGTGAGTCAGTCAGTCAGTGAGGCCTTTCACCATATATATTATTGTGGAAAGGGGATTTCTTGCCTGCGGATCGCCTTCCTCACCATCCGGGAAATAGTGTGCCACATGTGAAGATATATGCTCCAGAGACAGTACTTTCTTATAAATCTGTGTATAACTATGTATAAATATATTAGGGTTTTTTGTAATATATATATATATATATATATATATATATATATATATACACACACTCTTTGTCAGTCCCATCCCTCCCCTAGAAGGAGTGTGTGTATATGTGTGCGTGTGTGTGTGTGTATGTATATATATATATATATATATATATATATATATATATATATATACACTCATTTTCAGTAACATTCCTCCTCATCATTCTCACAAACCCATGTAGCTTTTTCTAATATTTCTAGTGTACATGTTCCTCCTGCATCTTTAGGTATCCACCTATAGTCTTTAATTCCGCACACTGCGAAGACTACTTCAGGAATCCTAACTTGTCTCTCATAAATAAGGGTATCAACAATAGAAATCAAGAGGATGGTTATAAATGGTTCATACTCTGATTGGGTCACCGTTACTAGTGGGGTACCACAGAGGGTTGGTTTGGGCCCTATTCCTTTTCAAATATTTATAAATGACCTGGTAGAAGAATTGTGCAGTAAAATATTAATATTTGCAGATGACACTAATCTATGTGAAGATCTTATAACAAGACAGGACACAAGGAGATTGCAAGAGGATCTGTATAAATTGGGGCAGAAAAGTGGCAAATTACACATTACACACCAACTGGGAAACCACTGGGTATCACTGACATGGAAAAGAAATAGGTAGTTTTAGTTAACTGTAAGCTTAACTGGAGCAACCAGTGCCAGGCAGTTGCTGCCAAAGCAAATAGCATCACAGGGTGCATCAGAAGAGGTCTAGAGATGCATGACGAGAGCATTGTTCTTCCTCTTGAGAAGTCACTAGTTAGACCATACATGGAATATTGTGGACAGTTTTGGGCACCGGTACTCAAAAAGGACATATCAGAGCTTGAGCGGGTACAAAGGTGGCAAGTAAAGTAATAGACGGAATGGACGGACTACAATACCTAGAGAGGTTATCAAAACTGGGGTTGTTTAATTTGGAAAAAAAGACATCTGAAGGGTGCTCTCATAACTATGTATAAATATATCAGGGGTTAATACACAGATCTCTCCCATCATCTATTTATAACCAGGACTGTAACAAAGGGGCGCTCTAGTAATTATGTACAGATATATCAAGGGACAATACAGAGATCTCTCCCATCATCTATTATACCCAGGGCTGTAACAAGGGGGCCCTCTAATAACTATGTATAATATATCAGCGGTCAGTAGAGAGATCTCTCACATCATCTATTATACCCAGGACTGTAAGAAAATTGTGCTATAATAACTATGTATAGATATATTCGGGGTTAGTACAGAGATCTCTCCCATCATATATTTATACACAGGACTGTAACAAGGTGGCGCTCTGATAGCTACGGTATGTATAAATATATCAGGGGTCAGTACAGACATCTTTCCCATCATCTATTATACCCAGGGCCGTAACAAGGGGGCGCTCTAATAACTTTGTATAGATATATCAGGGGACAGTACATAGATCTCTCCCATCATCTATTATACCAAAGACTGTAACAAGGGGGCGCTCTAATAACTATGTATAATATATCAGGGGTCAGTACAGAGATCTCTCACATCATCTATTATACCCAGGACTGTAACAAGGGGGTGCTATTATAACTATGGATAATATATCAAGAGTCAGTACAGAGATCTCACACATCATTTATTATATCCAGGACTGTAAAAAGGGGGTGCTATAATAACTATGGATAATATATCAAGAGTCGGTACAGAGATCTCTCACATCATCTATTATACCCAGGACTGTAACAAGGGGGCACTGTAATAGATATGTAGAGATATATCAGGCATCAGTGCAGAGATCTCTCACATCAACTATTATACCCAGGACTGTAACAAGGGGGTGCTATAATAACTATGGATAATGTTTCAAGAGTCAATACAGAGATCTCTCACATCATCTATTTATACTCAGGACTGTAACAAAGGGGTGCTCTAATAGATATGTAGAGATATATCAGGCTACAGTACAAAGATCTCTCACATCATCTATTATACCCAGGACTGTAACAAGGGGGTACTCTAATAGATACGTAGAGATATATCAGGCGTCAGTACAGAGATCTCTCCATCATCTACTATACCCAGGACTGTAACAAGGGGGAGCTCTATACATCTAGAGGTAAGAAGGTTTCTACACAACATAGAAGGGGGCTCTTTACTGTAAGAGCAGTGAGACTATGGAACTCCTTCCTGAGAATGCAGTGATGGTGATACGATATAAAAGTATAAGAAATTCTGGACGCCTTTCTTAACCGACACAATATTACATGTTATATCAATGTTTATTTAGAAGGGTCAGTGATCTGGCGATTATTCTGATTGCTAGATTGGAGTCGGGAGGGAATTTTTTTGCTTAAAATTAGTAAAATTGGCTTCTACCTCATTGACGTTTTTGCCGTCCTCGGCATCAACATTGGGGGGTTATAGTCTGAACTTGATGGACATATGTCCTTTTTTGTCCTAACATACTATGTTACTAAGTGTCCAACCAGTGGGATCTCATGGGCAATCCTAAGCAGCTTGTTCCTTCTGTGTTGTTATAGGTCTCAGAGGGTCTACCTTCTGCCAAAGCATGTCCTGCCTACATGCTACTTGCAGGGATGCACCAGCTACCTCAAGGTAAATTGCTCTACACCTCCATAAGTCGCAGTGAATTTTAGCCCAATACTATTCATGAATCCTAGCTTCTCTAAACTACCAATCTGTGACGTGCATGCGCTCACAGCAATTAAGTGAATGGCCCCATGGCCTAGCAGGGCAATTAGTTTCAGTTCAATTGAGAGTACTGTCTCCTTAAGGACTGACAGCTATTTTACTTGAAGGCGTTTTGTCATTAAAAAAAAAACTATGCCTACCTATTCCTTCCCTGTCACTCTCCTTACAGCATCTTCACCTAGCTGAGCTTCTCCAGTGCCGTGGGCCACCTCACCTCCAGCCGGCCAGCTTGCTATGAAGCTGGCATTCCTCACATTCTTCTTCATGCAGGTCAGTGAAAGTCACATCCCTGTGACATAGGGTTCGCTGGCTAGGAAGGAATGCTGATCTATTGCAGAGGCAGCGGCATGAGAAGTCTCTGCAATATCTCACCACTCCCTCCTAGGCTTTGAACTGTGACATAGCGTACATTGCCGGGCAGGAAGGAGACTGCCTGTGAATGTCACAGGAAGCAGAGGAATCATCCAGCTGGAGGTGAGGTGACTTCCCCTGGACTGCAGGAGACAGGAGAAGATTGGTGAGGAGAACATCTGGTAAGTAGACTGATGGGGAAGGAATACGTAAGTATAGAATTTTTTTTTTTTTTTATGACAGAACCCCTTTAAGTTGAGAAATAACAGGTGCATCAAACTATTTCTAGCACACAGGAAGAGGAGGGTTATCTGAGGATGTTGTTTTCTTGCAGTCTTTCTAGGAATCTCAGCGAATCTCTCTGTAGTTCTCAGTCAGATATACTCTATCTTGCGTTACAGGAGCTCAACTGGGTCTACTGCTGCTGCAACACTAAAGGTCTGACTGTGTATATGGTTACAGCCACACTCTTCTTTCCATCCTATGACCTCCTCTTTTTATTAACTTTTCAAAGCTCCTCTTATCTGTGTAATAGTGCAACATGCGTTGGCAACTAGTAACACCAAATGTGCTTGACAGTGACCCCACTCACAGTGGTATGTGAAAAAAGAACAAGAGGGGCAGGGGATAGGCAAAAAGAAGGGGAAAGATAAAACTGCACACAGTAAGAGTGGTAAAGCTTATCTCTCTCATAAGGTAGTCTGAGATACACCTCCTGCCTCATTATTGGCTCAGGGTGCTGCTCTGTTCCCTCCCCAACAGTTATAGGTCTTCTGATTGACTATTAACACACAAGGCCACCAGGAAGTCAGTGTAATGTAGAGACAATTTCCAGTACAGCAAAGGCAGAATGATTATAAAGTATATATTAATAAATCACCAGTAAGAAAAAAGTATCAGATAACTGCCACAATATGGTATAATGCTGAAAATGAGCCATAGTAAGGGGGATCCTAGAGGGTCGCTCTAAGGATATGGGGGGAAAAAGTGAAACTTATGCTGATTTGCATACTGAAAATCAGCAGCGGGTTACAGAACCAGCCATGTGAATGAGATTTGGTTTACGCATCGAAATTGACTTGAGATGCAGATTTTTACATTTCTGTCAAGTTCTGCTATACATTTTCATTCATTTGCAGTTGGTTATACTGACTTTCGGTCAGCATACAAACTACCGTATATACTCGAGTATTTGCCGACCCGAGTATAAGCCGAGTCAATAAGTTTTACCACAAAAAACTGGTAAAACTTATTGACTCGAATGTAAGCCTAGCTATACTCGAGTATATACTAGGTATAAAAAAACGCAATACTCGCCTCCCAGACGGCGTCTGATCGATGGTCTCCCTAGTGGTGCGGCAAGCGGCTTGAGAATTCTCCCCGCTGTCATCTCCCTGCTCGGCTTTGAATTCCCCAACCATTAGCACTGTGATTGGATCGAGCTCCAGCCAATCGCAGCCAGCACTTTTTTTTTTTACCTCACTCAAGTATAAACTAATGGGGGCTTTCTCAGCATGTAAAAATGTGCTGAAAAACTCGGCTTATACTCAAGTATATACGGTATTTTCATTATGGATTTCACACCTTTCAATGTAGAGGTAAAATCTGTGGTAAATTGCACAGCAAAATTAGTTGTATTACTGTATCTATGCAGTAAGCTTGGTTTTTTTGCCAAATCCATAAAGTAAACTTTTTGTACCGTATCTATGCACTACTCTTGGTTCTGTTATTTTATCTTTGTATTAAGCTTCATTCCATTACCATATCTATGCAGTAAGCTTGGTTCTTGGCTCTGCTACTGTATCTACGTAGTAATTTGGTTCTATGATTATATGTATGTAGTGAGCTTGGTTCTGTTATCATGGCTATATAGGACGCATCAGGTTATTTTACAACTTTAATCTGAGGGGAAAGCGGGGGAAGGGTGGGGGTGGGGGGGTCTCACGATATTCATACAACCCAATGCACATAGTAGCCTTAATTTGCAACTGTCAGATCCCCCTTTGGCAGCATTCCCCTAAACCAAATGTTTCTTTTAGCTGCACATAAGATTAGTGCAACATTGAGGAGGAATTTTGGACCATCCCTCCTTGCCAATCTATTTTAATTCATTAATATTTCTAGGATAACTTGGATGCATACTTCTCAGGTAATGACAAAGTATGTCAACAGAGATAAGGTCAGGACTCTGATTTGGCTATTCCAGAACGCAAATCATATTTTTCAGCCATTTATTAGTTGATATACTTGTGTGCTTTGGGTAATTGTCTTGGTATATCACCCAACATCTCTTCAGTTTGAGGTCATAGACTTCTGCCCTTACATACACTGCAATGCTTTTTGATACATGTTTAAATTCACTGCTCCCTTAATGATTGCAAGGTGTCTAAGACCTCAGACAGTAGAGCAGCTCCAAACCATGAAGGTTTTGGTGTGCAGCGTTGTTTTTCCTCCAAATATAACACTGTACCTCTATGCTAAAAAATCTCCATTTCTTTGGCTCATCTGTTCATAGAGCATTATCCTAGAAGCATTGTAGAGCATCCAGGTGGCCTTGGTCAAACTTAAAATGGGCTGCAATGCATTTTTTGGACAGCAGTGGTGTGTTTCTTGGAATTCTTCAGAGTTTTTCTAAGCATACGTTCACATGTAGTGGAAATGCCACTTCCAAATCACATAATCAGTGGCTTGGCACTCACTAGAGGTTGTTGGGTGGCGAGTCACAGGCCGCGATGTATTGCAAGGTGTGGAGGAGCGCTGTAGCTGCTAAAGGATACGTGAAAATTCCACAGCATTTCCGATACATGTGAACATACCTTAAAAGTCAACACATGAACAGAGGTTTCTGCACTTTGTAAAGTCTTCTGTAAGTCTGTTACCCTTTGATTCATTCTCTGCTCTTTTAGGATTGTCCAATGTATTCTGTTAAGATGCGCTGAAGGACTTCCACTCCTAGGGAAAGTAGCAACAATCCTGAACTTTCTTTGTAGATAATTTGTCTAACTATGGAACCAAAACATCCATGAAACCCACACTTCCAATCTTATCCCCTTCATTAACCCTTTCCAATCCAATTTGTATCCTGGTTTTCCTAGGGGGCTTACTCTTTTTCTCCTGTTATACAATGGCGCTATATGCTGGCTAAAGCCAGTACTGCATGAGGTGACACGTTGGATAGGCTCCGACAGCAAGAAGGCTGGCAATATACAGTAAGAGAACCCCGACGGGCGTCTTTCTACATCGAAGCTGTACAGCCTTAAATCATAATGTCTTTAGATGTCGGACAGTGGATTGGGAAGGGTTAAAGCATCTTTTACCAATTAAGTCTTGGATACACGGGCTGACAGTCGGATAAACAACTCCACGAGCGCTGATGTCACCACTAAGGTCGTCAGCACTGGTGCAGAGCGTTTACACTGATGGACTTCACTGCTGGATTGCAGGCTTCACCTTCTACATGGATCCCACTCTTCAGTTTGCTCACTTCCTAGAGGGGAAGGACAGACAGTACACTCAGGCAGTCCCGGTACCAAAATTCTATCTATCCCATTTGTACCTGGGTACTCTGTTACCGAGTCCAAGTGAAGCATGAATGCTCATGCACTGCCACATTGTTATGAATCAATCACTGTGTAGCTCCCCACCACTCATAGCATCTGGGGCCATATCTCCTCAGCTCAATGTTGGTTGGGCACAGCCAAATTCAATGCACAGAGCTCACCATGCCTTACAGTAAAAATCCTCCAGACAATCTTCAGATGTAGCCTAGAAGGGTCATGTGAGCCAAATCTACTGCTGCATGTACTAGAAAGTAATAATGCATCTTGGACACTAGGTGGCAGCATAGCAAAAGGTATATATATACATAACGAACGGATATAGATCCACATATGCAATATGACAGTCCCTGCTTAAAGGAAATGTATAATCAGAAAATGACCTATTATATAAATATAACATTATGCATGCCTCTTCGGATCTATTTCGTTAAGGTCTCATGTCCACGGGCGGGTCGGATTTGGCGTGCGGGAGCCCGCAGTGGAATCTGACCCTGCCTGCCGCTGAGGACCCAGCATATCTGTGCGGGCAAGCGCCGTCGTCCGCACAGACCTCTGTACTTTGAGGTTTTCTGTACTGCAAATGCTTGCCGTCACACATGTGCAGTACAGATTTTTTTTTTTTAAATCTCCTGCTATCCTGCAGGATCTGCGGCCCATACAATAAACGCCATACGTGTGAGAACCACACTGAAATGAAGCATGTTGAAATTTGTTTTCTAGACCAAAAGGTCCACAAAACAAATGTGCATGCTTTAATTCATTTGCAGGCACCCATGATTCCCTATGGGCGGCTTGATTTGTGGATCTCCAGCGCGAATTCCGCAAATCAAATCCACCCGTGGACATTGGGCCTAAGCCTGAGGAAGGATCGTGAGAGGTAGGAAAGCTCTCTATAACATCATGTGTTTGCATGAGCCATTAAAAGGCATCATATCTACAAGATTACTTGGTTTCTCTTGCTGAGAACTATTGCATAAATCACATTTTTATGTTATACATATTTTTTTAGAGTTTTGTTTGTGGTTTTTTTTTTATAATCCTAAAATTCTGCATTTTTCACACTGAGTACAGTCTAATACTAGTCTGCTACTTCCTGGTATCTGTAAACAGGATTACACTGAGAGATGACACCTATATATACACTCATTGTCAGTAACATCCCTTCCATAGAAGAAGTATTTATATTCACACACATTGTCAGAAACATCCCTCCCCTAGAAAGAGTGTATACCGTATATGCTCAAGTATAAGACGACCTGAATATAAGCTGAGGCACCTAAGTTTACCACAAAAAACTGGGAAAACTTTGTGACTCAAGTTAAGCCTAAGGTGGGCTTATACTAGAGAACAAGGGGACTCCCCGCAGGGAGTAAAGAATCCCCTGCCATAGCTGTGACAGCTGTGGCAAAGGATCGAGAAGCTCTCCCATTGCTTTCAATAAGGTCGCGGCTGCTGCCGGTGGCCCCATTGAAAGCAATGGTCTGTTGGCAACCCCTGCAGTGATTTTCAGGGGAAGGGCTTTAAATATCCTTCCCTGAAAATAGTCCCTAGCTATAGTAAAAAATAAAAGTGGCTCGGTGCGTCTAGCGGGTAGTCATCTCAGCACTATAATGAAGTTCTCTCACCAGGTGAGGATTTAAAATCTTCGCCTGCTGAAAGGGCTGCGTCTGATTGGCTGAGAGCTCAGCCAATCACAGGCAGTCTCAGTCATTCATTGAATGACAGCTGAGCGTTGCCTGTCATTGGTCACAGTGCTCAGCAAATCACAGGCAGCACTTGGCCATTCATTGAATTCACCCTCTTGCACCGCCTCTAACTTCGATACAAGATGTGATATGGGTGGGGCATGGAGGCCCTAGTACCCTTTTGTACTGCCTCTAGCTTGGATACAAGATGTGATACAAGAGGGCATGGAGGCTGTAGTACCCTGTTGTATTGCCTCTAGCTTAGATACAAACTATGATACCGGCAGTCACGAAGGCTCTGGTACCGTGTTGTACCGACTCTAGAAATGATACAAGATTCTAGTTCCCTGTTTTACGGCCTTTATCTTGTATACAAGATGAGAAACGGGCATGGAGGCTCTAGTACCCAGTTGTACCTTCTCTAGCTTGGATACAGGTTGTGATACAGGCAGTACCTTGTTTGGCCACCACTAGATTGGATACAAGATGTGATACGGGAGGGCATGGAGGATCTGATACTCTGTTGTACCACCTCTACCTTGGATACAAGATGATATATGGGGGGCATGGGGACTCTGGTACCCTGTTGGGCCACCTCTAGGTTGGATACATAATGTGATATGGGCAGGCATGGAGGTTCTAGTGCTCTGCTGTACCGCTTATAGCTTGGATACAAGTTTTGATACGGGTATCATGGAGCTCTATTGCTCTATTGTTCCTCTTCTAGCATGGATACAAGGTGTGATATGCACATTCAGACTCTAGTACCCAGTTGGGCTAACTCTAGCTTTGATACAAGAAGTGATACAGGGAAGGAAATGAGACTCTAGTACCCTGTTCTACCACCTCTAGCTTGGATAAAAGACGTGATACAGGAGGGCATGAAGGCTGTAGTACCCTGTTGTTTCACCTCTAGCTTGGATACAAGCTGTGTTACCGGCAGGCATGGAGGCTCTAGTACCCTATTAGACCACCTCTAGCTTGGATACAAGAAGTGATACAGGCAGGCAATGAGGCTCTAGTACCCTGTTCTACCACCTCTAGCTTGGATACAAGATGTGATACAGGAGGGCATGGAGGCTGTAGTACCCTGTTGTTTCACCTCTAGCATGGATACAAGCTGTGATACCGGCAGGCATGGAGACTCTAGTACCCTGTTGTACTGCCTCTAGCTTTGATACAAGATGCGATATGGGGGACATGGAGGTTCTAGTTCCCTGTTGTACCGCCTCTAGGTTGGATACAAGATGTGATATAGGGGACGTGGAGGCTCTAGTAACCTGCTGGACCGCCTCTAGCTTAAATACAAGATGTGACAAGGGTGGGAGCATGGAGGCCCTAGTACCCTGTTGTACTGCCTCTAGCTTGGATACAAGTTGTGATTCAGACACGCATAGAGGCTCTGTTACGCTGTTATATCACTTCTATCTTGGATACAAAATGTGATACCGATGAGTAGGAAGGCTCCAGTACCCTGTTGTACCATCTCTAGCGTGGATACAATATGTGATACAAGCAGGCATAGAGGCTCTAGTACCCTGTTGTATTGCCTCAAGCTTGGATACAAGATGTGACACAGGGGACATGGAGGCTTTAGTACACTGTTGTACCACCTCGGATACAATATGTGATACTAGCAGGCATGGAGGCTCTAGTCCCGTTGTATTGCCTCTAGCTTGAATACAAGATGTGATACCGGTGGCATGGAGGCTCTAGTGTCCTGTTGTACGGCCTCTAGCTTGGATACAAGATGTAATATGGACATGGAGGCTCTAGTATTCTGTTCTACCACCTCTAGCTTGGATACAAGATGGGATATTGGCATTATGGAGGCTCTAGATGTAAACATACAGCATTTCACGCAAACCCTTTCTTAGCTATGACATATATGTACATCATGAGGTGGGAAAGTGTTAAAGGGATTGGGAACTCTTATTTTCACAAATATGCTTGAAACAGCACTATAAACTATTTACTGATATACTGTTTTCCAACACATTTGTGAAAATAATGATAAAAGTGAGAAACTTCTTTAAGATAGTAGCAATGGGGCATAACCAAGTAAAGCAGAATTCCCTGCAGAATGCATAGTGTGCTATTTTTCCATACTGGGGATGATTTAGTTTGTGGGCAGGTAGGGTTGGTTTGCCAGAGCTCCTTTTTAGCAGTCTGGACCTGACGCTGTGATTTAGTTCTTGATCATATAGCTACAGTGGATATAAAAAAAAGTCTACACACCCCTGTTAAAATGCCAGAGTTTTGTTATCTTACAAGATCAGGCAAAAATGAATGATTTCAGATTTATTTCCACCTTCAATGTGACCCATTATCTATACAATTCTATAGAAAGACTAACTGAAATTAGTTAGGGTGAAAGAATAAAAAAACGTAAATGTGGCTGTATAAATATGCACCACAAAACTGATACTTTGTGGATGTGCACTTTGACTTTATGACAGCATTCAGTTTTTTTGGGTAGATGTCTATCAGCATGGCACATTTTGACTTGGCAATCTTTGCCCACTCTTCCTTCAAAAGCGAGCCAAATCTGTCAGATTGTGAGGATTATCTATATATATAAAATTGAATGTATGTCTGTGTGCGTGTGTGCGTGTCTGTCTGTTTGTCCTTTATGCGCTACTACACCATTCATCCGATCGCCATGAAACTTTGGGAAGTTCTTAAGTACACTCCTGGGAAGATTATAGGCATAGTACAAATATCCTACGATAAATGGCGCGCGTGCGAGCGTCGTCGAAAGTTACGCCCCCCCCACGTAGATCGTTCGATTTCCATCACTGCCACTAATTCTCTCACTTCCCAATGTCGTAGAAACATGAAATTTGGCACGAGTATTGATTATGTCATAAATACGAAAAGCTAATGGGTCCCAACTCGATTATTCAATTCTAAGCGCCAAAGAATTAGCGTCCAAATTTTACGTACGGAATCTAATTTTATCGCTTCCCAATGTCATAGAAACTTGAAATTTGGCACGAGCATTGATTATGTCATAAATAGGAAACGCTAATGGGTCCCAACTCGATTATTCAATTGTAAGCGCCAAAGAATTAGCGTCCAAATTTTACGTACGGAAACTAATTTTCTCGCTTCCCAATGTCATAGAAACGTGAAATTTGGCACGGGCATTGAATATGTCATAAATAGGAAAAGCTAATGGGTCCCAACTCCATTATTTAATTCTATGCGCAAAAGAATAAGCGTCCAAATTTTACGTACGAAATGTAATTTTCTCACTTTCCGGTGTCATACAAACGTAAAAATTTGGCACGAGCATTGATTATGTCATGAATAGGAAAAGTTAATGGGTCCCAACTCGATTATTCAATTCTATGCGCAAAAGAATTAGCGTCCAAATTTTACGTACGGAATCGAATTCTCTCGCTTCCCAATGTAATAGAAACGTGAAATTTGGCAGGAGCATTGATTATGTCATAAATAGGAAAAGATTATGGGTCCCAACTCCATTATTCAATTCTATGCGCCAAAGAATTAGCGTCCAAATTTTACGTACGGAATCGAATTTTCTCGCTTCCCAATGTCATAGAAACTTAAAATTTGGCACGAGCATTGATTATGTCATAAATAGGAAAAGCTAATGGGTCCCAACTCGATTATTCAATTCTATGCGCAAAAGAGTTAGCGTCCAAATTTTGCGTACGGAATGTAATTTTCTCACATAGAAACTTGAAATTTGGCACGGGCATTGAATATGTCACAAATAGGAAAAGCTAATCGGTCCCAACTCGATTATTCAATTCTAAGCGCAAAAGAATTAGCGTCCAAATTTTACGTACGGAATCTAATTCTCTCGCTTCCCAATGTCATAGAAACTCGAAATTTGGCACGAGCATTAATTATGTCATAAATAGGAAAAGCTAATGGGTCCCAACTCCATTATTTAATTCTATGCGTAAAAGAATAAGCGTCCAAATTGTACGTACGAAATGTAATTTTCTCACTTTCCGGTGTCATAGAAACGTGAAATTTGGCACGAGCATTGATTATGTCATGGATAGGAAAAGTTAATGGGTCCCAACTCGATTATTCAATTCTATGCGCAAAAGAATTAGCGTCCAAATTTTACGTAGGAATCTAATTTTCTCGCTTCCCAATGTCATAGAAACTTGATATTTGGCACGAGCATTGATTATGTCATAAATAGGAAAAGCTAATGGGTCCCAACTCGATTATTTAATTCTATGCGCAAAAGAATTAGCGTCCAAATTTTACGTACGGAATCGAATTTTCTCACTTTCCGGTGTCATAGAAACGAGAAATTTGGCACGAGCATTGATTATGTCATAAATAGGAAAAGCTAATGGGTCCCAACTCGATTATTCAATTCTATGCGCCAAAGAGTTAGCGTCCAAATTTTGCGTACGGAATGTAATTTTCTCACATAGAAACTTGAAATTTGGCACGGGCATTGATTATGTCACAAATAGGAAAAGCTAATCGGTCCCAACTCGATTATTCAATTCTAAGCGCAAAAGAATTAGCGTCTAAATTTTATGTACGGAATCTAATTCTCTCGCTTCCCAATGTCATAGAAACTTGAAATTTGGCACGAGCATTGATTATGTCATAAATAGGAAAAGCTAATGGGTCCCAACTCGATTATTTAATTCTATGCGCAAAAGAATTAGCGTCCAAATTTTACGTACGGAATCGAATTTTCTCACTTTCCGGTGTCATAGAAACGTGAAATTTGGCACGAGCATTGATTATGTCATAAATAGGAAAAGCTAATGGGTCCCAACTCGATTATTCAATTCTATGCGCCAAAGAGTTAGCGTCCAAATTTTGCGTACGGAATGTAATTTTCTCACATAGAAACTTGAAATTTGGCACGGGCATTGAATATGTCACAAATAGGAAAAGCTAATCGGTCCCAACTCGATTATTCAATTCTAAGCGCAAAAGAATTAGCGTCTAAATTTTACGTACGGAATCTAATTCTCTCGCTTCCCAATGTCATAGAAACTCGAAATTTGGCACGAGCATTAATTATGTCATAAATAGGAAAAGTTAATGGGTCCCAACTCGATTATTCAATTTTAAGCGCAAAACAATTGGCGTCCAAATTTTACGTACGTAATCTAATTTTCGCGCTTCCCGATGTAATAGAAACTTGAAATTTGGCACGAGCATTGATTATGTCATAAATAGGAAAAGTTAATGGGAAGTTGTTGAGTACACTCCTGGGAAGATTACTGGCATAGTACATCTATCCTACGATAGGTGGCGCGCGCGTCTGCGAGCGTCGTCGACAGTTATGCCCCCCCAGACAAAGATCGTTTGATTTCCATCTCAAGCACAAAAGCAAAAGGCATTACGAGCAACGGGATGCGTGTTCAACTACAAAATGATGCATCCGTTGAGCGTATCACAAGACAATTCCTGGATATTGAGAATGCTGAGGTAAAATAAAAGCTGTGCTGTGATTGGTTGCAATATATTATACTGCTGAGGTAAAATGAATGCTGCGCTGTGATTCGTTGCTATTTTTTATATTGCTGAGGCAGAATAAAAGTTGTGCTGTGATTGGTTGTTATTTCTCTTACTGCTGACGTAACATAAAAGCTGCACTGTGATTGGTTGTTATATTTTATACTGCTGAGGTAACATATAAGCTGCGCTGTGATTGGGTGTTATATATTATAAAGCTGAGGTAACATGAAAGCTGCGCTGTGATTGGTTGTTATATATTATACCACTGAGGTAACCTAAAAAAGCTGCGCTGTGATTGGTTGTTATCTAGATATATAAAAACGAATGTATGTCTGTCTGTCTTCGCAGCAACGCGCGACGGGTAAGCTAGTCTATATATATAAAGCTGAAAGCCCTCACTGACTCACTGACTGACTGACTGACTCACTGACTCACTGACTCACTGACTGACTCGCCAAAAGTTCTCCAACTTCCCAATGTCGTAGAAACATGAAATTTGGCGCAAGCATAGATTATCTCCAAAATAGGAAAAGAAATTGGGTCCCAACTCGATTATTCAATTCTAGCGCAAAAGAATTGGCGTCGAAATTTAACGTACATAATCTAAATCACTCACTTCCCAATGTCATAGAAACGGGAAATATAAAATTGAATGTATGTCTGTGTGCGTGCGTGCGTGTCTGTCTGTTTGTCCTTTATGCGCTACTACACCATTCATCCGATCGCCATGAAACTTTGGGAAGTTGTTAAGTACACTCCTTGGAAGATTATAGGCATAGTACAAATATCCTACGATAAATGGCGCGCGTGCGAGCGTCGTCGAAAGTTACGCCCCCCCCCCACGTAGATCGTTCAATTTCCATCACTGCCACTAATTCTCTCACTTCCCAATGTCGTAGAAACATGAAATTTGGCACGAGTATTGATTATGTCATAAATACAAAAAGCTAATGGGTCCCAACTCGATTATTCAATTCTAAGCGCCAAAGAATTAGCGTCCAAATTTTACGTACGGAATCTAATTTTACCGCTTCCCAATGTCATAGAACTTGAAATTTGGCACGAGCATTGATTATGTCATAAATAGGAAACGCTAATGGGTCCCAACTCGATTATTCAATTGTAAGCGCCAAAGAATTAGCGTCCAAATTTTACGTACGGAAACTAATTTTCTCGCTTCCCAATGTCATAGAAACGTGAAATTTGGCACGGGCATTGAATATGTCATAAATAGGAAAAGCTAATGGGTCCCAACTCCATTATTTAATTCTATGCGCAAAAGAATAAGCGTCGAAATTTTACGTGCGGAATGTAATTTTCTCACTTTCCGGTGTCATACAAACGTGAAATTTGGCACGAGCATTGATTATGTCATGAATAGGAAAAGTTAATGGGTCCCAACTCGATTATTCAATTCTATGCGCAAAAGAATTAGCGTCCAAATTTTACGTACGGAATCAAATTCTCTCGCTTCCCAATGTAATAGAAACGTGAAATTTGGCAGGAGCATTGATTATGTCATAAATAGGAAAAGACTATGGGTCCCAACTCCATTATTCAATTCTATGCGCCAAAGAATTAGAGTCCAAATTTTACGTACGGAATTGAATTTTCTCGCTTCCCAATGTCATAGAAACTTAAAATTTGGCACGAGCATTGATTATGTCATAAATAGGAAAAGCTAATGGGTCCCAACTCGATTATTCAATTCTATGCGCAAAAGAGTTAGCGTCCAAATTTTGCGTACGGAATGTAATTTTCTCACATAGAAACTTGAAATTTGGCACGGGCATTGAATATGTCACAAATAGGAAAAGCTAATCGGTCCCAACTCGATTATTCAATTCTAAGCGCAAAAGACTTAGCGTCCAAATTTTACGTACGGAATCTAATTCTCTCGCTTCCCAATGTCATAGAAACTCGAAATTTGGCACGAGCATTAATTATGTCATAAATAGGAAAAGCTAATGGGTCCCAACTCCATTATTTAATTCTATGCGTAAAAGAATAAGCGTCCAAATTTTACGTACGGAATGTAATTTTCTCACTTTCCGGTGTCATAGAAACGTGAAATTTGGCACGAGCATTGATTATGTCATGGATAGGAAAAGTTAATGGGTCCCAACTCGATTATTCAATTCTATGCGCAAAAGAATTAGCGTCCAAATTTTACGTAGGAATCTAATTTTCTCGCTTCCCAATGTCATAGAAACTTGAAATTTGGCACGAGCATTGATTATGTCATAAATAGGAAAAGCTAATGGGTCCCAACTCGATTATTCAATTCTATGCGCAAAAGAATTGGCGTCAAAATTTTACGTACATAATCTAAATCTCTCACTTCCCAAAGTCATAGAAACGTGAAATTTGGCACGAGCATTGATTATGTCATAAAAAGGAAAAGCTAATGGGTCCCAACTCCATTATTCAATTCTATGCGCAAAAGAATTAGCGTCCAAATTTTTCGTGCGGAATGTAATTTTCTCACTTTCCGGTGTCATAGAAACGTGAAATTTGGCACGAGCATTGATTATGTCATAAATAGGAAAAGCAAATGGGTCCCAACTCGATTATTCAATTCTAGCACAAAAGAATTGGCGTCGAAATTTTACGTGCGGAATGTCATTTTCTCACTTTCCGGTGTCATAGAAACGGGAAATTTGGCACGAGCATTGATTATGTCATAAATAGGAAAAGCTAATGGGTCCCAACTCGATTATTCAATTCTATGCGCAAAAGAATTAGCGTCCAAATTTTACGTATGGAATCTAATTTTCTCACTTTCTGGTGTCATAGAAACAGAAAATTTGGCACGAGCATTGATTATGTCATAAATAGGAAAAGCTAATGGGTCCCAACTCCATTATTCAATTCTATGCGCAAAAGATTTAGCGTCCAAATTTTACGTGCGGAATGTAATTTTCCCACTTTCCGGTGTCATAGAAACGGGAAATTTGGCACGAGCATTGATTATGTCATAAATAGGAAAAGCGAATCGGTCCCAACTCGATTATTCAATTCTAGTGCAAAAGAATTGGCATCGAAATTTTACGCGCGGAATGTAATTTTCTCACTTTCCGGTATCATAGAAACGGGAAATTTGGCATGAGCATTGATTATGTCATAAGTAGGAAAAGCTAATGGGTCCCAACTCGATTATTCAATTCTATGCGCAAAAGAATTAGCGTCCAAATTTTACGTGCAGAATGTAATTTTCTCACTTTCCGGTGTCATAGAAACGTGAAATTTGGCACGAGCATTGATTATGTCATAAATAGGAAAAGTTAATGGGTCCTAACTCGATTATTCAATTCTATGCGCAAAAGAATTAGCATCCAAATTTTACGTGCGGAATGTAATTTTCTCACTTTCCGGTGTCATAGAAACGGGAAATTTGGCACGAGCATTGATTATGTCATAAATAGGAAAAGTTAATAGGTCCCAACTCGATTATTCAATTCTAAGCACAAAAGAATTAGCGTCCAAATTTTATGTACGTAATCTAATTCTCTCACTTCCTGATGTCATTTTATATGAAGGAAACGTCGCATGGTTACCTCCACGTGGTGTTTCCTGGGTAACGCAGAGAACTATGCAAAATGGTGAACATATGTTTTTCCTCAGTATCTCTAAAGAAACCACGACTTCATAAGATTTTCCGTGTGAACACCAGATAAACACCAGTACCAAATTAACTCGGGGGTATATCAGCTAGTCTAATATGTAGCACCCTTTTCAGGCCACCCACAGATCTCCAATAGGGTTCAGGCTTGGGCTTTGGCTATCCCAAAACTGTGATCTTCTGGTGAAGCCATTCTTTAGTTGATTTAGAAGTCTGCTTTGGATCATTGTCATGTTGAAAGGTTAAATTACTCTTCATCTTTTTAGCAGAGGCCTGCAGGTCTTGTGCCAAAATGGACTGTTCATAATTCCCTCCACCTTCACTAAAGCCCCAGTTCCAGCAGAACAGCCCACCACGTAATGCTGCCTGCACTATAATTACTGCGGGTCTTCTGGTGATGGCAGTGTTGGCTTTGTGCCAAACATACCTTTTATAATTATGGCTAAAAAGTCCCCCCTTGGTCTCATCAGACATAACACATTCTTTCACATACTTATTGAAGACGGGATGGAAGTTTTGATAAAACATAGCCGGGCTTGGATGTCCTTGTTAAAAAAGGTTTCCATCCACCCCTTCCTCAGAGAATACGGGAGATCGTTGTCACATGCATTATACAACCAGTACTTGCAAGAAATACCTGCAGCTTTAATGTTGCTGTTGGCCTCTTGGCCGCCTCCTGGACCAATTTCCTTCTGTCTACTCATCAATTTTTGAGAGACATCCAGTTCTTCGTGGGGTCACTGTTTTGCCAAATTTAATCCACTTCTTGATGACATCTTCACTGTGTTCCATGGTATATGCAATACCTTGGAGATGTTTTGGTCCCCTTCTTGCTGACAGTCTCCCTTGTGTTCCATGATATATGTAATGCTTTGGAGACGTTTTGGTCCTCCTTCTCTTAACTGACACCTTCCAACAATCAAACCCCTTTAATGTGCTGTAGGATTTTTACAGACCAACTAAGAAAATTTCAGGAAAATTCCTAGAAGAGCCGAAGTTTATATGGGGGAAATCAATCACTTTATATAATGGCAGCAGAGTATTGGCTACTATTTATCAGGAGGTTACAAGTGATTGGCTAATCCTGAACACATCCACATCCCCAAATAGAAGAGTGTGTGAACACGTATGCAACCACATTATTAGTTTTATTTTTCCAACCTTGTACAGATAACCGGTCACATTGAAGACACAAAAAAATGAATGATTCATCTTTGTCAGTGTTGTTCAACATTTTTATAAATTATCTGGAGGAGGAAATTGATGGAAAACTGATTTGCAGACGACACAAAGCTAGGAGGGATAGCTAACACTAGGGAAGAGAGGGAGGGTTTTCAAAAAGATCTGAAAAAGCTTGAACAGTGGGTGGTGACTAACAGAATGGTATAACAAGGAGAAATGCTAAGTCCTATATCTGGGCAAGAAAAATGAAAAAAGCACATACAGAATGGGAGAAATTGGACTAAGCAGCACATGTGGGAAAGACTTGGGTATACTAATATATCATAGACTGAGCATGAATCAACAATGTGATGCAGCAGCCAAAAAGGCAAACACAATTCTGGGATGTATTAACCCTTTGCAATCCAATTTAGGATTCAGGGTTTCCTAGGGGGGTTTTGCTTTCTGCCATTATACAATGGTGCCATCTGCTGGCTAGAGACAGTACTGCGGTATGGGACATGCTGGAGAGGCCCCCGACAACAGAGCAGCCAGTAATATACAGTAAGAATACCCTGACGGACGTCTTCCGACATCGGAGCTGTACAGCCTTCAATCCGAATGTCTTTAGACATCAGACAGTGGATTGGAAAGGGTTAAGAGAAGCATAGAGTCTAGATCAAGTGAGATAATTATTCCCCTCTACTCTTCCTTAGTCAGACCTAATCTGGAATACTGTGTCCAGTTCTTGGCACCCCACTTTAAAAAAGACATTGACAAACTGGAGCAAGTTCAGGGAAGAGTTACCAAGATGGTGAGCGGTCTGCAAATCATGTTCTATGAGGAATGGCTAAAGGATCTGGAAATTTTTAGTTTGCAAAAACAAAGGCTGAGAGGAGACTTAATAGCTGTCTATGAATATCTGAAGGGCTGTAACAGTGCAGAGGGATCAGCCCTATTCTCATTTGCACAAGGAAAAACTAGAAGCAATGGGATGAAACTGAAAGGGAGGAGACACAAATTAGATATTAGAAAAAACTTTATGACAGTAAGGGGGATCAATGAGTGGAACAGATTACCATGGGAGGTGGTGAGTTCTCCTTCAATGGAAGTGTTCAAACAAAAGGCTGGACAAATATCTGCCTGGAATGACTAATAAATAAATAAATGTATAATGTTTACAATATTCTCCATATTTTCTGGATTGGGTGCCTCCATACCTTCTAATCATATGGAACCTCTCACATTTACCATTTTGTGCAAACTGTAGGCTTCATGTTATTCTGCAGGAGAAGCTGAGCAGATTGATCTGTAATTTATTCATTCCAATCTCTGCTCATTGTGGGCTGAGAGGTCCAGTGGGTGTAGCATGACACTCTTAGGGCGTGGTCACACGAGCGTAGGCGTATTTACGTTCGCACGTGTGCAGTGTTTAATCGCCGGAAAGAACGTTTTTCGGCGATCATGACCAGAGCTAGAAAGCGTATTATCGTTTGTTCCTACTTTGCAAACTATCTTTTCGGCCATCGAATATGCGTTGGCGCGTATTTCGGTCGCATATGTTCCGGGTTTTTTTCGGGTTGCCGTTTTTACGCGCCGTAAAATCGCCCGTGCGAACGAATACATTGGAAACCAATGCCTCAGATGGTCACGTTTATACGATTGGGCGCAAAAACGCGCCGTCTATGCGCTCGTGTGAACGCACCCTTAGGCTGCATTCACACGAACGTATATCGGCTCGGTTTTCACGCCGAGCCGATATACGTCGTCCTCATCTGCGGGGAGGGGGGGGGGGTAGGATGGAAGAGCCAGGAGCAGGAACTGAGCTCCCGCCCCGGGAGCTCAGTTCCTGCTCCTGGCTCTTCTATCCTACCCCCCCCCCCCGCAGATGAGGACAACGTATATCGGCTCGGCGTGAAAACCGAGCCAATATACGTTCGTGTGAATGCACGCTTAGAGAGATGTGTCTAAAGCAGAGGACTGGGGAGCCAGGAGCTTGTAAGTGGATTCGATAGTGCTGGTATTTATGTAGCAAGTGCAAATTGCATTCAATGCTTCATCCCAAAAAGCTTTGTCTGGTGTACAAGTCAAAACCAATTCTCATTTATTTATACAACTTCATGTAGTGCAATGAACAATGAGGAACAACAGGAATATGCCCTGGAAATATTGGGACATTTGACAAATGCGTTCAAAAGATGTAAAGGGTTGTAGAGAGTCATAGGTTGGAAGCAGATACTGAGCCTCTATTTGTTTTGCATATAACTACAATTTTCTGAGGGATATTGAGTATTTATCTAAAAGAAAAAGGTCCAAAACTTTTATGACATATCAGTAAGTTCCATTTTCTGCCATATTGCAGTGCTGGGTATCTTTTTTTTTTACAGTTTTATGGTCCCTGAGGTGTATGGGGTGGTATGCATTTAACATGGGCACTGTTGCATGACAAATTTACTTGTGACAAGGCAGCTGTTTTTGCAACTGACACAGACTTCCCTGTAGCTCTTGAGCAATGGATTCACACTTAGCAATCTCAAGCACACAAAACACTTTCTGCTGTGGTGCTGCCAACAGGAAACAGCACTGCGATGTGGCAGAAAATGGAACTTACTGGTGTGTCATAAAAAACTTCCTCTTTTCAGTGATTTGTGGATTGTGTACCTCTCTTTCATAGTATTTTGCAAATAAACCCCAAATCTGCTCCTTTTTTTTCGTTCAAAAAGTATTTTATTCCGAATTATCAATTTAGAAAACATACATTCAACCAAGATGAGCACAATTAATGTAATGTGGATTATTGTCAAATACTGTAAATAAACGTGCTTTCGCAACAAGTAATTGAGTATGTTCTCATTTTTCTCATCTCTCCTATGGCAGATCTTCGCTGCCCAAACATATTAAAGGGGTTGTCCCGCGGCAGCAAGTGGGGTTATGCACTTCTGTATGGCCATATTAATGCACTTTGTAATATACATCGTGCATTAAATATGAGCCATACAGAAGTTATTCACTTACCTGCTCCGTTGCTGGCGTCCCCGTTGCCATGGTGCCGTCTAACTTCAGCGTCTAATCGCCCGATTAGACGCGCTTGCGCAGATGGGTCTTTTCCCTTTGGCTCGGCAGCAGCGGTGTTCTGGCTCCGCCCCCTTGTAAGCATCATCGCGTAGCTCCGCCCCGTCACATGTGCCGATTCCAGTCTCCTGATTGGCTGGAATCGGCACATGTGATGGGGCGGAGCTACGCGATGCCGCATACAAGGGGGCGGAGCCAGAACGCCGCTGCTGCCGAGCCGAGCCGAAGGGAAAAGACCCATCTGCACAAGCGCGTCTAATCGGGCGATTAGACGCTGAAGTTAGACGGCACCATGGCAACGGGGACGCCAGCAACGGAGCAGGTAAGTGAATAACTTCTGTATGGCTCATATTTAATGCACGATGTATATTACAAAGTGCATTAATATGGCCATACGGAAGTGTATAACCCCACTTGCTATCGCGGGACAACCCCTTTAACTCTTAAACCAAGACAAGGACAGGACTAACAAACAAATATAACCGGGGGGAGGTGGTATAAGGTCGGGGGAGGGGAAGGGAACGGGTGGATTTCTGGAGAGCGGTCAGGGGTGATGGAGTAGATCACAGGGGGGGGGGGGGGGCACACCCAGGTTCTGGGACGCCTCCAAGTTTTCTATACTTTTTTTTAATAAGCCTGGATTTTAACGAGAAATAACAGAGGAATAGCACAACTCAGAGTTTTAGAAAATATGCCACATAATATTGGTTTTCTTTAAATCATTAACTAAAGCAGGCATGTCACTAGAGATGGTAGGTACTGTTTAATGCTGCTCCCTCATCAACACAAAAAAGGAGGGTTAATTATCCAAGCTTGGAGGGTAGGCACTGTTATGCAAAGAGACTGGAGGGGAAGATGTACAGAACTACGTTTTCTAAAGCATTTTACCGTTTGCTGTAACTGTAGAGAGTGACATACAGTATTAGGGGCTTCAGTTTGATAGTCAAGGGAGGGACCCATAGAAGAGAGATATTGTGGAAAGGGGATACATTAGGAATCCCAGGGAAGATCTAGAAAGGTAAATCTGCTATAGAATGTAACACAGTGCAAGTTGCAATATAGTGGCAGATTCAACCAATGGGTCTGTTTGTTCAAAAAGTAATTTATTAGGCAGGGTGCACTTCTGTTTCTCTGCAGAGGTGGCTATATCAAGTTTTGCACTAAAGCTTAAAGGAGTTGTCCGGCCACACAGGGTAAAAATTTTTATAATGCTGCTGCTTTCCTTTCAGTAAGGATAGTAACAGACAGCATACAGGGGCTCAAACCGGCAGGCAGATCAGCTGCAATGTCAGTTTATTACCTTAGACTCTGATCTTCTCTGCAGCTTTCAAAGATGGCGCCTCTGTGCTGCCTTCTCACATGCCCTGCGCTCTCCCTCCTCTGTGTGCGCGCTCCCGATGGTAGTAAGAGACATGAAAGGCAGGATTTCCCTCAGCTCACATCCTAGCCCCGCCCATGACACGCCCACCTCTATTGAACTGCTCTACAGTCTCTCCCCGCCCAGGCCCCGCCCCCTGCTAAAGTAAAGTAAAACATTTCCCCACACACACATGCCCTCATAGTGCCCCTCTTACAATGACCCCCCCCCCCCACACTTCTGTCAGCCGGGTCAATGCACATACACATACACATCACTGCACCCCCCCCCCCCCCCTGCACACATCCATCCATCGATCTCTCCCACTCCACACACCCCCCCCTCTTCCCCCGGGACTTCTGTCAGCCGGTCCGTGCACACACACACACACACATCACTGCACCCCCCCCTGCACACATCCATCCATCCATCCATCGATCGATCTCTCCCACTCCACACCCCCCCCCCCTTCCCCCGGGACTTCTGTCAGCCGGTCCGTGCACACACACACACATCACTGCACCCCGCCCCCCCCCCCCCCCGTGCACACATCCATCCATCCATCCATCTCTCCAACATTTCCAACATTTCTCCCCTACTCCCCTTCTCCCCTTTCACATACTTTTCCAAGTCCCGATGGTGTCTTCTTGGCTCTTGTCCAAGCAGCAGCGGCAGGCAGTCATTCACTCCGCTCTGGTATATGAAACCAGGAAGTGAGTGTACTGCGCATGCGCCGACCGGTGGCGCGCGTCCCCTGCGATGATTAGGTAAAGAGCGCGGTCCCGGCGGAAGAAAGAAGGACTGCGCATGCGCGGAAGGGAAGAGGAGCGTTCCAGCGCCGACGAGAGCTGCTGCCGGCCCGACAAGAAATGCAGACGATTTCTTGTCGTAACCACGGACGACCGAGGGTCAACACAGGGGGGGGCACCCCTAAAGGTAAGTGAATAACTTCTGTTTGCAACATTTTCAATGCACAATGTACATTACAAAGTGCATGGAAATGTGCAAACAGAAGTAATGAGATATGATGTTCATGGCCGGACAACCCCTTTAAGCTCAACTTCTCTGTGTAGGTTTCTCTAAGTAGAGTTTGAAGGCTTTCTATTCCTGCAAAGTAATTGGGACCATATCAACATAAAGATGATAAAAGCTGCAGAATACATTGGCGCTATACAAACAAAGTTTATTATTTTTATAAAGATGCACCTGGCTCGTTAGGCCACTTTTTTCATATTTTATGATGGCTTCTTTAGTGTGAATTTCATTTTAATGAGAAAGTCAGTGTAATGACACTGGCCGGACACAAAACAACAGAACTGAACTTCACCTAAAGCAGTTGTCTTTCCTGGGTACTAGCAGTTTCTCTCTCACTTTAGTGTTAAATTATGTAACAAGTGGACAGTCAAATGGGCAATAATATGAAGCATGTATCAACAATAGTTGGTAACAAAAGATGACAGGAACAGAATGGTGAAGGTAATCAGATGATGGCACAAATAGATGACGTTATTGGCAGTCAAATAATGGAACAGTTGTTTGAAAGTGAACAGATAATAACAAACTGACAATAAATGATCCTGACTAAGGGTGAATGCAGATGGCCGGGTCAGAATCCGACTGCGAGATTCTCAGCACGGGATGCGACCCGTGCTCCTGTAGTGACCCGCGACTTACTGTGTATTTACTCTGCGGATGTGCCAGCAGGCGCACAGCTGCACATGCGCAGAGCCGGCGCGTCAGCAATGATGCAGTAGCACAAGCCTCTGCGAGGCTCGCACAGAAATAGGGCATGCCACAATTTTGTTAATCGCCCAAGACTTTGTAGTGGCACAAAATCACGATATCGCCGCCAGAAACCACAGTGATATCACACAGAAAACAAATGCATTATTGCTGCGATCTTCTCACAGTGATATTGCTGTCTCCCGTGTGAAAGGTTTAAAAGTCTGTGCTTACTATCCTCCTAGTAGTAGATATGGATAGTGGGTGCATATAATGACCTTAATATGGGGCTATGTTCCCATATGCTATTCCCGCTAATGACCTGGTAATGAATTACACTGATGTTAGTAGGAGCCATTGCTCATTGCTGCCTAGGCCAGGGGAGATTAATCTCTTATTCCTCTGACAGGCAGTGAAGGGGGAGGAGGTGAAGAACTGTCAGAGGTTCTTCTCCAATTGTGGGAGCGGGGTATTGCTGTCAAAGATCCCTCTCTTGCATGTCAGTCATCTCCACCCTGTCTGCTGTTGGGTCTGTCGTCTTACGCTGTCACTCTTCGCATCTTAAGTCCCAATCCTTCTTGTCTTCTTTCATTGTGACTCTATCCTTCTATTGTTGTGGCTCTGCTCATCTTGCTCTTACTGTCGCTGTCACTTTTCTTACCCCCATAGTGACTACCCATATCTGTTTCCATATCCTGGGTGTCAGGGCTTTATTCTACAGGGCTGTAAAAACACACTGACCCTGCAGAGTAACGCCTGGGGTCTGTGTATGTCACAGCTCCCTGCTATCAGATGCCGGAGGTAGCTGTCATGGGGGCTGTGGCGTGTGACTCGTGGTCATGCATTCACCATTATGCGATGGTTCTTATGCTGACGAACAATACCCTCACAATTCTTCTTTGCTGTTGGCTCATGTTTAAGCTCAAAATTTTGTAAATACTCAAAAGCTAAATAATTCCTTCCAAAAGACGTAGCAGATGGTGCCCCTCAGAGGAAGGAAAAAGTTCCAGCAGTCATCCACTTTCAAGATGCAGAGTGATGTTTTATTTAACCCTTTGACGCTATAGGACGTAGAGTTACATCCTACAGCATTGGGGTATGTATGAAGGGAGATACAACTTGGGCGCCAGCTGTTTTTTACCGCCGGCAACAGCCCCGAAGCTGTTAACCCTTTAAATCCCCCGACCGATTTTTGGAGGTCCTGTACGGCCCCTTGCGATGAGATCGCAGGAAGCTGTGTGGGTGTCATAGCAGCAGGAGGCCTTCTGAAAGGCCCCAGGGCTGTCATAGCAGAATGCCTATCAAGCCATGCCCGATCGCAGTGTGATGTAATACTATGGCCATCATGGTAGTTCTGCAGAAACTGTTTGGGTAAGAATACAAGGAGAGAACAAAAGAAAAGGACACCATTATAGGCATTTACTATAGGACGCCTGGACAAGCAGAAGATATTGATAAACTCTTTCTACATCTCAAAAAAGCATTACATAGTGATTATGGGAGATTTTACCTATCCAGACATTTGCTGGGAATCTCTCTCAGGTACAAGTAATGAATCCCACAAATTCTTATCCGCTCTTGCTGACAACTTTATCTTCAAAAAGGTCAAAGAGAAAACAAGGGGATTTGCTATCTTGGACCTAATTCTTACCAACATGGAGGAAATGGTTAAGGAAGTAAGGGTGGCTGGGACCTTAGTAGGCAGTGATCATACTATCCTTGAATTTTGGATAAAAAGGGGAGGAAGACCTGAGAAAACTCAGACCTTAAGGTTGGATTTTAGAAAGGCAGATTTTAATGAACTCAAAAAAGCGGGTATCAAGAATCCAATGGCTGGATGTTCTGATGGGCAGAAATGTCTTAGAAGGTAGGGAAATATTGCAAAATGAGATTCTCAAAGCACAATTGTTAAAGGGGTTCTGTAAGGGAAAAAAAAAAATAAAATTATACTCACCTGTGCCTTGCCGGGCCATTAACTAGGAAACTGCCGCTCTTCTCCAGTCCCTCCTGCAGCCTTTCTATCGCACGGCAGAAATTGGCAAAGTGCCAGCTTCCACCGCTGCTTTAACCACTGCCGGACGGCAAGTACTGCCACCCGGGTCAGTGGTCAACGCGTTACAAGTGACGCATTGCCCACTGATTGGCCTGACCATGTCTAACTTCTGAAGTCCTCAGAGAGTTAACAGCGAGTGCTCATGCACCCCCCTTCCCAGCGTGCTTGCGCACTTGCCGTCAACTCTTCGGGGATGTCAGATGCGGCCAGCGCAGGAGCCACTGGAAGACGACCCCTCACGCGACACCTAAACAACAGAGGGAAGAAATACTCTGGGATTTGGTGAGTTTACTTTTTTTTTTTAACCCTTTTCTTTTCACAGATTAAACTCTACAGGGATGCAGGGCAGGATGCAGCAGTGTATACATTTTTTTATTTTCCTGACAGAACGCCTTTAACAATCCCTAAAAGAAAGAAGAATGGGAAAAATTTAAAAAGACCAGGATGGATGAACACAGATCTTGCACATGTTAAAAAGGAAGAAAAATATGTTTATCAAATGAAAAAAGGGGGAGAATATCTAAAGAAGAATATAATGCGGTCTGCAGAAACTGTAGAAAAGCTAAAGCTACTAATGAATTGAGGCTTGCAACAGAGGCCAAAAGCAATAAAAGGATTTCGGGGGGGGGGGGGGGGTGTATGTCAAAAGCAAAAGAAAAGTCAAAGATGCTACTGGATGCTTACAGGATGAAAATGGTGAATTGGTTAACAACGATGCTGAGAAGGCCGAACTTTTAAATTCTTATTTTGTATCTGTTTTCTCTCAGAAAGCAGATGGAACATCAACTGGTCTTCCCTGTGCTATTGGGAGAATAAAAGAATGCAGACCATCTATAAGCCGAGAGATGGCGAGGGAACACTTAGCTAACTTAAATGAATTCAAGCCTCAAGGTCCAGATGAATTATATCCTAGGATACTAAAGGAAGCAGCAGAGGTAATTGCTGAACCACATGCCATAATCTTTGAACATTCCTGGAGGACACAAGTCCCAGAAGATTGGAAGAGGGCAAATGTTGCCCCTATCTTCAAAAAAGGGAAGAAGGTGGATCCAGGAAACCACAGGCCCGTGAGCCTGACTTATATACTGGTAAAAGATCTTTGAACGGATTATTAAACAGTATGTATGCAAGTATTTGGATAAAAATGGAGTAATTAACCAGAGCTAGCATAGGTTTGTAATAAACAAGTCATGCCAGACGAATCTAATTTCCTTCTATGACAGAATCACTGATTCGGTTGATCAGGGAAATGCGCTGGATATAGTATATCTTGACTTTGGTAAAGCATTTGACAAAGTATCTCATACCATACTTATTGAAAAAAATGACCAAATATGGGATTGACAAGGCAACTGTTAGGTGGATTCACAACTGGCTGAGTGATCGTACTCAAAGAGTGGTCATAAATGGCTGCACATCTAAGTGGAAGAATGTATCAAGTGGGGTACCACAAGGCTCTGTCCTAGGCCAAGTGTTGTTCAACCTTTCTATAAATGATCTGGAGGAGGGAATTGATGGGAAACTGATGCAGATGACACAAAGCTAGGAGGGATAGCTAATAGAGATGAGCGAACTTACTTGTTTAGGGCGTTTTTGCACTCAAGCACCGCTTTTTCGAGTAACCGACTACTCAGGTGAAAAGATTCGGGGGGCGCCGGGGGTTGCAGAGGGGAGTGGGGGAGAGAGGGAGCTCCCCCCTGTTCCCTACTGCTACCCCCCACTCCACCACGCCGCCCCCCGAATCTTTTCATCCGAGTAGTCAGTTACTCGGAAAAAGCGATGCTCAAGTGCAAAAACGCCCTAAACGAGTAAGTTCGCTCATCTCTAATAGCTAACAATAGGGAAGGGCGAGAGAGAGAATTCAAAAAGATCTAGAAAAGGTTGATCAGTGGGTGGAGACTAACAGAATGGTATTTAACAAGAAGAAAAGCAAAGTCCTACATCTGGGCATGAAAAAAAGCACATACAAAATGGGGGGAATTGGGCTAAGCAGCAGCACACGTGAAAAAGACTTGGGTATACTAATAGATCATAGACTGAAAATGAGTCAACAATGTGATGCAGCAGCCAAAAAGGCAAACACAAATCTGGGATGTATTAAGAGAAGCATAGAGTCTAGATCACTTGAGATAATTATGCCCCTCTACTCTTCCTTAGTCAGACCTCATCTGGAATACTGTGTCAAGTTCTTGGCACCCCATTTAAAAAAAAAACATTGACAAACTAGAGCAAGTTTAGAGAAGAGTTACCAAGATGGTGAGTAGTCTGCAAATCATGTCCTATGAGGAATGGCTAAAGGATCTGGAAATGTTTCGTTTGCAAAAACGAAGGCTGAGAGGAGACTTAATAGCTGTCTACAAGTATCTGAAGGGCTGTCACAGTGCAGAGGGTTCAGCCCTACTCTCATTTGCATAAGGAAAAACTAGAAGCAATGGGATGAAACTGAAAGGGAGGAGACACAAATTAAATATTTTAAAAAAACTTTATGACAGTGAGGGTGATCAATGAGTGAAACCGGTTACTATAGGAGGTGGTGAGTTCTGCTTCGATGGAAGTGTTCAAACAAAGGCTGGACAAATATCTGTCTGGGATGATTTAGTGAATCCTGCACGGAGCAAAGGGTTGGACCCGATGACCCTGGAGGTCCCCTCCAACTCTACCATTCTATGAAGAAAAAAATTCAATAAAAAGCGATCAAAAAGACGTATGTAATCCAAAATGGTACCAATGCAAACTACAGGACGTCCCGCAAAAAATGAGCCCTTGCTCAACTATGTTGAAGGAAAAATAGTTATTGCAATAAGATGGTGACAGAAAATAATTTAAAAAAATTAAATAACCTTGAAAAAAAATAAAAGCAGTACAGCAAAAAAACTATGTTTGGTATTGTGGTAATCGTACTGACGCATAGAATAAAGTTATGTAATTTTTGTTGCAATTTGTGCGACATAGAAACAAGAATCACCGAAAGATGACAGAATTTCATTTTTTTTTAAATTTAACACTTACAATTTTTAAAAGCTTTTCAGTGCATTATATAGTACCATTAAGAATTACAACTCGAACCCTCAGACATCTATCTTGATGGATAATAAAAAAAACAAACGATTTTTTAAAAGGGTAAAGGACAAACCGAAAATGAAAAAAAGGGGGGCCATGTCCTTAAGGGGTTAAAGAGTATCTGCAGCTTTCACAAACTTTTCACATGTCAATAGTTGGGCTCCGCCTGATGAGACCCAGCTGGCCGCTAGGAGGGGCTGCTGCCCTAACCACAGTGCTGGGGCCCTTCCACTGACTTCGCTGGTTTCCGGCTTCTCCGACAGCTGCAGATGGCCACAAAGAGATGTATAGAAAGCTCTTATAGACCTCCATGCAGCCGTCTCCTTGCACAGTGCCTCTCCTATGTGAGCGGGGAGCGTTGACACGCAACCAAATGCCACGATCAATCAATAGTTTTTATACTGACTACAAGTCACCGACACACAACCGCGAACGAGTAGTGAGCGATAATCATTACGTGTAAACGGGCCATCAGCCCCCATTTTTATCTGCGCCTGCATGTCCGATGGCACTGAATGACAAAAATACTGGAAGCGCGGGACGAAGCAGATCAGACTGGCTGTTACATGCTACGTCCGGCTCCGGTATTCTCACTGATGAAGTAGTGCAGAATGCTGTGCTGGAGGCTCTGAACCGGAGATACAGGGGTGGAGGGGCCTTGCACTGTACTACTATCTACTCCCTGCCCCCCGCTCTGCAATTATGCTGGTTCTCGGTGGTATTAGGGAGCAGGACGGTAGTCTGCCGTCCATTGCAGTGAACCGCCACGAACTGCAGGGACAACCATTCACAAGCCCCGCAGACACAGCGGCTCCCGGACGCTCAGAGGCCCGACAGAACTGCCCCGCTGCCACAGCTGCTCTTGGCAGCTCAGAAGCCCCTGACAGAACTGCCCCGGTGGTTCCCGGCCACTCAGAGGCCCCCTGACAAAACTAACTGCCCTGCAGACACAGTGGCTCCCAGCCATTTAGAGGCACCTGACAGAGCTAACTGCCCCGGCGGCTCCTGGCCGCTTAGAGGCCCTTGACAGAATTAACAGCCCCGGCGGCTCTCGGCCACTCAGAGGACCCTAACAGAACTGCAGCGGCGGCTCCCAACCACTCAGAGGTTCCCGGCCACTCAAGAGGCCCCTAACAAAGCTAACAGCCCCGGCGGCTCCCACAGCTCCCGGCCGCTCAGAGGCCCCTGGCAGAACAAACTGTTCAGGCAGCGCCCAGACACTTGGAGGCCCCTGACAGAGCCAACTGCCCCGCAGACACGGCAGCTCCCAGCCGCTCAAAGGCCCCTGACAGAACTAACAGCTGCCGCAGCTAAGAGGCCCCTGACAGAACTAACAGCCCCAACTGCCCCGGCGGCTCCCAGCCACTCAGAGGCCCCTGACAGAACTGCCCGGGCGGCTCCCAGCCACTCAGAGGCCCCTGACAGAACTGCCCCGGCGGCTCCCAGCCACTCAGAGGCCCCTGACAGAACTGCCCCGGCGGCTCCCAGCCACTCAGAGGCCCCTGACAGAACTGCCCCGGCGGCTCCCAGCCACTCAGAGGCCCCTGACAGAACTGCCCCGGCGGCTCCCAGCCACTCAGAGGCCCCTGACAGAACTGCCCCGGCGGCTCCCAGCCACTCAGAGGCCCCTGACAGAACTGCCCCGGCGGCTCCCAGCCACTCAGAGGCCCCTGACAGAACTGCCCCGGCGGCTCCCAGCCACTCAGAGGCCCCTGACAGAACTGCCCCGGCGGCTCCCAGCCACTCAGAGGCCCCTGACAGAACTGCCCCGGCGGCTCCCAGCCACTCAGAGGCCCCTGACAGAACTGCCCCGGCGGCTCCCAGCCACTCAGAGGCCCCTGACAGAACTGCCCCGGCGGCTCCCAGCCACTCAGAGGCCCCTGACAGAACTGCCCCGGCGGCTCCCAGCCACTCAGAGGCCCCTGACAGAACTGCCCCGGCGGCTCCCAGCCACTCAGAGGCCCCTGACAGAACTGCCCCGGCGGCTCCCAGCCACTCAGAGGCCCCTGACAGAACTACGCCGGCGGCTCCCAGCCACTCAGAGGCCCCTGAGAGAACTGCCCCGCAGACATGGTGGCTCCCAGCCACTGAGAGGCCCCTGACAGAACTGCCCCGCAGACATGGTGGCTCCCAGCCACTGAGAGGCCCCGACAGAACTAACAGCCTCGACGGCTCAGAGGCCCCTGAGAGAACTGCCCCGGCCACTCAGAGGCCCGTGAGAGAACTGCCCTGGTGGCTCCTTTCCGCTCAGAGGCCCCTGAGACAACTAACTGCCCCGCAGACATGGCTGCTCCCGGCTACTCAGAAGCCCCTGACAGAACTAACTGCCCCGCAGACATGGCTGCTCCCGGCTACTCAGAGGCCCCTGACAGAACTAACTGCCCCGCAGACATGGCGGCTCTCAGCCACTGAGGGGCCCCCGACAGAACTAACAGCCCCAACTGCTCAGAGGCCCCTGAGAGAACTGCCCCGGCCAGTCAGAGGCCCTAAGAGAACTGCCCTGGTGTCTCCTGTCCGCTCAGAGGCCCCTGACAGAACTGCCCCGCAGACATGGCGGCTCCCAGCTACTCAGAGGCCCCTGACAGAACTAACAGCCCCGCAGACATGGCGGCTCCCGGCTACTCAGAGGCCCCTGACAGAACTAACTGCCCCGCAGACATGGAGGCTCCGGGCTACTCAGAGGCCCCTGACAGAACTAACTGCCCCGCAGACATGGCGGCTCCCCAGCCACTGAGAGGCCCCTGACAGAACTAACAGCCCCGAGGGCTCAGAGGCCCCTGAGAGAACTGCCCCAGCCACTCAGAGGCCCGAGAGAACTGCCCTGGTGGCTCCTGCCCGCTCAGAGGCCCCTGACAGAACTAACTGCCCCACAGACATGGCTGATCCCGGCTACTGAGAGGCCCCTGACAGAACTAACTGCCCCGCAGACATGGCTGCTCCCGGCTACTGAGAGGCCCCTGAAAGAACTAACTGCCCCGCAGACGTGGAGGCTCCCGGCTACTCAAGAGGCCCCTGACAGAACTAACTGCCCCGCAGACATGGCGGCTCCCAGCCACTGAGAGGCCCCTGAAAGAACTAACTGCCCCGCAGACGTGGCGGCTCCCGGCTACTCAAGAGGCCCCTGACAGAACTAACTGCCCCGCAGACATGGCGGCTCCCAGCCACTGAGAGGCCCCCAACAGAACTAACAGCCCTGAGGGCTCAGAGGCCCCTGAGAGAACTGCCCCGGACACTCAGAGGCCCCTGAGAGAACTGCCCCGATGGCTCCTGTCCGCTCAGAGGCCCCTGACAGAACTAACTGCCCCGCAGACATGGCTGCTCCCGGCTACTCAGAGGCCCCTGACAGAACTAACAGCCCCGAGGGGTCAGAGGCCCCTAAGAGAACTGCTCCGGACACTCAGAGGCCCCTGAGAGTACTGCCCTGGTGGCTCCTGCCCGCTCAGAGGCCCCTGACAGAACTAACTGGAGGCTCTGAACCGGAGATACAGGGGTGGAGGGGCCTTGCACTGTACTACTATCTACTCCCTGCCCCCCGCTCTGCAATCATGCTGGTTCTCGGTGGTATTAGGGAGCAGGACGGTAGTCTGCCGTCCATTGCAGGGAACCGCCACGAACTGCGGGGACAACCATTCACAAGCCCCGCAAACACAGCGGCTCCCAGACGCTCAGAGGCCCCTGACAGAACTGCCCCGCAGCCCCAGCTGCTCTTGGCAGCTCAGAAGCCCCTGACAGAACTGCCCCGGTGGTTCCCAGCCACTCAGAGGCCCCCTGACAAAACTAACTGCCCTGCAGACACGGTGGCTCCCAGCCAGCTAACTGCCCCGGCGGCTCCTGGCTGTTTAGAGGCCCCTGACAGAAAATTACAGCCCCGGCGGCTCTCGGCCACTCAGAGGACCCTAACAGAACTGCACTGGCGGCTCCCAACCACTCAGAGGCCCCTAAACAAAGCTAACAGCCCCGGCGGCTCCCACAGCTCCCAGCCGCTCATAGGCCCCTGACAGAACTAACTGTTCAGGCAGCTCCCGGACACTTAGAGGCCCCTGACAGAGCTAACTGGCCCGCAGACACGGCAGCTCCCAGCCGCTCAAAGGCCTCTGACAGAACTAACAGCTGCGGCGGCTAAGAGGCCCCTGACAGAACTAATAGCCCCAGCTGCTCCCGGCCGCTCAGAAGCCACTGACAGAACAGCCCCGGCGGCGTCTGCCCGCCCAGAGGCCCCTGACAGAACTGCCCTGGTGGCTCCCGCCCAGAGGCCCCTGACAGAACTAACTGCCCCGCAGACATGGCGGCTCCCAGCCACTGAGGGGCCCCCGACAGAACTAACAGCCCCGAGGGCTCAGAGGCCCCTGAGAGAACTGCCCTGGTGGCTCCTGCCCGCTCAGTGGCCCCTAACAGAACTAACTGCCCCGCAGACATGGCGGCTCCTGGCTACTCAGAGGCGCCCGACAGAACTAACAGCCCCAATGGCTCAGAGGCCACTGACTGGACTGCCCCGGCCACTCAGAGGCCCCTGAGAGAACTGCCCCGGTGCCTCCCGGACACTCAGAGGCCCCTGACAGAACTAACTGCCCCGCAGACATGGCTGCTTCCAGGCTACTCAGAGGCCGCCGACAGAAATAACAGCCCCGACGGCTCAGAGGCCACTGACAGGACTGCACCGGCCACTCAGAGGCCCCTAACAGAACTAACTGCCCCGCTTACATGGCGGCTCCCGGCTACTCAGAGGCCCCTAACAGAACTAAGTGCCCCGCTGACATGGCGGCTTCCAGCCACTGAGAGGCCCCCAACAGAACTAACAGCCCCGATGGCTCAGAGGCCCCTGAGAGAACTGCCCCGGCCACTCAGAGGTCCGTGAGAGAACTGCCCTGGTGGCTCCTGTCTGCTCAGAGGCCCCTGACAGAACTAACTGCCCCGATGACATGGCGGCTTCCAGCCACTGAGAGGCCCCCGACAGAACTAACAGCCCCGACGGCTCAGAGGCCCCTGAGAGAACTGCCCTGGTGGCTCCTGCCCGCTCAAAGGCCCCTGAAAGAACTAACTGCCCCGCAGACATGGCAACTCCCGGCTACTCAGAGGCCCCTGACAGAACTAACTGCCCCGCAGACATGGCTGCTCCCGGCTACTGAGAGGCCCCTGACAGAACTAACTGCCCCGCAGACATGGCTGCTTCCGGCTACTCAGAGGCCCCTGACAGAACTAACTGCCCCACAGACATGGCTGCTCCCGGCTACTCAGAGGCCTCTGACAGAACTAACTGCCCCACAGACATGGCGGCTCCCGGCTACTCAGAGGCCCCTGACAGAACTAACTGCCCCTCAGACATGGCTGCTCCCGGCTACTGAGAGGCCCCTGACAGAACTAACTGCCCCGCAGATATGGTTGCTCCCGGCTACTCAGAGGCCCCTGACAGAACTAACTGCCCCGCAGACATGGCGGCTCCCGGCTACTGAGAGGCCCCTGACAGAACTAACTGCCCCTTAGACATGGCTGCTCCCGGCTACTGAGAGGCCCCTGACAGAACTAACTGCCCCGCAGATATGGTTGCTCCCGGCTACTCAGAGGCCCCTGACAGAACTAACTGCCCCGCAGACATGGCGGCTCCCGGCTACTGAGAGGCCCCTGACAGAACTAACTGCCCCTTAGACATGGCTGCTCCCGGATACTCAGAGGCCCCTGACAGAACTAACTGCCCCGCAGACATGGCTGCTCCCGGCTACTCAGAGGCCCCTGACAGAACTAACTGCCCCGCAGACATGGCGGCTCCCGGCTACTCAGAGGCCCCTGACAGAACTAACTGCCCCTCAGACATGGCTGCTCCCGGCTACTGAGAGGCCCCTGACAGAACTAACTGCCCCACAGATATGGTTGCTCCCGGCTACTCAGAGGCCCCTGACAGAACTAACTGCCCCGCAGACATGGCTGCTCCCGGCTACTGAGAGGCCCCTGACAGAACTAACTGCCCCTTAGACATGGCTGCTCCCGGATACTCAGAGGCCCCTGACAGAACTAACTGCCCCGCAGACATGGCTGCTCCCGGCTACTCAGAGGCCCCTGACAGAACTAACTGCCCCGCAGACATGGCGGCTCCCGGCTACTCAGAGGCCTCTGACAGAACTAACTGCCCCGCAGACATGGCGGCTCCCAGCTACTCAGAGGCCCCTGACAGAACTAACTGCCCCGCAGACATGGCAGCTCCCGGCTACTCAGAGGCCCCTGACAGAACTAACTGCCCCGCAGACATGGCGGCTCCCGGCTACTCAGAGGCCCCTGACAGAACTAACTGCCCCGCAGACATGGCGGCTCCCGGCTACTCAGAGGCCCCTGACAGTACTAACTGCCCCGCAGACATGGCGGCTGCCGGCTACTCAGAGGCCCCTGACAGAACTAACTTCCCCGCAGACATGGCGGCTTCAAGCCACTGAGAGGCCCCCGACAGAACTAACAGCCCGGAGGGCTCAGAGGCCCCTGAGAGAACTACCCCGGACACTCAGAGGCCCCTGAGAGAACTGCCCTGGTGGCTCCTGCCCGCTCAGAGGCCCCTAACAGAACTAACTGCCCGCAGACATGGCGGCTCCTGGCTACTCAGAGGCCCCCGACAGAACTAACAGCCCCAATGGCTCAGAGGCCACTGACTGGACTGCCCCGGCCACTCAGAGGCCCCTAACAGAACTAACTGCCCCGCTGACATGGCGGCTTCCAGCCACTGAGAGGCCCCCGACAGAACTAACAGCCCCGACGGCTCAGAGGCCCCTGAGAGAACTACCCTGGTGGCTCCTGCCCGCTCAAAGGCCCCTGACAGAACTAACTGCCCCGCAGACATGGCTGCTCCCGGCTACTGAGAGGCCCCTGACAGAACTAACTGCCCCGCAGACATGGCTGCTCCCGGCTACTGAGAGGCCCCTGACAGAACTAACTGCCCCGCAGACATGGCTGCTCCTGGCTACTGAGAGGCCCCTGACAGAACTAACTGCTCCGCAGACATGGCTGCTCCCGGCTACTGAGAGGCCCCTGACAGAACTAACTGCTCCGCAGACATGGCGGCTCCCGGCTACTCAGAGGCCCCTGACAGAACTAACTGCCCCGCAGACATGGCGGCTCCCGGCTACTCAGAGGCCCCTGACAGAACTTACTGCCCCACAGACATGGCTGCTCCCGGCTACTCAGAAGCCCCTGACAGAACTAACTGCCCCACAGACATGGCGGCTCCTGGCTACTCAGAAGCCCCCTACAGAACTAACAGCCCCAATGGCTCAGAGGCCCCTGACTGGACTGCCCCGGCCACTCAGAGGCCCCTGACAGAACTAAGTGCCCCGCAGACATGGCTGCTTCCAGGCTACTCAGAGGCCCCCGACAGAAATAACAGCCCCGACGGCTCAGAGGCCACTGACAGGACTGCACCGGCCACTCAGAGGCCCCTGACAGAACTAAGTGCCTCGCAGACATGGCGGCTCTCAGCCACTTGAGGCCCCTGACAGGACTAACTGCCCCGCAGACACAGCGGCGCTCCCAGCCACTCAGCGGCTCAGCAGAACACAATAACCTCGCAGGGCAAGAAATCACTTCTGTGAGGAAAAAGGTGGGAGGAGCAGAAGACGGGAATGTGGGGGCGGGACCCTGCAGTCACTATGGAAATTACAGAGCTCCCGGCGATTGGTCAGACCGGATGTCAATCACACCACCCCTGCCTATCCAGTGGCTTTGTGTCCCCCTTCTTTCTCCACCGTCCTTCCTGACAGGAAGCTCCGCCTGCCGTACCCTTCGGATTGGTTAGATTCAAGGTGGTACATTCCGGTATCCCGGCTGTGGAACCTGCAGGCGGAGTGTTCCATTAAGGAAAGAAGGGTGTTCGGGCCTAAGCCGGGCTTGCGAAGCTTCGCTGGATCCGTGCTTTTCTTTTCTGGTTGTGCCGAGCAGGGTGCAAGAGCAGGAGGCCATAGAGGCGGAGGATGAGGCCGTAGGCACCCTGAAGACCCTAGGAGGAAGAAAGCCGACCTGAAGCTAGAGACATGGACAGTCAGGTACTGAAAGAGAAAGGGAGGTACTGAGGTGAAAGTAGGCAGTAAGCAGCAGCCTCCCCCCGGAGCTCCTCTCACGGTGTGCCCGCAGCTCCATGCTGGCTCACACGGAACAAAGAGCTCCTTCAGCAGAAGCTTCCCACTAATAAGAAAGCTTTACTGAGTGCTGTCAGCAGGGCAGGAGACAATGAGGAGCAGGTAGAAGAAGACAGGACAGAAGTGGCAGCGCAGCGGCAAACGGCGGTGGTACCTGGAGAGGCGGGGGACAGGTGACGGAACTCAAGGTGACAGAACTCAGAGCGGGACAGGTGCCGGAACCCGGAGGGGTAGCTGGACAGGTGCCGGAACCCAGAGCGGGACAGGCGACGGAACCCGGAGGGGTAGCGGGACAGGTGCCGGAACCCGGAGCGGGACAGGTGACGGAACCCGGAGGGGCGCTGGACAGGTGACGGAACCCGGAGGGGCGCGGGACAGGCGACGGAACCCGGAGGGGCGCTGGACAGGTGACGGAACCCAGAACAAGACGGGCGACGGAACCCGGAGGGGCGCGGGACGGGCGACGGAACCCGGAGGGGCGCGGGACGGGCGACGGAACCCAGAGGGGGCGCGGGACGGGCGACGGAACCTGCACAGGACGGGCAACAGAACCTAGAGGGGACGTGAGACAGGTGACAGTAGCAGTGCAGGACAGCGATAGAGCCAGTCGACAGAATCCAAAGACAACGGAGGACTAGCGAAAGAGACGAGCGACAGAACCTTAAGGGGCGCGGGACAGGTGACAGCCCAGAGCGGGTATGAGATGGACGACAGAACCAGTGCAGGACAGGCGATGGGTAACAGGAACAGGTAACGGAACCCGGAGGGGACGCGGGACAGGTGACGGAACCCGGAGGGAACGCGGGACAGGTGACGGAACCTGGAGGGGGACAGAACCCATAGGGGATATGAGACAGGTGACAGTACCAGTGAAGGACAGCGATGGTGACAGAACCCAAAGATGGCAGGGGACAGGCGACGGAATCTGAAGGGGGTGCGGGACAGCTGACAGTACTGGCACGGGACAGGTGACAGCCCAGAGTGGGCATGAGATGGGTGACAACCAGTGCAGGACAGGTGACAGAACCTGGAGGGGGCACGAGATGGGCGACAGAACCAGTGCAGGACAGGCGATAGAGACGGGCAACAGAGACAGGGGACGGAACCCGGAGGGGATGTGGGAGGGGAAGCAACCAACACAGGACGAGCAACAGAACCCAGAGGGGACGTGAGACAGGTGACAGTACCAGTGAAGAACAGCGATAGAGACAGGTGACAGAACTCGAAAATGGCAGGAGACAGGCGACAGAACTCGAAGACGGCAGGGGACAAGCGACAGAACCTGGAGGGGGCATTGGAAAGCGGACCGTAACGGCACAGAACAGCTGACAGTACAAGCATGGGACAGCTGACAGCCTGGGGGGCGGGGGGGAGGGCATGGGATAGCTGACAGTACCGGCACAGAACAGCTGACAGTACCAGCATGGGACAAGTGACAGCCTGGAGTGGGCAGAAGTTGGGTGACAGAACCCAGAGGGGGCGTGAGATGGGCAATGGGGACGGGCGACAGAGCCAGTGAAGGACGGGCGATGGGGACGGGCGACAGAGCCAGTGAAAGATGGGCGACAGAGCCAGTGAAGGACGGGCGATGGGGACAGGCGACAGAACCCAGAAGGACTGGCGACAGATCCGGTGCAGGACAGGTGACCAGAGACGGGCAACCGAACCTGGAGAAATAGGCGACAGAACCCTTCGGGGCTCAGGCTATACCTGATAGATTTGAAGGCCAGTTAGGAAGAAACGGAGGAGAATAAAACGACACTTGGGAAGGAATTCTTTCCCACAAGGCGGCCACTTTGGCCTTATTGGGATTTTTTTGTCTTCCTCTGGACCAACAAGGGGGGTGGAAACTAGCTGAACTAGACGGACCTTGTCTCCCTTCAGCCTAACATACTATGTTACTATGACAGGCAGCAGTACATGGAGGAAGAGAGGGATGTGCGGCAAGTACACAGAGAGACAGTCGTGTGTTGAGAGACAGTGTCAGAAGAGAGACCTACTGCGATAATGAATGAGAATTGTAAAGAACACCTAGACTGAGGCATAAATGGAGCCAGAGGAGAAAGACAAAATGGGACAGGCGTGGGGCGCTGACGAGACAAGCGGTAGAGTGATGACGGCACACAGGACAAGCTGTCGAGTGCTGACGGGGCAGGCGATAGGGCTCTGACGACACACGGGGTAGGCGGTAGGGCTCTGACGGCACACAGGGCAAGCTGTCGAGTGCTGACAGGGCAGGCGATAGGGCTCTGACGACACGGGGCAGGCGGTAGGATGAGGGAGGAGCAGTCAGTATGCTGGGGGAGTCTAGGGCTGGCAGCATGACACTGAACAGGCTGAATAGAGTGCGAACAGGATAGGTAGCAGGTGAAAACATCAGATATGGGGCACAAGGAGAAGAATGGTACATGGGGCGTGTTAGATAAAAATGGTCGCGCACTTGGTAATAATGGAACTAGAGAAGGGAGACTAAGAGCAGTAGAAGTGATCGCTAACAGAACTGGACGACTCCAGGACAGTATGGGACATGCTGTAAGGAGCAGGCCAGGCAGAAGTGAGCGAACGGGACGCCCTCCAGTAAAAATACAACACAGGCCAGATGCAGGTGAGGGAATGGCTCGATAACAGCAGCGAGAGAGCCGGCCGCTCTGTGTAGTCAATCACTGAAACGTAAAACATTTACTAGGTGTAAGTAGGGCGGACCGCAGGAAAACATAACATGGAAGGCTGGTGACTGCGTGTTATGCTAGTTGGATGAATGCAAGCATTAATGTCACAGTTTGCAGAATCAAACGAGGTACATAAGACATGTCTCCATATTATTTATCACCTATGGATCCTATTAATAAATGTGGTGACAACCTGCCTTCCCGGAGTAATTTACTTCTGAAGTCGCTATAGGGCAGGGGTGCCCAACTGTTTCTGGTCTGAAGGCCATTTTGTCATATTGAATCCCCCACTAGGTATTACCATCTGAGGCATTATAGCCTTTCACAAGCATATTCCCTGAACGGCTGATCGATACCGCTTCTACAACTCCCACCTATAGGGAGGATGGAGGTCGTCTTCTTCCCCACTTCAGAAAGGAGGAGGCTACAGATGCACACATGTCCACCTAGAGAGGGCTTGTACCGGAATATCAAGCTATCCTCTGTCCACAGGACATCCATAGGATAGGGGATAACATGCTGATCGGTGGGATCTGACTGCTGTGATCCCTGCCGATACGGAGAACGGGACTCCCATTCTATCTAGAACGCTGGCTGAGCATGTGCGGTCAGCACTCCATTCATTTCAGTGGGCGTGATGGAAATACCCGATGGGGACACCGCTTGGGCACTTGGCAGTCCCATTGAAAGTGAAGGGAGTACTAATGCACTTGCACGGCCAGCTCTGCATTCAGTCTCCTCCTCTCCTGTAGGGGGTGCAGTAACCCCTCAATGAAGAGGACGAGAGACACAAGAGAGACCCTCAACGGTAAGACTCCCACCGATCAGAAGGTTATCGCCTATACTGTGGATATTCTGGTACAACCCCAGTAACTCGTATAGTCCTCTCTGGAGTACTTGACCATCTCGGCTCCAGGACTGTGTGCTATTCCTCCTCTCTGACATGGAAGCTATATGTGAGCAGATAGCACACACGCTTTACTGTGCCTGAGGGCCACACAGAGGGGCATTGTGGGCACTCCTGCTATAGGGAAAGTGCCCAGCTGTGCAGTGAAGAGGTGAAGGTGGGTCAGCAGACAAGTTTAAAGTTATTTTCTTTCAATTAAAGCTTTTTAGAATGAAGAAATGGGAGAAAAATCATTAAAAAAATCAGAGGGTCTTAACAATGGAAGAGCTCACAGAGTTTTAACAAGTGCTTTTTTTCATATTTCTGTACCCACTGGCAAAGTGCCTACTAAAATAAGTGGATGCCCTTGCCATACATCACTTCTCTAGTGGCAAAAGCTGCACTGGAATTGAGCTGGAATTTTGGTTATTGGAGTAATTGTCATTTAGGGGGCTGACACTTCAGATTTCCATTACCCCCGAGTAGATCTGAGTCGGTAAAAACTGAGGTCACATGACCGTCTGAGGAGGAGGCGGCCAAGAGTCTCAGATAGAAAGGAAGAACTAGCCAAGATAACAGTAGCCCACTTCTATATACTGGGTGGAGAGCTGCATCGTGAAAGAGAAAAAAGTCGCAGGAGTGTCCCTTTAACTAAGAACAGCATTTAGTTTTCAACGGCTACTTCTAGTATAGGAAGCACGAACCAGATTAGTTTACTGATGTCGCAGTGATTGACTCCCTTTTGAGGTTTTTGTTAAGGCTGGGTTCACACAGGGCAGATTTGCTGTGGAAATTCCGTCCGGAAGTTTGCCGTGGCAGATCCACCTGCGGCCGCTAATCCCGGGATTGGCCAGCCATGTGCACGAAATTTCTCAGAAATCTCGTCCACACGGGACAGTGAATCTGTTGCAGCAAAGCTGGCACTGCGGCGCGGATTCACCGTCCGCAGCATGTCTTTTTTTTTTTCTTTCCATAGAGGAGAGCGCGGCTGCAATGGAAAAGCGTGCGGCCAAGCCGCTCCAAGACCCGTGGCTAAGTGCCGCAGGTTTTGAGGCAGCACTTTCCTGGCAGAAATCTTGCATTTTTCCGCTGTGGCCAAACCGCGAGATTTCCTCCGGGAATACGCCGTGTGGGAACCCGGCCTAAATATAAGTGTTTTTGCATAGACTGATTTGGACTACAGCTAAGATGGAAGGAGAATTATCAAGTTAAATGACATTTTAAAACCTGACGAAGCCCCCACTAAAACAGATTCATATCGTCCTATATTCTTAATAAATTCAAGTATCTTGCTTGAAATGAAGCAAATCAAATGGACTAAAAGCCAGAATATTTCCTAGCGCTCTCCCATCAGGCCCATGCCCATGGCACAGACCCTGCATGTCCGCACCTCCTATGCCACCATATCCTGGAGTGCCTGTATATGCAGCCCGTGATGGAGCATGCCTCCGTATATAGCAATATCGTTACTTGTGCATTTAGTACATCATACTACTGCAAAACACAACCCCCTGCCAGCAGATCCGTGTCGGCATAGTAGAACCTCGGGGGGGTGTTGAGCCATCGAGGACCTAAAATGTGTCTGTAGTATACCCTTGTGAAGCCAGCATTATGTAGTGCCTGGCCCATTACAAGTCAGTAAGAGTTGAAGTAGATAACTAGATAATAACCAATAAGACCTGTCCATCGTGGATCCAGCGTGGACTGTGCGATATGGTGATGTCTGATGTATGCCGGCTACCGGGCCGCTAGTAATGATGTTCTGCTCCCTCCGCAGTGCACTGTTCAGGTGAAGCTGGAGCTGGGGCACCGCGCTCAACTGAGGAAGAAGCCGACTACTGATGGATTCACGCATGACTGGATGGTGTTTGTCCGCGGTCCCGAGCAGTGTGACATACAGCATTTTGTAGAGAAGGTTGTATTCAGGCTGCACGACAGCTTCCCTAGGCCGAAGCGGGGTGAGTGACCGCTATTATCGTGATGCCGCCTTCGTGTCCTTGCAACGAGCGTAATTCTTTACGAATGAACAGCTGTCTTTTCTTATCTGTTTCTGATTGGTCAGCTTTGTTACTGTTTTTTTCGATTGATGGGCCCAAAACCTGCAAATTCTACCTCATAAGCACCTATGAGAAACATATAGAATTCTTGTTTTGAATACTGATCCTGTGTGATCGCTACTTGGGATCAGGAGGGAATTTTTCCCTTTTGTGACAGATTGGTGAATGGACAACACATGTTTTTTTTCCCCGCATCCCTTCGTCCATATCCCTTCCTTTGGTTGAACTTCATGTCTTTTTTCAACCATACTACCTATGTAATTGTTTCAGCAGTTCAACCATCTCACAAGGAAGATGCGAATCCCTGTCGCTGCATGGGTTCCTTGGTGCATCAGTGTTCTCTCCACTAAAGAACACTCTCCTAGGAGCCTGTAGCGTAATCTGAGTCTCCCTGGGCCGGCTGATGTCTGTATTATGGCCCATGTACATTAAATTCTACTCATCTGATTCTTGGCAGCCGCACAACTTCCTCATGTGTATGGGGGGGGGGGCGTCACAACTTTCCCCTACATCATCTGTGTTTTGTATTTCAACACCTGATCCTTTTGTCCCATCTGGAGATAAGCCCCCACCAGAGCTGTCTGACTCCAGCTTACCTCCTTCTCCTTGTGTGATATACCACAAACACTCGGACGAACCAAACGTCCATTTGTTTGGGGAGTTGGAGGAAATGGCTGTGGACCTGACTAGTATTTGTCTGACAGCTCTTGAAGGTGTATTAGAGCTCAGCAGTGTCTATTAGATGTTGTGGGCCGGTACGGGCTGGTAATGCACTCACTAGCACTGAGCTGCCCCTTTCACTCTCAGACGAAGGGTGTGCAATGTAGCTAGATAAGCATTTAACGGGCTGCAACTCATCTGTCTTCCCATGGGATAAAATAAGGGGACTAGATGGTTGCTTTAATATTCTGTAAGCGGCTCCTAGAAAATATGCAATGTATAGTAAAAAAAATCTAGGCTATTTTTGTGGATTTATACAATTTGCATTGTAATCCATATGAATACACAGATTGCCGTATTTTGCTTAGACAGTTGCCGTGTACTTGGCTTGTTCATGGGCTTGGGGCATGTTTGCCGAGTATTAAAGCGACCCTGCAGGCCTAGGGAAACAAAGATGGCCGAAGCAGCCTCTCTGACTGCCTGATGCCCCCTGTGTATTAGTATGCATCACTGGTCTAAGACGCTGCACCTGCTTTGGGCCGGCCAGTCGGCAGCATGTCGTGTCTTAGGCTCCTCTTATACGGAGCGGTAAACTGTTTGCACAAGTGAACGATGTCAGAGCTCGTTCGTTCAGACAGTTTATACAGGCAGATGAATCTTTTATGTTTTATCTGCTCACTTGTTTAGTCGATCACATTCGCTGTACGGATCGCTGTTTACATGCAGTGACGAGCAAGCAATTATTTTTATGCTGAAAAACGACAAATAAGAAGCGAATGAATTCTCGTGTGTCCTTCAGGCGTTGGCCGGGTTTATGGTGAGCAATTTTTGTTCAAACTTGCACAATCCAACAATTTTTGAACAATAATCATTCCATGTAAAAGGGCCCTCAGACTACCAACGCCTACTAGGCACAGTTTACTTCTGGTAGTCAGAAAAGCAGTTCGGCCATCTTTGTTTCTCCAGGCCCTGAAGGTCGCCTCTAACATTCATGAATGAAGGAAAGTTTGGTAAAAATGTTTAAATGCCCATTTACACTGAAAGATGATTGCTCAAAAGACAGTTTGAGTGACAGTTTTGAGCGATCATCTTTGCGTAACTCTTTAGGTAGCTAATTAGCTACTTAAGAGTTAAATGCAGGTGGAGCTGGACACCGGTGACCAGTCTGGGAACAGCAGCTGCTTTGTATATGCAAACAGCTGCTTTGTTTTCGGAGCTGTCAGCTGGTATCCCGCTGAACTGTCAGCGCCGAGAACAGCAGGAGCTGCTTTGTTCTCTGAGCTATCGCTGAGAGCTCAGAGCGGGATGCCAGCTGAAAGAATACTATCAGCTGGTATCCCACTGAGAACTCAGTGCACGGCGCTGATCAGGCTCATCGCTGACCTTTAGCTTGCTAAAAATCAGTGATGACTGAATCCTGCACGAAAAATCCACGATGGCTGCACGTTTAGACGCAACAGTTATTGCTCAAAAGGCGGCTTTTGAGTGAATTTTGAGTGATAATCGTCTAAATGGGCCTTACCCTGGCATTGTGTATACCATACAGTTTAACAAAGTCCTTTTCTGTTTGTTACCTTAATGTATAATATTGATCTTCTGAACTGTAAAGGGTTTGCTGCCCGGGGAATGTGTTGATTTATCGCTGTACAGTATATTATATACTAATTTGATCACATAGTTCTGTTTGCTTAGAGCCGTTACATTGAGAACATTTAAGACATTAAATGGAAGTCCTCTTTCTTCTGCCAAAAACCTCTGACAGCGACATACCTCTTCTCAGAAAAATGTATCGGGTGTTGAAATTCAGCATGCCCAATCCTTCCTTCCATCCTCTGTCAGCGTCGCCCCCACACATCTAAGAAAGTCCTTTGATTCCGCCTAAATTGGCAGGTTTAACCCACGTTTCTCTTGTATGTGTATGAGGGCCATAAAGCGAGCCTCCGGAGAAACAAAGATCGTCGCTTTGCTTCTCTGACTACCTGATGGTATACATCAGTAGTCCACGACCCTGCATGCTGATCTGACTGGTCAGCACGGCTCATGTGGGCAATATTGGTTAATAGAAGCACCTGTAGTATCTTAGACTAATGCTGTATACTAATATACAGTGTGCATCAGGCAGTCAGAGAAGCTGCGGTGGCCATCTTTGTTTCTCTCGGAAGGGCTGCTTTAAAGGTATTGTACAGGATAAAAAAATTGCTGCTTTCTTCGAAATCAGTGCCCTCCCCCTCCACAGGTTATGTGGGGTATTGCAGCTTTGTCCTGTTCACTTCAGTGAAGCTGAGCTGCAATACCAGACACTTGTGGTGCCTCCATGTTTTACTTATCCTGCACAAGCTCTTTTAAAGCATTCCTAACTTTTAACAATAGGCCTCTGTGCGTGTACATGAGAAATAACAGGATTTCTGGCCATTATATGATTGGTATGTAGCATTCTTCACCAGTTTTCCCCTATGCTGATTTCATCTCTAAGGCCTCATGCCCACGGCCGGGTCGGAATCCTGCTCCGAGAGTCACGCAGCGGGATGCGACCTGTGCCCCAGCATTGACCTCATACTTACCCGTCCAGCATCTTCTCCCTCCGCTCTGCGGTGTGCCGGCTGGCGCACAGACGCACATGCGCAGAGCCGGCGTTTCTGTGTAAGCCCCGCATAGAAATAGGACATGCCGCGATTTAAATACCGCGCGAGTTTTCATGCGGCCAAATTGTAACTGCCTGCATAGGATTGCATAAACTAATGCAATCCTATGACTGCGTGCCACGGCGGAAATTCTGTGGGAAATCCTGCCGCTGAATTTCCGTCCGTGAGCATTGGGCCCAACTCTGTCTTCCTCGAGCTGATGTGTGAAATTACACTAGTCATCTCCTGTACACAGAACATACAGGAGAGCAGGATATCATCACCTCTTTTGTAGCACAACCTCAGACATAGCAGGATCCTAATATACAGCAATACTGAGCAGTGTGGATGTGATTTCAGTAGCTGTGAGATGGTAATCACTGTAAGCTGCAGCAGCATGCTAGTATGAGTCACTCTGCTTCTCTCTCGCTCAGCGGCTTCTTCTTCACCCTTCTCCTCTTCATATACTTCAGTGGGTAGCATGAGACGGCACCCGCTCCACTTTCTATTATCCATGTTGATGTCTCTGTTACTAGAGACAGACCCAAGATATCTATAAAGATGTAAACGCAATACAGAATGAAAACAGTTGGGTTTCTTGCCTCCAGATCAGATCTAAACTTTGGCACGGAAAGATTTACAAGATCTGCCTATTTTTACATATTATCTACAAATATATCTGTTCTGCACATCTGGGGCGAGCATCACTTCTTTTTTTAAGTCTTGGAAAGGAACATTTTGGAACATAATCTCCCCCTTTGCTGACTGCTTAATAGATGGCTGTGATGGAGCCAGCTCTGGTTGTGTGTGGGTGGCCAGGTATGGCGTGGGCTCCGCTCCTGAACCCCCCAGGCCGAGCTATTTGTACGCGTCTGTAAGGCGGCTATTAGCGTACATGGTCGTTAAAGGCAAAAAACTGATGAAACCTGTGGCTGTTGGGTTGTGTTTGTTGCCACTTATTATTCTAGTAGTATTTAATGCTGTCATGCTTTGTCATGTGTTTCCTTTGGCAGTATGCAAGGAACCTCCATATAAAGTTGAAGAATCTGGATATGCTGGCTTCATTTTACCTATTGAAGTGTACTTCAAAAACAAGGTACAATCTGTATCTCATTAGACTTGATTTCTCCTCGGAGGATCAGATGAAGTTTGATTTTTTCAGACTTGTTACTAATTTGCTTTTGTTGTACTTCTTCTGCAGGAAGAACCCAAGAAAGTCTGTTTTACATATGATTTGTTTCTGAATCTTGAGGGAAATCCACCGGTAAATCACTTACGCTGTGAGAAATTGACTTTCAATAATCCTACGAAGGAGTTTCGTAGGAAGCTGCTGAAAGCTGGAGGGGTGAGTACATATGGTTAGAGTAGCTCTGTATACTGGACCTGTAAATAAGGTCACATACTGGTCTGCCATGTACAGTAGCTTCACATGCAGTGGATTTTGATGCAGGTCCACAGCAGACTTCAAACCTTCAGGTAGACATGTGTCACATATGTCCTCAGATAGGTGTCACATGCACCCCTTCCCATTTGAAAATATCGACTTGGCTCCAAGATGATTTTCACCCTTAGCAGCATTCCACACACACAGGATGGCGTTTCCAACCATCGTTTTCCATTGATTCTGGTGTCTTCATACCTACCTTTGGACCACCCTGTATAACAGGATGCTAGCAGATCCCACTGCATTGCTCAACATGACAGGTTCTTCTTAACCCCTTAGTGACCACCCTATTGTGTTTTTACGTCCTACCATTGCAGGACATGTATGGAGGGAGACAGCGCTGACACCTGTGGGCAACACCCCTGTTTGGCTACACGGCCAATCGGGACTGTTAACCCTTTGAATACCCCGAACAAAGTGTTCGGGGGTCCCGTAGCCCCCCCCCCCCCCCCACGGTGATCAGCGGAAAAATAGAAAAGTTACCGTGCACAGAAGATAGAGACAGAAAATAATTTTAAAAAATTAAATATCTTAAAAATAATATCAGTAGTACAGCAAAAAAAATAAAACCTACAAGTTTGGTATCGTAGTAATCATACTGACCCATGGAATAAAGTTATCATGTCATTTTTGTTGCCGTTTGTGCGTCATAGAAACAGGACGCACCGAAAGATGGTGGAATGTCGTTTTTTTTCCCATTTCTCTCTGCTTAGAATTTTTTTTACGTTTTTCAGTACATTATATGGTACGTTAAATAGTACCATTGAAAAATACAACTTGTCCCACAAAAAAACAAGCCGTCATACAGTGACGTCGATGGATAAATAAAGGAGTTACAATTTTTTTAAAAGGGGGAAGGAAAAAACGAAAATGGGAAAAAAACAAAAACATTTGGTCACTAAGGGGTTAATGATCTTAAAGTGACTCTCCAGTTTCAGGTCAAAATGTGTCACAGGAGGCGGGTTACTTTTTTTCAGCTGTCCAATATCGCTGCAGCAATTTTCTAACTACCTAATGCACACACTGCACTGCTCTATGAATGGCCAGCACTGATCATGTGAGCCACTCTGGCCAATCAGAGGGCAGGTATAGTGCATTAGTTTTTGGATTACATAGAAACATATGATTTGATACACAGAAGTTCTATTTTCAGGTAATGGTCATGCCAGAGGGAGCCGAGACTTTATCGAGACCAAGCCCTGATTATCCCATGTTGCCAACAATCCCCCTCTCTGCATTTTCAGACCCAAAGAAGGCCAAACCATCAACATATGCATCAAAGGTTAGAACAAGATATAAACAAAATAGGCAAATAATAACTTAACTCGCTGTACAAATATATGGTTATGTACACTGCCTAATGTTTTGCAGGATGGCAATAAAGAAAGCAGCAAAACCTCAAAACCCCACAAAGTTACGAAAGAACACAGGGAGCGGATGAGGAAAGATTCAGAGAGCAAAAGTAAAGAGAGCGATATCAGCAAACAAGTAAAGGAGTCCTCGTCCTCCAGAAAGCCCACTGAGAACAAACCTCAGAAGGAAGAGAAAGCGCCTATTAAAGTAGCATTTAAGGAACAAAAATTAGCGTTGAAAGAGCAAAAGATGGAAAATATGTCTCCAAAAGGTGGTCAATCTGAGCCCAAGTCCTCAAGTAAGAGACCGCCAAACATAGACTCTCCGAAATCCAGTAGCAAAAAGCTGAAAAAAGGCACCTCCAAAGGACTTGCAGTCTCTGCAACTTCCCCTCGGGGTCCTCCGAACCCCAATAACACTATCACCACCAACTCCTCCTACACAGACAAGAAAATTGTGAAGGAGAAACCAGGAAACAAAGCTGATAGGAGCAAACCAGATGCTGATGTAAAGAAACCCGTAGAAGAGGATGACGATTCCAATTCTGATGAGGAAGGATCATCAAAATCAGAGGTAATGATGTCCTCCAGTGTCTTTACTGAGGGTGATGTCGCATGAGCCGTCTTTCAGTTACCAGTTTCAGGTCAGGCAAAAATACAGTGTTGGTAAAACAGCTTTTAACCCTTTCCAATCCAATTTGTATCCTGGTTTTCCTAGGGGTCTTACTCTTTTTCTGCCGTTATACAACGGCGCTATCTGCTGGCTAAAGCCAGTACTGCATGAGGCAACACGTTTAATAGGCTCCGACAGCAGAGAGGCTGGCAATATACAGTAAGAGAACCCCGACGGACGTCTTCCAACATCGAGGCTGTACAGCCTTAAATCATAATGTCTTTAGACGTCAGACAGTGGATTGGAAAGGGTTAAGGTGCTCCAAGCCAAGTGCTTGCCTAAACAATGCGTCAGCCTTCGGGCACACAGAGCCCCGTGCAGGTGACTTTACGGAGGCACACAGAGTCCTTGAGGCTCCCCGTTTAGAGGACTGTTCCATGTGGCATCGTTTAGTTTTCCCTGCCACCCTTTATTATAGAGAGATTCTCCGCCAGCAGCATTGCTTCCAGGGTACAATTTCATTATTCGGCTTGCAGCTGAGCAACTCACAATTGTTTTCCTGTCACGTTCTTGTAGAACCTCCTAGATGAGAGGCCTACAGAGGTAGAGCAGAGCCATAAGGCAGTGTTCACACATCGGGATCTGTCCAGGATCCACACCGGTGCTGCAGCAAATCTGTGTTCTGTGAATGTGAATCCGCAGCAGAAGCTCTGCAGCGCAGATTTTTTTCTATACGAGGATATCGGATTTTGCATCACGGAAAAGTTTGAACGGACGTGCCATTTGTTGATGCAGATTCGCCCACTAATTAGCTCCATTGATTGCAGCGAATCGGCGTGCGGATGAGAGTCGGCAGTAATGTCTAAACCCGTGGGTTTCTGCAGCGGTTTTCCCTAAGTGGATTTTATCATAAGAACACAAAGTAAAAGTGTGGCTGACAAGGTTGTGTAGAGCCATGACACGATGTACACAAGCTCCGAGCTTTAACTGCTTACATATATAAATACTGCTAAACTAAATGTGTTTTTGCTTTCTATCTGATGTCAATGTTTGAAGAGGACTTTATAAGTTTGGCTGATTTACATACTGCCACCCAGACGTGCTCCAGTGACAACCATGTGGAGAGCATCTGATGTGTTGTAACTAATGTTCTAACATAAGGAAAGCGAATCTCTAATGGCCATCAATGAGCTTAATATTGTTCACCCGCGAAGGGAAAGCATGGTGAAAAACTCCAGAGGTCACATCCTGTACCTTTATTACAGTCACGGTAAATGCCCACGGCTGGAGCAGGATTCTGCCGTGGCATCACGCCGCGGTCCCCAGCGGGGTAAAAAAAAAATTCCCACTGGCGATCGCTGAATAACTGGCATTAATACTGTATTAATGGATACCTCACACCGCGTTATAACACTGTGTAATAGAACATGCCACGATTTCTTTCCCATGGCGTAAATCCGCTCCGGAATCCCGCTTGTGGGCACTGAGCTATTAGGTTCAATAGAACCTAATAGCAGCGTTTTTCTGCCGCAGATTTATGCCATGTGAACCGCTGCAGAAATCCGGCCGTGGGAATTGCCTTTATTGTGAATTGCTCATCCAGTTGCCTCTGGATTCGCTGTCATTGCTTCTCCGTGCATCTCCTAAAAGTTTTGTCTTTGTCATGTTTCTAGTCTGTTCCATCGAGTCCTTCCAACAGCAGCTCCAGCTCAGAATCCAGCTCCGAGTCAGACTTTGAACCTTCACAGAACCACAGCCAAGGTAAATGCTCACCTCCTTCCAGGAAACGTGTTGCCTATAATTCCAGTTCTATCCAGAAATATTGTGGCCTTTTGTGACTTGATAGAAGCCTGCTCTGTCTTGCCCTATTTCCTATACAGAGTCAATCAAGCACGGCGTATTCATGTAGTAACCGACATGGCCACATCCTCTATATAGGGGGTAGTCGGTTTGTCTTACTCCCAGGATGCAGCCTACTTTTAGGGAACGGTCATGCTACAGGGGAGTTGATATGTGCTTTGTCAAGTACCTTTATTTACAACCACCTCTCCCAGTGTTATCAGGAGTATGTAGCTATGAGCAGAATGCATGCCCTACTGTTTGAGGCCTCCAGGCATCTACCATGGATGTCAGGGGGCTCGGACATGTAGCATGTCTGGTATGGTCCCCTGACACATATGCTGCCCTGGTCTGGAGAATCGGCAAAACTCTCCTGAGAAGTATGAAATATGAGCTGTGTAAGTGCAGCTTCTGTGTGCGACTACTTGAGGGAGGGGGCTTGACTCTAGCGATTGTTTTCACTACGGATGGGTGGGTGCCTGGCTCCAATCAATAGGGTTCTAGTGCATGCGATTATACTGAGGGGAAGGAAGACCCTTGCATATTATTATATTTTGGGAAGGAGGGGGTAGGTGAAGCCTCTGCATATAATCATACTGAAGGAAAACCAGTGATGTAGAAGAGATGTGGCATAAACTTAAATGGCCCCCGCAGAACACGAGGCACTTGTCTCAGCCAATCACAGCCGTCGCGTTGGTTCAGCGAGCACTGCATTGATTGGTTCAGAAAGCCTTACTCTCAGCCCATCAGAGCCATCGCTTCCTGGAGGCGGGATTTATGAACCCGGCAACCAGGAAGTGATAATCTGTCGGCGACCGAGGAGTGCAGAACGTGCTACGGAGCTACAGAACTTTGGAGGGGCCCAGACAGCATCGGCTAGGTAATGTATTCATGGTTTTTTTTGTTTGTTTGTTTGTTTGTTTTTTTATGTAGTCTAACTAGGGCTTATTTTCTTGGTAGAGCTTATATTTCAAGCCTTCCCAAAAATATCCAAAAATCAGGGTAGGGCTTATATTTCAAGCCTCCTCTTAAATAGTTAAAAATCAGGGTAGGGCTTATTTTTAGAAAAACGGGGTAGTTATATTCCTGTACATAGTAAGCAGTATTATAGTAGTTATATTCTTGTACATAGGAGGTGTATTATAGTAGTTATATTCTTGTATATAGGGGCAGTATTATAGTAGTTATATTCTTGTACATAGGGGCAGTATTATAGTAGTTATATTCTTGTACATAGGAGGCAGTATTATAGTAGTTATATTCTGGTACATAGGGGGCAGTATTATAGTAGTTATATTCTTGTATATAGGGGCAGTATTATAGTAGTTATATTCTTGTACATAGAGAGCAGTATTATAGTAGTTATATTCTTGTACATAGTAAGCAGTATTATAGTAGTTATATTCTTGTACACAGGGGACAGTATTATAGTAGTTATATTGTTGTACATAGTAAGCAGTATTATAGTAGTTATATTCTTGTACACAGGGGACAGTATTATAGTAGTTATATTGTTGTACATAGTAAGCAGTATTATAGTAGTTATATTCTTGTACACAGGGGGCAGTATTATAGTAGTTATATTGTTGTACATAGTAAGCAGTATTATAGTAGTTATATTCTTGTACACAGGGGGCAGTATTATAGTAGTTATATTCCTGTACATAGGAGGTGTATTATAGTAGTTATATTCTTGTACATAGAAGGCAGTATTATAATAGTTATATACTTGTACATAGGAGGCAGTATTATAGTAGTTATATTCTTGTACACAGGGGGCAGTATTATAGTAGTTATATTCCTGTACATAGGAGCAGTATTATAGTAGTTATATTCTTGTACATAGGGGGCAGTATTATAGTAGTTATATTCTTGCACATAGGGGACAATATTATAGTAGTTATATTCCTGTACATAGCAGTATTATAGTAGTTATATTCTTGTACATAGGGGGCAGTATTATAGTAGTTATATTCTTGTACATAGGGGGTAGTATTATAGTAGTTAAAATCTTGTACATAGGGGACAATATTATAGTAGTTATATTCCTGTACATAGGAGCAGTATTATAGTAGTTATATTCTTGCACATAGGGGGCAGTATTATAGTAGTTATATTCTTGTACATAGGGGGCAGTATTATAGTAGTTATATTCTTGTACATAGGAGCAGTATTATAGTAGTTATATTCTTGTACATAGGAAGCAGTATTATAGTAGTTAAAATCTTGTACATAGGGGGCAGTATTATAGTAGTTATATTCTTGTACATTGGAGGTGTATTATAGTAGTTATATTCTTGTATATAGGGGGCAGTATTATAGTAGTTATATTCTTGTACATAGGAGCAGTATTATAATAGTTATATTCTTGTACATAGGGGACAATATTATAGTAGTTATATTCCTGTACATAGTAAGCAGTATTATAGTAGTTATATTCTTGTACATAGGGGGCAGTATTATAGTAGTTATATTCCTGTACATAGGGGGCAGTAGTATAGTAGTTATATTCTTGTACATAGGGTGTAGTATTATAGTAGTTATATTCTTGTACATGGGGTGTAGTATTATAGTAGTTATATTCTTGTACATAGGGGGTAGTGTTATAGAAGTTATATTCTTGTACACAGGGGATGGTATTATAGTAGTTATATTTGTACGTAGTAAGCAGTATTATAGTATTTATATTGTTGTACATAGGGGGCAGTATTTTATAGTATTTATATTGTTGTACATAGGGGGCAGTATTATAGTAGTTACATTCTTGTACATAGGGGGCAGTATTATAGTAGTTAAATTCTTGTACATAGGGGGCAGTATTATAGTAGTTATATTCTTGTACATAGGAGCAGTATTATAGTAGTTATAATGTTATACATAGGGGACAGTATTATAGTAGTTATATTCTTGTACATAGGGGGTAGTATTATAGTAGTTATAGTCTTGTATATAGGGGCAGTATTATAGTAGTTATATTCTTGTATACAGGAGCAGTATTATAGTAGTTATATTCTTGTATATAGGAGCAGTATTATAGTAGTTATATTCTTGTATATAGGAGCAGTATTATAGTAGTTATATTCTTGTATATAGGAGCAGTATTATAGTAGTTATAGTCTTTTACATAGGAGGCAGTATTATATTCTTGTACATAGAGGACAGTATTATAGTAGTTATATTCTTGTACATAGGAGGTAGTATTATAGTAGTTATATTCTTGTACATAGAGGGCAGTATTATGGTAGTTATATTCTTGTACATAGGAGCAGTATTATAGTAGTTATAATGTTGTACATAGGGGACAGTATTATAGTAGTTTTATTCTTGTACATAGGGGGTAGTATTATAGTAGTTATTTTTGTACATAGTAAGCAGTATTATAGTAGTTATATTCTTGTACATAGGAGCAGTATTATAGTAGTTATATTGTTGTACATAGGGGGCAGTATTATAGTAGTTAAATTCTTGTACATAGGGGACAGTATTATAGTAGTTATATTCTTGTACATAGGGGACAGTATTATAGTAGTTATATTTTTGTACATAGGGTGTAGTATTATAGTAGTTATATTCTTGTACATAGGGGACAGTATTATAGTAGTTATATTCTTGTACATAGGGGACAGTATTATAGTAGTTATATTCTTGTACATAGGGTGTAGTATTATAGTAGTTATATTCTTGTATATAGGAGCAGTATTATAGTAGTTATAGTCTTGTATATAGGAGCAGTATTATAGTAGTTATAGTCTTGTATATAGGAGCAGTATTATAGTAGTTATAGTCTTTTACATAGGAGGCAGTATTATATTCTTGTACATAGAGGACGGTATTATAGTAGTTATATTCTTGTACATAGGAGGTAGTATTATAGTAGTTATATTCTTGTATATAGGAGGTAGTATTATAGTAGTTATATTCTTGTACATAGGGGGTGGTATTATAGTAGTTATATTCTTGTTCATAGGGGGCAGTATTATAGTAGTTATATTCTTGTTCATAGGGGATGGTCTGGTAATCTAGCCTAGCTATTCTAACTAAGTGATTTACCTGTGTGTTGCATGGCGATTTAATGAATAGCAGTCCTGGAATATACAAAGTGGCCACAATAATAAACCCAGTGTGTGTGACGTGCATGGTAGAAGAGCAGTGTGTGTGACGTGCATGGTAGAAGAGCAGTGTGTGTGACGTGCATGGTAGCAGAGCTGTGTGTGTGACGTGCATGGTAGCAGAGCTGTGTGTGTGACGTGCATGGTAGCAGAGCTGTGTGTGTGACGTGCATGGTAGCAGAGCTGTGTGTGTGACGTGCAGGGTAGCAGAGCTGTGTGTGTGATGTGCGCCACCTGAAACCCTAGTACTATAATTTCCTTATAATCACTAGTATATGTATGTAGAGGGCTTTTCCCATGACTTTAAAATTGCTTCACCACTACTCTGTCTGTCCTTGTTGCTGCTGACAGGACATGTAACTGCTGCAGCCAATCACTGTCCACAACAGTGATCTTCTATAGCCAATGATTGGCTGCAGCAGTCACATGTCCTGTCAGCAGCAAGCAGGAAGGACAGTGTGTTTGTGGAGCAATATTAAGTTGTGGGAAATTTGGCAATTTAGAATTTGAATTTTAGGAGCCTATGACTAATATAATATGTGACAATTTCAGGATTAGTCAGCCATAAAAACTCCAACACCAGAGATTCTCTTTATTCTGTTTTCAGGCAGGCTTATTGCTTCTTCACAGCAAATACTTCACAAAGTCACAGTGCAAAAACATTACAGGATATTCCGGTGACCATACGTTATCCCCTATCCTGTGGCAGCGCATATGGCCACCGCTCCATTCATTTCAGCAAGCGCCAGGGATTGCCAAGGGCTTGAACTCGGCTATTTTCAGCACTCTCACTGAAATGAATAGAATGATGGCTGAGTATGTTTGCCACCACTCTATTCATGTTGTCATTCTTTCAGAGGATACAGGACCTCTGTTCTGGCAGTCATTGGGGGTTTCAGCAGTCAGACCCCCATTGATCAGCTAGTTATACCCTTTCCACAGGATAGGTGATAACTTAAGCCCTTAGTGACCGCCGAAACACCTTTTATGGTCTGTATCGGCGGTCTATGTATGAAGAGAGATTGCACAGCGATCTTCCTCCATACACTGCGGGTGCCAGCTGTATCGTACAGCCGACACTCGGCAGCAACAGCTCTGATCAGCTGCACAGCTAATCGAAGCTGTTAATTTTTAAATGCCGCAGTCGATTTCCGTGATGAGATCCAGGGCTGTTAGGGCAGAATGCCTGTCAAGCCATCCCCGTGGGGTGGCTTGATAGACTGCCTGCCCGATCATAGTATGATGTAATGCTATGGCATTACATGATACTGCAGGAGCGGTCAAAGCATCGCAGGTTATTGTCCCCTCTGGGTATTAAAAAAAAAAAAAAATAAGATCAATCAAGTTTTACTAATTATTAAAAAAAAAAAACCTTTTGTCATTTATAATAAAATAAATCTAAATAATAAAACAAAAATACATATTTGGTATCGCTGCGTCCATAAAAGTCTGATCTATCAAAGTAACGCGTTATTTTCCACGCACTGTGAACGTCAGAAAAAAAATGACCCCAGAAATGCACTTTTTTGTTCACTCGGTCTCCAAGAAAAAAATGTAATAAAACGATTAAAAAGTTGTATGTATTCCAAAATGGTAGCAACGGAAACTACAGGACGTCCCGCAAAGAATGAGCCCCTGCACAACTATGTTGACGAAAAAATAAAAAGGCTATTGCGCGGAGAAGATAGAGGCAGAAAATAATAATTTTTAAAAATGTAATATCTTTGGGAAAAAAAAGATAGTTTTAGTGCAGAAAAGTACTGCAGCAAAAAAAACTATGTTTGGTATGGTAGTAATCACACTGACCCATAGAATAAAGTTATCACGTCATTTTTGTTGCAGTTTGTGCACCATAGAAATAAGGCGCACCGAAAGATGGTGGAATGTCGTTTTTTCCATTTCTCTTTACTTAGAATTATCAAAGTTTTTCAGTACATTATATGGTACATTAAATAGCACCATTGAAAAATACAACTCGTCTCGCAAAAGATAAGCCCTCAGACAGCGACGTCGATGGATAAATAAAGGAGCTATGATTTTTCAAAAAGGGGGAGGAAAAAACAAAAATAGAAAGACTAAAAAAAAGTTGGTCACTAAGGGGGAGTTAAGGTCACTAGAATACCCGTGTAAACCAATACGTGTCCTCTGGCTAAACATTTAGCTTCCCCTAGCTACACCAGGCACTACTGTAGACTACCACCCAGTACCTCAAAACCACATACAAGGTGCGTCTTTACCTTGTCGTGCACCATTGCCATACAGCCCCCACAGGCCTCTTTCCCAACCTGTCTTCCAGAATGGGAGATACTTCTGAGAGACTCAACCCTCTCTTAGTGAGCCCTCTCAGGTGTCTCATAATTGGCCTAATTAGCCAAATTTAAAGTCAAGAAAATCCGCAAACTGTTTCCTGTCACATAACTGCCTGAAACCTATGTAATTAACCCCCTTGTCAATAGCTGCACTGTTACATATATATGCTGTGTGTGTGTGTGTAATATATATATATATATATATATAATATAAATATGTGTGTGTGTGTGTGTATATTTATATATATAAATATATATATAAATATGTGTGTGTGTGTGTGTGTGTGTGTGTGTGTTTTTCCAAAATGAGTCAAGTCACATGGAATTGTTTTAGAGAAAATCTTTAGAAATGGCTCTGGACTGTACTGTTAACTCTTATTGACATCTATGGGAATTAGAAAACAAGTTAGTTCAGCTGAGCTCAGCAGTTTTGGCCTCGTGTCCACGGCACTCATGGATTTTTCATGCGGATTACCACAGCAGATGCACTGCGGGTCATTGCTAAATAGATTTTTTTATTGCTTGTGGGAGATCGCAGATTGGGTGTTTTTTTTTGCTGCTCAGCGGATCATAAGCTCCCATAGAGATGAATGGAGCACATCCGCGGTAAAATGGTGCTTGGCATCCACAAAGCAAATAACAACAAACCCGCAGGTGTTAAATGAAGCGTGGACGTCCATTGCTTCCCTATGGGCGGCTTGATTTGCGGAACTCGTGCGCAGGTGCCACGCGCGGATTCCCCAAATCACATCTGCCCGTGGACATTGGCCCTTCAATCATCCTAGTCACCTTGTAATCCGAGGTGTTCCCATCATGTTTAATTGAGTTGGGAACACCCCTTTGATACATTATTTGTACCCCAAAGCAACTCCATTATTAAAAAATAAACCCTCATCTGACATAAACAAGCCCTCATACAGATGACGTGTGCTGCAGCCCACCATACATGTACTGCGGAACGGTATGGGGTCACCTCTTGTAGTAACACAGTGACTACAGAGTGATGGCTGTGGTGCTCGACCGCAGCCATCACTACTCCTTGTCTAGAGGCGGATTGAGGCTTCACACAGGAGCAGTAATTGCTCACTGATTGGAAGAGGAGTGCGCCGGAGATCTTCCATCCACCCGTCCCCGTTCATAGTAAACAGGTAGTCGTTAATAAATGGAGGATTACCTGCGTACGCGGGACAATTTTCTTCAGGTTTTTCTACCTGCATAAAACTGGTGATAAGCAAACAAATTCTCGCTTGTCGTTCCGTCGTTGGCCGGGTTTACACTGAATGATGATCATGCAGTTTCGCACGGTCTTACCCTTGCCTGAGTGTTAATTATTCCGTGTAAAATAGCCCTAAGGCCGCCTGCAGACGGTCGGGTCGGATCCGGCAGCGAGAATTCTCGCAGCGGGACCCGACTCGAGCACCTGCAGAGAGCAGCGCGTACTCGCCTCTCCTGCAGCTCCGGCTCTTTCATGTGCTGGCTGCCGGGCAGCCGGCGCATGTGCAGAGCGGAGCCGGCGGCCGGGGAGTGACGTTTCTGTGCGGGGCTCTGCGAGTCCCGCACAGAAATAGAGCATGCCGCGGTTTGTTTTTTGCACGTGATTTCGCGCAGACATACCGCGGCCGTCTACATAGGATTGCGTAATGTAATGCAATCCTATGCAGGAGTGTACGGGCGGAAATTCTGTGGGAAATCCCACCACGGAATTTCCGCCCATCTGCAGGAGGCCTAAGTCTCAACAGGAGATCTGTCAGTGGGATCTGATGGCTTTAAGCTCCTTTTACACAAGACTATTATCGTGAAAATCGCTTGCGTGATCCAGCAATTTGCTCGATAATTGCGCAGTGTGAATGCATGCAGTAAAAGACCGATCAGCAATAAATCTGGATGAGTAAAAGCACTGTCCACTATTTAGAGGCCCAATATGGCACTGCAGCTTTTTCTCATTCACTTTGATGGACAGTGGGCGGTGATGCTGTTGACGACCTATTCTCAGGATAAGGCAGCAGTAGTTTTGCAAGGAAAGCTCCTTTAATTATTAATTTGTATTTATGGCTATGTTTCTTGCAGTAGAAAAATTCAAACTAAGGCCACGTTCACACCGGTGGTTTTTAAACTGATCCAGTTTTATTAAAAACAGAAATCAGAAACCTAGAATTAAAATGGAAAGCATCTGTAAGCAGTGGTGATGGCGCCTCTTCAATGAATGCAATGCTGGGGTCCTAGGTTCAAATCTCATCAAAGGAAACCCCAACCTTGAAAAACTCCATACAGCCATCACCCTTGGTCAGATTTGCCATACAGCCATCACCCCTGGTCAGATTTGCCATACAGCCATCACCCCTGGTCAGATTTGCCATACAGCCATCACCCTTGGTCAGATTTGCCATACAGCCATCACCCTTGGTCAGATTTGCCATACAGCCATCACCCTTGGTCAGATTTGCCATACAGCCATCACTCTTGGTCAGATTTGCCATACAGCCATCACCCTTGGTCATTGTGTTTATTCTTCTCAAGCATGATGGCTCAGTGGTTGGCACTGTTGCTTTGTTCACGTTGTAGGTTCACGTCTGACCAACGGTGATGGACTTTTTCAAAGTTATTATTGCCCTTGATGAGATTTGAACAAGGGAGCTCAGCATTACAGGACAACAGTGCTGACCACTGAGCCATATGCAAGACACCACTCCATGCGGAGTGTCTTAAAGTTCCATCCACCTCCCATTGAGGACAATGTAATAAAAAATAAAGATCCATCTGTATTCCGTTTGCAAAACTGCACTTTTGATTCAGTGTAAAAACTGGAATGGAGACCGAAAATACAGAAATGGATTGAAACTGGAGATTTTTTGCTACTGTACATTTCTATGGGCTTTAAAATGAAAGAGTTTTCATGACGAAACGGCAAAACTGAAATGAAAACGTTGTGTGAAAGGGCCCTTAGGAAAAAACCCTGAAAATTTAGATAAATTGGCAATTTTCTAAATGAACACAATATTTACCACCAAAACAAAGTAGAATGTATAATGAAAAAGAGTCTCAAAATCGTCTCTATAAGTAAAAGCATTAAAAAGTTATTCCCACGTAAGTTAACATCAGCTAGATTTAAAGAATGGGGTTGCTTTCTGAAGTTCAAAGTAGACGATGTCCTTAAGGAGTTAGTGGATATGTGCCTGAAAGTTTAGGAGTAGAAGTAGCTTCGAAATGAGTCCAGAGGCAGCAGGGAAAGCAAGTAGGACGCTCAGCCGTATAGCTAAAGGTATAACCAGTAGAAAGGGGGAGATTGTGATCCTGTTGTATAGAGCTCTGTGGAGACACATCTGGATTACTGGGGTCGGTTCTGGGGACCTCATCTACAGAAAGACATGGATAAAATACAGCAAGTCCAAAGACGACTACAGAAATGGTGGAAGGTCTCAAGAACAAAACGTATCAGGAAAGACTTAATTTGTATAGCTTGGAGGAGGGAAGAGAGAGGAGGACATGATGGGAACCTTTATATATGTTACAGGAGGAGCGAAGGGAGAGAGGGACATGATGGGAACCTTTATATATGTTACAGGAGGAGAGAAGGGAGAGGAGGACATGATGGGAACCTTTATATATGTTACAGGAGGAGAGAAGGGAGAGGGGGACATGATGGAAACCTTTACATATGTTACAGGAGGAGAGAAGGGAGAGAGGGGGGACATGATGGGAACGTTTATATATGTTACAGGGGGAGAGAAGGGAGAGGAGGACATGATGGGAACGTTTATATATATATATATTATAGGAGGAGAGCAGAGAGAGAGGAGGGACATGATGGGAACCTTTATATATGTTACAGGAGGATAGAAGGGAGAGAGGGGGGACATGATGGGAACCTTTTATATATGTTACAGGAGGAGAGAAGGGAGAGGAGGACATGATGATAACCTTTATATATATTACAGGAGGACAGAAGGCAGAGGGGGACATGATGGGAACATTTACATATATTATAGGAGGAGAGCAGAGAGAGAGGGGAGACATGATGGGAACCTTTATATATGTTACAGGAGGATAGAAGGGAGAGGAGGACATGATGGGAACGTTATATATATATATATATATATATATATATATATATATATATATATATATATATATATATATATATATGTTACAGGAGGAGAGAAGGGAGAGGGGGACATGATGGGAACCTTTTTATATATATATATATATATATATATATATATATATATATATATATTACAGGGGGAGAGGGAGACATGATGTGAACCTTTACATATATTACAGGAGGAGAGCAGAGAGAGAGGGGAGACATGATGGGAACCTTTTATATATAGGTGTATATATAAGGTTCCGGAGGGAAGAGTGTCTATTTGGACACTAAACACTAGAAAAATGCGGCACAATCTGAGATTAGTTGGGGGAAGATCAGAAGCAATTCTGCATGGAAAATCCATGCGGGCCCGAATTTCCTAGTGGACATGAGGCCTAAATGAGGAAAATTGGCTTCTATCTCATTGGGTCTTTTTCCTTCCTCTGGATCTACTTTGGGGGGTAATAGGCCGAACTAGGTGGACATACATTGTGTCTTTTTTCAGCCTAACGTAATATGTTACTATGCAAGAGTAGTTAATGCCTGGAATAAACTTACAGCAGTTGTGGATGAAAATCAGCTCTAACTGAATTCAGGCTGCCTGGGATAAGCATATATGTATCCTAAGGGGTAAGTAATAGAAGGACAGACTAGATGGGCCATGTAGTCTTTCTTATGTCAGTTGTCTGTTTCAGTAGCCCAGGGCCTAATGTAGAAGCCCACAGCACAAATAGTATACTTGCAGTGTGTGAAAAGTGCCACGCTGTTCTGTTGGTCATTTTGGTGGGGTTGGGGACCACTGCTGGGGAACATCTACAGGGGGATCAGATGTTTGCAAGAATTATGTTCTCTTCACTCTTTCAGCTATTCTATATTAATTGGAACATGTTACAGAGATAATTAGTGTGATGCTCTTAGAGGGATGCAGCTGTGGCAATCCTCTGTTCACTCTTGTGAAAGGATATGGTTGCCCCCATTGATAAACTGTTTCAGTATTATACTGTTTCTGCGATCTCACAAATTGGCAACTTTAAATGAAAGCTCCCCTTATGATTTTCGTCATGATACTTAAACTAAAGTCGCACGTTCCTTAGCAAAAGACTACAGTTTGTCACTTGAAGTCACATATAAATCCTGAATATTGTCTATTATAGCAGTTGGGACATAATGTATTTTTTATTTTGGTTGTGCTTACCAGGTCCTTTGAGGTCTATGGTGGAAGGACTTCAGTCAGAGGAGTCGGATGATGACAGTTCAGGTGGCGATGAGGCAGCGGTGAAGAATAAAGCAGCCGGTCATGATTCACGGTAAGAGATGTACCAGTAGAGAACAGGAATTACACTAAAGTGTTAACACGAGGAATATCCAGGGAGATGCCTGTAAATCAGAATGGTCCAGGATTATGATTGTGCCTGTAATCTTCAAGATGTTATGAGAAATCAGCAACTTCTAGTTTGTAGGTCTCTTTATTTCAGCTAATTCCATGCATGTATCAAAGCAAAAACAGTCTAGCTCATTAACCCTTTGGTGGCAGGGTTATTACCACCATGTCATGCCTCACAGGGCAGGTTATTTAAATGAGTCAACGATGCAATTTAGTCTCACAAGTATTTATTAAGGAATGCAACAATCACATTACAACATGTTTTGTAATGAAAGAATACATTATAACAATTTTGGAAAATTTAAAAATAAAAGAATTCATAATTTTAGTAAAATCAATCAAGAAATTCTAATAATTTCTTTTGGTGTGATACGTCTCTAAGCAGCCTTCAGGATGTAATGTGATGTTTCCACAAAGCTTACATTCCCACCTGGTTTATTTCCTTCCTTACTGCACTGAGTATGCAGTAAAAACCCCAGAAGATTTCAGATGACGGCTCCGTGCTGCACTAGAGCCACTAAAGGGGTTAAAGGACTAAATGACCGAGCTAAAGGAAAATCTAGCAATTCTTCTCATTTCTCCTCTCATTTGATTCAGTCCTGTCTTACCTGCAGTCAAAATGGTTTCAGAAGAGGTTAGCCATTCTCCCCTCCTTCTCAAAAACCAGAGTCTGCGAGTTAGAGAGTGAATATCAGGAAATTTTAATCACTACTTTCCTACCCCAAATGGAAAATATTCTAAAAGAAATCCATTTGTAAGAGCTCTTAATATCTGTTGTATGTATTACCTAGAACTCAGGCTTTGTTCAGAAGTTCAGCACACAGGTATTCGTACAGGACCTGCAGCATCTCAAGCTAAAACTAATTTAGCACAGGATCAGTGTATAGAGGAAAGCTTGTATTAAAAATACTTTGAAAAAAAGGCTGTTTGGAGGAAAACAATAACCAGAACCAACTTAAAGGGGTTGTCCCGAGGCAGCAAGTGGGTCTATACACTTCTGCATGGCCATAATAATGCACTTTGTAATGTACATTGTGCATTAATTATGAGCCATACAGAAGTTATAAAAAGTTTTATACTTACCTGCTCCGTTGCTGGCGTTCTTGTCTCCATGGTGCCGACTAATTTTCGCCCTCCGATGGCCAAATTAGCCGCGCTTGCGCAGTCCGGGTCTTCTTCTTTTCTGAATGGGGCTCCGTGTAGCTCCGTGTAGCTCCGCCCCGTCACGTGCCGATTCCAGCCAATCAGGAGGCTGGAATCGGCAATGGACCGCACAGAAGCCCTGCGGTCCACGGAGGAAGAGGCCATCTTCAGCGGTGAGTAGAGAAGTCACCGGAGCGCGGGGATTAAGGTAAGCGCTCCGGTGAGCTTTCTTTACCTCCCTGCATCGGGGTTGTCTCGCGCCGAACGGGGGGGGGGTTGAAAAAAAAAAAAACCCGTTTCGGCGCGGGACAACCCCTTTAACTTTAACGTGTACCCAATTTTTCAAATAACTTTTCTGAATAAGCTGCCATGTGTGCACATGAGGAAGAACATTAATTCTGGCCATTATATGACTTGTATCCTGATTTTTTCCTCAGTTTACCCTCTGCAGGGTGTACATCTGATGCTCAATGAGTCTCAGGACTGGTGGGAGGACCCTGGATGCTGTTATGTTGTGTTCTATAGACTGTGCAGAGAACTGAAAATCCTGCTCTCTAATTATCTGTGACACACAGGCATACAAATATTATGTAGTACCGTGTACGGCAAGAGTGAGCAGTGAAGATGGGAATTCTCTAGCCAAAAGGCATCAAAAGATGACTAGCTGCAGGCAGTGCTTCGGTCTCTCACTGCCTCCTCTGCTCTGCCCTCTATACATGTCATTGAGCAGGATGACTCCTCCCCGTCCTTGTTCCAAGGTCTCCACCTTTCCAGCCAATCATTTGAGGGCAGGCAGTAGGCAGTAAGCTTGGAGGCAGGGAGACCCACTAGTGCAGGGGTCCCCAACTCCAGTCCTCAGGGACCGCCAACAGGTCATGTTTTCAGGATATCCTATGGTAAGAACACCTGTGGCAATGTCTGAGGCACCGATGATAATTACATCACCTGCGCAATACTGAGGAAATCCTGAAAAAATGACCTGTTGGCGGTCCCTGAGGACTGGAGTTGGGGAACACTGCGCTAGTGGACAGAACTTTGGAGTGATTTTTTTTTGTCAGCACTGAAACGTCATTTTATGCAAATAAAGTAAATATGTGTTTCACTAGTTATGTCACTGGCTATTATATAAGCACAAGTCGTTTGAAAATTGTGTCCCTTTAAGCACACAATGAAGCACAGTACTCGCAGCCGCCACGACTGATCACATGACGGGTTCTGTAAGGATAGATCGAGATGTTGCATAAATGTCATATCACAGTTTTGTATTTGTAAAGCTCTGCTCACATTCCCTTTCTTGTGATCTTAATGGAACAGAAAAATGTAAAAAAAAAAAACCCCGATGTGTCGGATTTGTCAAAGTGATGAAAACCAGCTAAACCCATTGACTGTAGTGAATTCTGTCCGTTTGTCATATTTTTTCAGGGTTTTTTTCTACTGGAAAAAAAAGTGCAGCTTTTATGATGGCCGCCTTAGACTGAATGAACACACAGAAGTCTGAATGACATAACAGAGCAGCACTCCCCATGTATTACACTTATCAACATTAAAGGGGTTGTCCCGCGAAAGCAAGTGGGGTTATACACTTCTGTATGGCCATATTAATGCATTTTGTAATATACATCGTGCATTAATTATGAGCCATACAGAAGTTATTCACTTACCTGCTCCGTTGCTGGCGACCCCGTCTCCATGGTGCCATCTAATCTTCAGCGTCTAATCGCCCGATTAGACGCGCTTGCGCAGTCCGGTCTTCTCCCTTCTGAATGGGGCCGCTCGTGCCAGAGAGCGGCTCCTCGTAGCTCCACCCCGTCACGTGTGCCGATTCCAGCCAATCAGGAGGCTGGAATCGGCAATGGACCGCACAGAAGACCTGCGGTCCCCCGAGGGTGAAGATCCCGGCGGCCATCTTCACAAGGTAAGTAAGAAGTCACCGGAGCGCGGGGATTCGGGTAAGTACTATCCATTTTTTTTTTTTAAACCTCTGCATCGGGTTTGTCTCGCGCCGAACGGGGGGGCTATTGATAAAAAAAAAAACCCCGTTTCGGCGCGGGACAACCCCTTTAACTTCACGGAAATCAAAATCTGCATGTAAAAACTTTGGTCACTGCAGCAATTTTTATAGAAGCTTTTCTGGGAAAACTTTGTACAAAATTTCACAGGGTAAATCTCTGTGTGAAATTAGAGGCTTACGGAGGTAAAACTGAGGCTCCCATGCACCTCCTATTACAGCTATGTACATGAGTCTAAAGTCAAGTTTGGTGGCCAATGACCAGGGCTTTCCACCAGGGTAAAAATCTGTATCATGCGGGCCAGTGCAAGTAAACTGGGTAACTTCTTTTTTTCCTTTACTATGTATCTAGCCCCCCCGGATATATAAGTGAAAAAGTGTTACCTCGGTTAGTGATTTACTACTTCCTTCTATATACACATACATAAGCTGCAGACCACAAGTATACAGTCAGCAGAATGAGCTGTGATCTCCTCTATTATAACTGTGTGACAGGAGCTGTTTGCTATGTTAATAAATGTTAATGATATACCCCAACCAGACAGATATGTGTTAGGCCACTCCCTGATGATGGCAAAAGCAATCCTTGCAAAACAATGGAAATCCCCTGACCCTCCGAAACTAGAATTACTCAAGGAGGTGGAAGAACACGCATGGATGGGAGTAATATAGGTTCAGGGATAGCTGATGTAATCAATTGTATTCCTAATCTTTTTGTAATATTGAATATCTTGTTACATGATTTGTAGTCTCCCCTTCTTGATTCAATGAACACATAATGATGGAACTTTCTCCTTGGTTGGTCATGTGATCTCCGTTCTGACCAGGTCAGCTCTACTTCGGTTTATGTATAAAGTTTCTAATCCATTAATAAATTTGTCTTATGCTGTCGCATGAATCCGGTCACAGAAATTGCCTAGAGGGGACACAGACACTCCAATCATAGTGACTGATGATGGTCACACAGTTATAATAGAGGAGATCACAGCTCATCCTCCTGACTGTATATTTGTGGTCTGCAGCTTATTTATGTGTATATAGAAGGTAGTGGTAACTAAACTATCCCCTACCTTCCCCAGCAGGCAAAAATGCTATAACCCCCTAGCTATTGCTGTGCTGATGCATCATGGGATTGATTTGAAACTGATATAAGAATCTCACTCTCCAGATAGTGTCTGATAAGTATCTGACGGGGGCTGCACTCCATGGAAATTAGGCCTCTTTCACACGGGCTACAAAATCTCACTACAAACCACATGTATGTGAAGCTGATCGTTTCCATTGGGCTCTTTCAGGCTACAAAACATCTCGTGAAAGAACCCATGGGTAACCATGAGCCTCACATACATGCGTTTTGTAGCCCGTGTTAAAGAGGCCTTAATACAATACACAGAGGAGACCTCCAGGGTATGACAGGCAATCGGGTGAGAGTGGTAGGCATGGGAAAATGTACTTTCATTGGAGTGGCCCTTTAAAAATTCTATGGCATCAGAAGAACGAGGGTGCTGTGACCCCATCTCACTATATCTAAAGGACTAGTGTCTCCATTGAAGGTACTGAAAGTGGCACACAAGGGGGTTGGCCAACTCGCTATTGTATCGAGACAGCATCTGCACCTCAATTGGTGAATGGGGGCTCACATGCCCCTTATGTGTAATATGGGAAAATTCCTATAAGACAATACTGGCAAAAAAATAGGGTTAGAAAGAGACGGGAGGGGCTATGAATTGTAGGTCTTTATGTAATAATAATCTTTATTTATATAGCGCCAACATATTTCACAGCACTTACAAAACAGGGGGAACCGAAACAAACCCCTGGTTCCATGTAGTAATCCGTTGATAGACAGTAGGGGTTAGGGGCTTGCTCCAACGAACTTACATACTACAGATAATGGGGTGATAAATGGGCTGGAGATGTGCACGGTAGACAGTGATGGGAAAACACATTTGGTGGTGAGAGGAGCCCAGTATGGAGATCCAGTGCCGCCATACATGGGCATTTGCCTATTTGGTATAGTATAACAATTCAGTTATTAACTCTTTAAGGACCAGGCTATTTTGTACCTTAAGGACCAGACACTTTTATTTTACCCATGTGGTGGTTTTACTGCCCTAAATGTATATGTACGTTTTTGGTTAGCAAGTATTTTTATTTTATTCTGTAATTTATTTTTGTATTATTACAAATTATTATTTTTACTTATTTCTGTAACTATTTTTTTTTATTACCATCTATGTCTCTCATAACTTCATGTAAGACCCCTGGGGAGTCACATGTTTGTTTGTTTTTATTTTACACTTTTCCACTGTAGCTGGGGCCTCCATAGGAGCCACATCCATAGGAGCCCCAGTTACATCCTCTTGTACTGACAATAGTCACTGGCAGAGATGATCAGGCTGCTAGAACCTTGCAGCTCTGCTGTGCCACGGGACTCCCGGCGGTCATGTGATCACGAAGTTGCGTAATGGAAGAAACGCTTCCACCTTTTAGTACATAGCGGTCATTGAGCACTATGTACCCGGGAAAGGAGAAGGTAGAAGCAGTTAAAAACCACTTCTCCTCCGGGTCCTTGGCTGTGACTAACAACTGAGAACCCGACCTGCTCCTGCTTGATTACAGCAGCAGAGGCTTTAATCCCATGCTGTGCATCTGCTATATGTATATTTACCGTGCATCGTCCTTACGGGGTTAAAGAGCATCTATTTTTTTTCCTCTTATTTGACTGATTTGATACAAGATTGTAATAAACTTTGTAATATATAATTTACTTCCATTTTGTTTAAAATGCTTTTTGACCTTCCCTGCACAAAGCTGCCAGCTGCTGCAGGTCACTGTTCTGCGTTTAGTCCGCACCCCACTTCTTAGTCCCCTGCACTGCAGCCTTTGTACAGGGAGCCGTCTTATCCGCTGTCCCATGCTACGAAGACCTGTGCTGAGGCTTGGAGCAATGATTAGATGTCTCCCCCCACAGAGACTCTGCAGTCCGGACACTGCTAAGAAATGGTGTATGGACTACACATAGAAGAGTCATCTGCAGCAGCTTTCTGCAGGTAAGTTCAGAAAGCATTTTTAACTAAAAGGGACCCAAATCTCATATATTATTCAAATGAGTGATTGAATAATACTCCACTGCGCCACCTATTGGAGTGGTAGCTACTCTGAGTCATTATCCAACCCGTTATCAGGCCTTGCAATATGACTATCCAGAATAAGCTCATGCATAAGGCTGTTTTGGGGTAATTGCCCCTCATCGGTGTACAGTAGGACTAGATGACAGGCATAACCCGTGATACACTCTGTTGTTTGTTTTGACAGGATGAGCCTGAGTGACAGCGATAGTGACAGTAGTGACGACTCTTGTGCTCCCAGCCGTGGTACCACGCCTATACAGAAGATGCCTCCATCTAACAATAAGGTATCAAGCACTTTTTTTGTAAAGCTCTTTCCAGAATCTACGTGTACAATAGCATGGTCCAGCATCTTGAGATACTTAGTAAATAAGCGTTGCTAAATCTTCGTCCTTTTAATTTAGAGCAGCAAACGTGTTTTCTGTTTTAAGTATGCAATGGAACGATTTACGCCTTCTTCCCCAAAAGTCTCGGTGCTTTGAATGGAATGTTGGGCAATTGCCATAATTCACAGTTAAGGTTGATTGACAAATCGAATGTCTCCTTCCTGGACTGCGTACATTACAGTTCTCTACTTTGCGTAAGCCCTGATATAAAGATTTTTTTTTTAACAAGTAGTTTTTATTGAACATTTTCCATTTTTTCCAAAACATACAGATTCCCACATCCCAGGAATTTTTTTTTTCTAAGTAATTCGCTCCCTCTCATAGTAACAGTCCAAAATGTGGTCGAAATCCACTACTGGAGATATTTAGAACGCCTAGTTTACTCCCGCCTTATAAGCTATCTCTCAGAAAAATCTCTTCTTGACCCCCTACAGTCCGGCTTCTGCCCTCTACACTCAACAGAAACTGCACTGACTTAAGTGTCAAACGACCTCCTGATGGCCAAATCGAACAGCGACTACTCGCTACTGAAACTCCACGATCTCTTTGACACTGTTGACCATAAACTCCTCCTTTGTATGCTTCGCTCCATCGGCCTAAAGGACACTGCCCTCTCCTGGTTCTCCTCCTACCTATCTCACCGCTCTTTCAGCATCTCCTTTGCTGGCTCTACCTCCCCTCCTCTTCCCCTTGCTGTTGGCGTCCCCCAGGCCTCGGTCCTCGGCCCCCTCCTCTCCTCTTTCCCTTGCTTTTGGGGTCCCCTAGGGCTTGGTCCTCGGCCCCTCCTCTTCTCCATCTACACACCCCCTACTGGACAAGCCATTAGGAGATTTGGCTTTCAGTACCAGCCTAATGCTAATGACACCCAGTTATTAACCTCTTCTCCTGACATCACAGCAACATTCCTCCAGAACGCCACCGACTGTCTGTCTGCAGTTTTTAACACTATGTCCTCTCTCTACTGAAATGTGAACCTCTCAAAAACTGACCTTCTCCTGTTTCCGCCCTCTACTAACCGACCTCATCCTGACATCTCCATCTCAGTGTGCGGCACCACCATAACTCCCAGACAGCATGCCCACTGCCTTGGGGTTACATTCTACTCCAACCTCTCCTTTACCCTCCTATAACCAATCTCTGGCCCGAACATGTCAGCTGCACCTCAAGAACATCGCAAGAATCTCGGATGTTTCTGCCCTGTGCCAGCCACAGCACTGGCTGCCTGTCAAATATAAAATACAATTCAAACTCCCCACCCTCATCCACAAAGCCCTCCACAGTGCCGCGCCACCCTACATTGCTTCCCTCATCTCAATCCACCACCCAGCCCCCGCCCTTTGCTATACTAACAAAATCAGACTAAGTGCCCCTTTAATTCAAACTCCTTATTCCCGCCTCCAAGACTTCTCCAGAGCAGCACCAGTCCTCTGGAACGCGCTACCAAAAGCTATCCAGGCAATCAATGACTCACAAAACTTCAGGCGTGCTCTAAAAACGCACCTCTTCAGGGAGGTATACCATATCCCCTAAACCAAACCCCTCTGTACTCACCTGACAACATGCTCCCTGTCCTAGTGATTACAATTCCTGATAGCCGTAACCAACCACCCCCTGCAGTCATACCGATTGAGCTACTATATGGCTCAACTATGAGTATAGCATCCCACACTCTCCATCTCCAGCCCCTTTACCTTCTGTATCCCCCCATTATCTGTAGTATGTAAGCTCTTTGGAGCAGGACCCTCACCCCTACTGTCACCATTAGAGATGAGCGAGCACCCAAATGCTCGGGCCCACGTTATTCGAGTCGAGCTTTTCGTAAAATTCGAGAGCTCTACTCGAGTAACGAACCCCATTGACTACAATGGGAGACTCGAGCAATTTTGTATGTGGAACGCAGGGTCCCGAGCTCCCCCCCCCTCCCCCCCTTGGTTCGTCTCTCCCTCTTCCTTCCTTCCTTCCTTCCCCTGCCAGACCAAAAATTTTCAAATGATGCGCGCTGCGTCGCGGCAGGGAGGGGCCAAAACAGGCACATCACAGCGGGGAGGGGCGAAAAGCTGGGGTGCGGTCAAACGTGATTTGCTGCTCGTTCGAGTAACGAGCACCATTGAGTATGCTAATACTCGAACGAGCATCAAGCTCGCCAGAGTATGTTGGCTCAACTCTAGTCACCATCAATTAATTACTTCATGTAACCGTTGTCTTGTTTTTATTCTCCCGTTTTGTAAGCGCTGCGGAATATGTTGGCGCTATATAAATAAAGATGATTATTATTATATTGTCCTGCAATATGACGGTATAATCCGAGGTTTCATGAGTTGCGTATAGGACATTCAACACAGCGTGTGCACCATGAACATGTGGCCTTATTAAGATTTAGGCAATTATGAAGGACATTCAATCTATATTAAAAATCAGTGAGAAGCAATAAGTAGCTGGTTCATGCATCAATATTATCATCTTAATCCATGCTCCTCTCCTACAGACATACTCCAAGACAAGAGGATATACCCGGGGTAGAGTCTTTATCTACCCAGTAACCTCCTACTGATCAGGTTAAGTGGTGCCAGTCCCGGCTGTTAAACCATTTTTGCCACATTGTGATGAATTTCTTCCCCGAATTACTTTCCATATATATACCTTTTTTCCCACAACAAACGTTTGTTAACTCTGTGACGACATTCTTTTATTGTCGGAGGTAGCGCAGCACTGGCTAGATGAGCTATCAGCTTACTTGCTACATATAGAAGGCGCGCCACTGCCACCTTTTCCAGCTCCTCTAGCTGCAGGTCCTCTATATACCCGAGGGTACACACTAATGGCGTGTCCTCCAAGCTCAGTCCAGTATCTGCATAGTCTGGGGCATCGCCATACCATGTGGATGAGTCCCACCGATGGGGTTTTGCATCGTGTACACAGGGTAATTTCTCACTCCCATACTATGTAGGAAGTCTGGGGTACGGAACACCCTATGCAGTAGGTATATCTCTGGTATGCCATGGGATTCACTTATTGACAATTTGGCGCCATCTCTAATATCTCATCCCACTGTGTATCTTCTATAGGGCCCAGATTGATATAAAGATTTAGGTTACATCTGCATATAAACCAAAGCCATCTGGCCACATGAGAAGTGGGAACGTCGCTACATTTACACGCAATGTTTTTGCACAAAAATGTAGTGTAAAAGGCACAGTAATCCTAAAATACATCATTCTTTGTTGTAATGGTTATTCGTATCACTCACAAACATATGGCAACGTTTTATTTACTCATCTGGGGTTTTACTTTCCTAAAAGTCTTCCGTGCATAGTTTACATAAGAAAACCTGCGGTTATAGTTCTGACTTTGCTGGGGATAAGACAGCAAGTGTCGAAATCTGACAACAGATCTAGGGGTGACCTATATATATATATATATTTTTTTTTTTTTTTTTATGTGAACAAATTAATGGTCATTAGCTAATTATTGCTTCTGATTCATAGAAATCTACCCTGTTGGTCCAAACACTTCTCTTTCCTATATCTTTAATAGCTGTTGCTAGAACACTTGTTCAGCTGCTCCCCCATAACTATTTTTTTTACCATGTATGTCCCCCAAGACGTCATGTAAGAACTCTGGGAGTCATTCACATGGGTTTTTATTTATCTTTTCTTATTTGACGTTTTTCCACTGTAGCTGGGGCATCCATAGGCGCTGCATCCATAGGAGCTTCGATTACAGGGGGAACATTCCCCAGTAGTGACAATAGTCACTATCAAAACGAATAAGGGGCTGCTATGACCCTGCAGCTCTGCTGTGCCTGGGGGCTTCCGATGGTAACGTGATCGCCGGGTCTCATAGTGTAAGAAACTCTTCCGCTTTCACTTCTTAGTACAGAATGCTCATCGATCTCTATATAGCCTGAAAAGGAGAAGTCAGAAGCCGTTAAACGCTTCTCCCTTCTCCTCCAGGCTTTCAGCTGTGTCTGATAGCTGAGAACCCGACCTGCTCCAGTTTGATTGCAGGAGGAGAGGCTTTAATCCTGTGCTGTACATCTGCTATCTGCCGGGATTAAAGCCCAGGACCTTTTGGAGCTCGGAGTGACTATTGTGTTCTTGGTCACCTATCTCACCAAGGCCCTTCTCTCCCTTCTTTGGTGGATCAGCGGCTCTAGGAAGAGTCTTGGTTGTTCCGAACTTCTTCCATGTAAGAATAACTGAGGCCACTGCGCTCTTGGGAACTTTCAGTGTAGCAGAATTTTTTGCAGTCTTCTCCAGATCTGTGTCTTCACACAATCCGATCTCTGAGCTCTACAGGAAGTTCTTTCCTTCTCATAGCTTGGTTTTAGCTCTGATATGCATTGTGAGCCGTGAGACCCTTATCTAGACGGGTTGGGTTGGGGTGTCTTAAAATTATGTCCATTTAACTGAATTTACCACAGGTGACTATAATCAAGGTGTTGAAACCTCTCAAGAAAAACTACCAAGATTCCTAACATTCTGTATAAACTTAATAACATAACAAAATGTAAACAAAAAGTGAAAGTGTCTGAGGACTTCCCAAATGCATCTTATGCATAGTATGCGGTATGTAGATATTACAATGGTTTAAAATATTTCCCACAGCACCATATTAGAGCCTCGTGTGGCGCAGGGTATTAAGGCAGCAGAAATGCAGTCCTAAGCTCTCACTCACGACCTGAAGGTTGCGAGTTCACTCCCTGCGTGGTTCAGGTAGCCATCTCAAGGTTAACTCAGCCTTCCATCCTTCCGAGGTCAGTAAAATGAGCACCCAGCTTGGTGGTGGGATAATAAATAAATTACCTGAAACCGCTGCGGAATAAATTGCAAGATTTATTTTTTATTTCCTTATATTTATCCGCCTCACAATATCATTAATCATGCATTATTTTATTGTTAGGGGTCAAGAATCTTTTTTTTTAATTTTTTTTCTCAAAAACTACAAAGAATGTCTTCTTGAAATTTAGTGGTAAGAAACTTCAGTGTTTTACAGATATGAGAGAGAATATATTTTTTTTTTACCTTTTTCTCTGACTCTGTTCCAAAAAAAGTTTGGCATTTTTGTTCCAAGTTAACTTTAACTTGTATTGGAATTACAGCGTTAGGAAAAATGTTATAAATCTACATATTTCTATGAAGAGAGAGACCCCTTGTACATCTTCCTACGCCCAATAGTTTCTGAGATATGGTTCTCAGTGACTTTTGGAAATTCTAGTCACTGACAAATGTGCAAAATTTTGTTAAAATCAGAGATGATTGGGTGTTTTTGGTGATTTGTCCTGGAATGACCCAACTAGTGTCAAACTGTTGTTGTCAAAAGTGAAACCTTGGCAGAATGCCGAATACAAGTGTAAATCTTGGGTAAAGAAGATATAAATGAGGTGTTTCTGTACACATCGGCGTACTGGTGTATGTTATTAGTGCATTATTGTACAAGTAAATAGGTTGCATTAGAACGGTCTAAGTAGTGTTTTTAATATCTTCTTGTGGCCTACGTCCGTTATCACGGTACATTCCTCTAGCAGGTACTGGTAATTGTGTTGGTTGGTGGGTTTTATAATCATCTGTCCAACATAATGTAGTTTGTTTTGCGTGTTCTTTATCTGTTGATAACCACACTAGCGTTTTCTGCTCTTACTTTTCCTACATAGACCACTGGCCGTAGAAGTCCTGAGAGTTGCAGCAAGTCTGATAAAATGTTGAAGAAGGGTGTTTATGACAAGGTGAGCTGCGAGATCCATTCTCTTGGGCATTTCACACTAGGATGGAACTAGTGGTCTTAAATGCTTCATTGTTGGCTGTTGTAGGCATACACAGATGAACTAGTTGAACTGCACAGAAGGCTGATGGCTCTACGAGAGAGAAATGTCCTGCAGCAGGTGAGTCCATGTATGAAACGATTATGGTCAGCTGCATTGTTGCAAAAGTTTACTTTTCTTAACTTCCCTTATCTCACCTAACCAATTTAGTTTTAAACCCAAAACTGTTGTTTTTTTCTTTTTTTACATTTTTTTTGGTAAGTTCTAGTGTACACGTACCTTTAACCACGTAATAACAGATCATTTTTGGCCCTAATAAACAACCAATTTTGCACCTTTTTTTCCATAATCTCATTCCAAGAGCCATTACTTTTGTATTTTTTTTCGTCAACATTATCTTGTAAGGGCTTGTTGTAATATTTTATTGGGTGGAATGATTTCACTTTTTTATACTTTTTACTATTGTCCCATAATGGGATTTAAACTTATTTTACTTTACGTTGATTGTTAGTAGAAGTCACAACAGCATTTCTGTATTGCTGTGTATTTTACAACCCTGTTAGATAGATGGCCTCCGGGTGCTATAGCAACCAATGGGTGACAGATGGAGCCCTCTCCCTCTGTCAGTCTCTTAGATGCCACAATCGCATGGACCTCAGCATCTAATGAGTTAAACGGCTGAGATTGGAGCAAACTCTTATCCCAGCCATTAGTGTAGGAGCTCAGCTGTCATCATAAAGAGGTTTACCATGGAAAGCGTCTTTAAAATAGTTTTTTTTTTCCCCTCCTGTCTTGTCCATTTTTTTTACCTGTTTTATACCTAAATAAGACCTACAAAATTATTTGTTGTCCACGTCAATTTTACAAAAATAAAAATGTGCTATGTGTCCTGCTAAAAGAGAAACCCAAAAATAAGGTGCAATTTTGCTGTGGTGAAATAATCGGGCTGTGCTAAAGTACCATGCACCGTCAATGGACTGCGGTGTCAGTATTTTGGAAGAACAACGGTCAGTAAGTACTTCCTGCAATGTGCTGTATAGATATGGCGCTGACAGACTGCAAATGAGAAACACCAAATGCAAACATTTACCGCCTTAGATGCTGCAGGCAATAGCAACCATGCCATCTAAGAGGTTGTAGGGAGCAGGCTCGCTCCTTCATGACGTGAATGGCAAAAGTTCACTGCTCTCCATATGTTGATGATCTCTCATTCGAAATCCTGGGCAGCGCCAAGAAATATCCTGCATCACTAGTAGGGGGCACGACAAGACAGACTGATAACCATAATGTACGGCTCTACCCTCTCTGTACCTTTTTTTCACCTTACAAAATTCTTTATTATGTACAAAAGTAAAACCACAAAAAATGTATAAATAATTAGTACCTCTGCTTCCATAACTATCCAAATTATAACATTTTATAATGTTATTTAAACCACAAGGTAAATATTTTAAAAGATAGAAAAATTGGAAAAATTAACAACTGGCAAAGGACAAGGAACATCATAGACGTAAACATAATAGAAAATGCAAGGTTCCAATATCGGGTGGAGCAGGCTACAACGTTGGGCATTATATTTATTTATACCTGGTTGGTAAACAAAAAAATAAAAGACAGGAAAAAAAGGGAAAGGAAGGGCCAAAAAAAGGAAGGGGAGGTGGACTAAGCGGACTTCCTTCAACTCAAAGATGGCACAAGCTAAGGTAGGGTTTCCTAATATGATGACAGCCAAGCATGCAGGTCAACCATGGGGTCGAGAAAGCAAAGAAGGTGTTGAATTTATTGAGCGCTTGAGCCATGCGCTTCCTAAGTTTGGAATAGAAGTTGTTTCAGATCAGCAACATTACAGAGGCCAAGGCAGAGTGATATACAAAACTGTATATAACTCTTCTTTGTACACTGCTCTTAGGGCATTGGATGTAACCGCACATAGGAAGCGGGTCTGTGTGGATTCTTTGACTTTCAGGCTCTCCTTGGAGGAATTGTATTCGGTATAGTTTTATTGGATACCAGTATGACACCATCTGGTGTTCTACACACCAATGAGTATTCCACATACATATTTTACTCCCATATTCCTATGGCGCTACTTTGTTTTTTTTTTTACCTTTTAAGAGACTAAGGGGGTGTTCAATGGCTTCATTTATCTAGGAAGGTTGCTGTCACCAAGGGACAACAAGACCAATGCCATGAAGAGTGTGACGTCCGAGTGAATTGCTTTATTATGTAAATCAAATGTTGCAAACCAGCATGATTGGATCTCTGCGCCACCCCACTAAATGTGCGTCCCATGAGACCAGCAGCTTCCAACATCTAGCTGCACCCGGCCTCTTCTCTGTCTGCCTCTTAGCAGACCTTATAGCCTTGCCTCCCCCTAATAACACCTGGAGTGGAGGGAGTGGAATGGACAGCCCCACTACCAAGCCTGCCATCCATTCCAAAAAAAACGAGGCCCAATACATTTTGTAAAAAGCATCTCCAGCAACTATATGCTGGAGATCACATCACATCCCTGGTTTTTCCCTGTGTCCCACGCAGTGAGACATGGACTCCCTTCGTACCCACTGGGCATGACATCCAAACCGGGGAGAAATATAGCGACCAGCCACAATTAACCCCTTCAGTGTCTCACAAGATGTACAGTTAAACCATCTGAAAAAAAAATTGTAGCTCCTCTCCTGGGTGTGACAGCAGACAAAAGATTTATGGGTAAAAATGGGCGTTTTTTTTGTTTCCCTTTGTCCGTGGTTTTACCTAAGATACCCTGCCTTCCTTTACCTGCAGGAAATGGGGGTTATCAGATGATGGATTTAAAGGGCTTGCAATAGAGAATATGTCAAGCTAAGCTTTACAGTGTCAAGAAAACGTAAATTCTGAGTGAAAAAGGGTATGTCTCTAGGAATGAGACCTGTATTTGGGGATAGTCATGAAATAACCAAGGGATCACTCTAGTCCTGATGAAGCTTGACCCATTTTTGTTTTCTTAAGAGCAAGGATGAAGTAAATCTAAAATGCATGTTCCCATGCAGCCTTGTGGTAAGACAATAGCCCTGCCAACTTATGCCCCCTCCGGAATAAAATGAGTACAGAGTAGTTTGAGGTGAGAAAAGAGGATTGTGAATTGTCTGGAAGAAATGGAGCAAGCAGCATAAAATAACCATTTTTAGTGCACTATTTTTGCCAAGCCATGAGAGTTGTAAATTGTGCCATTTGGAAAGCTCTATTTCGGTGGTACCTAGTAGGGAAGGAAAATTGAAGAAGAATGGTAGAGAGGGATCTGAGGGCATTTTGACACCGAAACAGTTGAAGTTTGTTTGCCATTTGTAATTGGTACGATGAATGGAGTTAGGAGAATAAGAAATGGTTAACGAGAGACATTAAGGATTTCTGACTTATGGGGATTTTAAAATTACTAAAAGATCCGACTGAAGATGCTAAGAAGGCTAGTGAGGGGGAAAGTGTAATATAACAGGAGATCATCAGCAAAGAGGGACCGTTTATAAGTTGTAGAGCTAGAAGAAAAGCCCTTTAGAGAGGGATTTATACTCATGGCAATCGCCAGGTAGTCCATCATCAAGATGTAAAGTAATGGGAATAACAGGTATACTTGGCAGGTGCATTTAAAAGGGAAGGAAGTCAATTATCCTGTATACAGGTTCTAATTTTATGGTGGTGCTGATGAGTAGTCATATCCTGGAAATGGCCTTTAATATTGTAAATTAAACATGAGAGCCATCAATATTCTGCAACAGTATTGAAAAGGCACGTATTTGAGAAGCAGTGTTAGGAAGGAACAAAAATATCACTTGTTACAAATAGGGACAATCTAGGTCCACAGTGCCAGTAGCTCCATCACACGAGAGCTCCAACTAGATATAGTTAAAGGGGTTGTCCCGCGCCGAAACGGTTTTTGTTTTTTTTTTAAACCCCCCCCCCCCCCCGTTCGGCGCGAGACAACCCCGATGCAGGGGTTAAAAAAACAAACCGCTCAGCGCTTACCTGAATCCCGGCGGTCCGGCGTCTTCATACTTACCTGCTGAAGATGGCCGCCGGGGTCTGCTCCCTCCGTGGACCGCAGCTCTTCTGTGCGGTCCATTGCCGATTCCAGCCTCCTGATTGGCTGGAATCGGCACGTGACGGGGCGGAGCTACACGGAGGCGGCATTCTGCACGAGCGGCTCCATTGAAGAGAGCAGAAGACCCGGACTGCGCAAGCGCGGCTAATTTGGCCATCGGAGGGCGAAAATTAGTCGGCTCCATGGGAACGAGGACGCCAGCAACGGAGCAGGTAAGTAAAAAACTTTTTATAACTTCTGTATGGCTCATAATTAATGCACAATGTACATTACAAAGTGCATTATTATGGCCATACAGAAGTGTATAGACCCACTTGCTGCCGCGGGACAACCCCTTTAATAATAAAATGCAAATTGTGGCTTGGGTAGAAAAATGGCAAATTAAGTTCAATGTTGATGAATGTAAGGTTATGCACATGGGCAGGAGGAACGGATGTCACCAATATGCACTAAATAGGGATACTGCTAAGGAAAAGTGATATGGAAAAAGACCTGGGGGTACTAGTGGATTGTAGATTAAACTGGAGTAACCAGTGCCAGTCAGCTGCTGCACGAGCTAATAAAGTCTTGGGGTGCATTAAAAGAGGCATAGGGGTCAAGGACGAGAACATTATTCTTCCACTATATAAGGCACTTGGAATACTGTGTACAGTTCTGGACACCGGTGCTCAGGAAAGATGTTGCAGTGTTTGAGGGGGTTCAAAGAAGGGCAACTAAGTTAATAAACGGAATGGGAGAACTGGAATACCCAGAGAGGCTATCAAAATTGGGATTATTCACTTACTCTGGCTGCCATTATGGAATCAGGAAGGAATTTTTTTCCTCCAAATGAGCTAAATTGGTTCATTGTTTTTGTTTTTTTTCCTTCCTCTGGACCAACAATGGGGGGGGGGGGGGGAGGTGTTGAAACAGGCTGAACTAGATGGACATTGTCTTCATTCAGCCTAACATTCTATGTTACTATATTAAAACCGGGACTCCTAAAAAGGCAAAATCTCTGTAGTAGTTGTCATCTACTTGTAAATGAAAGGTAAATCTGAAGAGATGGGCTCCACAGGAGCTCTTATGGTACTAGCAATTGAGTTACATTGCGTTTCTCTTTTGTCGCACCAATTTACGCCATGGTTTCTGACCACATTGATCCAATAGGAAAAGTGGAGAACGGTAGTCAGAGAGGGATATCACAGACCATTCAAATGTTCCCAGTAAAGAGGGAAGTTCATCGGGCTGGCAGAATGAGATCAATTTCCCATTGTTGTGAGCATGCAGCATAAATGGGAAGTACCACCACTAGGATATTTCCTTGGTTTTGAGAAGTGCGAGGAGAGATTTCTTGCATAAAAGTCTTGGGATTGCTCAATGACCTCAACTCTAATTATTTTCTCAGAGATAAAAGTGTAGAGTTTGTTTCTGCAGGAGTCTTTTAATCTATATAAATAATACTCAAAAGTCTTCCTTAGTGGGCCAAGCCCTTCCAGGATCACACTCAAGAGAAAGCCACTTCCTTGCTACATTGCTTGGTTCTCCCCGTGGAGGATTAAAAGTAAGTCCTGATATGTTAAGCTTTGGAGATAGCCAGAGGATCATTGAGTTGGCAGTGCTTATGACCTACTCCGCCATCAGCAAGCCATGCCATCAGAATAACTTTTTTTGTTCTTCAGGTCTTTCGAAAAATTAAGTAAATGGTGATCAAAAAGTCTTACAAACCCCAAAGCGATAAAATTGAATACTGCTTCTCAACCAGCAAAAATGAACCCTTACTTGGGACAGTCAGCAGAAAATTAAGTTATGGGTCTCTAAATATGGCAACACACAAAAAAATTATTTTTGAGAAAGTGTTGTCATTGTTGAAAAGTAGTAAAACAAACTATATAATGCGGTGTTGCCAGAATCATTATTGACCTTTAGTGAATGTCATTTATACTGCATAATGAACATTGTAAGAGAAAAGGAAAGCCCCAAACCCTCTATCTTTGAGCAAAAAATGGTCAGTCTTTAGTCTGTCAGGTTGAAGCCCTTCAGATGTGTGCAGAGCCACGTGCCCTGAGATACCAGGATCCGCACTGCTGAAAGTCTCCAGCGGTTGCTTCGACTCATATATATGAGCTGGGTGAATCACAACCTCTTTGTCCAGAATGGTATGATGGCTATTACTGTGGCCTGGTCTTGCCTGATATTAGAGGGCTAATCCAGCGAAAACACATTTTTCCATCCCTGTCCCCTTACCTGATTGGCTGTCAGACTCCGGAGGTCTGTGCATTGCAGCCACTTCTAAGCACTGCAGCCACCTGTATTATGCTTATAAGGCACCATCTTGAGAGTGAGATTTTTTTTTTACTTTCACATCTATCCCATGATGCATCAGCACAGCTTTAGCTAGAGGCTATACAATTTCTGCGTGCTTGGCGGACAGTTTAATTATTATATGTTCACCTAATTAAGCTATAGCCTATAAGTCAGAAGGAAGAGCTGTGATCCTTCTTGTATTACAATTGTGTAACAGTAGCTGTGTGATCATCAGCTGTAATTGTGACTGTGTCCCCCTCTAGGCAGCTTCTGTGGTAGGATTCCTGCAACCGCATCACACAGACTGTGAAACTGAGTAGTTTTAGACCACATAAACCCAAGTAGATTTGAGTTGGTCAGAACTGAGATTACTTAACCAACTGAGGAATAAGAGACCAGGAGATTATCAAATAGAAATGAATAACTAATCAGGGTAACATAAGTTAACTTCTAGGTACTGGGGAAATAGTTATCATGAATAAAAAGAAGAAACACTGGAGTGGCCCTGTAATTCCCTGGGTATCATAGAGATTAGATGGAATACGTAGACCAGCCCAAACCTCCATGGAATGAACAGAGCATCTACCTCTAGGGCAGTGTTTCTCAACTCAAGGCCTCAGGGACCCCCACCAGGTCATGTTTTCAGGATATCCTATAGTAAGAATACCTGTGACAATGTCTGAGGCACCGGCAATAATTACATCACCTGTGCAATACTGAGGAAATCCTGAAAACATGACCTGTTGGGGTCCCTGAGGACCGGAGTTGAGAAACACTGCTCTAGGGGAATGTCCTCCCGATTTTTATGAGTAGAATGTTTCCACTTCAGCGTTGAGCCATGTTGCTGTGAGATCGCTGTATAGTGTACCCGATCTGTTCAGGATCCACTGGAAGATCTTTTCGTTCAAGGACCAATCCCCCTGCCACAGGGAGTCCATGGCCCAACTGCTACCACTTGTGAACTACAGTCAAATGAGATAGGTTTGTCTCAGCCCATGATATGATTTCTGAAGGGCTTTGGATCATGTGCTTCCCTGCTTGTTGAGGTACAGGACTGATTTTATGTTGTCAGTCCATATTTTCGCAGCCTTCCCTCTGAGCTAGGAGGAGATATGTAGAAGAGTTCGACGAACTGCTGAGTTCCCTCTGATTCGATAACAAGAATCTCTCCAGGATCATCAAGGAGCCTTGGATTGGCACTCCTAGATGTGCTCCCCTTCCCGTTAAAGACGCATCTGTTGTCAACAGGATGCAGCAAAGTGTTGTAATCAGGTCTGCCATTTGAAGGAGCGATGGGTCTGCCAACTCAGGGAGGTTCTTTTAATCAACTCTTTTAGGATCCAATCCCATTGAAGCAGAACATCATTCTGCAGAGGACCTAGGTGCGAAAACTCCCAGTAGTTTAATCACTGAATTCTCAAGACGGATCCCACTGCATAGATAACCTTTGTGAAGACAAATGGGGCAGAAGAAATCCCAAACAGGAGGGCTGTGAACTGGAAAGGCTGGGTTCTTCCACCAATTATGACTGCAATTCTAAGATATCTCCTGTGACAGTATGGGAATGTGTAAATGTGTAAGTCTAGCGTGATCATGAAGTCTCTTTGTTGAAGTATGGAGCAAACTAATCTTATTTTCTCCATACAGAACTAGTTCTTTTTTATATGGACCATAAATCTGCTATATCCCCCAAACCCCTGAGGGTTTTGCATTAGAAAGATGGGCCAGTGTATACCTTGACATTTGCCAAGGGCACCAGCTTTAAGGTTCCTTTTTCGGAGTACTCCACAGTGGAAACCTACTAGAGTTCTCGGTTTCCCAATGGGAAAAGGACACGTCTGAATGAATTTGTTTACTGGAATTTGTATGAATTCTTTCAGATAGTGTTTTTTTTTTTTTGTTAATTCTATATAGGACCCAAGGATCCTGAATTATTGGTGCGCAGGTGTGATAGACGTGGGTGGCTGACCACAGGAACTTGAACTTTCATAGTGTTGGCCATCTGAACACTGGCGGGAAAAAAATCAGGCTTTTTTTCCTCTTATTTTGACCTTAGGAACGTCCTGGGCATTTCCTCTGTCCACGGTGATATGACTTGGACTGTTAATGCCCATTTACACCAGCCGATGATCTCTAAAATATCGCTACACAACGATTGTTTTAGCAATAATCGGTGCGTGTAAATGTGTGCCCATCGTCTGCTTTTCAGGCACTGCTTGCTGATCATTAAATTTAGTCCAACATAAAAATCGTCCGTCACTTTTATCAGTAGTTCTCCACGGGGAGTGCTGATAGCATTGTTTCCCCATGGAGAAGAAATAGGCTATTAGCTGCGTTCAGTGAAGGCTTCATTTGCACACCTGAGTAGCTACTTAAATGGCAATTAATTTTTATGCAAAATGATCGCTCAAAGCTGTCACTCAAACTGTCGTTTGAGCGATCATCGGCCCGTGTAAACTAGCCTTTACAGTGTTTCCCCGAAAATAAGACCTTGTCTTAGATTAATTTTTGCCACAAAAGAGGCGCTGGGCCTTCTTTTCGGGGGATGTCTTACAACAGCAGCAGAGCACCACGATTTTACTTTTGCCTCCGACGGCGACTTTAGCACAGCCCATCATTGATGAGATGCGCTAAACGCAAACAATAGAACAGACAGCGCTCAAAAATCGTGTTCGAGTGCATGTCTGTGAGGCTCCCATGGAATTCAAACATTTAGAATTGCCAAGAAATAAACATTTTCTGTAAATGTACATATAGACAACCACAGACTGATTTAAAAGTATTTTAAAAACATGATAGCCTCACAAAGAGAAACTCTCATAAGGGCTCCTGCCCACAGACTGATATTTGCTGTGGAATCCGCGGCAGGCGTCCGCACCGCGGATCCGCACCATGTATGGAAAATTGATTCTTCCTGCACACTTGCAGAAACCAATTGCAGCATGCTCCATTTTTCTGCGGATTCCACACTGACGGCTTCCATTGAAGTCAATTTCAGTCACATTACGGAATGGTCGCGGATTCCGCATCATCACTAGGCGATTACGTGGGAAATGCAGGAGTTTTTTTTTTCTAAATCTGTACTGCACATGACCGACAGCTTGCCGTGCGGACAATCCGCTGTACAGATGATAGAGGAGAGTAACGCGTACATGCAGACGCAGCTGCTCCCATGGCCGGATTTCGCTGCAAGATTCCGTATGCCTGAAATAGAGTGACACTCCCCTACTCTATAACCCCACTACAGCACTGAACAATTCATGCATAAAACCATAAAACAACCATAACCTAGATGACCAAAATATAAAGACTGAGCAAATGGGCTAAATGCCATAATATAAAAGCAGCAATTGAAAGGTAAGCTCAAAGCATCAGTCACCCAAGTAGAGATAAATAAGACCCAAAAAGAGCAGGGAGGGGGGAATCAAACTGATATCACGTGTATATCACCATGGTTTGATGGCTTCCTCACTGGGAGAGGTGATTATTTATTTGTGTGTGTGTATATGTGTGTGTATGTATGTGTATATATAATATATATATATATAATATGTGAAAGCTCTCCCTGACTCACCACTAATTCTCTAACGTCCCGGTGTCGTACAAACATGAAATTTGGCACGTCCATTCTTTAGGTCCTACATATGAAAAGTAAAGGGATCACAAGTTGATTATTCAATTCTAGGTGCAAAAGTATTGGCACCCCTATGTAATGTAACTTCTTGGTGCCATACAAACATGAAAATCGGCACGTCCATTCTTTAGGTCCTAAATTGGAAAAGTAAAGGGGTCACAACTTGATTATTCAATGCTAAGTGTAAAAGTATTGGCACCTCTATGTAATGTACTTAATCTAATTCTCTAACTTCCCGTTGTCGTACAAACTTGAAATTTGGCACGACCATTCTTTAGGTCTTAAATAGGAAAAGTAAAGGGGTCACAATGCAATTTTTTAATGCTAATTGCAAAAGTGAGTGCACCCCTATGTAAGGTAACTTCCTGGTGTCGTACAAGCGTGAAATTTGGCGAAAGCATGCTTTAGGTCCTTAATGAGGTGAGTGGGAGAGGTGGCACATTCTGCAGGGGGACATCAGTACATGCAGCCTGAGGAGAATCTAACGCTCCTCTATGTATATACATATTTTATTCCTCTTTGAGGTTTAGAGAAAGACCGCAAAACGGTGGAAATGCGTTAGTTGCCATTGCATAACGCTACACAAAGATTTTAATTTTTGTCTTCAAATAAAGGAATAAGATTTTTTTGCACGTTGAAGTGGCTATATCTATTTTACTGAAAACAATATTTTAAACTGTACAAACTTTCAGCAAGCCGGACACAAGCAATCATTTCCAATCAACAGCAGAAACTGAAAACCTGCAGGAATACTAGTGAGCTAACTTTTTGCTCTTTTTTTTTTTTTTCCTACAATATTGCAATATTTTATTCCTCGGTTACTCTAAAGTAACCTTGACTTCATAAAAATTTTCCATGCAAGCAACACGTAAACGCCTGTACCAAATTACCTCGGGCAAAGCCGGGTATATCAGGCAGTGGAGTATATAGGGGTCACTGTTCCTCTCTGTGATACTTTTTGTTTTAAATGCTTTTAATCAGCCTCTGGTTGTCTGTCTGCTGTTTAATAAAAAAAAACTTTGCTCATATTTGTTGGTTTTGTACATTTTAATCGGCTATTAGCTCAGTAATGTGCAACAGGAAATATATTGTGCTGCTGACATTCCCCAATATACAGGATAAATCCCGCACATTGATTTTAGTCTCTTGTTTTCTTGTATTGGCCTACTGTATTTTGAGGTTAGTGATCATTGTGAAAACTGCAAGATTTCAGTATTTTTTTTAGTATACTGACATGAAGAATTAGAAAAAATGTTTTCAAAAATGTATAATTTTAAATTTTATTCTGATAAAAGGTTATCCCAGAAAAGCAAGTTTTAACCCCCACCAAGTCGGAGAACATGGCATTGATCGTGATTGGGATAACTTGATTTTGTGGGACAAATCCTTTGAACAATAGGTCTTTTTTTGTTATGATAGATTCTCTTTTTTATATTGTAAATATGGATAGGTTTGGTTTGCCTTTGAGAGGTTGATAAAAAAAAAAAAAAAAAAAAAAAAAGATATTCCAGCCAGAAGCATATATCACCTTTCAATGGGCTACTTGATTCATTCTGGATTGGTTGGTGTTCTACAGCTGGAACACCAATTGAATTCTTTAATGGTCGCAACCAGAAGACTACAACAAGGAGGAGTTTGAGCGGAAGAGCAGTTGACCACGTGCACTGATGGAAAACCAGATGCATGCTTAGTCAAGCCACTCCATTCCAACTCTTCCTAGATGGGGTACCCCTTTCTCGTGGTCAGTTGGGGTCCCGATCAAACATTTATCACCGGCCCAGTGAATAGATGATAAATGCTTCCAGTTGGAATACGCCTTTAATACCTTCTTTTGAACCGTTGTCTTTGTAGTTCTTTTAATAGGTAAAGATTAGAGATGAGCGAACGTACTCGGATAAGCACTACTCGTCCGAGTAATGTGCTTTATCCGAGTACCGCTGTACTCGTGCTGAAAGATTCGGGACGCGCTGCGGAGCGGGGAGCTGCAGGGGAGAGCGGGGAGGAACGGAGGGGAGATCTTTCTCTCCTTCTCTCCCGCCCGCTCTGCCCCGCTCCCCGCTGCGACTCACCTGTCAGCAGCGGAGCGCCCCGAATCTTTCAGCACGAGTACAGCGGTACTCGGATAAGGCACATTACTCGGACGAGTAGTGCTTATCCGAGTACGTTCGCTCATCTCTAGTAAAGATAAGTAGGAGGAAATATTGTGCAGTCGTCTTTTTTGTAAAAACAAATAATACATTTGCCTTTCTCTGTCATTTTATGGTTTTCCCAAGATTGTCAACCTCATAGAAGAAACGGGCCATTTCAATGTCACAAATACGACTTTTGACTTTGACCTCTTCTCACTGGATGAGACAACAGTCCGTAAACTGCAGAGTTATCTGGAAGCTGGAGCCACATGACGCCGCCAAGTCATTGAAGAAAGGGGAGAGAGAGAGAGAAGTGCATCATGGGGTAGTTTTCTCTAAACAATGCCCTCCTTCCTTGAACTTTTAAATATGGTCATCACGAAGCGCCTCTTGGCGCCGACCAGCTGCTCTTGACAAATTGGATCATTTTAAGCCAGGTTGTTCCTACAAGGAGTTTATTGCTCCAGATTTTAATACTCTGAGTGAATACAGTATTTTATCCTCTTTCGGCGTGTAGGGAGTGCAGGAAGTGGTTTTCTCTCTCACAATACAGATAGGAATGACATGCGGATGGTGAGCTGTGAACAAGGCGTCTTCTTCTCTTCCATATTCGGTTTCTGCCAACATCCACTTTCTTTAGAGCCGTATCCATCCATCTTCTGTGTCTGTATTTTGAGTGTGTGAAAGCATTTGTTCTAAACCTTTAGGAGCTCCTGCAAAAAGCCTGGAATTATCTAGAAGTGTGGCAGTAGTGAGTCCATGTTGTGAGTAATCTGTGGTAGAGCCGCTCCTTCTCTCTCCTGTTGGCATTTTGTGTTTGGTTCCATGATATTAGGGACGTGGCGGAGGAGAGAATACTGTATTTATCACGTGTGAGCACTGGCTTCACTCTGCTTCAGAAACATTATGGAACATTGAATCTGTAAGCTGTATATTATATATATATTATATATATGTATGTATGTATTTTATGTATAAGAGGGCCTGGAGAGCCAGACTATTACACTTTGTTTTTATGTTGACGGTTAAGGGTGGAACAAGGATTTTTTTTTTGTTTCCTGCTTTGAATCAGCTTTTAATTTTATATATATATTTTTTTTTGGAGCATGGAATGGAAAACTTGCCATACACAAATATGGTGAAAACGTCAATACATCCTGATATCGGAAGGGCTTGTAAGAGAATCCGTTTTGCAAATGACAAGTACAGGTACAAATGGCTCAGGTAGGAAGATGAGTATTTATATAGGACACTGCTAACATCGGGAAACCTTAAAGTAAGGTTTCTTATGTTTGTGCAATAAAAATAAAATTCCAAAAGCATCATGGACATCCAACCCGAACTACTTGGTTGACACTAATTTTAAGGTTCATTGTGTTGACAGACATCCTACATTTCCTACTTAAGTTAAACTGCAACAGAATCTAGTAACTGGAGTTTTATAGTAACGTACGTTCTACAGATGACCCTGACCTGTACTAAACACTAAAGAGGTTTTTTTCTTTCTTTTTTTTTTTTTTTTTTTTTTTTAATATTTGATATTGTTACACTCCTTTTCCACATGATACCCATTCTGGACCAGCATTGGCCCCTCTTAGGACCAAACTTAGCATTTGATGTGTTTTGAAGTGGTCAAACCTACTTTTTTGGTCACTTGGTATTGTATTATCTGCCTCTGCAAACCATATGTGTCATTGATAAAGATATTGGACTAGTACTAGTTTTCCCTCTTCCATGTTTTCCTCATTTTGACAGAAGCCACACTACAACAGTTCCTGTTTTCCCCATTGCGATAGAATGGTCTCCCCCGGGGGGCGTAGTACTGCATTTACATTCTTTTTATGTCCATTGTATTTGTAAGGACAGATGTTTAGATTTTGGGTCTTCCGCACAGTATTTGATTCCCTCCATTTCATATCAGTATTTGTTGTTCATTGCAAATGAATTTCATTTGGCAGCATGAAATAAAATGTATCTCGTCTTTAGGGAGGGATTTCAATAGCCTTAAAGGTATTAAATGCCATTGAAGGGGTTGTCCGCTCTTTACTACTTTTTTCCAGTTTTTATTTATTTAGTTACAGAATAGGAAATCATACAATTTTCCAATATACATGTATGTCAAATTCTGCTCACATCCCTTTCTTATACCAGCACAGTGGTCCCTATCTGCACAGTAGGATGGTACAGCCCAAGGACAGGTCTGTCTATAATAATGGTCATGTGACCCCCTGGTGTTCAATTCACAATGATCAGGTATCTAATGGATGAATAGTAGATTACTGAGCAACAGAACTGGCAGTATTACTACCTGCAGAGCCACCGTGTCTGTCAGTGTCTGTGGAGAAGCAGCTCTTATATTTTCCACCATCTCCTCTGATTGGTGGCTTTCGAATTCAGTTGACTTTATTAACAACATGACAACACTACTGGAGACAGCTGTCTGTGTTTTCTTTAACAACTGTTGCTAATAAAGTTAACTGCTTTAAAAAAAAAAAAACACGAAGTATTCATGGGCCAATCTCTTGTGTCGAGCATGTTGATTCCAGACTGACCACTTCTCTTCTGTTTCCAGTTTGAGATCGGGTGACATCACTCTCACGTGAGATACTTTTTAGCAAATTTCGCATTTTAATGGTTACAGAGTTACGAACACATTTAAAATGAGACGATGAGCTCTATTATTAGACTGTTTTATTGTCCACAAAGTATTTATTAATGTATCAAGCAAAGTGAAGGAGTTTTAGACCAAGCTCAGTGGTTGGAAACCGTATTGCTATTGATGCATAAATAATTCGGTCTTGTATTATTTTTAATATTGGAATCTTGTAAGAGTTTTTATAGGAAAAAAATAAAGATGGAGAAAATCTGTTGCATGGAGTTGTTTCCACTTCATTAAGCAAATAGTTGGGTCAGACTATTTATTCCATTACTGCAGTGCCAAACAATATGCACTTTTATCAGACCGCTGGTCTAACTCTTGCATGTCGTTAGTAAGCAAGCTTCTCATTGTGTTCTATGGGCACAGGCTTCATATTACTACTTTGCCACTATGTACTGTATAAACACGGAGGTAGGTTGCCAGTATTTACTGTATGAACACGGAGGTAGGTTGCTGTCTGTTGCATCATCCGAACAAAGTTATCAACCAACACAAATGTACCTGCAAATATAACCGTAGTAAGGAATGTGATCAATGACAAGAATGACTTTGTGTAGAGTTATGTATTAGGAGAGCGCCGCCACTCTGCATGCAGTGGGCGGGGAGAGGCCGGCACAGCCCACCCCGGGACGCCAAGCTCAGCTCCGAGTCAAACCTCAAAGTGTATTTATTCTGAAACGCTGCAGGCCGCATTAACATCCTGTTTTTGCCGATAATTTTAATGTTTTACTTCAGTAAAATATTTTCTATTTCAAAGTTTTATTTTTTGTAATAAAAATACAATACATGAGAAACTTGCATCATTATTGCAATGTAGTATGCATGCCAAAATGCTTCGTAGACAGCGGAAGAACACAACAACTGGGAAAACCAAAAGCCGAAACAATCCAAGGTGACTTGATTAGCAATAGGTTGAAATTAAAGTTAAATAGCTGGTATGAGAATGAGCCTACAAAGACACAATCCTAGTAAGGAGCAGGAGGACTAGAAGCAGATCGCCACCGTACGAATTGGAATCAACAGAGCTTCAATAGGAAAATTTACAAATCAACAGAAATAAACTGATCACAGCAGCAAGGGTAGGAGTATAAGAGAAAATAACAGGCAAGGACAGGAAGAAACCATGGGTGTATGAAAGCATTGGGGTGTCTTGGTATAGAAGGCTAATGCAGGGGTCACATCAGAGAAGAACACTGAAGAGACTATGTATGATACCCTAAACTCTGGTGCAGAACCTAACTGCTCCTGGGTACGTCCACCAAATGTGTAACAGTCCCTGGGTAGATGCACATTCCAAACTAAGATGGGTAGTTAGGCACATACATAGTACTTAGACTGCATATCTAATAAGAACCATAAAGGTTGAGATAATGTTAATTGAACAGATATCTTTAGCCACACATTAGTGAAAACCAAAGGGGCCCTGTACGGTGATAGATCTTGTTTCCGTGCTTGTACATATGTATGGGAGTATGAGGAGATTTCTGTTAGTTATGGCCACTCCTAAATGTCACATTCAGCAGGGTTGTGGCTAGTGAGGACCAGAACTAGATGTGGGTCCTAGAGGTGGAGTCCACATCTATCAGACGTTCATGACCTATCCTGTGGATGTTTCCTTGAAAGTTCCAGATGAAACTATCCCTTTAAGTTGGAGGTAGCAAAATATCTCCGAACTGGAAATATTGTAAGATATCGGTGAAGTCGGGAAGATTATTCCAGAGTTTGACAGAAAAATGTAACAAAAAAATTGGTGTAGACCACCAGTGAAATGAAGGAAGGAAGTTCACGTCTGGTTGGAGGCTAAAGCTACTACGTAGGGGGGTGTAAGGGGCATATGTAATGAAAGAAGGCTGGAAGAAACTTTTTTTCAGAGTCCCAGACCGGTAGAGAGGGAAACGTAAAAGGGACCTCTGGAGTAAGTGATTCCACACTAGCAAAACTACATTTGGAAGTTCCAAGTTTTACCCAGAGGGAGCTGAAAAAGTAGCATGAAGAAGGGTAAGTTGGTCTGTTACAGCTGCTTCATAATAGTTGTGAAGGACGAACGTTTATATCTATGACTTTATAAAGTGTTTGGATATTCTATTACAGACATCGTGAGATCTCTGAAGAGATACGTATATAATAATTTTGAAAGTGTAAAAGCAAAATTTGTTTTGAGTTATGCATTGAATTTAACACTAAACAATATTTTTTGTTGGACATCCCCTTTAAAGCGGTTTCCCCACAAAGTAAAATTGGCCCAAATTGATATTTCAGTTAAAAATTAAAGATTGTTCCGTGTGTACATGTTCTTTTCTTATTAAAGTGTTTCAGAGTTATTGACTGACTTGTGACCCCTGTGACTACATTAGCAGCAGGAGTTATAAACAAGGGTAGTAATCCTGTTAGATGGTCACGTGCGGTTTTGATTCCCTGTCAGCATTCCATATCTGCCTCTGAGCCATCTCTATACTGTCCTGCTGAGGACTTAGAATCTATCAGCCTTATCTCAGGCTGAGCTGCAAATAAGGGAGATGGAATAAATCCTCCACAGTGCCACCTAAGCACCTATAGCAGTGCTGAGCTGCTATCACCTGCCAGACACTCGAATAGTTACTTATATAAAACATAATGCATTTGCAGAATCCACCCCCCACCCCCCACTTGGAATATTCAACTGGGAATGTTATGTGCAGCTATTGATCATGGCTGCTTCGGCTCCTGTAATTTACAAGTTTGGAGAGGAAACCTCTTTGGAGCTGTGGGAGGTATCCCAGCAACCTCACTTGAAAGAAAAATACTTTTCTGGCAAAGTATCCTGATTTTCACATTTCAACATGTCATGGTATACACAGCACCCCCACATTTCACAGAGTAATTGCAGAAGTGCCAGGAGCTCATTTTACTATTATTTAGCCAATTAATATGTAGATTGATTGTATTAGGTCTACAATATGTAATGTCTGATATGTATATGGTGTACTACACGTAAATTAAAGGTCTAAATATCGGAACACATACTAGGTGCACAACCTAACAAAACAATAAAATATTCCATATAAGGAGTATTATTTTGGCATACAGGCAGGTGACACTAGCCTTCTTAAAGGAGATGTCCCGAGGCAGCAAGTGGGGTTATACACTTCTGTATGGCCATAATAATGCACTTTGTAATATACATTGTGCATTAATTATGAGCCATACAGAAGTTATAAAAAGTTTTTTACTTACCTGCTCCGTTGCTAGCGTCCTGGTCTCCATGGTGCCGACTAATTTTTGGCCTCCGATGGCCAAATTAGCCGCGCTTGCGCAGTCCGGGTCTTCTGCTGTTCTCTATGGGGCTCCGTGTAGCTCCGTGTAGCTCCGCCCCGTCACGTGCCGATTCCAGCCAATCAGGAGGCTGGAATCGGCAGTGGACCGCACAGAAGAGCTGCGGTCCACGAAGACGGAGGATCCCGGCGGCCATCTTCAGCGGTAAGTATTGAAGTCACCGGACCGCCGGGATTCAGGTAAGCGCTGTGCGGGTGGTTTTTTTAACCCCTGCATCGGGGTTGTCTCGCGCCGAACGGGGGGGGGGTTTAAAAAAAAAAAAACCCGTTTCGGCGCGGGACATCTCCTTTAAAGTATGTGGCATAGAATGGGTTAATAAACCCTTAAGGGGAGGATTGGTCCAGAGCCCTGAACGTACGAGACGCATTCTGGATTTTAAGTTTAGTAACTCAAGCTTCCACAGGTCTAAATTACCACACTGGCGCAATGTACTTCCCTTCTGTCTCTTCAGCTACTTCTAGATGAGTAGTAGTGAATACGGTAGGTGTGCTCCTTTTACATGTCACTACCGCCTTGGCTGTAACAAAGGATAAAGGTTTGTTGAAGGGCCAGGTGAGAGGTAAGCGGTTGGGACACGATAAGGACAATTTAATCCAAGAAAAGAGTACATTTTTGGTGCACTTCAGAAACTTCTACACCTATCATGTTTGGATCAGCCAAGATAAGAATTACTAAGGGTACAACTGCTCGGACAAATAGGATATTTGGGGATCTATGTGTGTCCTATAGCCCTAGCTTTTAATAGAAATGAAACCACTCAACAAGTAGCGTGTACATTTTGGCAAAATTGAAGGAAAGGGACTTGTTATTTGGTATAGCACTAACTTATTCCACAGCGCTTTCAGGTAATTTATTACCCCACCACCAAGCTGGGTACTCATTTAACTGACCTCAGAAGGATGGAAGGCTGCTTCGTGAACCTTTAGCCAGCTAACTGAAGCAAGCGGGGATTGAGCTTGCAACCTTCAGGTCGTGGGCAAGCGCTTAGGAATGCATACTGCTGCCTTAACACTGCACCCCACGAGGCCCCTCAAGGATTATTATATGTGATAAATTGAATTGGTTATATCACCTACATTAGCACAGTATATAGCAATGCCAGGCACCTGCCTATAACATATGGACATTCAATGAAAAAATGCTCAGGAACAAAAAGAAACTAGTGTGCTACATAACCGAAAATGAAACCAAAATATACACTATACTAAAGGCTTTATTATTGCACCATAAACAGACAAATCTATTAAAGCACTTGAAACTGCATACAACAAAATATTCCCCAGGCATTGCACCAATGTGTGCAAACACCTCAAATCCCCCTTTAAACAAATTCTGTCCATATAAATCTATGTATTTATAGAGCGTTAGTGAATCCTGTGGATCAAATATCACATAAGAGTTATAATAAATGCCAGCAACAGATAGTGTGTCAGACGCAGATGCTCAGTGCCGCTCAGGGGTGGAATTACCACCCAAATGGTTATAAACATGCAGGAACAATAAGATCCACAAATCCTAATGCGTGTCGCTATCAAATGATGGCTTCCTCAGGTGGAGCAGGTCTATGCAGCTCAGAACTAGAGTTGAGCGAACATACTCTGCCAAGCTTGATGCTCATTCGAGCATTAGCGTACTCGATGGTGCTCATTACTCGAAAGAGCTTCAAATCGTGTTCAACCCCACCCCAGCTTTTGGCTCCTCCCTGCTGTGATGTGCCTGTTTTGGCCCCTCTCCGCCGCAGCGCGCGTCATTGGCAATTTTTTTGTCGAGCGAGAGCGAGAGAAAACAAAAAAAGCTCGGGACCCGGCATCCCACATACAAAAAGTCTCCCATTGTAGTCAATGGGGTTCGTTACTCGAGTAGAGCTCTCGAATTTTACGAAAAGCTCGACTGGAATTACGCGGACCCGAGCATTTGGGTGCTCGCTCATCTCTACTCACAACCGTATATTTTATTTCTGATCAATCACATTAGAATACAAGGGGGAAGGACCAAGGAGAGTTGCCCTTTTTTTACAATTTATGTCCCTTTTTCCTATAAAATGCAAATTGAAAAGACTGGTTCCATTGTGATCCGACAAGGCAGGCCTTAGTGCCCCGGTAAAAAAAAATTGAATTAGAATTCAAATTAGAATTAGTAATAAAAAAAAAGTACTTTAATTAATGCATTAAATCATTTTGGAGTAATTCATTACTCCAAAACATTTTGACCCTTGGTCCTAAAATGCTTAATCTGGAGCGAAGCCCAAGAAATGTGTCACCACAGTATAAGGGGGATCTTTAGAAAACCATAGACCATTTGAAAGTTTGTAGAAAATACCCCATCAAAAACATTGAGTGTTTCTGTGTTGGTTGAACCCTGGGTTAAAACTGTAAGGTGCATGATGGGAATGGCATTACTGACACGACATGTGAATTAGTGGGAGTGTATGGATTGTAAAACTCAGGTGAATCTCGTGTTGATCTTCTCTTGGGCAAGGACGGGCTGAATCAATCAGCTCAGCTTGTGACTTTTGAGCAGTGTGAGGATATTGAAGTTTAAAAGTATTGGACCCTACTGGGCACAGGCAAAGTCTTTCATGGTCTTGGTTGGAGTCCGCAGGTTTGCTAGACTGGTCAAGGAGATGCAAATATTCTAGCTTGGCTTTGAGCTCTGCAGAACGGTCAAGTAAAAATGGTGGCCTCACCAAGATTTGCTTTGGAATTGTGTGATTTAAATGTTTGAGTGAAGTGGTTGCAGGTCACTTGCATGTTGGATTGCTTTGACCTATAGAAGGTCACTTCCGCAATGACGTCCTGAGGCTTGCCATCTGAGCATTAAAGGACCAATGGACGATGCACACTATCCATTGCAAGGCAGTAGAGTGGGATGGATGGTACCAATTCTTTAAACAAAGCAGTTAGTGTTAAAGTGATCCAGTCATTAGAAAATTGTATACTTATCTATTCCTCCCCCGTCAGTCTTCTTACCTACCGCATCTTCTCCCCGTCAATCTTCTCCTGTCTCCTGCAGTCACTCCAGATCACCTCACCTCCAGTTGTCCGATTCTTCATCTTCTGGTGATGAAGTGTCCATTCTCTACAGGCCCCAACAGGTCGTGTTTTCAGGATTTCCTCAGTATTGCGCAGGTGATGTAATTATTGTTGGTGCCTCAGACATTGCCATAGGTGTTCTTACCATAGGATATCTTGAAAACATGACCTGCTGGGGGCGCTTGGGACTGGAGTTTGGGAAATACTGGCATGGAGGAAAGTTTTCACCTCTTACATATTTTGCAAATAGGGCCTAGGCCTCGTTCAGACTGCAGTATTTGGTCAGTATTTGTAAGCTAAAACCAGGAGTGGATCCAAAATACAGAAGATAGTAAAAAGTGTCACAGAAAGCGACCATATACTTGTGCTAGATCATATTTTCTCCAGCAGGCTTCGGGGGATTTCTGTAGCTTCCAAATTGTATAGTGTGCACACATCATCGACCAGATCAGACACAAATGCTGGTCTAAACCTGGAGACTCTAGCTAAATGTGTAGAGTCTCAGGCTTTTATTATAATACATGATAACTGCCCTTTAATGGGCGTGCAACAGATTACATCAGTAACATATAAGATTCTCATTTGTTGGATCATATAGAACCCCCGCCTCCCTCTCCCCACACCTCTCTCAAGTCCAATGTAGCTTGGACTTTGTCCTAGCTGAAGGAATTTCTGTGTTCGTGACAAGTAATTGTTTGAGAGGTCTCTGTGTTGTTTCAGAAGTTTCTGTGTGGGGGCAGGGCTGGGGAAACATCCAAGATGAACACAAGCAATAACATATAACACTGTGATTTAACTCTTTCCTTATGCAGCAGAGTTCCACATTAGGCTGAAGTCATTACAATAGCATAATACATTTGGTTTATACAAATCAATAGACATTTTACACTGACTAATCATCATGTCTATCACATACTTACCAATGTACTGACACAAGAGGACAGGTAGAAGCACCACAACTCCCGTCATGCAGACAAGCCCGACTGCTATATGGAGGAGTCTCCACACAGATACAAAGTACTGGCAAACACCCGCTCACACACCTTCCATATACTGGGGTCGGGGGCTGCTTAGCACAATACCCGCACACAGATATAGCATACAAAGGCTGTCAGGCCACATGGTACGTGTAGTGCCCTTTTGTATTATGTTGTTAACTAGATAGCCGTTTTCTGTGATTTTTCAAAACACAGAAGAGATACACATCTTTCCATGATACTCTCTCTTGTAGGTTCGACTCCTGTTTTTGGCTTACAAATCCTAATGCAAAATACTGACCAAATACTACAGTCTGAATGGGGCCCAAAGCTGAGGAATCACTAGCAAGTGGCGGGGTGACTAGCAGGCTTGTTCCATCTGACATATTGCAGGCTGTTTTAGGTGTAAAGTCCTTTCGGGTCACTGTAGACTTTCTAACTGCTGCCAAATGATCGGAAATAAATCGGTATAAAACAATAGGAATGAGAAGGGTGAGAATCCTCTTGAGGCATCTCCTATAACACTGACTATGGGCTCATTTATACGGATGTATGTGAGCTGCTCTAGAGGTTCTCAGGCACAACGCCCATGGCACAGCACATGCCCACACGTCTGTGTGCCGCTACCTGCTGGCAGAGAACATTGCATGTCTGACTGCATGAATGCTCATCGAAATATCCTAATTGGCTATAATGGGTCTCTGCGCTGTCTGTGAAATACATGGACAGCACTCGCACAGAAAATACACCTGTGTGAACGGGCCCTAAAGTGCAGAGCCTTCTCTAGCTGGAGATATCTAACCCCTTAGTGATGGCCAATACGCCTTGTTACCAACCTCACTAATGGGCTTTACAGCTGCACATACATCTTTTTTAGGTGGTAGCTTGCCTGACTAGTACCAGCCAAGCTCTTACGCTAACGAGCAATGACAGAAAAACCTCAGATCCCGGCAGTTTAACCCCTTACATGCCAAAATCAATAGCAACTACAGCATGTAATTAGATGACGAGGAGATGGGGCTCCTTCTGTTACCCATGGGCACCCCCACAGTAGGATTGCAAGTCACCAATGGATTCCCTTTTCATCTGGAAGCCTGAAGAAGGATTCTATGTCTGCCATATAACTCACTCTATTAGGCCCCACCTCCCACTGAGTCTAATAGGCTGCTGTCATTGGTTTAGTAGAATGCAGTACGTAAGTAATACAATCCTAGAGATCGAACGATCGGTTCTTCAAGTCCCCTTCAGTGACTAACAAAAAATTGTGTTCAATAAAGTTTAATTTAAAGGGAAAAAATGCAGTTTAAAAAAAAAAAGAAAACACACTTTCCCCACAAAAACCCTTTCTAAATGGATAAAATACCAAAAAATGTTTCAAAAACAGGCTCATAAAAGGTATTGCCACATGCACCCAATGATCCAAATAATGAAAATATTTTATTCATCAGACCTGGTGAACACCGTAAAAGTAATTTAAAAAACGAATTCCAGAATTCCTATTTTTCTTTTGCTTGCCTCCCAAAAAACACAATGAAAAGTAATTCATAAGTCCCATGTACCTCAAAATGGTGCCACTAAAAGCTATAACTCTCCCCACAAAAAACAAGACCCCTCAGAGCTCCGCCACTGGAAAAATAATAATGTTCTGGATCTTACAATGCAGCGCCAATTGTTTTTCTTTAAAAACATGCTTTTATTGTGCTTAAGTAATAAAAAATAAAAAAAATCTCTATAAACTTGGTATCTCAGTAATCGTGCTGATTTTTACTGAATGGTGACGCTGTAATAACAAAACCCCCAAAACAATGGTGGGATTTCTGTGTGGGGGGAAGGGGTTTCCATTTCCCCCAAAAGAAAATGTAATAAAAGTTATAGAATACATTATATGTAGCCTGGAGTGGTGCCATTAAAATATACAAGTCGACCTGTCCCGTCGCGCGGCCCAGCACAAGAGGAGCAGGAAGACACCTCTCCCGACATGCTCCGTGAGGTCCGTAGACTGAGGCCTACTGCCGCGGCTGCATCCCCGGCCTAGATTTCGGGACGCCGCGGGTCGGCGCGAGCCGGAGGAGCGAACGGCAGCAGCCCAAGCACAGGGGGAACATCTGATCCACCGCCGGAGACACCGGAGAGCCCAAAACCACCCCCGACCCCCTCCCACCAGCCTCAGAAACCGGAGGAGCAGGAGAATACAGCGCGGGATGGTCCACCACAAGGACCCCCGTCGCATTCTTACTATTTTGTTGATGTTTAGAACATGTCTAAAAGTTATTAGTCAAGTTGTTTTACCACTTAAAATCTCTCAGGGCTACACTACCATCACCCAATTTAAATATCTCAAATCTCACAAAGATACTAAAGTCTTCCCTACCAATCCTCCCCCCCCCCCAAAAAAAAAACAGATCTCAAAAACCATCCAAATACATCAGCAGCCTCACCCAGATAAGCCACCATGTGTAGAGTTCTAAGCCACAATGTACGGGGACTTAACTCCCCAAACAAACGAAGAAAAGCGTTCCTTGATTACGAAAGACACAAACCAGATATCCTATGCATACAAGAGTCTCACTTTTCAACTACACTACCGTTCAAAAGTTTGGGGTCACCCAAACAATTTTGTGTTTTCCATGAAAAGTCACACTTATTCACCACCATGCGTTGTGAAATGAATAGAAAATAGAGTCAAGACATTGACAAGGTTAGAAATAATGATTTGTATTTGAAATAACATTGTTTTTACATCAAACTTTGCTTTCGTCAAAGAATCCTCCTTTTGCAGCAATTACAGCATTGCACACCTTTGACATTCTAGCTGTTAATTTGTTGAGGTAAGCTTGTGAAATTGCACCCCACGCTTCTAGAAGCATCTCCCACAAGTTGGATTGGTTGGATGGGCACTTCTGGCGTACCATACGGTCAAGCTGCTCCCACAACAGCTCAATGGGGTTCAGATCTGGTGACTGCGCTGGCCACTCCATTACCGATAGAATACCAGCCGCCTGCTTCTGCTGTAAATAGTTCTTGCACAATTTGGAGGTGTGTTTAGGGTCATTGTCCTGTTGTAGGATGAAATTGGTTCCAATCAAGCGCTGTCCACTGGGTATGGCATGGCGTTGCAAAATGGAGTGATAGCCTTCCTTATTCAGAATCCCTTTTACCCTGTACAAATCTCCCACCATACCAGCACCAAAGCAACCCCAGACCATCACATTACCTCCACCATGCTTAACAGATGGCGTCAGGCATTCTTCCAGCATCTTTTCATTTGTTCTGCGTCTCACAAACGTTCTTCTTTGTGATCCAAACACCTCAAACTTGGATTCATCCGTCCACAACACTTTTTTCCAGTCTTCCTCTGTCCAATGTCTGTGTTCTTTTGCCCATCTTAATCTTTTTCTTTTATTGGCCAGTCTCAGATATGGCTTTTTCTTTGCCACTCAGCCCTGAAGCCCAAAATCCCGCAGCCGCCTCTTCACTGTAGATGTTGACACTGGTGTTTTGCGGGTACTATTTAATGAAGATGCCAGTTGGGTACCTGTGAGGCGTCTGTTTCTCAAACTAGAGACTCTAATGTGCTTATCTTCTTGCTTAGTTGTGCAACGCGGCCTCCCACTTCTTTTTCTACTCTGGTTAGAGCCTGTTTGTGCTGTCCTCTGAAGGGAGTAGTACACACCGTTGTAGGAAATCTTCAATTTCTTAGCAATTTCTCGCATGGAATAGCCTTCATTTCTAAGAACAAGAATAGACTGTCGAGTTTCAGATGAAAGTTCTCTTTTTCTGGCCATTTTGAGCGTTTAATTGACCCCACAAATGTGATGCTCCAGAAACTCAATCTGCTCACAGGAAGGTCAGTTTTGTAGCTTCTGTAACGAGCTAGACTGTTTTCAGATGTGTGAACATGATTGCACAAGGGTTTTCTAATCATCAATTAGCCTTCTGAGCCAATGAGCAAACACATTGTACCATTAGAACACTGGAGTGATAGTTGCTGGAAATGGGCCTCTATTCACCTTTGTAGATTTTGCACAAAAAAACAGACATTTGCAGCTAGAATAGTCATTTACCACATTAGCAATGTATAGAGTGCATTTGTTTAAAGTTAGGACTAGTTTAAAGTTATCTTCATTGAAAAGTACAGTGCTTTTCCTTCAAAAATAAGGACATTTCAATGACCCCAAACTTTTGAACGGTAGTGTACATCTAGCCCTAACTTTTTCAACCTAAGATACCAAACCCATCTCCACGCCAGATACACCACTAAAAGCAGAGGAGTTTTTACCTTTATTCGTAACTCCCTCCCCTTTAAAATAAACAACACTATGGCCGATGAGCAGGGACGATACCTGATCCTCATGGGTGAACTCTACAATGATAAACTCTGTGTCGTAAATACATACGCACCGAATGAAAACCCAATAGAGTTCTTCCTAACAGTCTGTGATATTCTTCTACCACTGGAGTACACCAGATTAATTTGGTGCGGGGACTTCAATTTTACTATCGATCCCAAAATTGACTCAACGTCACAAACAACCCCTCCAAGAGAGAAAAGACTAAGGCACAAACTTAAAGAAGCCTTTAATTTACTAACTTTAGCCGACACATGGAGAGAATTCAACCAACATAAGAGAGGCTACACCTATTACTCCCCGGCCCACAAACAACACTATAGACTAGACTGGATCCTCACCAACTCTGTGACCCTGCCACTACTGTCCTTTACCCGCCACCTAATAATGGAATGGTCTGATCATGACGCTGTTCTGTCCGAATTCCTATTTTCACCCCAGACACGAATCCCTTACACATGGAGACTTAACAAGGCTCTCCTCACCAACCCCACAATAAGAGACACCATACAACAAAAACTAGATGAGTACTTCCAACATAATGGACCAGACGACACAGAAACTGATATAAGGTGGCTAGCTCATAAACCAGTGATAAGAGGAACACTAATTTCTATAGCTTCACAAAGAAAAAAAGAAAAAAACAAAGCACAAGCTACATTAGAATACAAGATACGCAAACTTGAGATAGCAAACACGCAGAACCCCTCAAATTATCTTAGAAAAGCCATCCAGGACACTAGATTAGAACTTAACACGCTGCTAACCCATAAAACAGAAAAAGCCCTAGCCTGGACTCAAGCCACATACTATCAACTCGCAAACAAACCTGACAAACTCCTGGCTAGAAAGCTTAGGGAAAAGCAAACTATAAACATAATCCATAAAATCCAAACCAGACACGGCCAGCTAACATTCAACCCGGAAAAAATATACAAAACATTCCATCAATACTATCAAAAGCTATACAATAACCAACAAACAGCCACAGAACCACAAATAACCGAATTCTTAAACCAACTTAAGCTTCCCTGCCTATCTGAATCAAGCTCAACAAATCTTAACTCACCCATCACGGAAGAGGAGGTAGACTGGGCGATCAAACGACTTAAACGAGGAAAAGCTCCAGGCCCGGGCGGCTTTACATCATTATACTATAAAAAATTTGCCCAGACCCTAAAACCACACTTAGTACAATTATTCAACCACATACTCCAAGAAGGACACATACACCCCGACTTTTTACAAGCACTTATTACAACAATACCCAAGCCAGGGAAAGACCAAACCCTCCCCTCCAACTATAGGCCAATCTCACTTCTTAATATAGACTTAAAATTACTAACATCCATAATAGCAAACAGAGTAAACAGACTACTCCCCGCACTAATACATCGAGATCAGGTGGGCTTTATCCCAGGCAGACAGGCACCAGACAACGTAAGAAAAATTCTCAACCTCATTAACCATGCAAACATAAATAAAACCCCCATGTCAATATTGGCACTAGATATAGAAAAAGCTTTTGATTCCCTTTCCTGGCCCTACCTTCAACTATCCCTCCAGAAGATGGGTTTTAAAGGTCCTGTCGTGAAACTATTATCCGCACTCTACTCTAAACCGACAGCATACCTTAAAATTCCCTCATCCCACCCCTCCCCAGTCCATATTCTGAGAGGAACACGTCAGGGATGCCCCTTATCACCAGCCCTATTCGCCCTCGCAATAGAACCTCTAGCAATTGCCATTCGAAGTAACATTAATATCAAAGGAATACTGATTGGTGATACTAACAACAAACTCCGTCTCTTTGCTGACGACCTGCTCCTTACTATAACCAACCCATTAACCTCACTCCCAAATTTAATGATGATACTAGAAAAATTTAGCAGCGTTTCGGAACTCAACATAAACCAGTCTAAGTCAGAAATCCTCTACTGCAACACACCGCCAAATATACAAAAACTAATCGAAATAAATTTCCAATTTAAAACTCAAAAACACTACATATCATACCTAGGGATAAAACTCACTAACTCACTCGATACATTACACAAATGGAACTACGTTCCACTCTTTAGACAACTAGCTCTTGACTTGGTGAGATGGGAAAACCCACTCTTATCGTGGATCGGTCGCATTCACAGCATTAAAATGACTCTACTTCCAAAGTTGCTATATCTCTTTAGAACCCTCGCCATACCAGTCCCAACCCCAGAACTACGCTCCTTGCAAAAGAAAATATCCTCATTCATCTGGGCACACAAACGCCCCAGAATATCCAAACCCATAATGCATCTCCATAAGAAACACGGGGGATTGTCAGTACCCTGTATTACAAAATACTATAAGGCCGCGAGACTGGCCCAAATACCACCCGTATATGCAGGCTCCCAATCGCCATTATGGACCACCATAGAGGAAACCAAATTAAAACCATACACCTGGCCATCACTTCTGTGGACAAAAGTCCCCCTCCCACCCAATCTAAAAACCAACTCTCCATATACTTTCTTCTCCATACTATTATGGAGACAAACTAGATTTAAAATAAACTTACCCGCTACCCCATCACCATTGACACCTTTGTGCCATAACCCAGACTTCCTACCTGGGCTAGAAGAGACTCAATTCATATGGTGGAAAGCAAATAATCTGAATACTTTATATGACTTTCTGATCCATGGCAAACTGATATCGATGTCCACTTTTAACAGCCACTACAACCCACCACCTGGCGAGTGGTGGAGAAAAATGCAGGTCTTCCACTTTTGGACCTCAAAACTAAAGCTATCAACAAAGATAGAATTAAATCAGATGGAAGCCATATGTAAATTTTGCCCCACTCACCCGGGAACCTTATCCCACTTTTATGCCATGCTAAACAACACACTATCAGATCACAAGCTACTTTGCATGCTACAGTGGGAAACGACTTTAGCACACAACCTTATCATTAGCCCGCTGGCACCATTGTTGTGAAACCCTCAGCAAGAATAGCTGGCAAATATCATTAACCGAGACCTCCCTAAAGGTACTACACAGAGCATACCTAGTACCTGAAAGACTACACAACATATACCCAGATATCTCACAATTATGCTTTAGAGGATGCAATGACACGGGCTCTCATAGACACATATGGTGGTCATGCCCAAAAGCCCAGGACTTCTGGAAAAGAGTCTCTCATCTCATAGCTTCGGTAACAGGGACAGATATTGGACTAGACCCATTCATCCTATTACTGGGAAATAAACCCACAGGAATGCGCAACCCTCCATTTAAGTTACTCCAACATATAACTATGGCAACTCGCATACTAATAGCACAACAATGGAGAAAACCTACACTACCCTTCGAAGCCTGCATAACACGAATAAATAAGATTTTTGTAAATGAAAAGCTTGTTGCCATCCGGCAAGACACAACCTCCCAATTCGAGAAGATATGGAATCCCTGGATAACGCACATCAACATCCCTAATCTATACAACCACATGAGAACATAAGTGGAAGATCCTGCTAGTTCCATCTAGTTATATTCACTAATCTAAAAATATCCACTATGAAGGTGGCAAAGGCATCTAAAAAATAATGATTCTCTCAGTCATGACCAGAGCTGGAGGACATCGAGATCTGTTTTACCCCCTCACCCCCCTATCATTCTAATAAAAACATGTGAGACTCATAACACCATGATGTAACCCTATCTATGCAAACTGAATAAATATTTTAGTTCTGTTAATTGTTATCTATCTATATATATAAAATTGAATGTATGTCTGTCTGCGTGCGTGTCTGCGTGCGTGCGTGCGTGCGTGTCTGTTTGTCCTTTATGCGCTACTACACCATTCATCCGATCGCCATGAAACTTTGGGAAGTTGTTAAGTACACTCCTGGGAAGATTATAGGCATAGTACAAATATCCTACGATAAATGGCGCGCGAGCGTCGTCGAAAGTTACGCCCCCCCCCCCCACGTAGATCGAATAAGTAAGCCACCTGCTATTGTGATGTCATCACTGATGTCATCAACATCGGACGCCCTTGAACATGCCCCAACATGTTCTATAAAGCTGCATTGTGATGTCATTAAGGCTGTATTATGACACGTACAGCTTGGAACCACTAGAGCACGCCAGCCAATTACCATTGGAGTTGGAAGTGGGTAAACAAGTACTAGGATATCTTCCTAAGAAGCCACAGCAGCCGGATAAATTGTATGTTCCACCCAACGGCTATTTTATTCAGCCCGCAAGGGGGAAGCAGCGGCCTACAAAATCTCATTCAGGTAGGTAGGTTCAGTTCTTGGAGGTTGGGGAATGCTTATGGGCAAGGCCTTATGTCTCATCCCAACTCGATTATTCAATTCTAAGCGCAAAAGAATTAGCGTCCAAATTTTATGTACGGAATTTAATTCTCTCACTTCCCAATGTCATAGAAACTTGAAATTTGGCACGAGCATTGATTATGTCATAAATAGGAAAAGTTAATGGGTCCCAACTCGATTATTCAATTCAAAGCGCCAAAGAATTAGCGTTCAAATTTTATGTACGGAATCTAATTCTCTCATTTCCGGATGTCATAGATAGATAGATAGATAGATAGATAGACTGTATGCAATAACCTAGATAGATAGATAGATAGATAGATAGATAGATAGATAGATAGATAGATAGACTGTATGCAATGACACGTACAGCTTGAAACCATAAATACTAGAGCACGCCAGCCATTTACAGTCAGTCTCCATTGGAGTTGGAAGTGGGCAAACATGTACTAGGCTATCTTCCCAAGAAGCCACAGCAGCCGGATAAATTGGATGTTCCACCCAACGGCTATTTTATTCAGTCCGCAAGGGGGAAGCAGCGGCCTACAAAACCTCAGTGGTCGCTGCTGCCGTCATCTAGATATATAAAAACGAATGTATGTATGTATGTCTGTCTTCGCAGCAACGCGCGACGGGTACGCTAGTAGTATATAAGTTAAAAACAGGCCAAGGACTCTGTACTGCATTGTCAAGACTTTACCCCCTTGCGTGGGGAAATTGCGGCAGAGTGTTGCCATCCTTAAGATTTTATTTCAATAAAAACCGTTGAAACATAAAATATACAAGTCACACAAGTCCTACACGGTTATGGCTCTTGCAATGCGATGATGCAAATTGCTCCGTCCTTAACCCCTTAGTGATCAAGCCTGCTTGTGCCTTAATGACCAGGCCATATTTTGGAAATCTGACATGTGTCACTTTAACATAGCATAACTCCGTAAAGGTTTTGCATATCTAAGTGATTCTGACATTGTTTTTTCGCCACATATTGTACTTCATTTAGGTTGTAAAAATAGACCGATAGAATTTGTGTGGATTTATTAAAAAATTGTCGTTGCTTCACATTTTCAACTGCATTAAGTCAAATATGTGCAAACATACAATACAAATTTTTGATAATATATATTTTGACCCCACAGTTTTTGAATGAATTTAAGTAAAGCAGAATTTAAAAAAATACAATTTCCCTTTTTTGGCAACTGCGTCATTTTAAAAACAGGTTTTTTTGTACAGTGCAATGTCCGAGCGGAGGAATAGACATTTATCCATCCAGTTCAGTCTGCTATCCTGCAGTGCTGATGCCGAGAAAGGCAAAAATCCCCAATGAGGTAGAAGCCAATTTTCCTAATTTTAAGAAACAGATTCCTTTCTAACTCCAATCAGGCAATCAGAATAATCCCCAGATCACCGACCCTTCTGAGTAATCAGTGATATAACATGTAATATTGTAACGCTCAAGAAAGGAACCCTCTGATACTCTTTTAATCAGTTCGCGATCACCAATTACAACATCAGCCACAAGTCCTCAAGAAGTGTCCTACATGCTGCTGCAGTAGTGTGTCTGAATTCCAGGGATAGTTGTTGGGAAAGGCTGGACCCCAAATACATTCTGTGCAGGAGCCAGTGTGGGCCAGCCCATCGGGGTAAGTGGTGGAGAAGGCTAGTAGGCTACATCTAGGTTGTGTTGTGCCTGCGATCATGCCAATATGTAGACTGGAGGGATCAGAGGCTACAGGTCACAAATGAGGAGCAACACTTACACTACAACATTCGATGTTCTAGCCTTGTTACGCCCGCACACAGAGCTCTTGCCGCACCTGCCCGGCAAAATATTTTATTGGCAAAAGAAAATTAAAAAAATAAATAAAATGGAGCCAAAGCACTTGCACTAATGGAACTAATCAGCCAATCATGTGGCAGCAACAACATCTATAAAGGTGCGGCTGTTCTGTTGTAACTGAAAGTGGATCTATAATTATTGGGCAACACCGAAACTTTGTTATGGTTTCAGTTGGCAAGACCAGGGACCAGACAGTAATTGGCAGTGATGCACATGGCTTGTACCCACACCCCAGCAAAACGCAGACAATGCCAAGAGGCTCAGAATAATAGGGAAGAAATGTGATGTAGATGAGTTTGATGGAAGTACTGAGGAAAATTTGCTAATCCCATCTAAATGTAAACGCATGCAGAGTGTACAGTCCATTCCTGTGGAACATGCTGTGTGATAATTGCCGCATGTTGCAAGAAGTTTAAGAGTTGCGACATCAGTCTTATATTGAACCCGATTGTGTAAATAAATCTTATTTGTAGAGTGCCAACTTATTTCGCAGCGCTTTCAGGTAATTTATTTATTACCCCCTACCAAGCTGCGTACTCATTTTACCAACCTTGGAGGGCTGAGTCAACCCTGAGCCGGCTACCTGAACCAGGCAGGGATTGAACTTGCAACCTTCAAGTCGTGAGCGAGAGCTTAAGACTGCATTTCTGCTGCCTTAACACTCTGTGCAACATGAGGCTACAACTGCTTTGACTGTAGAGCCAAAATTGTGACACACTTCATTGACCGCTTAACGGCCAACCATATGCCTTTTGATGGCAGCCATTATGGAGCTTTATTCTGATGCGCTGCTTTTTAAGGGCAGATGCATCTCCCATGCCAGGGACAGTCAGTGCTCAACCGTTGAATGACAGCCTGACACCTGCTGAAGCAGCAATGACCCGAGAAACCTCTGAACGCCGGCCATTAGCGAGGTCAGTGCAACTGCTGCATCTAAAATTGTGACCGAGGGAAGTGGCTCCCACTCTCACCTATTGGACTCCCGCAATGTGATCATGAGGTCTTGATGAGTTATGAGAATTGAATATGGTCTCCGGGTCTGCCAACTACAGTGGCCTATGAGGCTGAGCCTCCGGCTGACCTGATAGGCTTTCTAATGCATTACTATACTGAGGTATAGTAGTGTATTAGAAAAATGCTGAAAGACGCTGATATTCAAGTCCCCTGGTTGGACAAAAATAAGTTAAAAAGTACATAAAGAAAGCAGCTGATATACCCGGCTTCGCCCAAGTTACGTTGATACAGGTGTTTACATGTTGTTCGCACTGAAAATTTTATGAAGTGGTGGTTACTTCAGAGGAACCAAGGAATAAAATGTGTATACATAGAGGAGTGTTAGATTCTCCTCAGACTGCATGTACTGATATCCCTCTGCAGAATATGGCATGCCTCTGACTCTCCTCACTTTTAACCCTTAAAGGTAATACCCCTTTTTATTGAAATTTACCCCTAGACTGGAGGTTGCAGCCCCTTCTTAGCCTTGAAGGCATGCTCCATCCTGGCAGTTAATGGCCGCTTCCTTTCAGTATATGCACACACAGGTCAGTTCGATTCTCCTCAGTATATATGCATAAGGGTGAATTCACACGAACGTATATCGGCTCAGTTTTTACGCCGAGCCGATATACGTTGTCCTCGTGTGCAGGGGGGGGAGATGGAAGAGCCAGGAGCAGGAACTGAGCTCCCGCCCCCTCTCTGCCTCCTCTCTGCCCCTCTGCACTATTTGCAATGAGAGGAGGCAGGATGGGGGCGGGGCTAAGGTTCACAAATTAGCCCCGCCCCCGGCCCGCCTATCCCCATTGCAAATAGTGCAGAGGGGCGGAGAGGAGGCAGAGGGGGCGGGAGCTCAGTTCCTGCTCCTGGCTCTTCCATCCTCCCCCCCCCTGCAAACCAGGACAACGTATATCGGTTCAGCGTGAAAACCGAGCCGATATACGTTCGTGGGAATGCAGCCCACAGGTGAAGTAGATTCTTCTCAGTATACAAATAATTTCCCTAGGCTTTATTGTTTCTGAGCAAAGAACTATTTCATATATCGTGGATTTTCACAGTTTTTCACGCTTAGAATTGAATATTGAATCATAGAATGGTAGAGTTGCAAGGGACTTCCAGGGTCATCGGGTCAACCCCCTGCTCAGTGGAGGATTCACTAAATCATCCCAGACAGATATTTGTCCAGCCTCTGCTTGAACACTTCCATTAAAGGAGAACTCACCACCTCCCGTGGTAACCTGTTCTACTCATTGATCACCCTCACTTTCAGAAAGTTTCTTCTAATATCTAATTTAACTCTTCTCTCTTCCAGTTTCATTCTATTGCTTCTCGTCTTTCCTTGTGCAAATGAGAATAGAGCTGATCCCTCTGCACTGTGACAGCCCTTCAGATATTTGTAGACAGCTATTAAATCTCCCCTCAGCCTTCTTTTTTGCAAGCTAAACATTCCCAGATCCTTTAACAGGTCATGATTTGCAGACCGCTCACCATCTTGAACTTACTCTAGTTTGCCCGTCTTTTTTAAAGTGGGGTGCCCAGAACTGGACAGAGTATTCCAGATGAGGTCTGATTAAGGAAGAGTAGAGGGGGACAATTACCTCATGTGATCTAGACTCTCTGCTTCTCTTAATACATCCCAGAATTGTGTTTGCCTTTTTGGCTACTGCATCACATTGTTGATTCATGTTCAGTCTAAGATCTATTAGTATACCCAAGTCTTTTTCACATGTGCTGCTGTTTAGCCCAATTCCCCCCATTCTGTATGTGCATTTTTCATTTTTCTTGCCCAGATATAGGACTTTGCATTTCTCCTTGTTAAATACAATTCTGTTAGTCGCCGCGCATTGTTCAAGCTTTTCTAGATCTTTTTGAATACTCCCTCTCTTCCCTAGTGTTAGCTATCCCTCCTAGCTTTGTGTCATCAACAAATTTGATCAGTTTCCCATCAATTCCCTCCTCCAGATCTTTTATAAAAATGTTGACCAACACTGGGCCTAGGACAGAGCCTTGTGGTACCCCACTTGGATCTGCAGCCATTTTTGACCACTCTTTGAGTACGATCACTCAGCCAGTTGTAAATCCACCTAACAGTTGCCTTGTCAATCGCATATTTGGTCATTTTTTCAATAAGTATGTTATGAGATACTTTGCCAAATGTGTTACTGAAGTCAAGATATGATCACTGCCTTCTAAAGTCCCAGCCACCCTTACTTCCTCAAGCATCCCCTCCCTGTTGGGAAGCATTAGGTCCAAGATAGCAGATTCCCTTGTTTTCTCTTCTACCTTTTGGAAGATAAAGTTATCAGCAAGAGCAGATAGGAATTTGTTGGATCTATTACTTCAGGGGTGTCAAACTCATTTTCACCGAGGGCCACATCAGCCTTATGGCTGCCTTCAAAGGGCCGATTCTAATTGTAAGACTGTATAGTAATAGTGAACCCCATAGTGGCCCGAGTGTTAATAGGGTCCCCCATAGTGGCCCCAGTAGTAAGTAACCTCCATAGTAACCCAATAATAAATAGTGATCCCTATAATGGTCCCAGTAGTCATAGTGACCCCCATAATGGCCTCGGTAGTCATAGTGCTACCATAGTGGCCCCAGTAGTAATAATTACCCCCATAATGGCCCAGAAGTTGTCTCATAGTGGTCCCAGTAGTAATAGGGTCCCCCATAGTGGCCCCAGTATTAATAGTAACCCCATAGTAGCCTCTTTAGTAAGTGTCCCCTATATTGGTGGCCTCAGTAGGAATAGTGCCCCCATGGTGGGTCCAGTAGTAATTGTGTCCCCTATATTGGCCGCAGTAGTAAAAAGTGACCCTCACACTAATAATATAGATAGATAGAGATATATTATACACATACGCACACTATATTATATATATATACACATACATATACACACACAATATATAAATATATATGTATATACTGTATACACACACGCTGTTAGGGTGCCTGCACACGAGCAGAAATTACGCGGTGGGATTTCCCGTGGGATTTCCGCCTCTGGAAGCCTGCATAGGATTGCATTAACAAACGCAATCCTATGCAGACGGGCGCGGTTTGGCCGCGCAAAATCTCACGCGGCAAACAAACCGCGGCATGTTCTATTTCTGTGCGGGGCTCACAGAAACGTCACTCACCCGCTGCCGGCTCCGGTCTGCGCATGCGCCGGCTGCCCGATAAGCCGGCACATCAAACAGCCGGAGCCACGGGCGCGGGTGAGTACGCGCTGGTCCCTGCAGGCGCTCAGGTCGGGTCCCGCGGCGAGAATCCTCGCCGCTGGATCCGACCCACCCGTCTGCAGGCGGCCTTATACATATATATGCACAGACGAACATTATTATATTTGAGATTATATATATATATATATATATATATAGCCAGGCCCCTTGCACATGGGCGGAAATTCCGCGGCGGGATTTCCCGCAGAATTTCCGTCCGTGCCCGCCTGCATAGCATTGCATTACGAAACGCAATCCTAAGCACACAGCCGCAATTTGTCCGCGTGAAAACACACGTGGCAAACAAATCACAGCATGTTCTATTTCTGTGCGGGTCTCGGGAGCCGGCACATCACAGAGCAAAGCATACGCGGAAGCAGGCGAGCCGCACTGGTCACTGCAGGGGCACAGGTCAGATCCGGCTGCAAGAATTCTCGCAGCGGGATCCGACCCGGCCTCTGCAGATGGCCATTTACACACACACACAGGTGCACACTTTTTATATAATATATGTATACATATAGGATGGGTTCGCACAGGGCAAATCCGCCTGCGGCCGCTAATCCCGGTATTAGCCAGCCATGTGGATGAGATTTCTCAGAAATCTCGTACACACGGGATGGCGAATCCTTTACGGTAAAGCTGGCGCTGCGGCGCGGATTCACCGACTGCAGCATGTCCATTTTTTTTTCTACTGCGGCTGCACTCTCCTCTATGAGAACGCCGGCCGCAATGGAAAAGAGTGCCGCGGATTTTAAAGCAGCGCTTTCCCAGCGGAAAGCTCGCGGGATTTCCACCGAGAATAAGCCGTGTGAGAACCCAGCCTTACACAGACACCTTTGCAGTTTTATACACAAGGCAAACAAATATGTTTATATACCAGACAGAGCAATCTGTATACTTACCTGCATCCAATGTGGTCCCAATGGCAGGTATACTGGCTGCTATCCTCCTACATACTTGGGCTCCTGATGTCTCCCCAGATTTGCTGCCATGAGCAGAGGGAGGGCCGGTAAGAGGAGGTCAGCGCTGAGCGGCTCTCCTCCTGCAGCTGCTCCTCGCACCAAAGATGATGTCTTCTGCAGGCTTCTTCCCTCCTCCGCGGCCGTTGTCAGTGTGCTATCGGCACTCCTCTATTTTTGTCTGCTCTACTAAACAGAACAAAACGATTGAAGATCTCTTACTGACAACAGCATGGAGGGAGAGGGAACCTGCTGGACAGCCGTAAGGCCAGAGAAAATGTGGTGGCGGGCTGGATTCTGGTCGCGGGCCTTGTGTTTGACATGTGTGCATTACTTTTTCCAGAAAGAGATTTCCAACAAATGTCTGGATGGTTACAATCTCCCATGATCACTATGTCATACTTTTTTGAGAGCTTGGTCATCTGATGTAGAAAGAGTTCATCAATATCTTCTGCTTGTCCAGGCTGCCTATAGTAAATGCCTACAATAGTGTCCTTTCTGTTCTACTCTCCTTGTATTTTTACCCAAACAGAACTACCATGCTCTGAAGCTTGAATCTCTGTGGAGATGAATGTTTTCCTAACATACAACACAATACCTCCTCCCCCTTTTTTTTTAGGTCTATTTTAGAGATGAGCGAGCACCAAAATGCTCGGGTGCTCGTTACTCGGGACGAACTTTTCGCGATGCTCGAGGGTTCGTTTCGAGTAACGAACCCCATTGAAGTCAATGGGCGACCCGAGCATTTTTGTATTTCGCCGATGCTCGCTAAGGTTTCCTTGTGTGAAAATCTGGGCAATTCAAGAAAGTGATGGGAACGACACAGCAACGGATAGGGCAGGCGAGGGGCTACATGTTGGGCTGCATCTCAAGTTCACAGGTCCCACTATTAAGCCACAATAGCGGCAAGAGTGGGCCCCCCCCCTCCCAACAACTTTTACTTCTGAAAAGCCCTCATTAGCATGGCATACCTTTGCTAAGCACCACACTACCTCCAACAAAGCACAATCACTGCCTGCATGACACTCCACTGCCACTTCTCCTGGGTTACATGCTGCCCAACCGCCCCCCCTCCCCCCCACAGTGCACACCAAAGTGTCCCTGCGCAGCCTTCAGCTGCCCTCATGCCACACCACCCTCATGTCTATTTAGAAGTGCGTCTGCCATGAGGAGGAACCGCAGGCACACACTGCAGAGGGTTGGCACGGCTAGGCAGCGACCCTCTTTAAAAGGGGCGGGGCGATAGCCCACAATGCTGTACAGAAGCAATGAGAAATAGAATCCTGTGCCACCGCCATCAGGAGCTGCACACGTGGGCATACCAATGGGGAACCTATGTGCCACACACTATTCATTCTGTCAAGGTGTCTCTGCATGCCCCAGTCAGACCGGGCTTTTTAATTCATAGACACAGGCAGGTACAACTCCCTATTGTGAAGTCCCTGTCGACCGACAGCATGGGTGGCTCCCTGGAACCCACCGGCGATACACAAAAATATCCCATTGCATTGCCCAACACAGCTGAGGTAGTAATGTCATGCTTAATACAGGTGGGCTTCGGCCCACACTGCATGCCCCAGTCAGACTGGGGTTCTTTACAAGTGGAAACAGATGCATTTATAATTCCCTGTGGACCCACAGCATGGGTGGGTGCCAGGAAGCCACCGGTGGTACATAGAAATATCCCATTGCATTGCCCAACACAGCTGAGGTAGTAATGTCATGTTTAATGCAGGTGGGCTTCGGCCCACACTGCATGCCCCAGTCAGACTGGGGTTCTTTACAAGTGGACACATGTAGGTTAAACTCCGTGTGCACCTACAGCATGGGTGGCTCCCTGGAACCCACCGGCGATACACAAAAATATCCCATTGCATTGCCCAACACAGCTGAGGTAGTAATGTCGTGCTTAATGCAGGTGGGCTTCGGCCCACACTGCATGCCCCAGTCAGACTGGTAATATGTACCTTAACAGTAACCGCGTTGGTGGTAATGTGGTGGTGACTGCGGACCTAGTAGCGCGGTTTTATTTTGTTGGTTTTCGGAATGTGGCCAGGATTAAGTGGGCCGTGGCGGGGGATGTTTTGGAGGCACTACGTGTCCTCTCCACGTGTCCGTGGTTATATGCACCTTAACAGTAACAGCGTTGGTGGGAAATGGCCTTGCAGCCATCATGTCTTTGGGAAGCCTCTGTTTCCACACCCCAGAGACATACCATTAGCAGCTGTATAGGCAGAGCCCAGAATTAGTAACATTTCAGCCGTAGCATTAGCGACAGGCCCCACTAACATATCACTAGCAGCATTATAGGGGGAGCACAGTCTTAGTTCCACTTCAGTAATAGTAGCAGCCTACACAGGCCCCAGTAACAATTCCGAAGAAGCAGTATAGTGGGAGCGCAGTCTTCGTTCCATTTCAGTAATAGTAGCAGCCTACACAGGCCCCAGGAACAATTCCGAAGCAGCAGTATAGGAGGAGCATAGTCTTAGTTCCATTTAAGTCATTGTAGCAGCCTACACAGGCCCCAGGAACAATTCCGAAGCAGCAGTATAGGAGGAGCATAGTCTTAGTTCCATTTAAGTCATTGTAGCAGCCTACACAGGCCCCAGGAACAATTCCGAAGCAGCAGTATAGTGGGAGCGCAGTCTTAGTTCCATTTCAGTAGCTGCAGTATAGCCAAGGCCCAAGTTACATTTATGTAGCTAAAGTGTAGGCCAACCCCACACACACTTCTGTACCATGAGTGCAGGCGAAGAACATACAAATTGCTATGATTACACTGTAGGTGAGGGCCCCAAAACATTGGTGTACCAACAGTACTAATGTACCTCAGTAAAAATTGGCCATGCCCAACCAAGATGGCAGGTGAAACCCATTAATCGCTTTGGTTAATGTGGCTTAAGTGGTAACTAGGCCTGGAGGCTGCCCAGTTTAACGAAAAATTGGTTCAAGTTAAAGTTCCAACACTTTTAAGAGCATTGAAACGTATAAAAAATTTTTAGAAAAATTATATGAGTGAGCCTTGTGGCCCTAAGAAAAATTGCCCGTTCAGCGTGATTACGTGAGGTTTCAGGAGGAGGAGCAGGAGGAGGAGGAGGAATATTAGACACAGATTGATGAAGCAGAAATGTCCCCGTTTTGGATGGTGAGAGAGAACGTAGCTTCCATCCGCGGGTGCAGCCTACGTATTGCTTACGTATCGCTGCTGTCCGCTGGTGGAGAAGAGAAGTCTGGGGAAATCCAGGCTTTGTTCATCTTGATGAGTGTTAGCCTGTCGGCACTGTCGGTTGACAGGCGGGTACGCTTATCTGTGATGATTCCCCCAGCCGCACTAAACACCCTTTCCGACAAGACGCTAGCCGCAGGACAAGCAAGCACCTCCAGGGCATACAGCGCTAGTTCAGGCCACGTGTCCAGCTTCGACACCCAGTAGTTGTAGGTGGCAGAGGCATCACGGAGGACGGTCGTGCGATCGGCTACATACTCCCTCACCATCCTTTTACAGTGCTCCCGCCGACTCAGCCTTGACTGGGGAGCAGTGACACAGTCTTGCTGGGGAGCCATAAAGCTGTCCAGGCCCTTAAAGACTGTTGCACTGCCTGGGCTGTACATGCTGCTCGATCTACGCACCTCCCCTGCTACCTGGCCCTCGGAACTGCGCCTTCTGCCACTAGCGCTGTCGGATGGGAATTTTACCATCAGCTTGTCCGCCAGGGTCCTGTGGTATAGCAACACTCTCGAACCCCTTTCCTCTTCGGGAATGAGAGTGGGAAGGTTCTCCTTATAGCGTGGGTCGAGCAGTGTGTACACCCAGTAATCCGTAGTGGCCAGAATGCGTGTAACGCGAGGGTCACGAGAAAGGCATCCTAACATGAAGTCAGCCATGTGTGCCAGGGTACCTGTACGCAACACATGGCTGTCCGCACTAGGAAGATCACTTTCAGGATCCTCCTCCTCCTCCTCCTCAGGCCATACACGCTGAAATGATGACAGGCAAGCAGCATGGGTACCGTCAGCAGTGGGCCAAGCTGTCTCTTCCCCCTCCTCCTCATCCTCCTCATGCTCCTCCTCCTCCTCCTGAACGCGCTGAGATATAGACAGGAGGGTGCTCTGACTATCCAGCGACATACTGTCTTCCCCCGGCTCTGTTTCCAAGCGCAAAGCGGCTGCCTTTATGGTTTGCAGGGAACTTCTCAAGATGCATAGCAGAGGAATGGTGACGCTAATGATTGCAGCATCGCCACTCACCACCTGGGTAGACTGCTCAAAGTTTCGAAGGACCTGGCAGATGTCTGCCAACCAGGCCCACTCTTCTGAAAAGAATTGAGGAGGCTGACTCCCACTGCGCCGCCCATGTTGGAGTTGGTATTCCACTATAGCTCTACGCTGCTCATAGAGCCTAGCCAACATGTGGAGCGTAGAGTTCCACCGTGTGGGCACGTCGCACAGCAGTCGGTGCACTGGCAGATTAAACCGATGTTGCAGGGCGCGCAGGGTGGCAGCGTCCGTGTGGGACTTGCGGAAATGTGCGCAGAGCCGGCGCACCTTTACGAGCAGGTTTGACAAGCATGGGTAGCTTTTCAGAAAGCGCTGAACCACCAAATTAAAGACGTGGGCCAGGCATGGCACGTGCGTGAGGCTGCCGAGCTGCAGAGCCGCCACCAGGTTACGGCCGTTGTCACACACGACCATGCCCGGTTGGAGGCTCAGCGGCGCAAGCCAGCGGTCGGTCTGCTCTGTCAGACCCTGCAGCAGTTCGTGGGCCGTGTGCCTCCTATCTCCTAAGCTGAGTAGTTTCAGCACGGCCTGCTGACGCTTGCCCACCGCTGTGCTGCCACGCCGCGCGACACCGACTGCTGGCGACGTCCTGCTGCTGCTGACACATCTTGATTGCGAGACAGAGGTTGAGTAGGAGGAGGAGGAGGAGGAGGGTGCTTTAGTGGAAGAAGCATACACCGCCGAACATACCACCACCGAGCTGGGGCCCGCAATTCTGGGGGTGGGTAGGACGTGAGCGGTCCCAGGCTCTGACTCTGTCCCAGCCTCCACTAAATTCACCCAATGTGCCGTCAGGGAGATGTAGTGGCCCTGCCCGCCTGTGCTTGTCCACGTGTCCGTAGTTAAGTGGACCTTGCCACTAACCGCATTGGTGAGGGCGCGTACAATGTTGCGGGAGAAGTGGTCGTGCAGGGCTGGGACGGCACATCGGGAAAAGTAGTGGCGACTGGGAACTGAGTAGCGCGGGGCCGCCGCCGCCATCATAGCTTTGAAAGCCTCCGTTTCCACAACCCTATACGGCAGCATCTCAAGGCTGATAAATTTGGCTATGTGGACGGTTAACGATTGAGCGTGCGGGTGCGTGGCGACGTACTTGCGCTTGCGCTCCAACACTTGCGCTAGCGACGGCTGGACTGTGCGGTGCGAGACATTGGTGGATGGGGCCGAGGACAGCGGAGGTGAGGGTGTGGGTGCAGGCCATGAGACGGTAGTGCCTGTGTCCTGAGAGGGGGGTTGGATCTCAGTGGCAGGTTGGGGCACAGGGGGAGAGGCAGCGGTGCAAACCGGAGGCGGTGAACGGCCTTCGTCCCACCTTGTGGGGTGCTTGGCCATCATATGTCTGCGCATGCTGGTGGTGGTGAGGCTGTTGGTGGTGGCTCCCCGGCTGATCTTGGCGCAACAAAGGTTGCACACCACTGTTCGTCGGTCGTCAGGCGTCTCGGTGAAAAACTGCCAGACCTTAGAGCACCTCGGCCTCTGCAGGGTGGCATGGCGCGAGGGTGTGCTTTGGGAAACAGTTGGTGGATTATTTGGTCTGGCCCTGCCTCTACCCCTGGACACCGCACTGCCTCTTGCAACCTGCCCTGCTGCTGCCCGTGCCTCCCCCTCTGAAGACCTGTCCTGTGTAGGCGTTGCACACCAGGTGGGGTCAGTCACCTCATCGTCCTGCTGCTCTTCCTCCGAATCCTCTGTGCGCTCCTCCCTCGGACTTACTGCCCTTACTACTACCTCACTGCAAGACAACTGTGTCTCATCGTCATCGTCCTCCTCACCCACTGAAAGGTCTTGAGACAGTTGCCGGAAGTCCCCAGCCTCATCCCCCGGACCCCGGGAACTTTCCAATGGTTGTGCATCAGTGACGATAAACTCATCTGGTGGGAGAGGAACCACTGCTGCCCAATCTGAGCAGGGGCCCGAGAACAGTTCCTGGGAGTCTTCCCGCTCCTGAGCATGTGTCATTGTAGTGGAGTGAGGAGGCTGGGAGGAAGGAGGAGCAGCAGACAGAGGATTCGGATTTGCAGCACTGGACGGCGCAGAACTCTGGGTGGATGATAGCTTGCTCGAAGCACTTTCTGCCATCCACGACAGGACCTGCTCACACTGCTCATTTTCTAATAAAGGTCTCCCGCGTGGACCCATTAATTGGGCGATGAATGTGGGGACGCCAGAAACGTGCCTCTCTCCTAATCGCGCAGCAGTCGGCTGCGACACACCTGGATCAGGAGCTCGGCCTGTGCCCACACCCTCACTTGGGCCTACGCGTCCTCGGCCGCGTCCACGTCCTCTCGGCCTACCCCTACCCCTCAGCATGCTGTATTACCAGTGATTTCCAAGCCAGGAAAGAAATTGGCGCAAGCCTGCAGCCAAAATAGAATTTTTTCCCTTGTTTTTCAAAGGACAAGCCACACTGCGTGTATTCAATGAATACTACTAAGTTTAATAACTGTGTTGTGGCCCTGCAAATGTGTCAGAGAACTGCAGTGATGCAAAGTTATTGGCTCCAGCAGATCAGGGATTTCCCATGCAGGAAAGAAATTGGCGCAAGCCTGCAGCCAAAATAGAATTTTTTACCTTGTTTTTCAAAGGACAAGCCACACTGCGTGTATTCAATGAATACTACTAAGTTTAATAACTGTGTTGTGGCCCTGCAAATGTGTCAGAGAACTGCAGTGATGCAAAGTTATTGGCTCCAGCAGATCAGGGATTTCCCATGCAGGAAAGAAATTGGCGCAAGCCTGCAGCCAAAATAGAATTTTTTACCTTGTTTTTCAAAGGACAAGCCACACTGCGTGTATTCAATGAATACTACTAAGTTTAATAACTGTGTTGTGGCCCTGCAAATGTGTCAGAGAACTGCAGTGATGCAAAGTTATTGGCTCCAGCAGATCAGGGATTTCCCATGCAGGAAAAAAATTGGCGCAAGCCTGCAGTAAAACGTAGCTGGCTGCGTCAGATTTTTTTTAACGTTCTGCACGCAGCACACACGTACCCAGAGCCCTGAGGACTGTCAGAGGCAGGCGAAATAGAATTTTTTCCCTTGTTTTTCAAAGGACAAGCCACACTGCATCTATTCAATGAATAATGTATGTCTTCTGGCCCTGCCTACACAATTCTATCCCTGTAGTATTAATGCCGGGTGCAATGGTCTGCACAGCCGGTTTTGAGAAAAAAAAAAAAAAATGCAACACTGCTAACAGCAGCCTGGACAGCACACGGATAGATGTGGCCCTAGAAAGGACCATTGGGGTTCTTGAAGCCTACACTCACTGCTAACACTCTCCCTGCCTAACCACCACTTCTGTCCCTATTGCAGGGCGCAATGCTCTGCAGATCCAATTTTGAAAAAAAAAAAAAAAAAATACAGTGCTAACACAGTACTGCACACTATTAGATGTGGCCCTGAGAAGGACCGTTGGGGTTCTTGAAGCCTACACTAACTCCTAACGCTCTCCCTACAGCAGCTCCAGCACGATACCACTGTCCCTCAGCTAACTCACAAGGCATGTGTGGCGAGCCGCGGGAGGGGCCGACTTTTATACTCGGGTGACATCTGATCGCCCCAGCCACTCACAGCAGGGGGGTGGTATAGGGCTTGAACGTCACAGGGGGAAGTTGTAATGCCTTCCCTGTCTTTCAATTGGCCAGAAAAGCGCGCTAACGTCTCAGAGAGGAAACTGAAAGTAACCGGAACACCGCGTGGTACTCGTTACGAGTAACGAGCATCCCGAACACCCTAATATTCGCACGAATATCAAGCTCGGACAAGTACGTTCGCTCATCTCTAGTCTATTTCTTATAAATAAGTTGAATCCTTCAAGCCTTGTATTCCAATCATGTCTATCATTCCGCCACGTTTCCGTGATGCCTATGACATCATATTTCTCTTCCTGTGTTAGGATCTCTAGTTCTTCTTGTTTGTTTGTTTCCCAGGCTCTGTGTATTTGTGTAAAAACATTTTAGTTTGTGATCGGTGTCTCTTGCGACCCCTTTCCTTTTTTTTTTAGAACATAAAGAATGGTCGTGGAAAACTTCATGTTTGTGCAGTTCAGATGTATGTTATTAGTTACATTACATAGGGTGCATGGAATAATCGAGTTGGGACCCCTTTACTTTTCCTATTTAGGACATAAAGAATGCTTGTGCCAAATTTCATGCTTGTGCGATCCCGGGAAGTTAGAGAATTAGTGGTTGGTCAGTCAGGGCTTTTGCCATATATAACATTAAAAACATCAAAATTCCACCTTTCGCCCTTAATACGTAAAACAAAACAAATAAAACATGTAATATCATTGCGTTCATAATGACCCAGAGAATAAAAGTTAGTACATTTAACCCTCACAGTACACATAAAAAATAGCTGTTTGCCATGATTTTTGTATATCTCACCTTACAAAAAAGGAATCGAAAGTGATCAAAACTTTGTATGTATCGACAAATGGTGCTGGTAAAAAGTACAACTCATTCTGAAAAAAATATTTAAGTATGAAGTAGTTTCAAATAAAGAAACTTGATATTGGTGCAATCGTTCTGGTCTGCAGAATTAACCCCTTAGTGACCAAGCCTGTTTGCGCCTTAATGACCAGGCCATATTTTGGAAATCTGACATGTGTCACTTTAACATAGAATAACTCCATTAAGGTTTTGCATATCCAAGTGATTCTGACTTGTTTTTTCACCACATATTGTGCTTCATTTAGGTAGTAAAAATAGAACGATAGAATGTGTATATTTATTAAAAGTGCCAAAATTGGGAAAAATGTTTTAAAAATTCTGATTTTTTCACATTTTGAATTGCAATGTGAAAATATACTGTACAAATTTTTGGTAGGATATATATTTCCATCTGCTTACTTATTCTGGATGCTTATTTGAAAGACTTTCTTTTCCTTTTAATGATTTAGGAGACGTAAAAATGTAACATTAATTATTAACATTTTGAGGAACACTTTGTTTTCCTACACCAAGCCAAGATTGCAAAGGCTCACAGGTGTCCGAATAATAGATACCACCACAAATGACCCCATATTAAAAACTATACCTCTTAATATATTCACTGAGGGGTGCCATGAGTATTGGGGAGTCATGAGGAGTTAATTCAATTTAGAGGAGCCCAAACCAGAAAGAGCATCTGGTGGCTCTCAGAACAGACATTTTGCTTGAAGGCGTTTTAGGCCCCATTGCCCACTTGTAGAGCTCTTGAGTGACCAAAAACGACAGAGAACTCCCACAAATGACTGCATTTTGAGAACTAGACCCCTTAATGAATTCATCTAGGGGCGTACTGAGTATTTTGATCCCGTAGTTCATGAATGAATTGCAAAGCAGAAGGAAAAAATTAGGATTTTCTTTTTTTTGGAAATTGAGTCATTTAAAAAATTTTTTTTTCTTTTAAACAGCACACATATGAATGAAGACTTGCACCTCAAAATGGATACCGCCGTTTGTCCCGTGTACAGAAACATACGCATTGTATCCCTAATATTATTTTGTCCATATGCTCAACGGGGCCCAAACTGAAAGGAGCATCAGCGGCTTCCCCGTGAGATCTCCAGGCTCTAGGCTATGTTCAGTAGCCAAAAGCGGGGAGATTTTATATTATTCGCGGCTTTTGCGCATGCATCCACTTCTTTAGCTACGGGCGAGTGCGCAGACGCCAGTGTAAGGTCCGCAGATAAATCCAGGGGACTTAGAGACATAATTTCATCTCCCCTCAAGAATATGATCCAAGAGGGGAGATGAAACAAACTATTTTTTTAAACTTTTACATGATTACTGCTATACTTTGGATAGCAGCAATCATGTGGCCGGGCGCATACCGCGGCTCCCAGTGACAGCTCCCTGCTCTCGGCTTCTCATACTAGCCAGGAGCAGGGAGTTTTTACATTTCCCAGGCCTCTTGTTCCTCTGCGCCATACCGTCTGGCACACATGCGCAGACGCCGGCGTCAGGTCCGGGGAGGACGAGAACCCTGCCAGACATCGTGGAGGACGGGGGTGAGTATCCTGAGCTCCCCTTATGGATCCGATCCATAAGGGGAGCTGAAACTTTCACTTTTTTTTAACTGTACACCGAGTTTGACGTGATCACCGGTATCCGTTGGATAACAGCGATCGCATGACCGGGGGAAGAGTCCCACAACCCGAGATGACAGCTGCAGGATGTCGGCTACTTCCAGTATGCGACAGCATGGAGCCGTCACGTTCACAGCCTACAGGGCTTTAATCCCCAGAGGATGCATGTTTTTACGTCCTCTGGGATTAAAGCCCACTTAGTGACCAGACCATAGTGTTTCTATGTCCTGCCTAAAGGGTTAATATAACACATTATTTATACTACATAGTGAACGCCATAAAAAATTAAAATAAAAAACATGCCAGAGTTCCAAATTATGTTAATCTTGCTTCTAAAAAAAATGGAATAAAAAGCAAGCAAAATGCTATATGTTCCCAAAAACTGGATAAATGAAGACTAGAGTTTATCCTGCAAGAAACAACAAGCCACATTGAGCTCTGTCAATGGAAAAGAAAACGGCTATGGCTCTTGGAATGCAGCGACACAGAGGAGTCTTCCTGGACTATTTTCAGTAATGTCAATTCTTCACAGAAGCAATAAGTTTGCATTATAGGTTTATATTGCTATTTTCCACCATTACCCTCTTTTACCGTCAGTCACATGGTGTGCCATATCTGGAATTTCTCTTCTTCTGCTGCTATCACATCTGCTCTTCTTCATCTCCTGTTTGTGAGTAAAGTTAGTGGCAGCCTGAGTTGGAGGCATGGACGGTAGGCACGTGTACGCTATGGATAAAAGCAGCACTGGCGTTAGGGATGCTGCATAGTGTAGTAACCCAGAATTGGGGGTCACACAGCATTACTATTGCAATCTAATGTAAGTGTATGTGTATAGGTTTATAAATGTGTGTAATTATGTTCAATGATACGAATATGATTTTAAAATGGTTAACGATTTGTGTTCCTACTACCTAGCACTGTATGACTCAGCAGAATTCACCCTAACCTGCTCTTTTCATCTGTCTACCTAATCCCAGGCTAGCTAGGGGTGACTGACAGATGTCCCCTAGCTCAGGACTGGTGTAGAAGGAAAGTATAAAAGGTGGAGAGTGGGTGGGGTTAGTCAGTTTAGTCCAGGGGGGCCTGAGATAGTATCCTAGTTCTTCCCCAGTCTCTATTTTACCACTCATCAGAGGCAGTCTTTCTTAATAAGAATGTTTCTTAATAAAGCTTGAACATGTTTTCATCTAAAGTCTACTTCCTGGAGTGCTTCCCACCATTACACTAACACTACACTGACTTCATCACATTGTACTAAATTACACTAATATCCCATGCTACTAACTACACTGACTGATCACACTCTACTATGGTAACTACACTAATATACTGATCTCACTACATTAACACTGCACTGACTGATCAGACTTTACCAACTACACCGATCAATTAATCTATCCATTTAGTCGTATCTGACTCCCCATGACTTTTGTAGACGAACATTCTCCGTGCTTCCCTGTCAAGCACTGCTTCTTTTAACTACTTATTGCACATATTGGTAGCCATTTTGATAGTAGCGAGCCAGCGTGTTTTTTTTCGGTTCATACTTCTGGTTCCGCTGGGCATTTCAAACATTATTGACTTCTCTAGCGAGTTTGCACGCACAAGGGGGGTGGGGGTTAGAGGTAAGTTATTCGCAGTCTAGTGTCTTTAGCTTCTAGCAATGTCCCCGGTTTGATGCGATCCAACACTTCCCTGTTTGGTACCCTGGCTGTTCATGGTATTCTTAATAATTTCCGCCAGCACCACAATTCAAATACATTGATTCTCCTTCTGTTGGCCTTTCTTACTTTCGAACTCTTGGATCCATACATCATATGAAAGATGATGGCTCTAACTAGTCTGCTTTTGGTAGTTAGAGTAAGATCTTTGCTCTTCCAGATCTGATTGATGCCAACCATTGCAAAGTGGCCCAATGTGATCCTACTTTTGATTTCTGGGGAGGATTCACTATTGCGATTGATTTTTCATCCACGGAACATGAATTCTTGAACGGATTCAATTTCTTCGTAGTTAATTTAAGATTAAATTTTGCATTAGCTGCTGTTGTCATGATCTTTTTTTTTCTTAATGTTAAGGTACAGCCCCATTGCCTCAACTTGCTTTAGTAGTGAGATGAATATAGATCTTGACCAACCGTTTGACCATTTACAAGTGGACCATATCTGTTGCCACAAGGCTGTGAGGTTACTGACTTATTCATTTCAGGACCTCAGGACCTCCATAGGTGTCCTATCAATTCCTGGGGCTTTCTTATGTGTCAGTTCTCCATTTCTTCTTCCAAAATGTTAGGCTCCATGTCCATCTGTCCATTATTATCTTTTTGGTGTTCAGACTGGCTAGCATATAAAACTTTTCTGTTTAGTCTCTCCATCTATTCTCGATCACTCTGCTAATCACTCAGTTAATTTCCATTACAATCCCTGACTGCTCCTTTTTGGGCAGAGAAGCTGAATCACATCACCTGTTCTTCATTAAACATGGCTCCAGTATGTTCTCTCCTATTTGCCTCTTCCAGGTGTTGACATTGTACATTCAGCTGTCTTCTTGTCCTTCCAGGCTTCACGTTGGAAAACTGTGCTTAGCTTCCTCCTTGTTTCCCCTAGTTTTGGCCACTCTTCTGCTGATTGGCTATTTTGATGGTGTTTTCTTCTTTGACTTTTGGTATTGCATGTCTTGCAGCAGTGTTGATGACTGTATGTCGATTTTCTTGCCTTTGCTTAGAGGGATCTTTTCCTTCTGGGCTGAGCAAGTCAAACCTGTTCCTAACTTTCACAACATCCATAAGTGATATGTTGTCAATATTGAATTTCTTCTGGTTGGTGCTCTTCTTGATCTTGCAAAGTTTGAGCTTCACCTTAGCCACTAACAGTCGATGGTCTGTGATGCAGTCGGCACCAGGTAGAGTCATCATGGCGGTATTGGAACTTTTCCAGCGTTGTTGATACAAAACAAAGTCAATCTGGTTCCAATGTTCATTTGGTGAGATGTTGTCCAATATACCGATCACACTTTACTAGCTACACCAATACTACACTGACTGGACAGGGAAGAGTCCAATATGGGGAGGACAGCGCCTTGATTGGGTATCTGCTTCCTGTTTTCTTCCCTTCAGTCCTCTTGATATCCACCCAGGATGGAGAGCCGCATGTACCATATAAAAACAAACACCCCCAATGAATTGGGGGTGAAGTGGGTTTAGGATATATAAGTGTATGCGCTCATAGAGAGGAGAGGATAAGAAATGTGGGTACTCAGTAGGGTAAGGAGGTATCCCTATGAAAGATCACTCCGGGAAAAACCTCCTTGCCCTGATGTCCAAGATCACTTCCAAATATCTCCAGTGAATGTCAGGTGGAAATTTTCCTCAAATTCCCTTTTATTACATGAATATTAGTCATATACAAAAAAAAGTTCATACAAGAAATGTACAAAGTTCGAACCTTTGCAAACGAGGTTCCTCTTCCTGTGCAACGCGTTTCGGCCACCTCGGTGGCCCTTTTCAGGCATATTGGTATACCAATAAAATCATTCTTATATACTCAAAGATGTACTTACCGGACATCTCGCTCCGCAGTACTGCCTGTCGCTCTCAGGTGACGTGGAGCCATGTGTGCGCGGCATCCGTATCCGATCATGGTGGTGGAACGCAATACATGCGTGCCACTAGAGCGTGGTAGCGTGGTGACATCATCCCGTCTGCCCTTCGACTGGTGATAAGAGTGAATAACTTTTTTAGTCTTCTACAATACGCTGCGGGAACACAAATCTTCCCAGAGGGGAGTTGATGTAAATTATGTATATAGATAATGTTGTATGCATCCACCTAGTGCTTCAGGGAAGATCCGGTAGGCCCATTCACGCTTCCCTCTTATAAACATAAAATTTAAATACATTATAAAAACCCAAATGCTGCATGAATACAGAATTTCCTTTCACCTAATATTTTAAAAACCTCTTTTTCCCAAACCCTTTCTGGTTATGCAACTGTATATTATAAAACATTTTTGTATAAAATCCATACTGTTATTAATGTTTTAAAATATAAAATATGGTGCCGCTAAACTTCCATTAAGACTAATTACAGGTATCTAATTTAGAAAAAAATCATTGGATATTACTAGAGATGAGCGAATATACTCATTTCGAGTAATTACTCGATCGAGCACCGCGATTTTCGAGTACTTCCGTACTCGGGTGAAAAGATTCGGGGGGCGCCGGGAGGCGTGGCGGAGCGGGGGTAGCAGCGTCGAACAGGGGGGAGCCCTCTCTCTCCCTCTCCCCCCCACTCCCCGCTGCAACCCCCCACTCACCCACGGCGCCCCCCGAATCTTTTCGCCCGAGTACGGAAGTACTCGAAAATCGTGGCGCTCGGGCGAAAAAGGGGCGTGGCCGAGTAGGTTCGCTCATCTCTAGATATTACATATGAGAGTAAAATTCTATTTGGAATTTAAAATAATTGACTGGATTTTATTCTATATCTTTTCAAGTGTTTCGTTCAGTCCATAAGGTACCAAGGTGTTGAGCTTGAAAATCCAGAACATTTCACGCCTTTTAAGACGCACAAATAATCTGGAAGAGATGTGTTTCAAAGGGGTAACTCTTAGATCGTCCACTTTACTGTTATGTTCCATGAGCAAGTGTCTAGATACACTATGTTTCTGGTAACCTTTAAGAATATTATACCTGTGACTGTTAATTCTGCACCGCAATGTGTTCGTGGTTCAACCCACATAGAATGCACATATGGCATGTAATATCAAGTATATGACAAAGTCAGAACCACAATTTAAAAACTCATTGATCTTAATGAGATCTTTTTCTCCGTCTACAGGGATAGTTTTTCTGCCATGGTATATTATTTTGCAGCATTTACACAGATTTCGGCCACATCATGACAGGGTCATTAATAAATAACTTCTTTTCAGTCGAAGATGGTGCCAAGATGTTTTTAATGGACCTGTTTCTTCTAAAGATGGCATTCAGTTTATCTCCAATATGTTCTTTCAAATAGGGGTCCCCCCCAGGATACCCCAATGTCTATTGAGTATCCTTCTAATGTGTTGATGTTGTACACTGTATTTAGTGATAAATTAAATGGTGGAATTGTGTGGTTCATTCAGCTCTACTTTTTTCTTATTCTTAGTCTCGCGGGTGATTCTTTCTTCACCCCGGGCTCTTTCATAAGCTGATTCTATTAATTTTCTTGGATAGCCTTTTTCTTCAGATCTGGTTTTTAAGATTTTAGCTTGTTCTTCATACATTTTCAGGGTGGAACATTTCCCTCTAATGCGTCAGAACTGTCCGTATGGAATATTAACCCTCCATGCTTTCACATGACTACTCTTAAAATCTAAAAAGCTGTTCATGTCAGTTTTTTTAAAATGAGTTTTAGGGGACACTTTGTAGCCTGTTACAGAATTTATTTCCAAATCTAGTATAACCATATTTTCCTTGCTGATGTTACTCGTAAAAGTTAAGTTCCACTTGTTGGAATTATTCTGTACCAAAAAGAGATCTAGATCTTCCCGTTTTCCATTCCATATAAGAAGAATATCGTCAATGAAACGCTTATAGAATATGATCTTCTGGTTAAGTATATGGTCTTCCTCGAAAGCCCCTATAAAGATATTTGCATAGCTGGGGGTAAATTTTTCCCCCATAGCGCTTCCACATTGCTGTAAATAAAATTTCTTTTCATATATAAAATAATTGTTTGTAAGAACAAACTCAATTGTTTCAACAGGAACTTTCTTTGGTGGACCGGAATTAGGGGGTCATTATCTAGGCATTTCTCAATTGCCACTAGGCCCAAGTGGTGTTCTATATTTGAATACAAAGAACATACATCTAGAGAACACCACAAGTATTCCCAAACCAAATCTTCTAAAAGGGAAGGGCGATGACCAGTATCTTTCAGGTAAGAGGGCAAGTTCACTACATACCTCTGCAAATGAGAGTCAATGTATTGAGACAGCAGACTGGTGATTGAATTAATCCCTGCCACAATTGACCTGCCCGGAGGTTCCATGATATTTTTATGGATCTTAGGCAATTGGTAGAAATACGGGATCTCGGGGTTAGAAATGCATATAAAGTCACGTTCTGCTTTTATAAGGCAATTATCCGTAAGTGCTCTATCAACCATTCCAACAAGTGCTTTAGTAATATCTTTAGTCGGATCTTTGTCCAATTTCTTATAGTATTTCACATCGTTTAGAATCTTCAAAGACTCTTTCTGATAATAACCCCTATCCATAATGAGAACGCGCCCCCCTTTATCTGCATTGTTGATAATTATGTCCTTATTATCTGCTAATGAACGAATTGCATTCTTAGTCGTACTTAAATTTGATGAGTTTGCCGAGGTGTTCAGATGCATCTTTTTAAGATCTTCTAAGACGGTTTGATAAAAAAAAAAGGGGGGTTACAAATCCCCTTATCTTCTACCGGATAGAATGTACTCAACGGTTTTAAGTCCATAGTGATGGGATCTGATAGTTGAAATAAGTTTCTTTGTTCCACATAATCTCCCTTCCAGGATAGTGTGGGATCCATTTTCCTTATAGAGAAATGGCGAGAGAGATTCAATTTTCTAGTTAAATGATTAAGATCAATGAATAGATCGAACAGATCTGAGTTATTGGTTGGACAAAAAGATAGCCCCTTGGATAGTAATTCCGCCTCTTTCCTCAATAACGTATGTTTAGAAATGTTAAAGATGCCATATACTTTAGCTTCGGTAAAATGTATTCTTTGGTTATTGGTTGAGGTTTTACTGGATTTTTTTTTAGAGGCATTTCACCCCCCTCTTCCCCCTTCTCCGAAAGGGCTTCTTCCTCTCATATCGCTCGATGGGAGTGGTGCTTTGTAGAATTGGATGCATAGTCGGAACTCCTAAAAAGGTCTTGCTCCTCGTGACCCTACCCTTGAACAGCGGATGATGTGCTTCCTGATGTTGTAGCGGGGGGGGGGGGGGGGGGCGGGAGTAGTCATTGCAATTGGGGATCGAAGTAATGCTTTTTCTATTGGATTTCTAGCTCCTACTTGACTAGGGATGGTCTGCTTTGTTCTGGAGCATATATATTGTCTTCTATATCTCCCCAACAAGTGGGGGAAAGATCCAGGATGGACAAAAGAGGTGGATGTATAGTTTTCTCCACACTCGGTGTGGGAAAGCTGAATCTACTGGAAGATTTAATCATAACCAATCCTGGAGTTCTTTGATTTATTGGATCCTGACTGCTCTCACGCTAGTTTGAGGATTGGCAGTCAGAAGATACAATCCCCTAGTCTCTACATATCTTGAATCTATCCCTGCCATTTGGGGGAAAGAGATTTATTTTCTTTTTGGTTCTTAGTGCTTTCTTTACTCTGGGGTTCAGTTTGCACTGATGACCTAATTCTTCTGTCCCTGTTGGTATATTGATTAAACATCCTCTCAGACTTTGTCTTGTTTTTACTTTCATCCCTTCTCCTCTTCATATGTCCTATACGGCTGCTGTGAAAAACTCTCATTTTCCCCTCCCTCTGGGTATAATAGGGGTCATCCTTGGTCGTTTTCTCACGCTGGAGATCTTTTTCTTCCTTCTTGTTGTTCCTGATCTATTGTCAACATTTCTCCTTTTAGTAAACGATTTTAAGAATGATTTTATTGCTATACCAATATGCTTGAAAAGGGCCACCGAGGTGGCTGAAACACGTTGCACAGGACGAGAAACCTCGTTTGCAGGGGTTTGGACTTTGCACATTTCTTGTATGAACTTTTTTTTATATATAACCAGTATTCATGTAATAAAAGGGAATTTGAGGCAAATTTCCACCCGACATTCACTGGAGACATTTGGAAGCGATCTTGGACAGCAGGGGAAGGAGGTTTTTCCTGGAGTAATCTTTCATAGTAGGCTAAGGAGGTTTCCCTAAGTGAGTCGCCGCATTTCTTGTCCTCTCCTCTCTATGAGCGCATAGACTTATATATCCTGGACAGGGAAGAGTCATTGGATCTTGTATATCATGATTTCTGCATTGTGTTTGACATTGTGCTGGATAAAAGGTTGGTATTAGAGATGAGCGAACGTACTCGTCCGAGCTTGATGCTCGGGCGAATATTAGGGTGCTCGGGATGCTCGTTACTCTTAACGAGCACCACGTGATGTTCGGGTTACTTTCACTATCATCTCTGAGAAATTTGCGCGCTTTTCTGGCCAATAGAAAGACAGGGAAGGCATTACAACTTCCCCCTGCAACGTTCAAGCCCTATACCACCCCCCTGCAGTGAGTCGCTGGCGAGATTAGGTGTCACCCGAGTATTGAAATCTGCCCCTCCCGCGGCTCGCTACGGATGCATTCTGACATTAGTTCAGGGAAAGTGCTATCGTGTTGGAGCTGCTATAGGGAGAGTGTTAGGAGTATTTTAGGTTTCAAGAACCCCAACGGTCCTTCTAAAGGCCATAAATCTTCTCTATATGCGCTCAATGGGGCCGGCGGCAGCAGCGCCGACCCCATTGAGAACATATAGAAGACAAATCATTCTTTTCTGCCACAGCTGTAACAGCTGTGACAGAGAAGAACGATGTTTGCCCATTGAATTCAATGGAACCGGCAATACAGCAGGTTCCACTGAATGCAATGGGCTGCCGGCGATCGCAGGATGAATTGTCGGGAAGGGGTTAAATATATAAGCCCTTCCCTGCAATTCATCCAGAAAAGTGTTACAATAAAAATATATACCGGCGTATAAGGCGACGGGGCGTATAAGACGACCCCCCCAACTGTCACCTTATACGCCGGTAATACAGTGGAGCAAAGAATAAAAATCATTACTCACTTCTTCAGACGATCTGCGCCGCTCCTGCAGGCTGTCACTCCCTCCTGGTGTTTGCAGGCTCTTGCTCCCTCCTGGTCCACGGCAGACTATTGCTTTCTCTACGAAAGGCTTTAAATCCCTGCCTCCAGAAACACATGTGCCTTCAGCCAATCACAGCCAATGACAATGATGTCATTGAATGGCTGTGATTGGCTGTGTTTCTGGAGGCGGGGATTTCAAGCCTTTCGTAGAGAAAGCAATAGTCTGCCGTGGACCAGGAGGGAGCAAGAGCCTGCAAACACCAGGAGGGAGTGACAGCCTGCAGGAGCGGCGCAGATCGTCTGAAGAAGTAAGTAATGCTTTTTATTCTTTGCTCCACTGTATTGCCGGCGTATAAGGTGACAGTTGGGGGGTCGTCTTATACGCCCCGTCGCCTTATATGCCGGTATATATTTTTATTGTAACACTTTTCTGGATGAATTGCAGGGAAAGGGTTATATATTTAACCCCTTCCCGACAATTCATCCTGCGATCGCCGGCAGCCCATTGCATTCAGTGGAACCTGCTGTATTGCTGGCTCCATTGAATTCAATGGGCAAACATCGTTCTTCTCTGCTACAGCTGTTACAGCTGTGGCAGAGGAGAACGATCTTTACGCTGACAGTGCGGGGGGGGGGGGCACTCTTGCCGCTATTGTGGCTTAATAGTGGGACCTGGGAACTTGAGATGCAGCCCACCATGTAGCCCCTCGCCTGCCCTATCCGTCACTGTGTCATTCCCATCACTTTGTAGAATTGCCCAGATTTTCACACATGAAAACCTTAGTGAGCATCGGCGAAATACAAAAATGCTCCGGTCGCCCATTGACTTCAATGGGGTTCGTTACTCGAAACGAACCCTCGAGCATCGTGGTAATTTCGTTTCCGAGTAACGAGCACCCGAGCATTTTGGTGCTCGCTCATCTCTAGTTGGTATGTAAAATGAGAAGGTTTAGTCTGGGTGAGAATGTGCATAAGTGGGTAAGAAACTGGCTAAGTGGTAGAAAGCAGAGTGCGGTTATGATGCACCTCATGATGGAAGGAGAGAACTGCACTGTACCAAAGCTCACACACTAGCAACATGGAATGCGCGTGCCAGGAGTCTAGGGAGATTGGACACTTGGCATTGATATTCTTGAGATTAGCGAATTGCACTGGACAGGTAATGGATATTTTCAGTCCGATGACTTCACATTGCACTATGCCGGACACGAGGATATCAAGAGGAATGGAGTAGCCTTTATTACAAGCAACACAGGCAGTAGAAGTTTTTAGAACAATCAGCAATATCATCATTGCCATCTGGCAAATCTTCAAAGTGGAAAAAACTCTTTCCGCGCTCCTACTGTAGCTCCTCTTAGAATAAAATGAACTGTCGTAGCAGACAGTCTTTATATAAATTAATAAATTTATTTTCAAATAAAAAGATTGCATGCAAGTGGAAATTTTGCAGCAATGATTATACAACGCGTTTTGGCGTTCTAAGACGCCTTTCTCAAGTATACAGATAGCTTAGAATACAACCTTTAAATAGCATGTCTTACCTTTTTGGAGGTGAGAGTTACAGGTGTTTGGCGCGCGCCTCCGTATCGTGTCGCTCTGGCGCAGTATCTAAGTGTCATAACTCTGTAACGGAGAGGGTGTTCCAGCGGGAACCCTGCTGTGCACCAGGTGAGTTACTCCCATTATTTATTATATGGTGGCGCGGATCGTTACTCCGAATATCATTGCCATCTGGATACGAGGTAAGCCTGTCAACATCTCAATCTTACAGGTTATGCCCCAACAACAGATGCTGATGGAGGAAACCACTGAATATTTTTATGGTTTTATTTTTTATCATAAAACTCTAAACGAAGTGCCAAAGAAGGACATAATTTACATTATTGGAGATTTCAATTCCAAAGTCGGGTTTGGTGAAATAAATTAAGACTGAGTGCCTGGCACAGTTCTGACAAGGAAAATGAGGGGAAAACCCCCCCCCCAAAAAAAACAGCTCAAGCTAACACATGGTTTATGCAACCCAAACACCAACTGTACACGTGAACATCTCCCAATGGCCTTCATCAAAATCAGACTGATTACATCCTGTGTCACTATCGTTGACGAACTTCAGTCCTTGAGGCATCGATCACGAATTCCTTGCAGTTAAGATCAAGATTAAGTTCTGTAGCATCAAGAAAGGCACTCCATTGAGAAATTGACACCTCTAAAGTCCCCCAATCATACACTACTGAGGTACCAAACAGATTTGAACTGCTTGACACAACAGAAGGGGGGAAAAAAAGCATCCAGAGGAACTATGACGCGATATACAGTCCACGGTTATTGAAAACAGCCAGTAAGCATTTCACCTATAAGAAGCAGGAAAACACTATTAGTTGTCCAAGCAAACCCTCAGAAAAAGTGATAAGAAAAGAGCAGAAAGGTGGCCGGCTATAAAGAAAGATCATCAACTAAATGCAGATTTTCAGCAAACGGCAATGAAAGACAAGGAGATGGATTGGAATGAGCATTGCAAACAACTGGAAGCCTTAGCTGTAAAAGGCCATATCAGAGGCCTATTCTCACCAGTAAAGATGGCTAAAAAACCTTTCATGGCAAGCAACGGCACAATGCAAGGCAAAAATGGGAAGGAACTAAATGACCAACAGAGTAGCAAGGATAGGTGGAGGGAATTCTCAGAGGAACTATATGCCTCCACCATTGCATGAGGTGGAGACTGTGGACTTGAAGCCCTCCATTATGGAGTCAGAAGTGGTTATGGCAATGAAATAACTAGCCAAAAATAAAGCACCAGGTATAGATAACATACCGGCAGAACTATTGCTGCCAGTACCAGTGAAAACCATCACAGCGCTGTGCCAGGCAGTTTGGGTATCCACAGGACTGGAAAAAAAAATCAGTGTTCATCCATCTGCCAAAGAAAGGAGACTCCCAGAATTGTTCCAACTACTGAATAGCCCTCATTCCGCATGCAAGCAAGATCCTTCTGAAAATTATACAGGAAAGACTGAGATCAGTAGTTAAAGCGGTGCTCCCTGATGCACAGGCAGGCTTGCGACGAGGATGCAGCACAACTCTGCTTGCAGAAACAGAAGCTGGACTGACGCAGCTGATATGGAGATTAAAACAATGTGGAAAAATTTTTTAAAAAATGGGCTCCTACCTGAATGTGAAGACAAAAATTATGACAAGTGCCAAAAATGGCCAAATTCAAATCAAAATAGACAATGAGGCCATATAGTGCGTGCAAGACTTCACCTTCCTTGGTACAAAAATTGACCAGGCTGGAGAATCTATGTCAGAGATAAAACGTAGGATAGCATTGGTACTAAAACAGACAAAATCTGCAAAAGTAGGGATATCGGTATAGCAATTAAATGCAGGATAGTGCAAAACACCAGTTTCCCCATAGCCATGTATGGATGTGAAAGTTGGACTGCAAAAAAAGCTGATAGGAGGATTGATGAGCTGTAGTGCTGGCAACAGCTGCTGCGTATGCCCTGGACAGCGAGAGTAACAGAGAAGTCCTAAATCATATAAGACCTGATATATCACTGGACACAAGATGACCGGACTCAGGCTCACATTTGGGCCAGGTAATGCGAGCAGTCGCTAGAAAAATCTAGAATGCTTGGACAGATCAGTGGCAAAAGAAGACCTGGCTGCCAAAGAACATGATTGCTGACACTGTCAAAGTTGATACTGGAATTGAGAATCACAGCTGAAAGCAGTGCAAAACCATAAGAAAAAAAATAGATTATACCTACCTGATAGTTGGGTTTCCAGGAGTCTCCACGACAGCACTAATTGAGACTGCCTCCTCCTGATAGGACAGGAACACACAGAGGTTAAAAGCTCCCCCCCTTCCCCACTTTCTTCAGTGGATTCTAACGAATTGCCGGGGTAGGAGCTCAACTTAAATTTTTTCCCCAAAACGGGGGGGGGGGGGGGGGGGGGGGGAGAATTATATTCTATAGTTTCTTTACTACTTTCTTAGGGGGGGAAGGTACGGGTGCTGTCGTGGAGACTCCTGGAAACCCGATTATCAGGTAGGTATAATCTATTTTTTCCCCAGTCGTCTCCACGACAGCACCAATTGAGACGTATGAACTAAAGTTTTCCTAGGGTGGGATTGCTGCCGAGAGGACTTTGCGGCCGAAGGCCATGTCCTCGTCCTGCTGCACTTTTACCCTATAGTGTTTAACGAACGTGTGGGGTTTCTTCCAGACTGTGGCTTTGCATATCTGCTCGACCGAAGCTGAGCTATGTTCGGCCCATGAGGATGCTACTGTGATAGACATGATGATTAGTCAGTATAAAATGTCTATTGATTTGTATAAACCAAATGTATTATGTTATTGTAATGACTTTTAACTTAGTGGAGGGTAATGGCCACACAATCTCATCATGGTATTTGCTAGACAATGGGATGGTGAAAGATGTGTGGTATAATGTTAGCTGAGTACATAAGTTGCACAAACAGCCTCTAAGAGTTAAAGGTCATAGTGTTATATGTATACTTGTCCAATACTGAGTGTTTTCCTAGCCCTCTTCCACCCCCCCCATACTGAAGTTAGTTAAACAATGAGTTGACACGCACACAGAAATGCCTTCAGCTAGGACAAAGTCCACGCTACATCAAGACTTGAGGAAGGGTGGGCAGAGAGGCGGGGGATTCTATATGATCCGACAAATGAGAATCCTATATGTTACTGATGTAATCTGTTGCACGCTCATTAAAGGGCAGGTGTTATGTCTTGCAATAAAAGGGGCTGTCTGGGTGTTTCTCTCCAGAGCCATTTTGGATATGAGACTAATAACTTGTGTCTGATCTGGTCGATGATGTGTGCACACTATACAATTTGGAAGCTACAGAAATACCCCGAAGCCTGCTGGAGAAAATATGATCTAGCACAATTGGCGTCCTTCTGGGTGGGCCGAGTAGAGATTTTTGATTTCTTTCATTCTGGAAAAATACAGAGATCGGCAGATAGCACGCAGAACTCAGGGGCCCGAAAATCTACAGAACACGGTAAGATTGCTTTATGAAAATCTACCGATGTGAGCTGATTTCTGACTGCTAATCTGCCTGTTTCTGATCCAGAGTGATAAATCAATGAAAGGCAGGTAATATAGTTCTTTCTACTTGGAAATAAAAACCACCATTTTAACCTGCCTAAGGGGTATTATGTATGCTGGGTATATTATGTCTGAGACGGTTAAAGATTGTGTATACAAGACCAAGAGACAAATTCTGTGAGGGTTAATGTGTCAGAAGGGCGGACTTGGCTGTTTAAGCCTGAGGGAACACGCCAGAGAGAGACACTTACTCCTAGGTAACTAGTGAGGTCAGGACGCGTATGCACTTGTATGATTGAGCGTGTTATGTGCTCTCATACGTGAGAAGGAGGAATACGCAGGGTTAAAAAAACAAAACAAAAAAAAAAACGTGTATTTACCTGTATGATTGAGCGTGTTATGTTCTCATATGTGGAAAGGTATATACGCGGGAATTATAGCCGTGGTGTGACGGCAGAAGTCTCCAGATATTGTTGAGGTTTTGGTCATTGAAAATAATCATCAGTCTCTGTGTATAGCTAAATGTCCTGTCCAGACTGTGTGCAGGGAGTGTTGTTGGGGATTACTAGTAGAGGGTGGGTTGTTACAAAGGAAGGTGAGATATATACCTTGAGCCGTTGTGGGTATTCTCCAGTAATCCCGTCTGTTCGGTATTATAGAATTAATGTGCAGTGTTTATTATTGGGGGAGGGTTGCTGATAAGAGAGTGGACTGAAGTTAAGCCACTGAAAGCATTTCCCAATTAACCCTTCTGTTCCCTTTGTCTTGTGTTTTGTAGCGTTAATGTGCATCGTGATCTGAGTGGGAAAGAGAGGTTATATTGGAAGGATTTGAAGAAAGCAGATTTTACAAAAGGGAACACTACTGTGTCCAGAAACTTCGGATAGGATAGACTTGGTAGGTAGAATAGAGTTGAGCAGATTGAGAAGGTTAGGCATAGACGCAGGTTGTTTAGAGAATAGGGAGCAAAGTGAGCAAGGACAAAGGCCATAGAGCTTGTGATTTGGTTGCTGAAGGGGAGGGAGCAGAGTTTATTGAACAATGGGAAAGGACCAGGAAAAGTTGCAGAAAGAAATGTCAGGTTATGGACAGATAAGCAGAAAGAAAGGTGTTTTAGCTAGTTTTTGCTAGGAGGTGGTATAATGTAGGAAAGCGATTCAAGATGAGAAAGTATAGTGGGAGATGTGTATTGCTTATGAACAATGTAATGCTTTTGTGTTGACTACAGCCCCTCCCTGTAATGGCGGCCGCACTTGCAATGTTTAAAACCCCACATAGTGTGACTCTGCGGCAAATGTGGTGAGCCCTGCCCCCACGCTGAAGTTACTTCCCCCCATGTGCTCACTTTCAGGGTGTGTGATGTTACTTCCGATCCCTTCCCATCCGGGACAGGACCTGACCCCGCCCCTTTCTGCCTCTGGCGGCCATTTTGCTGCACTTGGGAGGCCTACATTCCCCAATGCCACTGTATCCAGTGCTAACATCATGATTGTCTGAAGTAAGGTCTTGTTTGACCAGACTTTGTTACACTCCAAGATGTGGCCACTTTGGATGTGTGATAAGTTCAGGGAAACAAACCTCTGTAAAGATGCAGCTTGGGACATAGTAGATGACTAAGCTGGTTTATAGTGTATGGAAGATTGGAGTTGATGCATGGGGGACAGAGGCCAGGAATACATGACAGGGGACGCTCTCTCATGTTCCCAGGGGCTCTGTTTTCCACTGCCCGCTTCTCCAATGGATGTTCAGACAGATGATGTTATGGAGGGCTCCTACAGATGGAATAATTTCCCTATAGTCACCCAGCAAACTTTTTCATGCAATTTGATGAAGTAATTTTACTTTTTATGTGAAGAAAGAGGGACTGAATTGCCCAGAGTAGGATGTTAATTCATCCGTATTCTTTAGTTTTTCCTTAAGTCTTTTGTATATTCTAGTGTCAGTCTACACTGAAGCTATAATTATATTCCGACAGGAGAGTGAAAGTTAAACGCTGGACATTCCCTGAAATACTATTACACTGGGTGACATAAAATTTTACTTGTGTTGCACCCCCTTGTGTTAAAAAATGCTAACTGCGACCTGAAGAAGAAAAAAAATAAAAAATCTAAAGGATATTTTCGCTCAGACTTCGCTGCATACAATGTCACCTTGACCTACAAAGTGCTTGTTTTTGTGCCTCTTGGTTTCCTTTTTCAACTTGTACTAGTTTGAACGCAATTACTCTTTTTTCCATTGAGTATTCCGGTTCAAAAGGGGGGAGGCATAGGTAATCTGGGTCATAGATGATCTAGGTGTTGTAGATCAGCTATTGGGTTTAAAAAAAATAAATAAATAAATAAATGGAATAAGATAAGATTCCGAGCCATGTGAAATAGAACATCCACACGATTATTTAGTACTAATACAGTAAGAAACTGCAGGTATGCAAACAGTTACCAGAACCTCTGTTGATAATGCATATGTTGAGCTTTTTGCAGATGGTACCAGGGTGAGGATTGATGACTCCACATCGGATATGCAGTGGTCACACAACAAGATGTCCTAGAAGCAGAAGCTCTGCCTCCGCATGTCTCAGCACAAGAAGCAGAATTGAAGGCCCTCACTGAGGCGAGTAGAGTGGCGAGAGGTAAGATGGCAACCCTTTACACTGACTCCTGGTATGCATTTGGCATAGCTCATGATTACGGCCCAATATGGAAGGCCAGACAGTTTTTACCTTAAAGGGGTTGTCCCGCGGCAGCAAGTGGGTCTATACACTTCTGTATGGCCATATTAATGCACTTTGCAATGTACATTGTGCATTAATTATGAGCCATACAGAAGTTATAAGAAGTTTTTCACTTACCTGCTCCGTTGCTAGCGTCTTCGTTTCCATGGAGCCGACTAATTTTCGCCGTCTAATGGCCAAATTAGCCGCGCTTGCGCAGTCCGGGTCTTCTTCTTTCCTCAATGGGGCCGCTCGTGCTGGATGCCGCCTCCTTGTAGCTCCGCCCCGTCACGTGCCGATTCCAGCCAATCAGGAGGCTGGAATCGGCAATGGACCGCACAGAAGCCCTGCGGTCCACCGAGGGTGAAGATCCCGGCGGCCATCTTCAGCAGGTAAGTAAGAAGTCACCGGAGCGCGGGGATTCAGGTAAGCACTCTCCGGTGTTCTTTTTTAACCCCTGCATCGGGGTTGTCTCGCACCGAACAGGGGGGGGGGGGTTGAAAAAAAAAAACAAACCCGTTTCGGCGCGGGACAACCCCTTTAAGCAGGACAACCAATTGAGAATGGTGCAGCGGTGCAGAGTCTCATGGAAGGCCCTACTTCTACCTGACAAAGTTGAGAGTTCACACCGATTCCTACACTGGAGAAGCGAGAGACGACACCCTCGCCGACAGCATAGCAAAGGCAGCGGCCCTCAAGCCGTGGAAGAAAGAAGAAAAGATACTGACAGCATGAGTCAGTGGTAAAAACTTTGGACATTGACAAAAATTTGGACTTTGATATGCTAAAGACTTTTACAGTTACAAGCCAGCAAGGAAGGAAAGAATAAATGGACTAATATGGGAGCAGCAGAAACAGGACCGTGTATGGTGAACAGTCAACAGCACTTGCCCACCACAGTTCCTGTATCCCATGATGGCCCAGCTGATGGACGGAAAGACCCACCTAGTAAAGCAGCAATGACGACGCTTGAAAGAGGATGGGCGACTTCTGGGTTCTCTGTAGCTGCTGCATCATTTGTCCAGTTTAGCATGATCTATGCCATGGGTGAGACAGGGCAGAAGTAAATTTGCCACATCACACTTGCCGGGACCACTCTACCCATTTCAGGGATTGCAAATTGACTACGTTCAGCTCCCACTTGTTGGGAAGTATGAATACGTGCTTGTTGTTGTTGATGTCTTTGCAGGTTGGAGGCCGACCCTGTTACCAAGGCAAACAAGTAGGTAACAGCAAAGAAGCTCATGAACGAGGTAAACTGTGAATATGGGGTACCAGAAGTGATTCAGAGTCAGACAGCGGTATAAACTTCGCAGGTGAATGTAACATGTCATGTCTGCTCTGGGTGTATGCCAGGCCTTTTACATACTCTACCATCTTTAGAGTAGTGGAAAGGTGGAGAGACTTAGTGGCATGCTAAAAAGTAAGATACTTAAAAATGACGCCACTTTGGAAAGACTGTCATCCAATAGCCTTATACAGTGTTAGATATGAATCCAGGGGGGGGGATCATACATTATCTCCCTACGAGATTGTTTGGGCTAGCCCCAAGGCTAGGTCGTTACTATCCTCAGTAGTTACAATTACAATCTGATGTGTTGACTAAGTATGTGATTTCCGTTGTTAAAAGAACTAACCAAAGCCTATGCACAGGTGTTCTCTTCCAGACTCAGAGGCAGACACTGGGACACATATCTTGCAGCCTGGGGATTGGGTGTGCGTCAAGAAGTTCCTCAGGAAGCACCCTCTTGAGCCCCGATTTGATGGCCCCTACCAGGTGCTTCTGACTACTGCCACAGCTGTGAGACTAGCCGAAAGATTTACATGGATCCATGCTTCATACTGTAAGAAAGCTTCAGATCCGGGAGACCAGTCTTAGTTGTGCCAAAGACATTACTCTGGTTAGGGCTAGTGAGGGAGGAGGGTGGCAACTGGAATCCTTAGTCGGAAGAATATGAAGGTATGGTTACCTTCTGGTATAACTCGTTCAAAGCTCAAGTAGCCGCATATTCCTTCGACTACTGTACTGTGGTCCCGTGTCTAGGCGCAAGATCCCACCGCAGGCCAGATTTAGCTCAGTCCAGCTGGTTATATGACTTACATACCCGGGGAATACAATATGTTTGCACCACTGATAACATCTGGGGAGAAGACTGGCGTTATTGGGGATTAGTGGGATGGAACGCAGGAACAGACTGGTCCTATAAACCGCGAAGTGCCTTAAATAAGAAAGATAAGAGCGCAAAATCCCTAATTAGTCGTATAACCCTCCTTGAGAATAATAAGGACAGCAGGTGTTGGAAGGCTGAACTTAGTATGTTGCTTGGTTTTAATGCGGTTGTTACACTAACCATGGGAGATCCAAGCCCGGGGGACGGGGGGGACTTACAGTCTGGGGACATACCGGTACGGGAGGACAGATCCCTTAGGGAAGTTTAAAATAAGGGATATGGTAGATGTACCCGAATGGAAACCTTCACTTAGTCCCGTGCCCATAATTAACCCCCTCCGCCGTGAGATAAAGACCTTGACGAACATGATGATCATAGCCAACCCTACCTTTTGAGGACACCTTGACAGTAGCGACTGGCTACTCTGACCAGAATCTCTGGTTGGAGTTGATGAGGTACAATGCGAACAGGAGCAACAAGTCTAACTGTTGTGTGTGCGGTAGTGCCCGACTACACTCGGGGATGGTCCCCCTAAATCTCCCGGTAGATGCTGAAGAGTGGGAAGTGGAAGTGAGAAGTGGAAGAAGGAATACTCTATAACTACTTAAGTGTTTTGCACCGGAGAGAGTATTACTGACTACCCTGGAAACTACACCTGCCAGGCAAATAGGCAGGGTGGAGGGAGATTTTTGGGGAACTCACCAACGGGTATTGCTCCTCCTACGGTACGAGAGGAGGGGAATGGATCCAGAAATCAGGTTCAGTCCTTAGGAGACGTTTACTGGCTTTGTGGAGACATGAGGTAGAGGACCCGCCTGGAGGGTAATTGGACAGGGGAGTGTGCCTTAGTAAAGCCCTTATGCTCCTCCACATCCTGTCAGACAACATTGAGGATAATGAGGTTACCCCCAATAGTTAATTTATCTCGATCCAGCTCAGTCTGTGTTTTGTGGTTATCCTGTCATGTTGGTCTATCCTTGTTTTCCGCATAGGTACGGCGGTTCCTTCCAGTCTTGTCACTAGGTAGTGTAGGGTCAGTGCAGGCGTCCTGGACGTGTTCACCATCCGGACTATCTCCAGGAGGGACATTGGTGTGGGTGAAGATTAGGGAGTCGCAGGCCGTGCGTACCTGTGCACACTACTAGTATTGTAACATTATACTAGAGCGAGAAGAGAGAGTCCTGGTGGTAGTTTTGATCTACACATATACATTGACGTCATAGGATAGCCAAGGGGTGTAACTGACGAGTTTTAAAAAAAAGAGAGACCAAGTTAAAACTAGATTCGAGTCCATTTTCCTGATCATTATGGTAAATAAACGTTGACTGGATTAATTATGTTTATTATAATTAGCAGTGGTTTATAAATTATACTAGAGACGCCTTATAGGGACTAGTCGACCAATAGGACCTACCTCGACTATGACTTTCCAAAATAGAATGGCCTTAGATATGACTTTAGCTAAAAAGGGGAGTGTCTGTAAGATGATAGGGGAGACTTGTACCTACATCCTAGACGACACGTGACCCTCAGGTAGAGACGCAGTTGCCATTAAGAAGCTGACCGCACTAACTAAAAAGAGCTAACCTTTGGGACCAGTACTCGCCCTGGATGAGCGGGTGGTAAAGGATCCTGGCACAGAAGGGCGTCGCTGTTGTATGTGAACTGATTATCTTTTTCGTTCTAGTCTGCTGTGTTATCCCCTGTGTCAGAAAAACCTGTGAAACTGATGCTGGAAAAGCTACTCCCACAATGAGTTCGCTGGATGCATCCCCAGAAGGAGTGGACAAGTTCTACACCCCCTTGAAGACCCTAAAACGAACCTTCAACAGGCTCCGATTCTAGGCTCATGCGCAGAGAACTGTGGAAATTAGATGGAGAGTTAGAGGATAGATATTTTAAGGGGGGATTGTGATAGACATGATGATTAGTCAGTATAAAATGTCTATTGATTTGTATAAACCAAATGTATTATGTTATTGTAATGACTTTTAACTTAGTGGAGGGTAATGGCCACACAATCTCATCATGGTATTTGCTAGACAATGGGATGGTGAAAGATGTGTGGTATAATGTTAGCTGAGTACATAAGTTGCACAAACAGCCTCTAAGAGTTAAAGGTCATAGTGTTATATGCATACTTGTCCAATACTGAGTATTTTCCTAGCCCTCTTCCACCCCCCCCCCATACTGAAGTTAGTTAAACAATGAGTTGACACGCACACAGAAATGCCTTCAGCTAGGACAAAGTCCACGCTACATCAAGACTTGAGGAAGGGTGGGCAGAGAGGCGGGGGATTCTATATGATCCGACAAATGAGAATCCTATATGTTACTGATGTAATCTGTTGCACGCCCATTAAAGCGCAGGTGTTATGTCTTGCAATAAAAGGGGCTGTCTAGGTGTTTCTCTCCAGAGCCATTTTGGATATGAGACTAATAACTTGTGTCTGATCTGGTCGATGATGTGTGCACACTATACAATTTGGAAGCTACAGAAATACCCCGAAGCCTGCTGGAGAAAATATGATCTAGCACACTACTGCCCTTGTAGAATGGGCTTTAAGAGCTAAAGGGATTTCCTTCCCGAGGGCCTTATAGGACTCTATGATGGACAGGCGGATCCACCTGGCTATGGAGCTTTTTGCTGCTTTGTTCCCTTTATTTGGGCCACTGAACTGGACGAACAAGTTGTCGTCCCGTCTCCAGTGGCTTGTCGCATCTATGTAGCCTAGGACTGCTCTCCTAACGTCCAGGCAGCTTAGGGTTTTTTCTTCCTCGTTTTTAGGTTTACTAAAAAATGAGGGGATTATTATGTCTTGGGACCTATGAAAATGTGATACTACTTTTGGCATAAACGCCGGGTCCGTTTTAAAAACTAATTTGGTGTCCGAGATTCTCAGGAACGGGTGGCGAATGGACAAGGCCTGCAGCTCGCTAAACCGCCTTGTGGAGGTGATGGCTACTAAGAAAATGGTCTTGATAGTAAGCATTTTTATGGGTAGTGCTTCGATCGGCTCGAATGGTACCGCTGTCATGGCCCTTAGAGCCCAATTAAGGTTCCAGTCTGGAAAAAGATTTATGGGCCTAGGCCGTAATCTAGTTGCTGCTGCTAGGAACCTGTTGACCCATCTGTTGTCTGCGAACTTTGTGTCACATATGGCGCTAAGGGCTGCGACCTGGACCTTCAGGGTGCTTGGAGAGAGGCCCATCTCTAGGCCCTCCTGCAAGAACTCTAAGATTAGAGGGATGTCCGGGATAGAATCCCCGCGATCCCTTCCCTGTCTCCATGAGGAAAACCTTTTCCAAACTTTCTGGTAGATAAGGTGGGTCGTCTTGAAGATTCTGGGTGCTGAGGAGATCCCGAAGGGCAGGCATCTGAATTGATGGTGCTCTATTCCTTTGCCCATATCCACTGCGAACCTTAGGTATTTCCGGGACCCCTCGTGGATCGGTACGTGGAAATAAGCATCCTTTAAATCAATGAATGCCATGTAGGCTCTTTTGGGAATCAACTTTATCGTTGAGGAGATGGACTCCATCTTGAATTTTCTGTATCTGACTCAGGTGTTCAGAGGTTTCAGATTCACTATCATCCACTGTTTCCCGCAGGGTTTTCTTACTAGGAAGAGCCTGGAATAATGGCCCTGGGTTTCCTCGTTTTGCGGTACGGGGGATATTGCGTTTAGTTGTTGCAGGTCCCGAACGCTTTGCCTTAGTAGGTGTAACTGTTGCTTGGAGCCTCCCGTGATAACGAATTTCCTCCTTGGGAGGGACACCAGCTCTATCCGGTATCCCTGCTGTAAGATCTTTGGGATCCATGGGCCTTCGCAAATCGCGGCCCATTGATCCACAAAGCTCCCCAGCCTTGCCCCTAGGGGGATGGTGTCAGGGTCTCTGCTTTGGCTCCCCCTGGTGGGGGTTAAAGAGGATGTTCCTTCCTCTGCCCCCCCTTGGGGTAACTTCAGCGGCCTGTCTTGCCCTTGCCTCGGTAGGCCTCGGGCTGTTGCACTGGGGCCCGGAAGAAGGTCTTCCCTGTCTTTGGCTTTTCTTCCGGGAATCCCTTTTTATCGGCCGCCTTCTCTAGAATCTTGTCTAAGTCCGGTCCGCACAAAAACTGGGCATAGAACGGGAGGGCGCATAGCTTATTTTTTGAGGCTAGGTCGCCTGACCACGATTTCAGCCATAACACTCTTCTGGCTGAGTTAGACCGGGCTGTGGCTTTCGCCGAGAGTTTGACAGTTGCGGCCGCTAGGAAATTTGTTGCCATACGCAGGATCGGAAGGGAATTTAGGATCTGTTCCCTCGGCGTCTTATTGGTTAGGTGTAGCTCCAGCTATTCTAGCCATACCCCGAGAGTCCGTGCCACACAAGTGGCTGCGATCCCTGGCCTAAGTATGTTTGCCGCTGCCTCCCATGATTTCTTTAGAAGGCCCTCAGCTTTGTGATCCATGGGATCTTTTAACTGTGTGGCGTCCTCAAAGGGCAGGGTCGTCCTCCTGGCTACCTTGGCCACTGGGACGTCTACCTTAGGTACCTCCTCCCAGCTTGCGCAAAACTTCCTCCTCGAATGGGTACCTTCTTTTGACCCCTCTAGCGGAGGAGCCTGCATCTGGTTTCCTCCACTCTTTCTGGATTATTTTGGTGATATTCTTGTGGACAGGGAAGGTATGCTTGCACCTCTCCCCTAGTCCCCCGAATATCTCATCTTGTAAGGTACGTGGTTCTCTGGGCTCTTCCATTTTTAGTGTAGCCCTGACTGACTTAATCAATTCCGTTAAGTCGTCTTGATGGAATAAGTATCTTTTGTGGTCCTCATCATCTGAGGACTCCTCGGCCGCCTGTTCCTCTTGCTCCGACCCGATAGAACTCCGAGTCAGAAGGCTCGTTGGGAACATACGCCTTTTTCTGGCGTTTTGCTGGCGGCGCCAGCTGTGACGTTACGGCTGATCTGATCTCCTCTTTCACCAGCTTCCTATTGTCCTCCATGAATCCCCCCCAATTCCTCTCTGACTAGCCTAGCTACGCATGCCTTGCATAGAGGCCTCTGGTACGTAGCTGGCAGTCTCGTCCCGCACTCCACGCATTTTCTGAGTCTTGTTCTGGGGGGGTGGGGGTGGGGGTGAATGTCTTTTTTTATCCTCCTGACAAAAAGCATTTTTTGCGGGTAAATATGCAATTTTTCCATACATAATACACTGGATATTTGCATTGTATTTTTTGCCGCACTGGCTACTTACGGCCGCTTAGGCTTCAGCTGTCTCTGGGGCTGGAGCACTCGTTACTATACCGGTGCTGCAGACACCTTGCGATCTGTAGTGCTGGTCTGTTCTGGCTTCTCAGGTTCCTTTATTTTTAAATTTTCGCGCTCCTGCGCTAAGCCCCACCCCCTCCGCTCCTGATGCAGGCGCAATGACGTCACCACACTGGAGACGTGACGCGGCGCCCCGCCCCCCGCCGTTCAAAGGGCTTCCTGGAGCGCTGCGCTGTAACTCTGCAGGGAGGAGGAGGGGGACTGAGGCTCCCGCTTTGAATCCACATAAGCCCATGGATTTGCATTGTGAACTCTTTTCCGTGCCATAACAACTTACTACCTGTGAATATTTGAAGTCAGATACAAAGTACAGGGAAGTACGGGCTGTACAAGAGGAAGGCATATTAGCAAACAGGACGCCATGGATGTAAAGCACATGTTTATTCAATAAAATACAATTAACCAAGTTCCAAAGATGATGAAAACGTGAGTATTGCATACCTGGCCTAAGGCGCCACAGAGCTTTATACTGTGTGATGAGTGCAACAGTTTACAACTACATATGAAATGGTCGCATCCTCTAAAGAACCTTCCATCAGAGCCGTCTGCTTCACCTCAGTGCATACAGTATATGGTGCAGAGTGAGCCCAGCAGCCACCAAGGAACTAGTAAATATGTTGTACAACAACTGAGACACAATCAGAGGTTATCCTAGGTGATTACAGGGATTAAGAGAAGGTGGGGAAAAAAAAAAAAAAAGTGGCATTGACGACTGCAGATTTTCTACCCAGTTTTATTGCACAAGCACAATTAGGGTCTTTTGCACTACAGAGTAGCAGCAGCTCATGACATTCCAGCTTGCCAAAAACAAACACCTTTAAGGCTGTAGACATCTGTAAAAAGTGCAAGCAACGCAATTAAGTGTTAAAAAAAAATAAAATTTACGACAATATTTGCCTTATGACTTCCATGTAATCGAATACAATCCACAGGTTGCCATTTGGTCTTCCGCAGACGACTGACAGTTCCAACACATTCTGAAAGCTAGTTTTAGCTCAAGTGCCATTATATTTTTCTTCATACATTTGAGTGCTCACGTTAGCTTTCAGGGAAGAGGAGGGTGGGGAGCAGCAAAGCCATCAGAGCAGCTTGTATTCTGTTACATAGAAACTGCAGTAGTTAAAGAAAAAAAAACAAACTAAAAAGGCCCATCTAGACAACGATTAGCGCTCAAAATTCACTAAAAGCCATCTTTTCAGCGATAATCGTTGTGTCTGGATGTGCCCATCTTTCAGTTTTCTGCTGAATGACGGTTTTTAGTTTGGCTTGAAAACAGTCATTTAGCAGAAAAGCAGGATGGCATGCTGTGTTCTGCCTAGGGACAGCTGAGAACAGCTGATTGCATTGTCTCAGCGGTCAGCACCACCGGCAGAACAAAATGAGTTTATTCAGAGAACAGCAGGCGGTATTCTGAATAAATTCAGCTCCTGGCAGATCACAGGCTGCTAATTGGTACTGATAGGCAATAGTACCAATTAGCAGATTATGCAAAAGGTTTGCTCAAAAGCCATCTTATCTGTATGTCTAAACACACCTTAACACATTTCCCTTAATTACAAGTACTTTTACAAATTGAGTGTAAAGGTTTTGGATCCCTTTAAACAGAAGTAAATGCCAGCATGGAGGGGGTGAGGGGGTGTGGGACACCACAGTGATTTCACAGGTATATGTAAACTTTTACAAAGATTCTGCAATCTTTGTTTTCCAGTCTATATATATAAAAAAAACCAAAAACAATAAAGTTAAATAAATTACTTGGTTTATACAAACATTCAAGCCTCAACTATTCCTAGAACATGACAAGGTTTGGTTTACAAGATCAGAATCCCAAGTCTGTGTTTGCATTCAGCTCAACACCTACTTTTGGTTTGTTTTCCTTCATATCCACAAGTCTCCCAGTTATTCAGCTGATAATGAGCATTTTACATACATACCACTAAACGGTATGCAGATAAGATGCTTACAGAAGACCAATGTGATTCAGGGAGGTTTTCAGCAGCACTCAGGAGGCACTTATGAGAAACAGATACTGTCCTTCCAAAAACGGTCGTCTACAAGAAACAAATGGATTCGACCCTAGACTTCACAACAGAATTAACACAGAATGAAGCTTATCTATTCAGAAGGAAAGAACCAACGATTCTCCTGATGAACCCAACATACGCTGGGGAGGAAAAAAAAATAAATAAAAAGTTGTATCATGGCTGCACTGAATTAGCACTACTTCGATGGGATGACGTTATCCGTAGGAGTCACAGCATCCAGATAAAAGCCATTGATTTGGTCTTTGTACATTTTGGAGACTACCGGTCGCTTCAGCTTCATGGTGGGACCTTTAGAAGGCAAACAAAAGGTCATTAGTTATGTTGTGCCAATAACAATGTCTATCATGCTGAGTTTACAGTGAAGTTATGGTTTGGAGAAATTGTAGATTCTGTGGCAGTTCAGCATTGTTCCTTCCAATAACCTGTGTATGTGGTTTCAAATACATAATAGATTTCCAGAGATGTTTTTACCAACTTTTCTGGCCAAAAGTTGGGTAAAAGCAACAAAAAAGTGTGAAGTACCAATACCATTTTTTCTACTTTGAAGTAACGACAAGTTTACACCATTGTGGTTAAACCTTAGATCTCCCTCATCTTTATGGCTACTTGGCATCATATAGTATTAAGTACACTTCTGGCTTCTTATAGCTTTCTTTCACCGACACCAGCTTTGTCATCATGGGAAGCAAGGTTTGCCACATACCTACACACATACGGCACACTATGCCCACCTACATAGCCTTGGCTCTACAACGGCTGCTGCACTACACAAATAATGCGGGCGAGCGAGAACAGCTCCGCGCAGCAGCCCGGCGTCGTTACATTCTACATTCCTACAGTTTGAGAGATGTTCATGTATTGTCATTCATTGCATAGTAAAGAGTCGAATTCTTATTCTCCCCTTAACACCCACCTAGTTCTCCTCCAGCAATAGAAAAGTCTCTGTCAAGAATCATCCACTTCTGGACCTTCTGTGCATTGGATGTGGAGCGCTCATTCACCAGGTTCACGCCTTCCTGAATAGCAGCATACACCAGCTTGTCTCGGTGCCCAACTATGTCCGATACTTTGGTAGCTTTACTGCCAATTTTCTGGCAAAACTCAATTGCTTCAGCAGTCAGTTCATCGTCTGGCTCACCGGTGTCAAAGTTTACATTGCACTATTGGAGAGAAGGAAAGCATATGAGATAATACCCTCCAGTGTTAGAATGAGAAGTCAGCAAGGATATCTGCAGTCATATCTATCCGAGCATGCGGTCATAGGCAGAGAACATTTACAGGAGGTCACAGCACTACTAGCCGACTTCTAATACACATTATAACTTAGTATTAGGGGGTATATTCTGCCTGACGTCTGCTACTACAGAACCCCTTTTCTGAAGAGGAAGGGAAAGATTGTCCACCGATTTACTAAAAGAAGGTCCAATATCTGGTTGCTTAACACATTTGTGGTGGTGCAGCTGTAAATGAATATACCACTGCCGCAGACTACATGGCAAGAAGGAATGCCCTACAGAGGACATCTTACAGACCAAAACACACCGATATCAAACTTTAAGTTTTCATAGATGGGACTCCTAGTACATTGTATAAAACCCCCACATGTAGCCCCAGCGACCATACAAATGGTGTTAGAGGACTGGTTTAAGAAAAGTTCTAACACCCCTTATTGTCCATAAACAAGGTCTGGTATTGCAGCTCATCCCCATCCATGCAAGCAGAGCTACATTATCAGCTGAACACAATACAAAAGAGAGGTTTTTGTAAATTAAAAAAAAAAAAAAAAAAAATTGATAGTTATATGAAGTTACCTTCAGAGTCAGCAGCATAGAAAGAAATTTTCTTTTGTCTCCAATTACCATGACATTACTAATTATGGGTATGTATTCCTTCATCGCATCCTCAATGGGCACGGGAGGGATATTTTCACCTCCTGCTGTAATAATGAGCTCTGAAATAAAGAACCGAAGTCTGAGCTTCCCCACCCTTCTCTAACATCTTGGACGCACTTTTTGTATAAAAATATAGCAAACATTAAATACTTTAAAGTTAGTATATAAGTGTGTGTATATATATATATATATATATATATATATATATATATATATATATATATATATATATATATATATATATATAGCGCATTATGTTAGTGTCAAGTTTAGGTTTGTTACCTCTGTATATTTGGAAGAGGTCTTAAGAGGCATTTCCTGTCACTTGGCTGAAATGGAATACAGGTCTCTTCTCCAATAGCCACAGGTAACAGATTATAGAACTGCCAAATTGGCAGTTCTATAGAAGTGAACGAGAGTTCCATAAAGGAGCTACAGCATTACCAAAGCCTTTAAGATGCTGAAAAAGCGTCATTTATGCAGCCTCCATTTACTTGTATGGGAATTAGTTGTGCCAAGTGGCCATTAGACAAAAATAAATGTAAAATCACCTTTAATTCTACCAGTAATGAATAAGAATCCTTTGTCATCATGTTTCCCAATGTCTCCAGAACGCAGCCAGCCCTCTTCATCTATGGATTCCTTGGTCTTGTCCTCCATGTTTAGATAACCCATGAAGACATGTCGGCCCCAGAATAAGATTTCTCCACTCCCATCACTGTCAGGCTGGTAGATCTTTGTTCTGCATCCAGCTATTACTTTTCCACAGCTATAAAAGGAAGGGATATTTTAGAATCAAGACGCATGAAATGAGGAAACGCCACATGAAGCTTCCATATCAAGTCAGTTTGGAAATCAGATTTCACTCATTTAGAACTGTAAAATGCCAAAGCAAAAGGAAATTGAAATTACTAATTAGCAGGAGCTCTACCGCCGTACAAGTGGAGCTTACCTAGTAATTCTGAAGGCATCCGGCAGAGAAATGGTGTGCGGACCGGAGCTTTCACTCATTCCATAAAGTTCATATACAGGAATATTGAGGCTAAGGAAAAATTCCAAAGTATCCTTTGTAATAGGAGCCGCTCCAGTGTAGCATTTCGTACAACGGTCCAAGCCCAGAGCTTTGCGCACCTTCTTAAATACCAGTTTTTTTGCCACATGATACTTGACTGGTTGGGGAGAGGCCCTGTAGAAACAAGACCGATTAGTTATCAAGAACAGTCCACTTATCTTGTAATTACCAAGTTTCAAAGACCTTTCCTAAATACCAACTCAGCCCATTACCAAAATGTAGGGCAAACAAGTAAAAGTAAATGATTATTGTGCAATCTAAAAGCAGCCAACGACTGGATGACGAAGAGGAACTTTTTGTTCATTTAATGCAGGCGTAAAAACAATCGCCGGCTCGTTCAGTTTAAGAAGTGCTCAGACTTTGTCACTGGACGACACTCCTTTGAACGTGCCAACAATGCTTCTGCCTAAAACAGGCTACACAAGGGCAAGTGAGCTAGAGGTGCCGTCACTCGTGTTCAAACGAGAATCGATTCATCTAATAGGACCCTTAGAAAAGACCCCAATATAGCATGAGTATTTACTAGAGCAATAGTCTATAAGAGTCTCACCCATTCATTCTCTTCAAGTTGGTTTCCAAGCCTACACCTTTCGCCCAAGAAGCTACCTTTCGTTTGATGGTTGAAGATTTGGCCCCAACAGCTTTCATTTTCTCCTGCATTTTCTCCCAGACCCTGGGAACACCCATAAAGGCGGTTGGTCTTACTTCTCTTAAGGTGTTTGCCAAAGACCCCTGAGAACAGAAAGCTCATTTTCAGTTTTACCCCTTGGTTCACAACCGTATTGGACTCGGCTGTTCTGCAAGCAGTACAGAAAGGGTTACCTTTAAAGCATCCGGCTGAGCAAAATAAGTGGCTCCACCGTACTTCATAGTCAGCCAGATGTCTATCATCTGGGCTGCAACATGGCTAAGGGGCAAGTAACTGACCACTATCTCTTGTTGGTCAGTGGCCTCTCTGAGGGTAACAGTCTTTCCAGCTGATGTGGCTGTCCAAGTGATCTAAAATAAAAAGGATTAGATTTACCATCGCTTAAAAGTGAAGCAACCATAATAAATGGTTATCCTGCAGGTCCCCAACGGCAGCGGTATGGCCAAGTCACAAGCCTACGGTACTTACATTGTCATGGCTCAGCATTACTCCCTTGGGCTGCCCGGTGGTCCCGGAGGTGTAGATCAGAGTGCAGCACTGGTTCGGCTTCTGGGACGATATTATTTGGTCCAGCTGAACGTCTGGGACATCTTTTCCCAGCTCTATGAATTCTGCCCACTGCAGAGATAAGTCACATGAGGATCTGGGCCTCTTCTCCAATGAAAGCAGACATGAAGAACCCCACACATACATATAGCTGCAAGCAATACCAAGTGCTAAACTGTTGGAGCTGTGACTTTGCTTTAAGCCCTTAAATACCAGCCATTCATCTCTACCATTCAGGAGCCATCACCATTCAAGGAAAAAGGGGGGGGGGGGGGGGGGGGGGGGGGGGGGGGGGAGAACCTTGATTAGGTCCAGCCTGCTATAGTAGCCCAACAGCACTCCCAGGCCAGCTTGCCGCCTCCCCATGACATACACAAAAGACACCGAAATGAGGAAATGAGGGCTTGAAATATGATTGAGGACCCCCTAGCGGTAAGGACTGTATACCTACTGTATATACGTTGGGTAGCTTCTCTTTTAATTCTTCCTTGTACTGTATAATTGCTTTCAAATGAGGCAACTGGTCCTGAACCTGAAAGTCACAGGAGCTTGTAAGAGATGTGAAGTGACAAAGTTACAAATTCGGGGGTTACTGGAATGTCAGCATTAGACAGCGATGTTAGTTGGGTTCCTTGGACCACAGACAGGGCTTTCTAAGCTGCAGCGGCATAGCCTAAACTACTTTAGAAGGCCAGTGGAAGCCAAGAACTCACCAGCCGATGCCACTGTCCGAGTTATCTAAACGTAAAGCACATCAGTGTTCAGAAAGCTGTAGAGTCCCCGTAGAGTCCAGCAGCGGTTAGACCCGCGACAACCTACCTGTAAGATTTTTTGAAGTTGCTTGTTATTTTCTACCACCAATATGTTGGCCTCACAGTTTTCTGCCACGTAATGACAAGCCTCTGCGGAGTTGGTGGTGTAAATGCCCACAGCAAACCCCCTACAACAAGAGTATACAGGTCATCACTACATAGAAGCAACAGCCACAGGTTCTGCAGTCATCAAAAGATCTTAAAGTACTTCTAACCAATCCCCTCCCACTCGGGTCATCAAGATAGGAAATAAAGTGCTGCCACCTGCTGGACAGTTACATTGGAAATCAAGGCTCGAGTTTGCACATGGTAGAGTCTTGGAGTAATTACACACTATTACTGAAGTCCCTGCAGCGAGCCATCTTACCATAACGTATGAATGCATCCTCACTACGAAGGGTCACAAATACCTAGCGGGCACAACTAAACTGCATCAAAAAAAACCCACATCCCATGGGATCGCGTGCTTCAAGTCAATCCTATGCAGTCTGTTTGGTGGAGCAGTTTAGCCTATGGGTGTGCGCACATTGTAGAAGTTATCGGCACACAACGCAAGGTGCGTTTAGATGGAACGATTGATTGCACTGTGCAACTAATTTTTAAAACATTTTTTTAACAGAAATTGATGTTTCGGTAAGTTTAAAACCTGCTGATTGCACTGGTAAAACTGAATAGCAGCACGTCTCATTTTTGAGTTCTTTAACCCCTTAGTGACCAAGCATTTTTTGTTTTACAAAAATCGCAACTCCTTTATCTATCAATGTCACTGTCTGAGGGCTTGTTTTTTGCAGGATGAGCATTTTTCAATAGTACTATTTATTGTACCATATAATGAACTGAAAAACTATAAAAAAGTTCTAAAAAAAATTCCACCATCTTTTGGTGCGTCTTGTTTCTACATAAAAGGCAACAAAAATGACCCGATAACAGTACGATTACAAGCTTATGTAGTCTTTTTGAAAGGCCTCCTGCTCACGGGTGGATATTTTCTACAGAGTCTGCGGCGGACCCACAGCAAATGCTGCCCATAGCACGTTATGGGAAATAGATTCTTCCTGCACACTTGCAGAAACCAACTGCGGTTTCCACAAGCTGAGGTAAAAAAAATAAATCACAGCATGCTTTATTTTTGGGAGGATTCCATTGAAGTTACTGGAGACAGTCCAATCAGCGGCGCTTCTGCAATTGCGAGAAAAGCAGGAGTTAATTAAAAATCTGTACTGCGCATGTCTGATGGCGAGCCGTGTAGACCGTCCACAGTACAGGTGAACGTAACCAGGTACGTGCAGACGCCGCTGCTCCGAGGGCCGGATTTCACTGTGGGATTCTGCATGCAGAATGTGACTGCTGTGTGCAGGAGGCCTGAATGTGAGCCAATGATGAAGTACACCTCACTTATCTTTCAGTTTCTGCAGGCATAATACTCATTGTTGGCTCGCTCCGTTTAAACACTTCCTGTTCAGTGATCACTTAGGGACGTGAACAAGTCAAGGAGTCTGCCGGTCTACATACACGGCACGAGCGCGGTGGCGATGACATAGCTAGCTCATTCGCATTCAGAGACTTTGCTGCACGGGAGCTGTGGATTTCACTCGCTGCATTGCCATGAAAGAAATCCAGTTAAACAGATTCCGCTAGGATTTCTTCTGGTGCGAGTGAGTGGGGTTTGTCAAATTGCCATTCTCCATCTTTGTATTTTACTGAGGAGTTTACCTACTTCTAACACACCCAACATTCTAGAACAAGTGGGGTTTGTAACCCCCTAAGAATACACAGTGATGGCTACTCTGCATCTACTTTGTATTGAAAAGTATAGTCTACATTTGGGGCTGTGAACGCCATGCTTTATGGTTACCCTACAGGTTTGCCCATTGAATTCTATGGACACATCCGCATAGAGGCTAAAATGTAAACAGCCTTAGGATATTAGGAAGTTTACCACCCTCTTATCTGTAGTTACGCCCACCAGTCATTAACTTTTCTATATTGCAGGCTGTAAAGCCACCCAATTTCAATTCTGTACCCCACATCATAGTAAGGGTGCTTGCACAGTTTATGAAGGCAGCCAGACAACATATTAGCTTTAGAACTACAGGAAGTTCTGAAACGTGCTTGTTTTTCCCCCTCACTTTTGGTGCTTTTTTTGGGTCATGGGGGATTTTCAACACATTGCATGGTCTAATTCCACCGGGTGTAGAACACAAATAGTTTAAGCAAAAGCAGTGTTTAATTAGTCGTGTAACAAGCACTGAAGAGAAGTTACTTTGCACTTCTGATTTCAGGCTCGCAAGCTGGGGCAAAAACAAAAAAACAAAGCCACCACAAACTTACCCAGCAAGTATAGTGGCAATATCTGCTATGAACCACTCAGCAGAGTTAAAGCCTAGAATGCCCACTCCATGGAATCGCTCCAAGCCCAACTAGAGGGAACACAAGCATCATCAGTACATTGACACAGACAGACTGAAGAGCTGAAGTTTTATAGTCAGCCGCTTACCTTCAGGAAGCCCTTGGCAGCCAGTCTGCACTGCTCATAGTATTGCTTGTATGTCAGTGTAACCCACTGGTCTCCCTCTTTGGATGCCAGGGCAACACAATCACCATACTTCTGGACGGACTCTTCAAACATCTGGTGGATGGTTACTGGAGGAAGACTGGCCACTCCGGACTCCTCCATCCTCAGGCGCACAGCACTGTCTCGCTGGGTGGTCCACAACTTCAGCTCAGACGAGTCACCTAAAAACAAGCAGTCCTCCAATTATAGATCAGGAAGGCTGAGAGACTTCAGTGAAGACCCTGCAATGGATAGTTTAGTAGTCCGGATGGTGAGGAACCGATATCTCCAATGTATTTATACAAAGGTAGATTTATGATAGCCAAGTGCATTGCTCAGCCATCCCCTCGCTAGTCCCATAATAAGGACTTGAGCTGTGACCATGCATGTATACCACCACTCCATTCATTGTGGATCTCTGGGTATGCTGTTCTTGTGATCCGTGTTTGATTGGACTCACAAAGATCGAAACATTTATCACCTACACTGTATAGGGACAATTTTGGTGGTCTAACCCCTTTAAAAAAGAACCAGAACTTTGACTGACTGGAGAACATAATTTTTAATCTTCGTAAAACTGTAACGTGTCCCCACCACTGGGATTAACATCTGTCTGACCACATCTGCTGCAAGCACATAGTTTGCCTGTGGGTTCCATCTCCATTACTTTGCAGAGGTGGTATATATTGTATGATAACCCTAGGAATACTCCAGGTTATATAAACATGTTTCGTGGCCCGACGCTAGACGCCTGACCAACAAGGGGCCCGACGCTAGACGCCTGACCAACAAGGGGCCCGACGCTAGACGCCTGACCAACAAGGGGCCCGACGCTAGACACCTTGATTTGGTGTGCAAATATGCTGGTTATGTGCGTATTTGTACTGATTCATTCACCTCAAAGGCCTATTTCAGTCCATAATACGCACCCAGATAGGTCACACTACGAGTTCTAATCAAAGGAATCTAATCCCTGCGTATTGTGTGTAATTGCGCTACACAGATACACCTTTGTGAACAAGCCCCAAGGTGGTAATGGCTGCATGATTTATAGTCATAACCACCTGTGTATAAACCTGGTGCCAACCTTTCATCGCTCATGTGCCTGACCACTCAGTCATAGAACTCAAAAGACTAGGGTTTATAGTCATGCGTCTCATACACAAATGCTGTTCAATTTTATTGGCCGTGTGAAAAGGCCTTAGGGCTTCTGTTTGTATAGCCGCAGACTCCGATGAGCCATAAAGATCAGCCAGTTCAGGCAAATTTAATATCTGTGGATAATCCAGTGCTTGGGGTAGGTTCACATGGCAGAATTGCAGGTGGGTTTTCCCCCTACGGGTTCCACAGCCGAGCTGCATGTTCCTGCTATGCATTTTGCCACGGAGCCGCTGCTTACCCATTTTACAGGCAGAATGCATACAAAATATAAATCCAGGGTGGATTCTTGTGAACCTACTTATGGGCCCCGTAAAGAAAAAAAAAAAGGTTGCACAACCTTTTCCGGTCAGTATCAAATGAGAATTTGGACATGAAAGAGCAGTCAGTGTATCAGAAAGGTGTCCACTAGTCTAGGTTTGGAGGGGAGTGATGGGGTCATACCATCACACGGTGCTTTAGTCTTCTCTTCACATGGCTCTATGCTAGCAGGATGAGGGGGACAATACATCTCCAGTTGCTCCGGCACAGCTTCTTTACTGTAAGAAAAAAGTTAAATATTGTACAAGGAACAGCTAATGAATAACCTACAAAAGGAGAAGCCTCAAACAGGAACAAACCTCCAGGCCAGGAAGGTGACCCACTTGTGGGATACAAACCCAACCTGTACATTAACCCTTACTGAGACTAACCAGGTCTTGTACACAGTAATAGGCAAACAGTAACCGTCTGAAAGACCAGCATAGAAAAGCATCACTAGTGTGCCTTAGATGTGAGTTATTGATTTACACCTCTGGGTTTATTGCTTGTGATGTGAAGTATAAATGGTCGCTGCACTTGAGACAACTTGGGGCTTACATGATAGCTAGTGATAACAAAATCCAGTTTGCTGAAAAACTCCTATAGTTGTCAAGTGATGTCCACCATTAGTAACAGAGGCACCAAGAAGGATACCAGGTTGTGGAGGGAGGGGTGCAGTTTCACTTCTGCCTATAGAAGTCTGCCAAATGGATGGAGAAAGCAGAGGCCCACAGATGTGCTGCTGCAGCCAAGAGGGACTATTGGAACCACATTCGCATTGCTCAGTGAGTTAAGAAACAGAATCTGAAGCTCTTAGTGCACAGAACACAGCAGCCTCCACCCGCCAGCTCAGCAAGGTGCCAACCATCGAAAAATTCCCAGACAGTCTATTAAAAAAAAAGGTGTTTTTTTTCTAGTGTGAAAATTAGGCGTCTGATTTCTTTCCCTTTTGAGGCTGCTGGTACTTCAGCAGGTTGTTACGAGCCATTCCCATTTTACAGCTCACAGTAAATGCTGGTTAGTTATACGCCATCATTCGGTACACAAAAGGCTGTCTGAAATTTGGATAAGTTGCCCAGGGAAATGAAAGAGTCAGGTTGGCAGCTCTGCAACTCAATTAGATTAGAGAAGTGAGGCTGAAGAGTGCTGGGAGGTCATCGTCCCTCAGGTACCGGAGAAGTCACCTGGAATGCAGGAACACTTGAAGTGCTGTAGCAGCCACTTACCTTTGTGAGGTTACACATATCTCATTCTCGCACACGTCTTGTTCCGAGGTATGATGAGGCTTTACATGTACGTCCGTAGCAGACATGTTAGCGTCACACTGCAGCGTCACTTAAAATAAAAGCAGAAGTGTTCTTAGTACACAAGATGGTCACCATGGGCTCCTGTTCATTAGTTACATGGCATCAAACCCACCAGTTTGACATTCGTCCTCCTAGACTGGAAGCTACAGCCAGCAAGGCCACCCCTGGTGACACGAGTGTCTGCTACTGCCGATGGCTCATTAGCCACATGCCAGGCCAATATATAGTTGCAAGCCCCACCACACTATCTACAGTTCTATCAGATAACGCTTATCCTAAAAGCTGTATTACAGATTCAATAGAACGCATTTAACAGGCGGGGAGCCCGCCAAATAAGATCACCCCCAGACTTCACAGGACCTGTCCTACAAGCACTATTAGTTCATGGTGCGGCAGGTTCCCTCTTGAAGTCCTGGGTGAAGGCCCTTTATACCTGTGTCAGATGATCGGATGCTCATACAGACGCTTATTCCTGACAGTTGGTGTAAAATGTCCACTTTTATTACACGGGCTGCAAGCGGGGAAGCTCCTAACCTGAACGCTCACTAGCAGCTCATCAGGCCGATGATTGCTTCATGTAATTACAGCTAATGATCGGCTAGATCATCGACGGCCTGAAACAAGCAACAGGCAATCCACTCACGTAGATAGAAGCTTGATTTATGGCTCAGGCGTATTGTGCGCCATACAGTGCTAGAACCCATGGAGGTCAGAAATGCTCTTTTCTCCTTAGGGAGAGCAACTATATACTATAAACTAAGTGAGGAGACTCAAATGGCCATGCACGCTCCTCTGGGTAATATGCAAATAAGGGAGATGGAATAAATCCTCCACAGTGCCGCCTATTGAAAGGCAGCATTCCTTCAAGGCAAAGTCAGACCTTTTATACAAGCCTTGTTACAATGACTGGGAATTAAAAGCAAAGCCAGACCCCATGTACATTGAAGGAATGCTGCCTTTCAATAGGTGGCACTGTGGAGGATTTATTCCATCTCCCTTATTTGCATATTACCCAGAGGAGCGTGCGTGGCCATTTGAGTCTCCTCACTTAGTTTATAGTTGCTCTCCCTAAGGAGAAAAGAGCGTTTCTGACCCCTGTCCCTGGCCTCTCACTAGCAAAGCCAGACTCCTACTGTACACTGATGAAGGGCAATAACCTGGAAACAGCTGTATGTACATGGGGTCTGGCTTTGCTTTTAATTCCCAGTCATTGTAACAAGGCTTGTATTAAAAGTCTGACTTTGCCTTGAAGGAATGCTGCCTTTCAATAGAACCCATGGATTTACATTGAGCCATTCAGATTTGCAGTTGGCATATTTGAAAAGACCCAGCATGTCCCATCCTGGAGTGTAATATATTCATTATAGTCTATGGGAGCTTAGATGACGCATGCAAGACACAAACACACACCAGCGAGCCCCAAGGCCCATTCACATCACATGTGTTTGCATTACATGTTAATAGCTTTCCTAGCACACATGCTTCACACCAACATGGTCATTAGTCTAACACAAGTCTTAAGAGCGGTCTTTTAGCCTTAAAGGCATATAAATAATCAAAAACGAGTCATAGGCAGAGTGCCTGTCAGAACGCAGTATAATGCAGTACTATGGTATTGCATTATACTGTACGAGCGATCAAACAATCTCAAGTCATTAAGGGGATAATATACATATATAGCAACTGCAGGTTTGCAAAAGTCAGACGTGTCAGGTCCGAGCACAAGACGCAGGTGCTACACGTGGGATCCACTGGCTTCGGGCATCTTCCATGCTGTAATTTTAAAGTCTGCAGCAAGTCAATTATGTTGCTGATTTGTCATAACTTAGGCCAATTTAGACAACGATTATCGCTCAAAAGAGGTCTTTTGATCGATGATCGCGTCATTTACAGCGCAAGATGATTGCTCAAACATTGAGCAGTCACCCTGCGCTCCAGCTGTTCCCCGATCCGAGTGCCCAGCTGTTACAGTCGGGCGCTCCAAGCGGAGGATGCAGAAGACAAGCGGGGTGTCTCCGCTTGTCTCCTGCATCCAGCTGTTCCCCACTCAGAGCGCTCGGCTGTTATACAGCCAGGTGCTCTGAGCGGAGGATGCAGAAGACAAGCGGGGCAGCCCATTCTAGTCCATGGGAGGCTCCACCCATTCTAGTCCATGGGAGGCTCCACCCATTCTAGTCCATGGGAGGCTCCACCCATTCTAGTCCATGGGAGGCTCCACCCATTCTAGTCCATGGGAGGCTCCACCCATTCTAGTCCATGGGAGGCTCCACCCATTCTAGTCCATGGGAGGCTCCGATGTAGTTGCATCTGTAGTCCGACATCTACTGGGAAGAACAAGCGATCTGTACTTGTCCAGTAGGAACTCAGATGCATAAGCGCGACTACAGAGCAGATACGGCTGCGGTTTCACGCGGTCGCTCTTACATTGTGATGGCAAGAATTCCATCTGCTCTGATTTTTGGGAGCAGAACACCTGAATTTAAAGAGACAGCCATTATTTGCTTCAGCTTCTTCATCCAATGGACAGAAGCCAAAGCTTTCCATCCGCCTTCAGTTTGATGACTTCTAGCAAGCAGAAGGATTTCCTTTGAATTCCATTTTCCTGCTCCAAATACAGAGCAGAGAAGAGAGTGGTGACTGAAAGCCCCAGCAGGTGCGAGTGTGCCGAACACCTCCATAACCCCCTAGCTGCACAGTGAGGAGTAGAATGGGGGTCATTCCCAGGACAGCGGCATTATGTCATTGGAGAACGTGGAACACTTCTGCCACAATGAAGCTGTACGTCAAGTACCAACGCTCAGCTGTGCACAGAATTATATTACACGTATTAGTCAGCAAGGCAAGTACAAGGCACACCAGAAATAAGCCAGTGCAATACTCACATAGCATGGTGGCTGTGAAGTATCCCTGCTGCTCCCTCTGCCAGGACTGGAGAGCCGGCCTCATCAGTGGGACTAGTAGTGCCGTGACGTCACCCTGCTGCCTGGCTGTCATTGGAAGGCAACCATCAGCCCACAACACCATCTGCTCTCCACGTCAGGGATGTGCTGTCAGCCCTCCCCACCATTACCACACTACTGCATCACTTCCTCCACAGCGGAGGTTACTGTCGGTCAGAGGAGTGCACAGGTGCAGAGGACCGGCTGCGTGCGGAGGACCTCCCCGTTAACCCCCTAGTGACCAGCACTGACATTCTTCCTTTAGTGCCTTATCATAGCAAGAGCCACAACTTAAACCCAATTGTGATTTATAGAACTTGACTCTTCGTGAGCTGAAGCGTTCATAAGTGCCATCACTGCCATTCAGCTGAAGATGAGCCCACGGGTCGTGGCAGCCGGACCCCCAGTGACCAAAACATGACTTTTCTTTACGAGATGTCAAATTTTTGAAGACGCAGTTACATTTAGGACAAGTTGTATTGAACACCATATTGGGGTACATATAACTACTGATTAACCCATACCAGGTGCATTACATGGCCGGAATACTGTAAATCTATGAACCTGCGCGTGTCTGCCCGTCTGCAGTTTAATTTTTCCAAGAAACCTGCACACAATCCCCTTGATTCTGCGCACAAGCACGCAGGTTCGATCCCCAGGGGCCACTCCAGCGTGTCGCACCCCGATGGGACATACAACTGAAAGCAGCCCGAATACCCAGCCATGGATGCACTAATAAGTACCTGCAGCATACCCAGCGGGTTTACATTTGTGTGAATGAGCCTTAACCCTTTCCAGGGCCAATGGGAAAAAACAACGATTCTGAGATTGTATTTTGAGGTGTTTACATGCACCAAAACGGCAATGTTTTAGCCATGTAAGCGGGGCCCTGCAACAACAAGAGCAGCGGGGCCCAGCTTTAGGGGTGTGGTCACACGGCTCATCATATTTACTGTAATCTACAGCAGAAGCTGGCAGATGAACAAGCTCCGCCTTTTAACTCGTTCGCTGCATGGAGCCGAGCCCTGGACTTTTTCAGATGGCTGTATTCTACCCGTGTATTTCACAGACGGCATGTGAACCCATTATAGACTAGGAGGCCATTCACATTGGCGATCTCACAAGAGGGAACATGCAATGCCTGTGTGCTGCCCAACTGTCTGGGGCACCGCTGATATAGGCAAGCTAAGGCTCCAAGATGTAGCAGGAAACAGCGCTGTACATTGTGCAGTGGCCAAGCAAGGCATTACAGACAGATCCTGTTCACCTCAATGGGGTCATACAAGTCTTAAAAACAAAAACCCTTTAAGCGCTGACAAAATAGATAGCTTTGAATGTGGGACTACTGAAGAAACCTAGAAGCTGCCTTTCCACCATATCAAGATCTGCCCCATGGGTACATATTGGCCAGTGCTAGGCTCCGCAGTCAGTGGGGTACAGACTGAATCCATACTGCTGAAACACAGGCAGACACAGGTTTTGTCCCACCTTAAACAAAGCCCCACACCCCCAGGGCGCCACTCCTACCAGAAAATCTAAGGGCTGCAGGTGACCTTAGACACGTTTATAGTGGCAGCATCGGTCTACCGGTAGCGTGGGGGAACACACGACAAACACATCTGGGAGAAGTCACCATGTGGAAGCCAATCTAGTGACAGTGCCACAACACTGAGAAGCCTAAGGGCTCATGCCCACAGCCGTGACGGACTCCACCAAAGGAATATCACAGCAGAGTCCGCCATGGCCACGCATATTCCCAGAGCATTTAGAACATGCCGCGATTTATTTCATGCTGCAGAATTCCACAACGAGAACATTGAGCATGAAAATTCACTCCCCGCAAAAAAAGTCACATCCTTAAATCCAAAATAGACCATCTCAGTATGAGGTCAAGATCTTTAACACAGTTTAATTTGAGCCATGCAATGAGCGTCAGTCAAGAGGCCTTTACACGGGCCAACACTCTGGATTGTGTAGGAACCATTTTTAACCCCCCAGCAGAACTAGTGTCCTTCTCACAGGCCAGAGTTTGCCCCAATGTAAACAGCTGTCGTTCCGTTCTATTGGGCCTACCAACATGCTAAGATTTTTGGTTTTAAAATGATACTAAGAGCCTATCGGCAGTCCTTACTGATCCAGGGCTGAAGCCGTTTGAAGTAGGGTCGGGAATACTGAGTCCACAGCCATCACTCAGTCAGTGTGTGCAGAGCAAAGTGGGGGGACTCCAACTACAGTATTACCATTAACAGACTCCACTGTCCACATAGGGAGATGTGCTGACAACTATATGTTCAACGGTTCATCGAGCCACATCAGCGGCCCTAGTCAAGCTTTAAAGCTCACAACTACAGCCAAGTTCTAGGCGGATGATATCCCATTGCAGTCAATAGGGGCCCTTGACAGACCCAGCAGAGCATCATGACTTCCGTGACACACCGAGTGTAACCCGATACACTGTATCACTTCTAGAAAAGAATAAGAGGAAGCGTGGGAAGAAATACTAAGAAGCCGTACTCACCACAACCCGACTGCCTGATTAATGGCCTCAAGTCTAGTCATATTCTACTTACCTCCAGCCATGACAACTGTCCCATGACAACGCAACCCACCCGGGGGATTACACCGATCGCTCTTGAAGTCATTACGGCAGCATAAGAGTCAAAACAAGTGCGAGCAAGGAAAGCAACAATTGCCAGAGGGACACGCAAGCCGCACGTTACGGCGGCCCGACACGTCCTCTGACCGGCCGCACAGCTTCGTAGCCCCAAGACCTGTTACATTCTGCTCCCAGTGCTCTGATCTGTCGAGTCGGTGGTCTACACGCCGTCAGTGGGCAGAATGAACCAGACTGGCCGAGAGGAGGAGACCGGCACATGACAGTCGGTGAGGTATCTAACAGAAGTTGATGTCAGGGAGCCCACTGTACATGTAATGCTTCAGAAATAGCCGAGACCTAGATGACACTCTGGAAGCCACCGACCACCACTTCTGGGCACGTACGCCATACCCGGCCAATCAGAAGGGGCAGAGGCCCAGAGTCATGTTATAGTACATGCAATAGGCTGGCACAAACTAACATTCACAGGCATGGACTGTCGCTGGCTCGCTCACACTTGCGGGTAGGAATTGTGGATTCCACAAAAAGGAAAAGAAATAAAGAGTCGCAGCATCTATTCTACCGCAGCGTCTCTACGGATGTGTGCGATCTGCTACATACACGCAGTTACATCGCACGGGTGGGTTCGTGCGCATGTTAGGAGACCCGATACATGGAATACAGTTGTGGTCAGACGATGCGGGGAGCAGCACCCATCCAGCCAGGGTCAGACAACTGCGCTGCGAGCGGAAAAATCGTTTATGTTCTTGCACCCCTCAGAACGTCACCCAGTGATTTCAATGGGACCTTAAAAACATCACATGGCGCTCGCATGTCGTGTGATCCGAGGGCTCCCTCTGGAATCAATGGGAAAACCACTGCTCATCCGCCATCGCTCGTGGAGGGGAGGGGGGGGGGGGGGCTCGTGCACAAAAAACCCAAGAACGAAGCGTGCCCCCCCCCCCCCCCAAGAAGTACCCCCAGTGTTTTCTCAGTGCCCTCCTCCAAGACATCCCCACAAGTCCCCCTTCCCCCGCATGTGCTCTAATCCCCCCACATGTGCCAAGTGTTCTTTGCCCCTGTGTGTTCTCCAATCACAGCAGCATGTGAGAACTGCGTAACAAAGAGGCCGGCATGTGTATATACACACACACACACACACACACACACACATATACATATATTATGTATGTATACACACACACACACACACACACATAATATGCCCCCCCCCCCCCCCCCCCTACACAACAACCTGGCGTGCGGGCAATGTACTTCACGCCGGCACAGAGCGACTACATGGGGCTAGAAGTATAATAGGCGTACAGCGGCAACTGGGGGTTATTAGATCTGCATACAGGTTCTACAGCCGCACAGGGAGCGCAGCTCTGAAGTACAACCAGACCCCAAAACCGTACCGTCAGGGCTTGTAGTGAACACCGCTGGGGGGGCGTAAGCCGGCGTCCGGCCAGCCACAGACTTCTGGTTGGACTAACTGCTGCATATCCGACCGAGCTAAGAGCTGCCGGCCCTCATTGTACCATCCCCCGAGCTGTACACCCCGCAGCCGGCATGCTGGCGGGCTCCAGCTGTACACGATGGGAGCGACGCGGAGGAAAGACCCCCAGCAAGCCGCTCACACACACGGCTACTCACCCCGGCAGCCACCTCAAGCGGACAACAACGACAGCGTCCCGCGCTCTCCCGCGCTGACGGTTTAAAGTGACGAGACAGGGCGGGGCGAGGGAGGATGGGGCGGGGCGAGGGAGGATGGGGCGGGGCGAGGGATGGGGAAAACCTAAGAGAGGGCGGGGAGAGGGAGAAGAGAAAGCTGAGAGAGGGAGGGGAGGGGAGTGAGAACGGAGAGAGGGCGGGATAGCGGGAGGAGAAAGGGCGGAGAGAAGGCGAGCGCATACAGATGCAGAGGGCGGGGAGAGTCCAGAGCCGGCGGTGTAGAGTCCCGCAGACGGTCTGTTTGTAGGTAGTTACCGTACAGAGAGCGCCTCTATATTCCCTGAGCGCCTGTGTGTACCGGCTGTACATATATGTAATTATATACAGGAGATCCCCAGGTTATACCGGCATTGTCCATATCACTAGATATAGGAGCTACATAACTTATGCCACCTGTACATATCGAGTTAAGCACACGAGGTCCCCAGATTATACCGGCATGCTCCATATCACTATATACAGGAGATGTATAACTTATACCAGCTCTCTCTATATAATTATATACAGGAGATACCCAAGTTATACCAGTATACTCCATATCACTATATACAGGATGTATAACATGCCAGTTGTACATATATAATTACATACAGGAGATACTGAGGTTACACCAGCATGCTCCATATCACGGTACTGGTGCATCTTGTCTCCACCAGAAGACTGGGTGGAGACAAACTGCACGCCCACAAAAAACGCCCACAACTTGATTGGCTGGGCAGGAGAATGGGTGTCCATCATCTCCCCTCCTGCCTTGTGTCACTCGTCCCTCTGCCACTCTCCCTTGTCCGCTTGCGGGTTCCTGCACTGTCAATCTCATTGCTGCCGTCCCACCTGCGCTGCAAACAGTGCTCCGGTCCTCCTCCTGTGCCGCTCTCCCTTGTGAGGACAGTGAAAGCGTGGTCAGTGGCGGTGGGGAGACTGCAGCTGGGAGCTTAGATGGTCGGGAGTAAAGGGCAGCAAGAAGAGAGTGACAGTGGGGCCGGCAGCTGCTGATGCGACGGCGGCAGGGAGACCGGAGCCGACATGGGCAGGAGCAAAGGGCAGCGAGAAGAGTGCCAGCAGGGCCAGCAGTTGCTGCGGCGGCCGGCGATAGCAGCAGGGAGACCAGAGCTGGGAGCTGACAATGTCAATCAGCGCAGCGATGGGGACTATGGGCCAGGCAATCAAAACTTGCGTGGCGTGCACTTTGCTTCCACCCATTTTCCTGGCCAGCCAATCAAGTTGTGGGTGTTGTTTGTGGGCATGCAGTTTGTCTCTACCCATTCTTCTGGTGGAGACAAGATCCACCAGTACCACATATCACTATATACAGGAGATGTATAACTTATACCAGCTGTACATATATAATTATATACAGTATATACTCAGGTTATATCAGCATGCTCCATATCACTATATACAGGAGATATATAACTTATACCAGCTGTACATATATTATTATGCACAGGAGATACCCAGGTTGTATCAGCATGCTCTATATCACTACATGCAGATGTATAACTTATACCAGCTGTACACATATATAATTATATACAGGAGATACTCAGGTTATACCAGCATGGACCATGCTGCCATGACCTGGGTATCCCTTGTATATAATTATATATGTACAGCTGGTATAAGCTATACATCCTGCGTATAATGATATGGACCATGCTGCCATAACCTGGGTATCCCTTGTATATAATTATATATGTACAGCTGGTATAAGCTATACATCCTGCGTATAATGATATGGACCATGCTGCCATAACCTGGGTATCTCCTGTATATAGTTAAATATATACAGTCTGTACAAGTTATATACTGTACATACCTGTATATAGTGATATAGAGCATGCTGATAAAACCCGGGTATCTCCTGTATATGATTATTTATGTGACGATGGGATGGTGATCGCGGTGAGATAAGATGCCAGAAACATGCCACAGACATAATTATATGGTGAACCCTGAATTGAATCAGAGAAGCCCCCCCCCCCCCCCCATCCACCCTATTGTGTTCCTCCCCCCTCTGTGAAGCCTTTTCTCTCTTTTTGTCTAAGTTTATATGACCCGCTCTGATTACTCCATGGTTGGCTTCTATCTCACGTTGTGAAAACTCAGATACTTGGAAGTAATGCGTTAAAACTGGTACAGGAGATAATCAACTATGGAGACTCAGAGCGGAATTTCCCGCGGGACTTCCGCCGCTGGAAGCCTGCATAGGATTGCGTTAACAAACGCAATCCTATGCAGACGGACGCAGTTTGGCCGCGCGAAATCTCATGCGGCAAACAAACCGCGGGATGTTCTATTTCTGTGTGGGGCTCTGCGGTCTGCGCATGCACCGGCTGCCCGGCAAGCCGGCACATCAAACAGCCGGAGCCGCGGGCGCGGGTGAGTACGCGCTGGTCCCTGCAGGCTCTCAGGTCGGGTCCTGCGGCGAGAATCCTCGCCGCCGGATCCGACCCGCCCGTCTGCAGGCGGCCTTATGCCTAGAAAGTTTATCCCCTGATGTGTCCAGCACTAAGTGTCCAGCAACAAGTGTTGATGCTGTTGAATGATGCAGTTATACAGCGCAGTTGGACAGTGCAGGAGACAGGTAACATGCACAACTGCCCAAAGCCTGGAGGGAAATACTCTCCTCTTTGCACTAATCTCCTTCACTATCCTCTTTTCAAGCCTTCACACTTTCCTTCAACGTCCAGCCCCAACACACTCCATCCACATCAGCCCTTCCCTCCTCTCCTCACCTATGTATGGCTCCCATGCACTGTTCAACTTCCTAAGACGCCTTCAACCCCCTAATGCTGCAAAGAAACACCTCAGCCACCCACACAAATCCCCTAGCCATGTGCTCACCCTTGCTACTCTGCTACTTCTAGCTGCAGGGGACATCTCCCCCAACCCAGGCCCACCCCGTACTGTTCTCTACCAAAATGCCCCCCCTGCCCCATTCAAATGCGCCCTATGGAACTCCCAATCTGCGTGTAACAAACTCCCAACTATCCATGACCTTTTCACCAGTAAACACTTGAACTTGCTCGCCCTCACGGAAACCTGGATACAGCAGTCCGATTCTACCTCCCCCGCTGCATTGTCCTATGATGGCCTGCAGTTCTCCCACACCCCCAGATCGGATGACAGACGCGGTGGAGGAGTAGGCATCATCCTCTCCCCAAACTGTACCTTCCAGGTCATTCCCTCAGCTCCCTCGCTTACTTTTCACTCCTTCGAAGTCCACACCCTGCGACTCTTCCGCCCACTGCCTCTGCGTGTCGCAGTTATTTACCGCCCCCCAGGTCCTACCCGCCTGTTTCTAGACCACTTTGCTGCCTGGCTCCCCCACTTCCTATCCTGTGAAATGCCAACCCTCATCCTTGGTGATTTCAACATTCCTACTAACGACTCTAGCTCCTCATCTGCCTCCCGGCTCTTAACACTTACCTCCTCCCTTGGCCTATCGCTAATCTCTGACTCCCCCACTCATAGAGATGGTAACACTCTCGATTTAGTTTTCCTCCGTCTCTGCTCTGCTTCTCACTTTACTAACTCCCCACTTCCACTCTCGGATCACAACCTTCTCTCTTTCTCCATCAGGCACCCTAGCATCTCTCCTGACCCTCCTATCTATCGCACCTCTAGGAACCTCCAGTCTGTCCGCACTAAACAGTTTGCCGAAGCTATTCAGTCCTCCCTATCGCCCATCTCTCGCCTCCCCTGCCCTAACCTGGCAGCCGAATACTACCACACCACCCTCAGCCGTGCCTTGGATGAAGTGGCACCGCCCGTGACGCGAGCTGTCAAACGCAGACCACGGCAACCCTGGCTCACGTCCCAAACACGCTTCATCCGGCGGTGCTCTAGGTGCGCCGAGCGGCTGTGGAGAAAGTCAAAGCTGCCAGCAGACTTCCTCCACTTCAAATTCATGCTTAAAATGTATAACCTAGCCCTTCACCATGCCAAACAAGTTTATTTCACCTCCCTTGTCTCCTCACTATCCCACAACCCCAAACAACTCTTTGAGACCTTTCACTCCCTCCTCAGCCCCAAGGAACAGGCCCCTGCGACAGACCTGACTGCTGGAGAGCTAGCTGCCTATTTCAAAGAAAAAATTGACCACATTCGAAAAGAAATCTCTGAAAGCTGCGTGGTTAGCCCTGATCCCAGCTTCATCAGCACTGCACCCAGCACCTACTCACTATCTACGTTAGAACCAACGACAGAGGAAGAAGTCTCCAGGCTCCTTTCCACTGCCCGCCCTACCACCTGCGCCAGCGACCCTCTCCCCTCTCACCTCCTCCGCTCCCTTTCCCCAGCTCTCATTACTCACCTTACCACAATCTGCAACCTCTCCCTAACCTCTGGCACTTTTCCCTCCTCATTCAAACACTCCATTATATCCCCTCTGCTTAAAAAACCAACCCTGGACCCGACTAATGCTGCTAACTACCGACCCGTCTCAAACCTCCCCTTTATCTCCAAATTACTGGAACGCCTGGTCTACTCCCGGCTTACTCGCTTTCTCTCTGACAACTCACTCCTCGACCCCCTCCAGTCTGGTTTCCGCTCTCTACACTCGACCGAAACTGCCCTTACAAAAGTAACAAATGACCTGATGACTGCAAAGTCGAGAGGATATTACTCTCTACTAATCCTCCTTGACCTGTCTGCTGCATTTGACACGGTCGACCATAATCTCCTTCTCACTATGCTCCACTCTATTGGTCTAAAGGATACTGCTCTCTCCTGGTTCTCCTCCTACCTCTCTGACCGCTCTTTCAGTGTTTCCTTTGCTGGTTCTATCTCTGCTCCACTTCCTCTCGCTGTCGGGGTACCCCAGGGCTCGGTCCTTGGTCCCCTTCTTTTCTCTATCTATACTGCCCCAATTGGACAAACCATCCACAGATTTGGCCTCCAATACCATCTCTATGCTGACGACACCCAACTATACACCTCCTCTCGTGAGATCTCTGGACCATTCCTCCAAAATATTACCGACTGTCTGTCTGCTGTCTCTAATACTATGTCCTCCCTTTTTCTCAAACTAAACCTCTCTAAAACTGACCTCCTTGTCTTTCCACCTTCTAACCGACCTCCCCTCAACATCTCCATTCCAGTGTCTGGCACCATCATAACCCCCCGACGGCATGCCCGATGCCTTGGCGTCACACTGGACTCTGACCTCTCCTTTGCCCCCCATATCCAATCTCTGGCCCAAACATGCCACATGCACCTCAGAAATATTGCTAAAATACGTCCGTTCCTAACCACGGACACGCTAAAGACGCTCGTGGTTGCGCTCATCCACTCCCGGCTTGACTACTGCAACTCGCTACTCATTGGCCTCCCCCGCACTAGACTCGCTCCGCTCCAATCCATACTAAATGCAGCAGCTAGACTCATTTTTCTATCCAGTCGTTATTCAGACGCCTCTGCATTATGCCAGTCGCTGCATTGGCTGCCCATCCACTGCAGAACTAAATTTAAACTCCTCTACCTCACTCACAAAGCTCTGCATGGCGCTGCACCACCATACATCGCCTCCCTACTGTCAGTACACCACCCAGCCCGCTCACTCCGATCGGCTAACACCCTCAGACTAAACACCCCTGTAATACGAACCTCTCATGCTCGCCTACAGGACTTCACTAGAGCAGCACCCATCCTCTGGAATGCTCTACCCCAAGGCATCCGGACAATTCCCGATGCACGAAATTTCAGACGTGCCTTAAAAACGCACCTCTTCAGGGAAGCATACCAAATCTCCTGACCTAGTCCCCTGCCCCTCACTATGGTGCTCCACCCTGTTTGCCTTCTGATAAATGATCTGTACATAATATTTCCTATTGCCTGTGTTCCCCACCCCCTGCCCCTCCTGTACCACCCTCAACCCATTTGTGTCTAACCCAATGTACCTTATATTGTAATTGTTGTATTGTTTTGCATTTATCCATGCCTGAAAGCGCTGCGGAATAAGTTGGCGCTATACAAATAAAGATTATTATTATTATTATGTTCTTTGTGAAATGAACCATAGGCCCAATAAGAGAGAGCCTTAACCCTTTCCAATCCAATTTATATCCTGGTTTTCCTAGGGGGCTTACTCTTTTTCTGCCATTATACAACAGTGCTATCTGCTGGTTAAAGCCAGTACTGCATGAGGTGACACGTTGGATAGGCTCCGACAGTAAGAGAACCCCGACGGACGTCTTCCAACATCGGAGCTGTACAGCCTTAAATCATAATGTCTTCAGAGGTCAGACAGTGGATTGGAGAGGGTTAAACTAGTTCAGGTTCTCAAACTACTGTATTATTTGTATTTCTACATATAATCTCTTGATAGGGGCCCTGCGTGGCCGCCACTGAACAAGTGCCTTTTTTCCCCTCCCCCCTTTTTTTCTTTTTTTTCTCCATATCCTTTATATCCAGTTTGTTTTGTATTTGACCTATATGAAAATTCAATAAAACGTATTAAACATAATTATTTATGTACAGCTGGTTGAGTTATACATCTCCTGTATATAGTGACATGGACCATACTAGTATTACCTGGGTATCTACTGTATATAATTATAAATGTACAGCTGGTATAATAATAATAATATAATAATAATCTTTATTTGTATAGCGCCAACATGTTCCTCAATGCTTACAAAGGCAGGGGGAATACAGAAAGACAAAAGTACAAACATTACAGAACCACGGTTACATATAGTAATCAGCTGATGGAAACAATAGGGGTGAGGGTCCTGCTCCAACGAGCTTACATACTACAAGTAATGGGGTGATACAGAAGGTAAAGGGCTGGAGATGTGCATGGTATGGCGGGTGGAGAGTGAGGGATTCTATACACATAGACAATGGTCAGATATTTGGCAGAATCGGTGTGACTGCAGGGGCAGTTTATGACAGCTAGCAGGGATTGCAGTCAGTAGGTCAGGGAGCATGTTATCAGGCAGCGTACAGAGGAGTTTGTTTAGGGTATGCGGTATGCCTCCCTGAAGAGGTGCGTTTTTAGCGCACGCCTGAAGTTTTTTGAGTCCTGGATTGCCCAGGTATCCTTTGGTAGTATGTTCCACAGGACTGGTGCTGCTCTGGAGAAGTCTTGGAGGCGGGAGTGAGAAGTTCGAATTAGAGGAGTGCGCAGTCTAGTTTCGTTTGCCGAGCGGAGAGCCCGGGCTGGGTGATGGATTGAGATGAGGGAGGCAATATAGGGTGGCGCTGCACTGTGGAGGGCTTTGTGGATTAGGGTAGTAAGTTTAAATTGAATTCTGTATTTAACGGGCAGCCAGTGCAGTGATCGGCACAGGGAAGAGGCGTCCGAGTAGCGGCTGGACAGGAAGATGAGCCTGGCTGCCGCATTCAGGGTGGATTGGAGAGGGTAGAGTCTGGTGCAGGGGAGGCCGATCAGCAATGAATTGCAATAATTGAGCCGAGAGTGGATGAGAGCGACAGTAAGCGTTTTCAGCGTGTCTATGGTGAGAAAAGAGCGGATTCTTGCAATGTTCTTGAGGTGCAGCTGACATGTTCGGGCAAGAGATTGGATATAGGGGGGTAAAAGAGAGATCAGAGTCGAATATGACCCCAAGGCAGCAGGCATGTTGTCTAGGAGTTATGGTGGCACCACACACTGAGATAGAGATGTTAGGAGGAGGTCGGTTAGTGGAAGGAGGAAACACCAATAAGTCAGTTTTAGAGAGGTTTAGTTTTAGGTAGAGAGAGGACATAGTGTTAGAGACAGCGGACAGTCGGTGATGTTTTGGAGGAAAGGTGCAGAAATGTCACGGGAAGAGGTGTATAGCTGGGTGTCATCAGCATACAGGTGATATTGGAGGCCAAAGCTCCTGATGGTTTGTCCAACAGGGGCTGTGTAAATAGAGAAAAGGAGGGGGCCGAGGACCGAGCCTTGCGGGACCCCGACAGCAAGGGGAAGGGAAGGAGAGGTAGAACCAGCAAAGGAGACACTGAAGGAGCGGTCAGATAGGTAGGAGGAGAACCAGGAGAGAGCAATGTCCTTTAGGCCGATGGAGCGAAGCATACTGAGGAGGAGTTTGTGGCTGACAGTGTCAAATGCTGCGGAGAGGTCGAGGAGGATCAGTAGGGAGTAATCGCCCCTCGATTTGGCTGTCAGTAGGTCTTTTGATACCCTTGTAAGGGCAGTTTCTGTCGAGTGTTGGGGTCGGAAACCAGACTGTAGGGGGTCGAGGAGAGAGTTCTCTGATAGATAGCTTACAAGGCGGGAGTAAACCAGCCGTTCTAGTAGTTTGTAGATAAAGGGGAGGTTTGAGATGGGTCGGTAATTGGCAACGTCAGTCGCGTCCAGAGTCGGCTTCTTTAGCAGTGGAGATATGATGGCGTGTTTGAAAGAAGAGGGAAAGATGCCAGAGGTCAGAGAGAGGTTGAATATAGTGGTGAGATGGGAGATGACCACTGGGGAGAGGGATCGGAGGAGGTGTGAGGGGAAAGGGTCGCAAGCGCAGGTGGTGGGGCGATCAGAGAAGAGCAGTTTGGAGACTTCTTCCTCTGTCGCTGGTCTGAGTACAGACAGTGAGCAGGAGCTAGATGCAGTGCTGATGTATAAGTTATACATCTACCTGTATATAGTGATATGGAGCATGCTGATATAACCTGGGAATCTCCTGTATATAATTATATATGTACAGCTGGTAAAGGTAATACATTTACCTGTATATAGTGATATGGAGCATGCTGATATAACCTGGGAATCTCCTGTATATAATTCTATATGTACAGCTGGTGTAAGTTATACATCTACCTGTATATATTGATATGGAGCATGCTGATATAACCTGGGTATCTCCTGGATATAAATATACATGTACAGCTGCTATAAGTTATACATCCTGTATATGGTGATATGGAGCATGCTGGTATAACCTGGGTGTCTCCTGTATATTATATATGTATAGCTGGTATAAGTTATACATCTCCCTGTATATAGTGACATGGAGCATGCTGGTATAACCTGGGTGTCTCTTGTATATAATTATATATGTACAGATGGTATATGTTATACATCTCCCTGTATATAGTGATATGGAGCATGTGTGAAGGCACTCACTGAGGCATGTAAGATGGCTGTAGGTAAGACTGTAGCCTACACTCGTAGTACAGGTATTCTTTGAGCATTGCCCGCGATTATAGGCCCATTAGTGTAGCAGAAGCTTTGTCCTTGGGTAAACCAATCGGATACACAGAAGTAGTGTCTTTGTTGTACAAGGCTTTAGCTCTTCCCAAATGGGTAACCGTCATCAAAGTCCAGGCTCATACCAAGGAGACAACGTGAAGCCGTAAGGAACCAGAGAGCAGACGCAATAGCCTGACTCCCCATGAATGAGGTTTTGGATGTTATCCTTGTTGCAACCAAATCGGGTGTAGATATCTATCTGTTGTCTATTTTGCAGGAACAGACTCAAAGGGAGAAAAGGAGGAGGGACACAAAAAAGGTGTAGAGCTGGATGAGAGGAAAGTCTGCAGGAAAGGTAAACATCTGTGCCTTCCTCGAACGCTCTACTTTTGTCACATTTGAGCCACGAACCAACTTGCCAGTCAAAGGACGTGGAGTATGGTGCAATGTCTTCTGCTTGGATTGACCAAGGGTTCAACAACGCTGCAACAAGTTTGTACATGTTGTATTATCTGTACCTGTCATAGCCCTGGTAAAATGGTGAAGGCACCTACCCAACACGCTGTATTTTACCTGTTTCAGAGACTGCAAGTGGGCCTCATCCAACTGCCAGCGGCCGGTCCATATGAGTGTATCATTGTCAGTTTGATCTGTCTTTAGGTTGTGAGCACAGCTAACAGAAAAGAATATGGCTAAGAAGCTGTTGTCTGAGGTAATATGTCTATATGGAGCCCCTTGAGGTAATAGAGGACCACATTTTGTTAATGGAGTTCGTGAGAGGATTCAGTCTCTTGATGATTGTACGAGTGTCTCACACTTCACGATATACAAAGTAGTGGCAAGGAACTTCGACTCAATGGGAGCATCAACCTTTAAGATTTGTGAGGCCAAAAAAGACAAACGCAAACGAAGTATAATGTCTACTCATGACTTCATACTCTATCAGGAAAACACACACCTGATGGAAAGATGTCACTTCATCCTTGGAGATCTTGTTTGGCCCCGGGTATAACAACAGACACAAGCCATGCACAAAAGAATGGTACAAAGCACCTGCATCTGATGGGGATTCGTAGCCGAACCTTATAGAGTTGGGTCAGGGACATTGCAAGATGATTTTTGTTTCTGGAATTATATATGTATTCAGACATTGCTAACAGCACGAGTCTGCTTCATGGTTATTGGTAAATTGTTTATCAGCCATATACTGGAAATATTTACACCCTGTTTTGCTTTTCATAGCAGTAGATCTGTCAGTGATACCAGTCCAATACTTACAAGCACATCCTCTCTTTGTAAGACGACCCATCTCCTGCAAAAAGACAGCCAAATATACATTATCTCTTAAAGGGGTTATCCCGCGAAAGCAAGTGGGGGTATACACTTCTGTATGGCCATATTAATGCACTTTGTAATATACATCGTGCATTAATTATGAGCCATACAGAAGTTATTCACTTACCTGCTCCGTTGCTAGCATCCCCGTCGCCATGGTGCCGTCTAATTTCAGCGTCTAATCTCCCGATTAGACGCGCTTGCGCAGTCCGGTCTTCTCCCTTCTGAATGGGGCCGCTCGTGCCGGAGAGCTGCTCCTCGTAGCTCCGCTCCGTCACGCGTGCCGATTCCAGCCAATCAGGAGGCTGGAATCGGCAATGGAACGCACAGAGCCCACGGTGCACCATGGGAGAAGACCTGCGGTCCACCGTGAGTGAAGATCCCGGCGGCCATCTTCGCAAGGTAAGTAAGAAGTCGCCGCAGCGCGGAGATTCGGGTAAGTACTATCCGTTTTTTTTTTTACCTCTGCATCGGGTTTGTCTCGCGCCGAACGGAGGGCCTATTGAAAAAAAAAAAAAACCGTTTCGGCGCGGGACAACCCCTTTAAGGCACGGCCTAAGCCGGTCCAAGAGTGTGTCTGATATGGCCATCTTATGGAGCAAAGTGGTCTTTTCCAATGGATAACCGTAAGACCTTTATCCCCACTTCCCGGAGGATGAGGATCATTAGATGTACCCTTACTGCTCAGAGGGGATGCAGCTGGGAGAATGATTGCACAAGGACTGAGGCATTTATTAGAATTTTTAGATGAGAAAATAATGTTAAAATATCTTTGCTTTTATGCTAGATTTGTTTCTTAATGCTATACAATGCTCATACAAATGTGGGGTGAATTAGTAGAATCCCCTGTTTATCTAAATCAGGGGGTGTCAAACTGATTCTCAATGAGGGCCACATCAGCATTATATGGTAGTTGGAAGACTATATTTTAAAGGATATATTAAAAGTGAGGTGGAGAACAGACAAATCAGGGCAAGGTCCTAGTCCAAAAAAATTGGGGCACAGGTAGTCAGTCTAGGGAAAATTATGGGAGTTAGCAGAACCTGGTGAAAGGCTCAAATTCCTTAGAACATCATTCTGTGCCATTATCTGTGTAGTAAAGAGATCTGTTGTCCAGCAGCATTCACAAAGCAAGCCCAAATATGGTTGAAGTGGAGGGGATGCAGAACCGCAACAGAGACCATGAACCTGTAGTTCCCAATAAGTCCACGTAGTTTAATTATAGATAAGGCAGCAGCAAGCAGTGCAGTAAAATTAGAAAAGCTTTATTATTCCATGTTTAAAAGAATCGGAACAGGCAACGTTTCAACCCAGTTGGTCTTTCTCAAGCCTGTTAAAGCCACCAACATCATGGTTTTAAATAGAAACATACAAACATAGACACCAATAGACAAAAAGTACACACCCACATTACAATTAAACAAGAATACCATCAGCTGAATATACAAATTACATACACATGATCAGGTCCGTAGTCCATGGTCCAGATGCCTCCAAGTTTGTCAAGTCATATTACCGGCATACATAGTTCCAAATTGTGCATGCGCAGCGTCACTGTGTCATCGAGTACATATCGTCATGTGACAAACAAAGGAGGATAGTATACTGCGCATGGGCAGGGATGACAAAGTATCGCGATTGCTTCAGCATACTTCTGCCAGTAACCCGCACGACCCACGCATGCGCGGGAGCTCACAAAACCCTTACAGTAATTCAAAAGGAAACGTATATATATAAGCTCCCATATGATCCTATATATGCCAAGTTTATATATATATTATAGTTATGTGAGAACTTGGTATATAGGGAAACATCGCCGGAGAAAAAGATGACATCACAGTAGATCAGCATGTACTGGAGTAAAGGTATATGAGTAAGTAGCTGATATACCCAACCTTGCCCGAGTTAATTTAATACAGGTGTTGTTTGCATGGAAAATTTTATGAAGTCAAGGTTACTTTAGAGCAGTATTCCCCAACTCCAGTCCTCAAGGACCGCCAACAGGTCATGTTTTCAGGATTTCCTCAGTGTTACACAGGTGATGTAATTATTGTCGGTGCCTCAGACATTGTCACAGGTGTTCTTACTATAGGATATCCTGAAACATGAGCTGTTGGTGGTCCCTGAGGACTGGAGTTGGGGACCCCTGCTTTAGAGTAACTGAGGAATAAAATATGTATACACACAGAGGAGCGTTCGATTCTCCTTAAGCTGCATGTACCAATGTCCCTCTGCAGAATTTGCCACCCCTCCAACCCTCCTCATTTAGGACCTAAAGAATGCTTGCGCCAAATTTCAGGTTTGTACGAGATGGAGAAGTTACACTACATAGCGGTGCACTTACTTTTGCACTTAGCACTGAATAATCAAGTTGTGACCCCTTTTTCTATTTCGGACCTAAAGAATGCTCCTGCCAAATTTCATGTTTGTACAACATCGGGTGGATATTGTTCAAGTTAGAGAATTAGTGGCGAGTCAATCAGTCAATCAGTCAGTGAGGGCTTTCACCTTTATAGGTGTAGATGCGAAAAAGGGTGCCATTGTGGATTCCACAATATTAATAAAGTTGACATATTTTAACTATAATAGATGTTTAGTTAATTGATGATAGTTTACAGTGGAATAATCTAATGTAGCATAAAAACCAATAGGGAATAGATCCACCTATAGGGAATAGATCCCCCTACATGATAGCCCCCAAGGAAAAAAAAAGGAAGAGAGGGATCTATGCAGAGTATATTTTACTGACATTGTTCTTATAAACCCATTATCTTGGCTATAGATAAATATTTGTTACGTCACAGCAACCTGTATAATACCACTACAATCCCCACAGTACATATCAATATTAGATTACAAAATATAGAAAGAGTATAAAATAAATCCCCTATTACATAAGTAGTATAATAAATCAATCCACATAAAACGAAATACTCAAATCAAGTATCAAAAAGCTTTATTAACAATAAGAAAAAAGGTGACTAGTGTAATATAAAGAAGGGACACGTTATCAACATTGGAGGCAAATTCGGAACATGGAGACAACACCAGCTATAGAAACATAAAAAGAATACCACCATTAAAATCAAAAACCGACCGTGTATAAAAAATTATCATACAGCGATGAGTACACAAAGGAGAATGTAACCAGATATAGCGCATATAATGATATTCAAGATATAAACCGCTTGTAATCAAGTGTTAAGGGTAAAAATCCACCTTAATTCCTTTCGTTTTCACATAGCCAAACTGTCACCACCTTTGACCAGAGGGGGCACATCATCACTGAGGCGATATCTTAGCTGGGATACTGTATGTTGATACTCAGAGAAGTCTTTTGGTATAGGGAGAACCAAGCACTTAGTTCGAATAGTGCTTTTATGTTTGGTTATACAGGATATCACCTCCATCGTCGTGTCACCAACATATGCAAGCCCACACGGGCAAGTGATCAAATAGATTACATACAAGGAGGTACACACTTACAGATTTTACATTTTTCTCCAGTAAACGGATGGTAAAATGGATCCCCCTTAACCAAGTTGCCACAGCAAGAACAATTACAACACGGATAATTGCCCTATTTCAGTGGTGCCAATGTCGTTTGAGTCTGTCTTGTTTCTGGTACAAACAGTGATCTTACCAACCTGTTACGTAAATTCTGAGCTCTCCTGTATGCCATCATGGGTCTTTCCAGAAATTCAGGAGTATTTGCACAACCCCTTGTCAGCAGTGACCAATGTCTATTGATGATACTAGATATTCTTCCATTAGAGGGACTGTACATTGACATGGAAGAGACCCGCTTGATCACACTTTTTCTAGTAGTACTCTTAGGTTCTAACAGGTCATCACAATCAAGTGTGCATGCTCTGTGGCAACCTCATCCACCAAACAGTGCGGATATCCTCTGGACACAAATTTAGTGCACATTTGGTTGAGTCTCTCATCTAGGTGAGCATCATCGTTGATCCTTCTAACCCGTAGTAGTTGGCGCCATGGTAGGGTCTGTATCATACTTTTTGGGTGATTACTTTCAAAATGCAGAATACTATTTCTGTCAGTGCTTTTCACAAATAGGTCTGTAATTAGTTTCCCAGACACCTTGGAAATCATTGTATCCAGGAATTGCATCTGTTCCACAGAACAACTCAAAGTAAACTGCAATTCTGGAAAGATAGAATTCAACTGTTTTTGAAATTCCTGCAGTTCCATACAGGTGCCTTCCCAGATCAAAAAAATATCATCAATATAACATAGCCACGTCTTGACCCTTGGCCAGTATATGGATGTAAACACATGTTCTTCCTCAAATTTCCGCATATATAGATTGGCATATGTGGGTGCAACATTAGAACCCATGGCCGTGCCCTGCCGCTGCTCATAGTACACACCCCCAACGACAAAATAATTCCTGATGAGAATGAACCCGAGCAGCGTCAGGGCAAGGCCACCACAACTATGAGACCAATCCGAACCCTCAATGTAATATCTGACAGCATCCAAACCTTTTCTATAATCAATAGAAGTGTATAGTGACACTACGTCAAAAGATGCAAGCATTGTTGTGTCTGAAATAACAAAATCCTTAAGCAAAAAAAATCGCTTGTGTCTTTAATATATGATGGTACACCCTCAGCGAATGGTCTTAAGATTCTATCAAAAAATCTAGTCACATTACTAAGTATGGAGTTACATCGGGACACAATAGGCCGTCCTGGGGGATTAAGGAGTTCTTTATGAATTTTGGTAACGTATAAAGGGTTGGTACCCTGGGAAGTAAAATATATAGAGATATGTAACAAGATCAGAATCAATGAGACCTTCCACCATTGAGTAAAATCCTAAATTGGACTTGTAGTCTCAGTGTAGGATTAGATTTAAGTTTCACATATATATCTTCATCATTGAGCTGTCTTGTTGTTTCATCTAGATATTGTGTAGTATTCATGACCACAATTGCACCCCCTTTGTCCAAGGGTTTTATGGTTATCTACCAATCAATAGATAGTAAATGAAGTACATTGTATTCCTCTTTAGACATACTACCCCCAGGGCGACCGCGTGTCTTATTTAATTGTGTTCTCAAGTCGGCGATGTCCTTCTCTACAAAAGAAATGTAGGTCTCCAGACAGTGATTGGAGGTTGGGGGCTGATAATTACTCCTGTTACGCAGTTGACCACCAGCCATGTAAAAAACCCCACGGATGTTGGACTGTGCAACAGGCCCACCACTTGGAGGACATAATGCAAACATCTGTTTCAACCTCAAATTTCTAAAAAAGCTTTTTAAGTCAAGGTCGAGTTGAAACCAGTCCATTTTGCCCTCAGGGCAATAAGATAGTTCCCTGGAAAGGACCTTAGTCTCCACAGGTGTCAATGATCTAGATGATATATTTACCACTAAAGTAACTATGTCTTCCTGTATTCCGGTGGAGTTGGCCGGATCGTGGACCACGTCTTCATAGTTGGAACATTTCTTCCTTGATTTCTTATACTTGGCCCCTCCTCTCTGCTGATTATATCTGATCCTTCCTTCTTTCTCTTTACTGGATTCCCACGACCTAAAAAAGAGGGGTTAAAATTGGAGACGCTCCTTACGGAGTCATCAGTGGATGCAGAACCCACAGAAGTAGCGAATCTTGTCCTTTGCCTTGGATGTCTCATTCTTGATCTGCCTCTGGGGTAGTCCAAACTCTGTACATTTCTCAAAGTTCCCTTATTTATTTGCCAGCTAAACACCATACCATTGTCGTAATCCTTTCGGTCGCCATATTTATACTTAAACTCTGTGCTATTATGTGTCACAACGAACCCCGGGATCACAGCAGATGGGTAAGTATCCCTCTGTTTATTATTCTCACACAGAGGTTCCTGTTAAAAAGGGGTTCTCCAGCAACCAGACAACCTCTTTAAGAGGCTTGTACCTCTTAATACATTTATTGCTAGTAGATAGGCAGATTTCTGGTGTGACTCTGTGTACGGTGGCGTAATGTACTGCGTATGACCACATACTCATGCTGGCAGTCCTGCACAGTACAGCTTTTTCTTTTGTTTGTTTGTATTTCCCGCGTCGCGCTTAGCAATGATGCGGATATCCGCAGCTCGTACACAATGTAATTGTGTGTGGACTGCGGGTAGATCCATGACCATAGAGCTCAATGGGCTCTATGGTCATCGATTCCGCAGTAAAATAGAAGATGTTGTGTTCTATTTTCCACAAACGTATTAGCAATTCCAACCCACGTATGTGAGCGGAACTGCGTAATCCAACGCATCTGATTGGCCTGCGTATTACCGCCGATCAGTTGCTCATGGAATCTGCAAATACTATCTGCTTGTGTGAGACTCCCCTATGTTGTATAAGTTGCACCTTTTTTGGTGCAAATCAATTAAGACAGAATTACTATTGATTTGCCCAAAAATAGCAGATGTTACCCTTCTCACTCCACTTTTCAAAAGTGACTAGTAAAATGAATAAATATACCATTTAAACAGAAGCTTATGGGATTTTTCTGAGTGTCAGACATGGAATGAGCAGGGAATGTGTACAGTCTATAGAGGAATAAGGACATGTAGAAGTACAGAAGATGCCTAACTTTCTGTTGTCAAGCAGCAGGTGTGGACCCACTGTGCTACAAACCAATTGGACTTCTAGCTACTTCTAAATGCAGCACCTGCAGTCTCCTGACATTCATCGTTTAACTCCACCAGGCAAGAGCTTCAAAGCCATTACTCCAGAAGTAGTCCTAAGTATTGTAGTAGCTGACACAAACTAGCCAGAATAACTTATATGGTAGCGAAGCAACCGTGGTCACGATAGGCTGAATTCATGCAAATGATATAGCAGGCAGCAGACAGAGATAACCTGGTGTAAAAACAAGTCAGTAGAGGAGAAATCAGGAGAGCCGGACAGAACAAGCATAGGATGAACAAGAAGTTGGACAGAACAAGTGCATACCTTTGCATACCAAGTTAGAATAATTACTTTGAATCACATCCCATGTATTAATGTTAGTCTCCTGACCCTCCGCTTACCTCTAATTGAATTTGGACCCCAATAGCATATCGTATAGCAAATATTGGTTTGCATTAACAATCTCATATCTATCTATCTACATAGTAAATGTATTTTTTTGGTCTCATGCCTGTAGGCACGGGTGGAATCTGCTGTGGGATTCTGCACTGGGAAACCATGCGTGCCCGTGGACACGAGGCCTTAGGAATACACAAGGAATCTAGTTTCTAGTCTACCAAATTCAGTTGCTTTAATACTTGGAATGAACTTGGATATCTAGGCATACATTTGAAAGAGGGCATCTTCAGGCAAATATTCTTAGAAGATACTGTTGGCTTATTGTTCGTCGTTCATTTACTATTCATCATTTGACAGTCATTTCATGTAAAAAGCGATCGTTCAGTTGTTCTCTGACCATTCACAGGCATTTACGGATACCTCTGACAGACCAACGATGGACTTAATGAATCAAAAAATGACATATTGGAACAATTATCTGCAACTCAAGCACCTCATTCTCTCGTTTCCATGTAAATGAACCCTTAATCCATCCTTCCTCACTTGTGTCGCTCCCTAACAATGTTACCACTTTCAACTGTAACTGGATCCTAAGGACACAGATACACTAATACTATGGCGGAGTAGCGAGCCACCGGCTTCCTGCCATTCTCTGTTGTAGGTGGCAGGTGGCTTGTGCCGGACCGCTGAGTGTCCTGTGTGGGAGGCGCCAGTAGCGGACATCTTTCAGGAATTCCACCATTTATCATCGTCACATTCTAGGAACCATAACTATTTAATTTTCTATCAACGTAACCATATGGAGGCTTATTTTTTGTGGGACAAGTTGTGTTCTTTAATCGCATCATTTTTGGATACATATAATGTATTGTATAACTTCTAATAATTGCTTTTTAGAGTTAATGGGGGGGGGGGGGGGAGAAATGCTACCATTTGATTTTTGGATTTCATTTTTCCGGTGTTCAGTGTACAATAAATACTGTAATAACATTGTCATCAAAAGAAAAGCTTTGTTAGCCACAGAAACCAATCACAGCGCAGCTTTCATTTCTTATACTCCTTCTTTTAGACCACTGTCATAAACGTGTGGTGCCAATCTACTTCTCCGTGACGCAGCCTGTACATCGGTACCCTTACTTTAATTATCTTAATAAAAGTTACATTTTAATTTTACAACTGATCACCGGTTCTGTTTTTGTATGTGTGCCGGTTAGGTTCACCTGCAGGGCATATTCACCTTGCCTACGGGAACGTACATATGGCGTCCCAACTGAATGGACAACACTGGCATATATGTACAAAGTCTGTGATACCTAAGACAAGTACACAATACAAATACATTATCATACCAATAACAGGAAAACATCTGAGCCTGGTCTACAACAAGAGGGGAAACCTGGCAAGGACGGCTCCATGCCAAGAACCTTGGGCCAAACTCACTCTACCTAAATGGGTAGCAGTAGTACAGAGGTCACATAATACAAACTCCAGCAAATAGTCCTACATGAACAAGAAACACAGGCAAAACCCCCCAGGGCCTGGAAACAGATCAGACAAGACAGTTCAGACATGCACGTCTGCACATCTTCAGAAAAAGGAATACGGGCGTCCGTACACCTACAGACAGAGGGTAATCCAGGTGTCCGCACGCCTGCAGATGGAAGGGAATATGGGCGCCTGCACACCTACAGATAGAGGGGAATACGGGCGTTCGTACACATACAGACGGAGACAAATATGGGCGTCCGCACACCTACGGACGGAGGGGAATACGGGCGTCCGTATAGCTATGGACCTAGGGGAATACCGGCGTTCATATAGCTATGGACCTAGGGGAATACCGGCGTCCGTACACATACAGACAGAGGGGAATATGGGCGTCCGAACACCTACAGATGGAGGGGAATAGAAACAGAACTGCATGCGTGCAGGGAATACGGGAATCCGCACACCTACGGATGGAGGGAAATACGGGCGTCCGCACACCTACAAACAGAGGGGGATACGGGCGTCCGCACACCTACGGATGGAACCGCATGCAGAACTACAAGACCCAGGAGCACAAACTATCACAAGCATGACAGTACCTTAGTGGTGATTATAATTTGAGGATAGTTTATCTAGATGCCCAATATATATCTTGTTGGATAATATAAAGAATTTCCTGTTGTATCCCATGACATTAGAGGTAGCTCAGGTGTGTTATTTTTTTTCTAGTAGTGCATGTATATGCTCACACATACATTTTTTAAAATATATTTATTAATGAACTTGTAGAAGGATTGTGCAGTAAAATATCAATGTTTGCTGATGATACAAAACTATGTGAGAGGTGAACTATGTGAACTAGGGTGAGAGGTGTGGTCTGAAATGGAAGATATATGTCACAGAGGTTGTTAGCTTCTGTGATGTAGATCAGTCCAATATTACTCCAGGTCAGATCTTACACCTAAACAAGCAAGCTATGTAAAGAGACAGGTGAAAGTGAGGAGGAGGTGTGTGTCTGGGAGAACCAGACTTCAGTTGTAACTAGGTTCCTGTTGTCAGCAGAGAGACGCTGTGGACAAAGAGCTACGTTGTTCCAGCAGGACACTTGGGGAACTCCTGCCCTAGGACTGGGGTCTGGAGACACTACAACTTAAAGACCAGCTGCACTCTGGACAACTACAGGTCTGTGAAAACAAACGTATTACTGTTTCACTCAGCTGTGGACCTAATTGCTCCTCCTGTGGACTGCGGAGGGTTAAATTGAAAGGACTTTTGCAAACTTTATCATTTTTTCTGGAGACCCAGTCATTTCTGTTGTGCTAAAACTTATGTGAATAAACTAACAAAGAAGTAAAAGTGACCATTGGCAGACTCATTAACCCCTGTGGCGTTACAGGTGTAACACTGATAAATGTAAGGTTCTGCACATGGGCAGAGGAAATACATGTCACCATTACACACTAAATGGGAAACCACTGAGAAACACTGACATGGAGAAGGACCTAGGAATTTTAGTTAACTGTAAGCTTAACTGGAACAGCCAGTGTCAGGCAGCTGCTGCCAAGGCAAATAGGATCATGTGCATCAGAGGAGGTCCAGAGGCACATGACTAGAACATTGTTCCTCCTCTTTACAAGTCACTGGTCAGACCACACATGGAATATTGTGGACAGTTTTGGACACCGGTACTCAAGAAGGACATATCAGAGCTTGAGCAGGTACAAAGGCGGCAACTAAAGTAATAAACGTAGGCGGACTACAATACCCATAAATCAAAATTGGGGTTATTTATTTTAGAAAAAAGACGGCTGAGAGGCGACTTAATGACTATGTATAAATATATCAAATACACAGATCTCTCCCATCATCTATAAATACCTAGGACTGTAATAAGGGGGCGCTCTAATAACTATGTATAGATATATCAGGGGCCAGTACTGAAATCTCTCCCATCATCTATTATACCCAGGACTGTAGCAAAGGGGAGCTCTAATAACTATGAATAGATATATCAGGGCTCAATACAGAGATCTCTCCAATCATCTATTATACCCAGGACTGTAACAAGGGGGCGCTCTAATAACTAGGTATAAATATATCAGGGCTCAATACAGAGATCTCTCCCATTATCTATTATACCCAGGACTGTAACAAGGGGGCGCTCTAATAACTATGTATAAATATATCAGGGGTCAGTACAGAGATTTCTCCCATCATCTATTTATACCCAGGACTGTAACAAGGGGGCACTCTAATAACTATGTATAGATATATCAGGGAAAAATACAGAGGTCTGTCAATCATCTATTTATACCTAGGACTGTAATAAGAGGGCGCTCTAATAACTAGGAATAGATATATCAGGGGTCAGTACTGAGATCTCTCCTATCATCTATTATACCCAGGACTGTAACAAGGGGGCGCTCTAATAACTATGTATAGATATATGAGGGAAAAATACAGAGGTCTCTCCAACCATCTATTAATACATAGGACTGTAAAGGGGGCACTCTAATAACTAGATATAGATATATCAGGGGTCAGTACAGAGATCTCTCCCATCATCTATTTATACCTAGGACTGTAATAAGGGGGTGCTGTAATGTATAATATATCGGGGGTCAGTAAAGAGATCCCTCCTATCGTCTATTATACCCAGGACTGTAACGGTATTATTGTTTCTTGACGCCACTGAAAGCTAGTGGATTGACAAGAGGAACGTCCCTAGCTCCCGATTGCGCCAAGGCTGGAAGGTCCTAGTAGCAGAGTGTGCATTGATTTGTGCGTTCCCTGCAGCCTTAGGCCTCATGTCCACTAGGAAATTCGGGCCTGTGCGGATTCTCCATGCAGAATCCCGCAGCGGGTCCCTCCTTTCCCACAGACATGAGGCCTGAAAATAGATTTTACTTGCGTGTCCGGACGCTGTGGGTTCCCGTCCGTCGCAGCCGGATCTTCTTTGCTTCTGCCCGGCAGATGTGCTCGGCACGCCGGCAGCGTGGCGTGCGCATGCGCCATGCACTTTTTTTTTAAACTCCTGCTCTCCTGTGCTGGAGAGCAGAAATTCAGCTGCGGGTGTACCGCGGATATGAACGGCTTCCGTAGGCCCTCAATGGAAGCCTTCGGGAGACCCGCAGAAAATGGAGCATGCTGCAGGTGTTTTCCTGCACGTGCGACCCGCGCGGTAGGGAAAATTGACATCCGCAGGTATTTAATTACCTGCGAGTGTCCAATGCATCCCTATGGGCGCGGATCACGCGTGTGGGACACCTGCGCGGATTTGCTAATTCTAATTGTCCAGTGGCCTTAGGGTGAGGGTAACATTTCTTCTTAGACTTATATTATGAGTGGTAAATGCTGCCATGTTTCTGCTGTAACATGGCAGCATTAACATGTGCCCTCAGCACTTGTGCTCCGCCGCCGGGACTGTCTGGTCCGTGGATGACGCTCCCCCGCAGACACCTGGCGATCACAGTGCTAGTGCTCCGCCGGGGGTGCCTCTTTCGGCTCTGTGCTACAACATTGAGCCGGGTTCCGCCTTGTGCGTCGGTGGCGAGGAAGGCTGTTGGAGCTGTGGCTGTGCGTTAGCACCGGGGCCCGCTGTATCGTGTGCAGGGAAAAATGCAGGTGCGTCAGCAAATCCTAAGGAAGGGGGGAAGAATGTGCATGACTGTTGGGGTCACCACCGCTTGCAGGTGGATTAGGAGACTGAACACACATTGCAGTAAACTGTCTTTCCCTGGCAACTGGATTAGCGGTGTTGTCACATTACTTGGCATACAGTTTCTGTATTGCAACACAGTTTCATATATTTTGGCCATGCCGGCTTTACTGCTCGGCAGCTCTGTCTCAGCTTGTAGATAAGCCTTGCAAAATCAAATCTCGCTTGCTTTAAATATTTTCCGTTTTGTAAGCTACTCAGTCTTTTTGTCTGCTCTGCAGTTCTGGTGCGGTTCTGTGGACACTCATTGGTTTCAACAGATATCCATTTATAGTCCCTTAAGGGCGCAACCTTTCTTTTTTCTTTGATTTTTGTTTTTTCCTCCTCCCTTTCAAAAAAATTAGAACTTTTATTTATCCATGAACATCGCTGTCTGACGGCTTGTTGTGTTTTGTGGGACGAGTTGTATTTTTGAATGGTAATATTTAATGTACCATCTAATCTAGTGAAAAAGAGGAGAGAAATGGATTTGTGCACATTTTTTATTTTTGCTCGCATCTTTCTATCATGCGCAAAAAAATAGGACCTGCTCTATTTTTGACACTTCCGCATCAGCTGACCAGCGGTGCTGTACTCGCTAGTTAGCTCGCCCTTAGGTTAGTGAGTACACTATGTAAGAGGCAGATATGTAGTGGGTAGAGATGAGCGAACCTACTCGGCCACACCCCTTTTTCGCACCGCTATTTTCGAGTACTTCCGTACTCAGGCGAAAAGATTCGGGGGGCGCCGTGGGTGAGTGGGGGGTTGCAGCGGGGAGTGGGGGGGAGAGGGAGAGAGAGAGGGCTCTCCCCTGTTCCCTGCTGCTACCCCCCGCTCCGCCACGCCTCCCCCTGCCCCCCGGCGCCCCCCGAACCTTTTCACCCGAGTACAGAAGTACTCGAAAATCGCGGTGCTCGATCGAGTAATTCCTCGAAACGAGTAGGTTCGCTCATCTCCAGTAGTGGGAGGTCAATCAGGGGTCTGCCTGGGGGCGTTTTTCCCGCACGCGGATCCGCGCCCCATAGGGATGCATTGGACACCCCCAGGTAGTTAAATACCTGCGGATGTCATTTTTCCCTTCAGCCGCTGATCCGCGTGCGGGAAAAAAAACTGCGACATGCTCCATTTTCGTGCGGGTCTCCCTCGGGGACGGCTTCCGCAGGCTTCTATTGAAGCCTATGGAAGCCGTCCGGATCCGCGGAACACCCGTACGTGAATTAAAACTTACCTGTCCTGGACGCTGCGGGTCTCCCCTCCATCGCGTCCGGATCTTCTTTCTTCGGCCCGGCGCATGCGCGCGGCATGCTGCAGGCGTGCCGAGCACATCCGCCGGGCCGAAAAAAGATCTGGCCGCGACGGAGGGGAGACCCGCAACGTCCAGGACAGGTGAGTTTATTCTTATTTTCAGCCTCATGTCCGCGGGGCAGGAGGGACCCGCTGCAGAGTCTGCATGGAGAATCCGTGGTGGGCCTGATTTTCCCCGTGGACATGAGGCCTTAAGGTATTCAGTAGAGGGTTATTTACTTCTGCTATATCTGAGCTCAGACAATCTTTACAAAGTGCCCAGTTAGCTTTGGAACGTTAAAGCGTCACCTTCTAGAGGTGGAGGATGGTTATACAGGAGCCCTGCTCCGGATTCTTATTCTGCAGACAGAGTATAAGCTGCTGCTGGTTGAATACACTAAGGTGAAATACTGGGGTTGAATACTCCATTACTCCCAATATGGAATCTATCCAGGGAAGATTAACATGTTGCCCCAGATTGTAGTGGTCCATAGCGCTAATTGTAGTGGCCCATAGCGCTGATTGTAGTGGCCCATAGTGCTGATGGTTCCATAATAGATGATCCATGGTTGGTTATTCAGACCTTCACCTCCTGTACTAATTTATATGGCTCCAGTATTGACTGCTCAGATGAGTAGCTGGAGGCTTACCTTACTGATATTCCTCTTCCAAAACGATCTCAGGACAGTGTGAATAATTTAGATGGGCTGCTGAGTGAGGAGGAAATTGTAGCTGTTATTCAGTCCTTTCCCGACGGGAAGTCTCCAGGTACTGATGGATTTCCCACTGAGTGGTATAAAAGAACACTGGATTCTTAGCCCCTAAACTTTTGATGCGTTACCCTTCCCTTCTGCAGGAGGGCACCATGCCACATACCATGTGAGAGGCTCTGATAGTACTTACTCCCAAGGACCCAAAGGATTGTGATTCTTATTATTCCATTTCCCTTCTAAATGATGATGTCAAAATCCAGGCTAAAATTCCAGCTGTACACATTAATGTCCCCTTAACCCTTTAGTGACCAAGTTTTTTTTTTCGTTTTTCCATTTTCGTTTTTTTCCTCCCCCCTTTTAAAAAATCGTAACTCCTTTATATATCCATCGACGTCACTGTCTGAGGGCTTGTTTTTTGCTGGATGAGTTGCATTTTTAATGGTACTATTTAATATAGCATACAATGTACTGAAAAACATTTAAAAAATTCAAAGTGGAGTGAAATGGAAAAAAATAAAATTCCGGCATCTTTCAGTGCGACTTGTTTCTACGGCGCACAAACTGCAGCAAAAATGACTTGATAGCTTTATTTTATGGGTCAGTACGATTACTATGAAACAAAACATATAGTTTTTTTTGTTATACTACTTGTATTTTTTTTCAAAGAATTTTTTTTTTCTGCAGCCATCTTCTGCGTGCAATAGCTTTTTTATTTTTCCATTGACATAGTTGTGCAAAAGCCCATATTTTGTGGGACGTCCTGTAGTTTCTGTTAGTGCCAATCTGGAATAAATACAACTTTGTGATCGCTTTTTATTGCGTTTTTTCTTGGAGACAGAGTGACCAAAAAAGTGCATTTCTGGCGTTCTTTTTTTATTTTACTGACGATGTTCATCATGCTGGGTAAATAACCTGTTACTTTGATAGATTGCACTTTTATGGACTCAGCGATAGCAAATATGTATTTTTGTTTTATTATTTAGATTCTTATATTATATATGGCAAAATGTTTTTTTTTTACTTTTATTACTTTTCAAAAAAATAATTACTAAAACTTTATTGATCTTATTTTTACTTTTCTTTTTTAGTCACCACAGGGGACAACAACTTGCGATACTTTGATTGCCCTTGCAGTATGATGTAATGCAATAGTTATACATCTCCCTGTGTATACTGTATATAATTTCACACTTTACACACAATTAAAAAACGCATCGAAAACACATGTGGTTTTTAATAATGTATGCAGTTTTTTAAATGTGCTTTTCTTAATTTTGGTTCAAAAGTATAACAAAGAACATGAACACACCCTAAGGCCACTCCCACACGTGTTAAGAAAATGCAGCTCAAAATTGTGGCATTTTTACTGCAATTTCAAGCTGCGTTTTTGAATGCATGGTACAGCGTTTGACAGCGCTTTTTGTCTGATTGTTCTCAGTAAGAGAAACCAAGTAATCTTGTAGGTATGATACCTTTTAATGGCTAACAAAAATAAATGATGTTACAGCAAGCTTTCGGTATATCCCCTTCCTCAGGCTAATTAATGAAACTCCGCTTTTTAATGCACCCAATGAGGAAGTGCCTTAAAAAACTGTGAAAACACAAAAGTAGAATAGACAGCTCTCGAAAATTGCGGCGTTAGGAACACTGTGTTCGAGTGCAGGTCTGAGTAACCCCATTAAAATCAATGGGAGCATTGTACCATGGTTAGCACAGCGCTTGGAGCGCTGTGCTAATAGCAGTAAAAAGTGGTGTGTGAGAGTGGCCTAAGGGGCTACAAACAAATTTTCATGTAGTGCAAGATTTAGGCATGGGTTTGGGGAGGGGGGGGGGGGCCCAAGCTGAACTCTTGCACCCAGGCCCCTGAGCCTTCAGGTACGCCCCTGACCGGGCCTACAGTCTTACTTATCTGTATGACTCCACTCATGGGCACACACACTCACGGACACAGGATGATACCGGGCCTACAGTCTTAGTTATCTGTATGACTCCGCTCCTGGACACTCACACCGGAGGAGGACAGATCACTCCACTGACACTCACTTGCAGGTGGTTGCTTTGACACTGCATGGCGGGCTCCTTCTCTTACTCTCACTCAGGGTAGGGATCCTAGTGTTGGAATATCTTGGTACTTTTCCTCCTCTTCCATTCTTCACCACATGATGGTTGAAAGTACCCCCATGTGGCTGTCACTCTCCCTCCACACTCGTTGAAGAAATGGAATCCCAGACCCTCTCACCAACCTTTCTCTCCTATTTATATCTTACATATCCATGTGACATGACAATTGGTTTCAATTTTCGGACATATCCCAGACATCCATAGACATTAACCTCTTAAATGCTGCAGCTGTGCAATACACATAACTAAAGACAAAACAGTTTTGCACAGTGCATCCACATTGAAGACATGACATGTATGACAATTATGGAGGGGCCAGATATATGTACTTGGGGCCACTACAATGGTTCAATGTGGGTTTAGGTCAGTTTTCAGAAAATGGGTGCAAATTCTCTATAGTTCTCTGCTAGCTAATTTCAAAACTGACCCTCCTTTTTCTGCACTGTTCTCATTCAGTATAGATATGTGGCGGGGCTGCCCCCTTTTTACTCTACATTTCAGGCCCGTTGCAGTCCAGGTTTGTGCTTCCTCTGCAGTGGTTGGGTTTAAATTGAACAATTTTGAAGAGAGCAGAGTAACGTATGCTGATGATATTCATTTTCTCCTACAGGACCCGGAGACTTCCCGCACTTCAGTATTGTCTGTGTTTGATGCATTTGGCCCTTACTCTGGGATTAAAGTCAATCTGCTCCCGCTGCCTGCCCTGTTGCATTTGGTGGCTAGAACCAGTTATTTGGGGATATGGTAGCTAGACAAATCTTCACATTTTATGATTCAGATCTTGCTCTCCTTCTTGACTTGGGCTCGGGAGCTGACCATGCGCTGGGCCTCTCTTCCCCTTACCTTGGTAGGTTGAATAAATCTATTGAAAATAAAAATGTTACGCACGTTTTTGAACATTCTTTATAATTCTGCCATTCTACTATTGAAGAAATGTTTTGCCAAAAAGAACTTCTTATATTATGGATTGATTCTCCTCCTCGCATTAAACTAAAAGCCGTTTGACTTCTGGTAAATCGGAGAGGGGCTAGCCTTTCCCTATTTCTATTACTATCTAGCTAGCCAACTGTTCTATGTAGGCTGATGGCTGTTCTCATCAGATTATCCAATGCTGAGCTTGGAAGATAGCATCGTGGGCCCTGATCACAGTTTGCAGGGACCTCTGGCGGCCCTAATTTCCCGGGGAATAATCTGTCTGTTCCTATGATGGTGACATTTAGGCCTCTTTCACATGGCCTACAAACAGCATGTATGTGAAGCCCATAGTTTTCAATGGGTTCTTTCACATGAGATGTTTTGTAGCCTGAAAGAACCCATTGGAAACCCCAGGCTTCACGTACATGTGTTTTGTAGCCCATGTGAAAGAGGCCTTAAAGTAAGGTAACCAGATTTTCCCAGAGTCAAAACAGGACAAAGGGGTGTGGTCAGGGGCGGAGCTTATTATGACATATGATTTTACCTCCGTCATTATAAATAGTACAGGGCTGGTTCAAAAAAAGACAGTGAGCAAATTCCGTAGCATTTCTGCATCCAAAAAAACAGTCAAAATACGTATAATTGCTGCGGATTCTGACTGGAAATCAGCAGCATACCTGCAGCTGATTTTATACTATATGGCACCCCTCACCTCCTCCATATGCTTCCCGCTGTCAGCTCTCCCCAGTTTCCAATTCCCAGCTGCCTCTAGTGGCCTTACCTGACCAGCGTTGCTGCACCTGACCAGGCCTCTAGGAACCGGAAGTTGGGGAGCGTTGACAGCAGGAAGCCTTCAGAGGACATGAGGGAGAGCACCCCATAAAATGAAATAAGCTGCGGATATCTGTACGAATTGTACAGATTTTGACAATTTTTTCGATGTGGAACTTGCTTTCGAAATTTCTGCTGTGGACATTCGGCAGCATTTCCGCCATGTGTAAACATACCATAAGTCAGCTTGAGGTTGCTGCCATGTGCAGAGTAGCCTCAGTAGTAATAGTGTCCTCCTTAACAGACACAGCAATAATAGTAACCCCCACAGTAGCCCCAATAGAATTACTGCCCCCCTATACCAGCTCCAACAATAACAGTGACCCCACAGTGGTCTAATAGTAATAGTGCTCCCCTATACCAGCACCAGCAATAATAGTAACCTCCACAGTAGCCCTAATAGTTTTATCCCTCCCCTATACCAGCCCTAGAAATAATAGGGACCCTCACAGCAGCCCTAGTAATAGTGACCCCCCCACAGTAGCCCCAGCAATAATAATGACCCACACAGTAGCCTTAATAGTAATAGTGACCCCCGCAGTAGCCCCAGCATTAAGTGAACCTGCACAGTAGCCCCAGCAATAATAGTAACCCCCCACAGTTGCCCCAATAATAATAGTGACCCCCACAATAGCCCCAGCAATAATAGTAACCTCCACAGTAGCCCCAATAGTATTGCACTTCTCTAAGACCCATATACTTACCCTCCTCCTGGTCTTCATAGCACCACTGGTGGAAGTGTGTGTGCCCGCCGCAGCGCCCCCTCCCCTCTCCTCTCTTGCAGAACCAAAGAGGAGAGGTTAGTGGAGAAAGGGAGCAAGATCCCAGATGCACACACTGCCGTCAGTATGTGCATCCGGCCGTGGCGCGGCAGAGTGATTACCGGCCAGGGAGCTATGACACCCATCCGGTAATCACTTTAATGGTGACCTGACATCCCAAAAAGGGGGACAAAAGCAGGACAAATGGCTGTCCTGCTGGGATCTCGGCAGAAAGTGGGACACAGTGTCCCAAAGTGGGACTGTCTCGCCTAAATCAGGACGTCTGGTCACCTTACTTAAAGTATAGTATATTGTCCACCTCTGCTCATGCGCGCCCGATGTAAATCATCGGGCGCCTGCACAGAGGGGCTCGCGCCTGGGAAATTCAAAATCCCTCTGCTCCTGGCTGCCATGTGTAGCCAGGAGCAGAGGGATGTCACTGGGGACATGATCACTGTCATCCAATGGATAACAGTGATCATGTAAAGTTAAAAAAAGTGTAAAAGGTAAAAAAAAAATTTTTAAAAAGCTTACGTTTTCATCTCCCCTCACGGATCATATCCGTGAGGGAGGATAAAATGACATACCTAAGGCCCCCGGATTTATCCGTGGACCTTATCCCAGCTTCTGCACACGTGCCCATCGCCAAAATGGCAGACGCATGTGCAAAAGCCGTGGATTGCCAGGGTAATTTAAAAATCTCCCTGCTCCTGGCTACAAAACTTAGCCGAGAGCCTGGAGATTTCACGGAGAGCCGCAGTGAGCGGTTCCTGATCACGTGTTCGCCGTTATCCAATGGATAATGGTGATCACGTAAAAGTAAAGAGAGGTGAAGGTTCATCTTCCCTCACCGATGCGATCAGTGAGAGGAGATGAAACTTTTTACCGGAGGCCTCCGTATTTGCACCCCGATGCGACCTTCCTTGGTGAAATTTGCCGGATTCTGCACATGTGACCGCCAGCAAAACACCGGACACATGCGCAGGAGTCAGGGAGCCCAGGAGACTTAAAATCTCCTTACTCCCAGCGACCAATGGTCACCGAGAGCCTGGAGCAGTGACCTTGTTGAGCGGTCCCCGGTCACGTGATAAAAAGGTAGCGATCTACCTTAGGCCGGTCTCCCATGACCGCAAAGGAATTACGGATTCCGCATGCTTCTGATCCGCGGTAATACGCAGATCAATCGCATTGGATTACACAATTCCGCTCACATTAGTGGGTTGGAATTGTGTAATCCACTCGCAGAAAAGAGAACGCAGCAGGTTCTATTTTGCTGCGGAAATCCGCAACATAGAGCCCATTGTGCTCCATGGTCGTGGATATACCCGCAGCCCATACGCAACTACCTTGTATACGGGCTGCGGGTACCCGTGTCATCGCTAAGCGACAGTGCGGGAAATACAAACAAAAAAAAAAGTATACTGCGAATGACCGCCTGTGTGAGTAGGCAGTTATGCGCAGTACAATACGCGGCGGTACACAGGGCTCACAGCTGGGATCAGCTGCGGGCCTCCGCAAGCGGATTCCACATCCGGCCGTGTGAGCCCGGCGTTATTCAGACCGCTACCTGTAATACGTAATGTACAAGAAGCCCTGGGAACACTCGCCTTTATGCAGTTCCAGGAGCAGCTTGTTTAGCACCCTCTGTGTGAGACCGCCGCACCTCGGCAAGCTAACGAAGACTCACGGAGCGCCACTTTTTACACCCCATACCTGCCGCTGAGGTCACGAAATACCCCCCAAAAAGCATGAGAGGAGGGGAATAACCGGTTTTATTGCCCCATGTACCCATCCCAACCAGCCTCCGTAATTACCCCTGTCTTCGGAAATACCACACAGTTCACATTATTACTTTTATCTAAGAAAAGGGTGCGGAGGGGGGGGGGGGGATTTAACGTGCCAATTTTTATTCCATACAAGTGCGCGATGAGGCCAGGAATTTATTCAGTTGTGCCCTGCAATCCAACGGGTGTTCCCTCCATTACAGGCCTTGCAATCTTTTATGTAAGTAGATTATGGCCACAACGGGAATGTTTTTGAACACCGGACAAACGGGGGTATCCATTTTGGGATGAACATCTTCATTCCTATGTACACTGTACAAAAAAAACTTTTTAAATTGACAAAATTGACAAAAAAAATGAAAATCGTAATCTTTTCCTTCTGCTTTGCTTAGATTCATTCAAATACTGTGAGGTCAAAATACACAGTACACCCGTAGATGAATTCGTTAAGGGGTCTAATTTTCAAAATGGGGTCATTTGTGGGGGTTCTTTATCATTTTGGATGCTCAATGGCTCTACAAGTGAGCAATGGGGGCTGGAATTTATTCCGTTGTACCCCGAAATCGAACGGGTGCTCCTTCCATTATATGCCTAGCCATGTGTCCTTTAAGTAGATTAGGGCCACAAGGGATATGATTCTGAACAGGGGACAAACAGGGGTATCCATTTTGGGGTGAAAGTCTTCATTCATTTGTGTGCTGTACAAAAAAACCCAGTTTTTAAATTGATACAACTGCCCAAAAAATTTAAATTGTAATTTTTTCCTACTGCTTTGCTTAGATTTATTCAAAAATTGTATGGTAAAAATACACAGTACACCCCTAGATAAATTCATTAAGGGGTCTAGGTTTCAAAATTGGATCATTTGTGGGGGTTCTCTGTCATTTTGGCCGCTCAGGGGCTCTACAAGTGGGCAATGGGCCCTAAATCACCTTCATGCTAAATTTCTGTTCTGAAAACCACTGACTACTCCTTTCATTTTGGGCCCCGTTGTGCATCCAGACATAAGATTAGGGCCACAATGGGTATATTTCTGAACACGGGAGAAACAGGGGTATCCATTTTGGGGTGTCAATCCTAATTTTCATGTGCACTATAGGAAAAAAATAAGTCTTTAAAATGACATATTTGCAAAAATATGAAATTTTATTTTTTCTCCTCTAAATTAAATTAATTCCTGAAAAAAAACTGTGGGGTCAAAATACTCATGACATGTCTCAGTGAATACATTAAGGGGTGTAGTTTTTAAAATGGGGTCATTTGGGGGGGTATCTATTATTCTGACACTAATGAGCCTTTGCAAACTTGGCTTGGTGCAGGAAAACAAAGTGTTCCTCAAAATGCTGAAAAGTTATGTTAAATTTGTACGTCATCTAAATGGTTAAAAAAAACACAAAAGTTTTTCAAATGTGCATTCAGAATAAAGTAAACAGATGGAAATATATATCCTATCAAAAATGTGTACAGTATGTTTGGACATATTTGAGATATTACAGTTGAAAATGTGAAAAAATGACAATTTCTTCAAAAATTTTCCAATATTGGCACTTTTAATAAATATTCACAAATTATATTGGTCTATTTTTACAACCAAAATGAAGTACAACATGTGGCGAAAAAACGATGTCAGAATCACTTGGATATGCAAAACCTTTACGGAGTTATGCTATGTTGAACGACGCATGTCAGATTTCCAAAATTTGGCTCCGCACTAAGGCGCAAACAGGCTTCGTCACTAAGGGGTTAAAGCCCTTCCCTGAAAACCACTGCAGGGGTTGACGGCAGGCCATTGCTTGCAATGGGGCCACCTGCAGCAGCGGCGGCCCCATTGAGAGCAAGGCTTGTAACTCAAGCTTTTGCTCTTAAATCAGAGTAAAAATTTGGGAGAGAGCCTGCTCTCAAGTCAAAAAGCTTGTAAGCTGAGGCACTCTTAAAGGGGTTGTCCCGCGCCGAAACGTTTTTTTTTTTTCAACCCCCCCCCCGTTCGGCGCGAGACAACCCCGATGCAGGGGTTAAAAAAGAACACCGGAGAGTGCTTACCTGAATCCCCGCGCTCCGGTGACTTCTTACTTACCTGCTGAAGATGGCCGCCGGGATCTTCACCCTCGGTGGACCGCATGGCTTCTGTGCGGTCCATTGCCGATTCCAGCCTCCTGATTGGCTGGAATCGGCACGTGACGGGGCGGAGCTACAAGGAGCCGGCATCCAGCACGAGCGGCCCCATTGAGGAAAGATGAAGACCCGGACTGCGCAAGCGCGTCTAAATTGGCCATTAGACGCCGAAAATTAGACGGCCTCCATGGAAACGAGGACGCTAGCAACGGAGCAGGTAAGTGCAAAACTTCTTATAACTTCTGTATGGCTCATAATTAATGCACAATGTACATTACAAAGTGCATTAATTAATAAGGGACAACCCCTTTAACCCAAGGTACCACTATATATTGAACAGAATGGGGCCTAGTATTGAACCCTGTGGTACCCTACTAGCAATGGTGGCCCAATAAGAGTATGAACCATTTATTACCACGCTCTGCTTTCTATCTCTGAGACAGTTCTTTACCCAGATACACACATTTTCGCCCCGTCTGAACTGCCTCATTTTATATATTAGACCTATTATGTGGCACGGTGTCAAACGCTTTAGAAGAATCCAGATATACAAGATCAATAGACTCTCCCAGGTCCAGCCTAGAGCTTACTTCATCATAGAAGCTGATCAGATTGGTCTGACAAGATCAACCCCTCATGAACCCATGCTGATGAGGAGTTATGCCATTGTTTTCCTTGAAGTACTCCAGGATGGTGTCTCTCAGAAACCCCTCGAATATTTTTCCAGGATAATAATATGTTTGGGATAACAATTTATACTAGTTACATTTATGTATAGAATTTACTACATCCCTCTTACTTACATACTATAGCTCTGTCCCCCTCAGCATTATGCCCAACTAATGTAGGTGCGGTTATGCATGTGTCCTGGGTGTGTGCGAACTTGCGGGACTACTGGTGGGCATAGTCTGCCTTTTTGGACTTGTAGATGACATCCTGGTGCACCTAGGGACCTGCACCTTGTACGAACTCCTGCTCTTTTATGTAGAAAGTATTGGAATCCTACTCAATTGGAAACCCCCTAAAAGGCCAACTAGGGCTTTGTGTAAACGGGTGTTTAATGGTGTAGCACCCTTTATATACGTTGACATGCCTTCCCTGGGGCTACCCGCGCAAATTTGATAAGCTTGTGGGCCATTGGACAAATCACCCTACAATGCTGATAGAACTAATGATTCTACTTTACTTTGATATTTAGTCGCCCCCGCTTTATGGTACCCTGTTCTCTCTATCCTTTCCAGTCAGTCGCACTGTCTGTCTTGGACTCTCCACCTTCTTTACTTTATCCCAGATACTCCAGTTGGAAATCCTCTTCTCTTGGCTTTGTAGTTATAAATTGAAAACCAAGAGAATTTCTTTTAATCGATGCAGGTTCAGAGTTTATTTGCTTAGTTTGTGATGTATGATGTTGCACAGAACACAACAATGCAGTATTCTTTCCCATGGTGTTTTATTACTGTGGTAATGTCTTATTTTCAAATACAATAAATGTTCCTTTAAGAAAAAATAATAATTTGCTAGAGGCGGCAGCAAGTGAGAATGTGTGCGCTACTGCCATCTAGTGCTAAGAGCTAAACAATACAAAGTTATATAAATGACATTATTTACAGTGCAACTTGTATACTTGCTGATATAGGGTATATGGAGGTAATACAGGGAAAGCCTCATCCCCAAATTACCCCAAAGTAGTAAGCATCAACACAATCATGTATTGTTGCAGGAAAAATGTGGTTCTGTTGCATCAGCAGAGTTAGAAGGTAGTAAGGAAACGGGTCAGTTGGTAGGGACAGTACCCCTTCCCCACTGACCCTTTATATTTGGCCTCAGTCCTGGCATGGACAAAGGGTATTTAGAAATTCACAGTGATGAAGGTCGGGCTTACACGGCCATATGCGAAATCGGCTTGCAGAGGCCTGCAGCAGATTTCAGCTGTGAGCCCGACTGTGACCCTGCGAACGGCTGCGTAATGTGCTGAGTATGACCGCGTACTCATGCAGGCGGTCATGCGTAGTACACCTTTTTTTTGCTTGTTTATATTTCCCATGCCGTCGCTTAGTGATGACGCAGGTACCTGCAGCCTGTACAGAATGTATTTGAGTGTGGGCTGGAGATATATCCGTTACCATAGAGAAGTATGGCCTCTTTGTCACAGATTCTACGATAAAATAGAACATGCTGCATTCTATTTTCTGCGAACGGATTATACGATTCGGACTCGCTAATGTGAGCTATGTTGTGTAATCAATTACCGCGGATCAAACGCTCGCGGAATCCGCAATTTCTATCTGGTCATGTGAGACCGGCTGAAGTTAGAGCTGCTTCATTGTTTACAAAACACATTGATGTAGTTTATATAGAACGTGGAAGACCTTACATTTGTTTTGCCTTTAGACCTTGTAGGTGAGCGGCAAGACATCAATCGGTGAACAGCTTACGAAAGAGCTGCACAGGCAGAAAGGAAACAACATTCTCCAGCTTTACTTGGTTTGTGTGGATATTGCGTTAGGATCTTGAATTGCATGGTGGAAAAGGTCAGGAATCCTTGATATGTCTTTGGATCACCACTGCTAGTGTAGTGAGTTGCAAAGACGAACCAGATACAACTACCCTGTTTCCCGGAAAATAAGACATACCCTTATTTTTCAGGATTTTCGGAGAGGCTTGAAATATAAGCCCTGCCCTGAAAATAAACCCTGCATTAAATAAAATAAAAAAAACATTACTTATCAGGCTCTGTCCAGATCCCCCCGCTGCTCTCCGGAGCTCCGACCCACTTCTTGCAGCCTTTGGCCGCCCACAGAAGATCACTTCCAGGTTATGGGATTCATAAATGCCTCCAGGAAGCGATGGCTTTGATTAGTTCTAAAGTGCTGCTCAGCCAAGCACTGCTGCGCTCGAGGAACCAATTTGATGGCTGTGATTGGTTCATCGAGCGCTGCATTGATTGGTTCTTCGACTGCTGCTCAGCCAATCAATGCAGCGCTCGATGAACCAATCACAGCCATCACATTGGTTCATTGAGTGCTGCATTGATTGGCTCAGAATCGCTAGAAAACTAATTGGAACCATCGCTTCCTGGAGACAGGATTTATGAATTCCATAACCAGGAAGTGATATTCTGTGGGCAGCTGAGAACTGCAAAAGGCGTGTCGAAGCTCCGGAGAGCAGCGGGAGGGACCTGGATCGAGCCTGCTAGGTAAGTATAATAAGACATCCCCCGAAAATAAGACCTAGCGCCTGGAACTGCAGTGTCATCAAGTAGCAGAATGCCAGTGATTTTCATGATCTAATCAAGCAAATCTTAGGACAGTTAGTAAACCAGGTGAGTCAATAATGGAATTGCTGTTAATGCCCCCAGTAAGCAAAACAACATAATCTTGTAGATATGATACTTTGTAAAAACAAACAAAAAAAATAATATTAAAACAGCAAGCTTTCGAGACGCCTTAGGTCTCCTCACAGGCATGCTGTAACAGAGGAAACACTATAAACAGTAGTGTGCAAAAGCTTTAGGCCACCTGCAGACGGCCGGGTCAGATCCGGCTGCGAGAATTCTCGCAGCAGGACACGAGCCGATCGTCTTCAGAGAGCAGCGTGTCACTCACCTGCTCCCGCGGCCCTGGCTCTTTCATGTGCCGGCTGCCGGGCAGCCGGCGAGTGACGTTTCTTGTGAGCCCCGCACAGAAATAGAGCATGCTGTGATTTGTTTGCTGCGCGAGATTTCGCGCGGTTAAATCACGGACGTCTTCCTAGGATTCCCGTTTGTTATTGCAATCCTATGGCAGCTTCCAGGGGCGCAAATCCCGCCGCGGAATTTCCGCCCGTCTGCAGGCGGCCTTAGGCAGCTGTGAAAAGATGCTGCAAAGTAAGAATGCTTTAACCCTTTAGTGACCGCCCCATTGCCTTTTTACGTCCTGACTTGCTGGGCTTTAATCCCCAGGGACATAAAAACATGCTCACTGTGGGGATTTAAGACTCTGTAAGCTCTAGGCGTGACAGCTCCATGCTGCCGGTTAAAAGTCAATATAAAGTAAAAAAAAGTTAAAGATTCAGCTGCCCTCATGGATCAGATCCATCAGGGCAGCTGAAAGTACTCACCCACACAGTATGCGGTTCCCAGTCACATGATTGCTGCTATCCAATGGATAACAGCGATCATGTAAAGTAAGAAAAAGTTTTTTAAAAAAAGTTTAAGTTTCATCTCCCCTCACAAATAATATCTGTGAGGGGAGATGAGATTACGTATCTAAAGCCTCCGGATTTATCAGCGGACCTTACCCCGGCTTCTGTGCATGCGCCAAAATGGCGGATGCATGTGCAAAAGCCGCGGATTGCCAGGGTATTTTAAAAACTCCCTGCTCCTGGCTATCAAATGTAGCCAAGAGCCTGGAGAATTCACAGGGGGCCATGACACATGGTCCCTGGTCACATGATTGCTGTTTTCCAATAGAAAACGGCAATCAGATAAAAGTTTAAAAAAAAGTTAAAGTTTCACCTCCCCTCAGAGATCTGATTCATGAGGGGAGGTCAAATTACTTACCTAAGGTCTCTAGTGACGTTCCCCGGTGGGATCTTTATCCGCGGACCTTTCCCCAACTTCGGTGCATGCGCCTATCGGCAAGGTGGCGGACGCAAGAGCAGAAGCTGGGGAGGACTCGGGAAATTTAAAATCTCCTTGCTCCTGGGTACTAAAGGTAGCTAAGAGCCTGGAGCAGTGACTGAAGGTGATTACATAAAAGTTAAAACACAGTTGAAGTTTAATGCTCCTTTTGGTTTGAGCCCCGTTGTGCATATGGACAAAAAGGTAGGGCCACAATGGGTAATGGGTATGTTTCTGAACATGGGACAAACAGGGGTATCCATTTTGGGGTGAAAGTCTTCATTCCTGCGTGTGCTGTACAAAAAAATTTTAAATTTTAAGTTTTTTAAAATGACGCAATTGCCCAAAAAAATGTAAATCGTAAATTTTTTCTTCTGCTTTGCTCAGATTCATTCAAAAACTGCAGGTGAAAATACGCAGTACACCCCTAGATGAATTCATTAATGGGTCTAGTTTTCAAAATGGGGTCATTTGTGGGGGTTCTCCATCGTTTTGGCCGCTCATGGGCTCTACAAGTGGGCAATGGGGCTTAAAATACCTTCAAGCAAAATGTCTGTTCTGAAAGCCAACATCTGCTCCTTTCGATTTGGTCCCCATTGTGCATAGAAACACAAAATTAGGGCCACAATGGGTATGTTTCTGGACATGAGACAAACAGGGGTATCCATTTTGGGTGCAAATCCTCATTATCATGTGCATTACAGAAAAAAAATCCTGTCTTTTAAATTACATATTTGCAAAAATATGAAATTTTATATTTTCTTCTCTAAATTGCATTAAAGGGGTTGTCCCGCGCCAAAACGTTTTTTGTTTTTTTTCCAATAGCCCCCCCGTTCGGCGCGAGACAAACCCAATGCATGTGTTAAAAAAACCAAACGTTTAGTACTTACCCGAATCCCCGCGCTGCGGCGACTTCTTCCTTACCTTAGCAAGATGGCCGCCGGGATCTTCACCCACGATGCACCGCGGGTCTTCTCCCATGGTGCACCGTGGGCTCTGTGCGGTCCGTTGCCGATTCCAGCCTCCTGATTGGCTGGAATCGGCACACGTGACGGGGCGGAGCTACGAGGACCAGCTCTCCGGCACGAGCGGCCCCATTCACCAGGGAGAAGACCGGACTGCGCAAGCGCGTCTAATCGGGCGATTAGACGCTGAAATTAGACGGCACCATGGAGTCGAGGACGCTAGCAACGGAACAGGTAAGTGAATAACTTCTGATAACTTCTGTATGGCTCATAATTAATGCACGATGTATATTACAAAGTGCATTAATATGGCCATACAGAAGTGTATAACCCCACTTTCTTTCGCGGGACAACCCCTTTAATTCCTGAAAAGAAACTGTGGGGTCAAAATACTCCTGACCTCCTCAGTGAATACTTTACGATGTGTATTTTTTAAAATGGGCTCATTTGTGGGGGTATCTATCTTTCTGTCACCCATCAGCCTTTGCAATCTTGGCTTGGTGCAGGAAAACAAAGTGTTCTTCAAAATGTTGATAATCAATGTTAAAGGGGTTGTCTCGCGCCGAAACTGTTTTTTTTGCATAGGCCCCCCGTTCGGCGCAGGACAAACCCAAGGGATGTGTTAAAATAAAAAAAAAAAAATATTACTTACCCGAATCCCCGCTCTGCGACTTCTTCCTTCTTCCTACTTCTTCCTTCTCCAAGATGGCCGCAGGGATCTTCACCCACGATGCGCCGCGGGTCTTCTCCCATGGTGCACCGTGGGCTCTGTGCGGTCCATTGCCGATTCCAGCCTCCTGATTGAGGCTGATAAAGTAAACAGATGGAAATAAATATCTTATCAAAAGTTTGTACAGTATGTTTGCACATATTTGAAATGGCAGTTGAAAATGTGGAAAAAAATTACATTATTTTTCAAAATTGTCCTAATGCTGGCGCTTTAAATAAATATATATACAAATTATATCGGTCTATTTTTACCACCTAAGGGCTCCCACCCACTTGCGTTTTTTTCACGCGTTATAGCTTGCTTTTTTTTTCATGCCATATCACTGCTTTTTTTTCAAGCGATTGTCAATGGGACTTTCTAATCTTAAAAACGCACCGACTTGCAAAGCGTTTTTAACATTAGAAAGTCCCATTGACAATCGCTTGAAAAAAAAACAATGATATGGCATGAAAAAAAAAGCAAGCTATAACACGTGAAAAAAACGCAAGTGGGCAGGAGCCCTTAATGAAGTACAATTTGTGGCGAAAAAACAATGTCAGAATCACTCGGATATGCAAAACCTCAGTTATTCTGTTAAAGTGACACATGTCAAATTTCAAAAAATTTGGCCTGCTCATTAAGGTGCAAACAGGCTTGGTCACTAAGGGGTTAAAGTAGGAGTGTTAAAAGTTTATTTTTATTAATTAACAAAATACAAGGTGAAAGAACAAATCAAAATTTAGTGTGACCAACCTGTGCCTTCAAAACAGCATAAAAGCTTCTAGGTGAACTTGCACACAGTTTTTGAAGAAGTTTGGGAGGTTGCTCCAAACATCTTGATGAACTAACCATAGATCTGTAGCTGTAGGCTTACTCTATTATGACTCTTCATTGCTGACAGACTGGATGATGATGAGATCAGGGCTTTGTGCAGGCTATATTATAACTTCCATGACCTTTTGTTCTTTTTTACTCTGAAGATAGTTCTTAATGACATTGGCTGGATGTTTGGAGCTGTTGTCCTGCTGCAGGATACATTTGGAGCCAATCAGACGCCTCTTGATGGTATTACATGATAGATAAGTATCTGCCTGTATTTCTCAGCATTGAGGACACCATTAACCCCTTCATGACGGGGCCCCTTTTTTTCCCCCATTTTCATTTTTTTGTCCCCCCTTTTAAAAAATCGTAACTCCTTTATTTATCCATCGACGTCGCTGTATGAGGGCTTGTTTTTTGCAGGACGAGTGGTTTTCAATGGTGCTATTTAAAGTACCATATAATGTACTAAAAATCTTTTCTTTTTTTTCGGACGGCGTTCACCGTGCGGGGTAAATAATGTGCAACTTTGATAGATCGGACGTTTACGGACCTGATATGTATTTTTATTTTATTTACATTTTTTAATCATAGATATGGCAAAAAGGGGGTGATTTAAACTTTTATTAGTTTTTTTTTTTTTTAACAACTAAAAAAACTTTATTGATCTTTTTTTTTTACTTTACTTTTAAGTCCCCATGGGGGACTACAATATGCAATGCTTTGATCGCTCCTGCAGTATGACGTAATGCTACAGCAATTTGACAGGCAGCCTATCAAGCTACCCCACAGGGATGGCTTGATAGGCAGTCTCTCAAGGCAGCCTTGGGGCCTTTCAGATGGCCCCCGCCAGCCATTACACCTGCACGGCTCTCCCGATCTCACTGCCGGGGTGCTGTGCGGGACCCCCGAACTTCGTTCGGGGGATTTAAAGGGGTGGTCTCGCGAAACAAAGTGGGGTTATACACTTCCGTATGGCCATATTAATGCACTTTGTAATATACATCGTGCATTAAATATGAGCCATACAGAAGTTATTCCACTTACCTGCTCCGTTGCTAGCGTCCTTGTCTCCATGGTTCCGTCTAAATTCGCCGGCAGCTTGCTTTTTTAGACGCGCTTGCGCAGTCCGGTCTTCTCCATTCAGCACGAGCCGCTTCAGTGTGCTCCCCGCTACAGCTCTTCTGCGCATGCGCAGACGAGCTGTCACTGCTCGGGAGCGCGCTGGAGCGGCTATTCTGTACCTTCCTCTGTTAGAGGAAGGTGCAGAGCTGCCGAGCTGTCCGGAGAAGCCGCCCAGCTGTCCCGGTAAGTGATGGGCCGGGGGGGCTGCCGCTGCGCCGGGCTGCGCCGGGGGGGGGGCTGCCGCTGTGATGGGGGGGGCTGTCGCTAGGCCGGGGGGGCTGCCGCTGCGATGGGGGGGGGCTGTCGCTAGGCCGGGGGGGCTGCCGCTGCGATGGGGGGGGCTGTCGCTAGGCCGGGGGGGCTGCCGCTGCGATGGGGGGGGCTGTTGCTAGGCCGGGGGGGCTGCCGCTGCGATGGGGGGGGCTGTCGCTAGGCCGGGGGGGCTGCCGCTGCGATGGGGGGGCTGTCGCTAGGCCGGGGGGGCTGCCGCTGCGATGGGGGGGGCTGTCGCTAGGCCGGGGGGGCTGCCGCTGCGATGGGGGGGGGCTGTCGCTAGGCCGGGGGGGCTGCCGCTGCGATGGGGGGGCTGCCGCTGCGATGGGGGGGCTGTCGCTAGGCCGGGGGGGCTGCCGCTGCGATGGGGGGGGCTGCCGCTGCGCCGGGGGAACTAGCGCTGGGCCGGGGGGGGGGGGCTGTCGCTGGGCCGCGGGGGCTGTGATGGGGGGGGGCCGCTGCGCCGGTTACCTTATGCCTGGCGGTGGGTGACAGGTCGGCGGTGTTCACTCCAGGGGTCCGGTCGGCGGCTGCGGGGCGTCTGGTTGCCATGGAGACACAGCTGGTAGCGTCTCGGGAGCGCGCACGTTGGGCTACAGCAAGCGATGCGAAAAGAGCTGGCGGCCATCTTGGGAAAAAGTTTTATAAGTTGCTGAAACGCTGGAACGGTAAGTAGAAACCAGCTAGGAAAGTAATTTACAGGGGTAATTAGTAATGTATGTTTAATTAGGGGGACTGGGCAAAAAAAAAAATTCACTGCTTCCTCGAGACATCTCCTTTAAATGCCGTTGCCAGAACTGACAGTGACATTTAAAGGGTTAATAGCCGCGATGGGCCGAATGGCCGATCGCGGCTATTGCCCGCGGGTGTCAGCTGTAATAAACATCTCTTCATATATACCCCAACGCTCCAGGACGTAAATGTACGTCCTAGAGCGGGAAGGGGTTAACCCTGACCAAAGCCCCAACTCCATTTGCCAAAATGCTGAAAGGCTTAGCTGACCATTGCATCTACAGTCTTCAACATTGCCAGTATCTTTGTACTTCTTCAAAAGAGCTTGAACATCACATCTTGATACCCCAGCCTTTGAAATCTTTGGGTGAGACCTTGCTGCTGCTTCCACAACTTCATCTTTATAGCAGAGTTTGACTGTCCCTCACCCAGTATTAAGCCTCCTACACAGCTGTTTCAGTTAATGACGCTGTTTCAAACTACATATGAAAATGATGATCATTATCAGCTGTTTGGCATAATTGGTTAACCAAATATAGGTTCGATTTAAGGCCCGTTTAGACACAACGATTATCGCTCAAAATTCACTCAAAAGCTGTCTTTTGAGCGATAATCGATGTGTGTAACTACACTGATATCGTGCAGTTTTCGTTTAGCCGTCGCTCATCGCTGTCTTTCAGCGTGCTAAAAGAGAGTGATGAGTCTTATCAGGGATTCACAGCGGATACAGCTGATACTATTGTTTGAGCTGTATCCCGGTCCATGATAACAGGCTGGGTATGAAGAACAGAGTGGTCCAGCTCTGTTCTCCATACCTGGCACGGAGCGCTCGGCTGTATAACAGCTCAGTGCAGAAAACATATGGATGCAGAAGACAAGCGGGGACACCCTGCTTGTCTTCTGTATCCTCCGCTCTGAGCGCTCGGCTGTATAACAGCCGGGCGCTAGGAGCGGAGAATAGCTGTATGCAGAAGACAAGTGGGGACACCCCACTGGTCTTCTGCATCCTCCGCTTCGAGCGCACAGCCGGCGCTCGGTCGTGGGGAACATCTGGATGCAGAAGCTAAGCGGGGACACTTCTGCATCCTCCGCTGGCAGCGCAAGGTGATCACTCATCTTGAGCGATGATCTTGCGCTGTAAATGACACAACGATGATCGCTAAAAAGTCGCTTGAGCGACATCTTTTGAGCAATTATCGTTGTGTCTAAATGGGGCACTAGATTTCGCTTTTGTTCAGTCACTTTGTATTTTCTTAATTCTTTCTATTTCTGACAGCATTCTTACGTTGCAGCATTTTTTCACACCTACCTTAAACTTTTGCACAGTATTATACTAGTATTATATCAGACTGTGTTTTAGTGCAAATAACATTAAAAAATGCTGCAGAAACACTAAAAAACTGCAGTGTGAATGCCTTGTGGAAACCTCGACTAATCCTGCTCGAGTATTTATTGAGAGCATGGTTGTAGGCAGCTGCAGTGCTTTTTGGTTTTATTCGAAACTGTGCCACAGACCCCACCCAATCTACCTATCCTCAGTCCTTGGGTAGTAACGTGTTTTCAGGTGTCATGGCACAGCTTCCTGTTTCTCTGCTCCCACCCATCCATAGGGACAGAAAAACAGTGAAATTGTATAGAGGAAGATAGTCATAACCGAAAGCGCTGCGAAATAAGTTGGCGCTATACAAATAAAGATTATTATATAACATTTGTGTTCCTGCCCCTACAGAAGGCTCTCTATTTGGTGCTGCCGTGAAGGGGGCGGAGTTAAAAATACTGCCATGGAGGGGTGCACTTTGTCTACAAAAATGTATAGTTATGTGTCAGTGTAAAATCCACAAGAATGCTAAGATTCCCTAGTACTGTGGTGATGAACCTATGGCTCGCCAACGGCTGCTCACCACGGTAGTGATTTCCAGCTAGGGTGCTGTGGCTCCCCAGCCCGTAATCACTCAGCGGCGCTGCTACGGATGCACACACTGACGTTAGTGTGTACCCGGGATCTTCCTCCCCTTAACCTCTCCTTCTGTGGAACCAAGAAGGCATTCAGGCACACTTAGTGCTGTAAGTGTGTGCGTCCCACAGCAGCGCCAAAAGAGAAGTAACATTTTTCTGATGACAAGGAGGGGGTAAGTATATGATTCTCAGGGGGACATTATTACTACTGGGGCTACTGTGGGTGGAGTCACTATTACTACTGGGGTTACTGTTGGGGGGTCACTATTAATACTGGGGCTACTCTGGTGGATCACTATTACTACTGGGGCTATTTTGTGTGTGGGGGGGGCACTATTAGGCCTATATAGGGGACACTATTAGTACTGGGGATACTTTGCTGGGTCACCATTACTATTGGGGCTGCTGTAGGGTGGGGGGGTCACTACTACTACTGAGGCCGATGTAGGGGACACTATTACTACTGAGGCCACTGTGGGGGTCACTATTACTACTGAGGCTGATATAGGAGACACTATTACTACTGAGGCCAATGTGGGGGTCACTATTATTACTGAGGCCACTCTGCATGTGGCAGCGTACCTCAAGCTGACTTTACAATGCTTACATGTGGCGGAAATGCTGCAGAATGTCTGCAGAGGAAATTTCCGTAGCAAATTGTGCAGTATTTCCACATCCAAAAAACAGTCAAAATTTGCACCATTGGTGCGGAGTTTGACTGGAAATCAGCTGCGGATCCACAGCTGATGTCATACTCTGTGGTGCTACCCATCACCTCCTCTGAAGACTTCCTGCTGTCAACGCTCCCCGGTTTTTCCAAACGTGAGTGTTGACCGGTAGAGAGTGTTAGAGAAGAGAGAGTGTTGCTGGGACCAGGACCCACAGATAACAAGGACTGTGGTTTTTCCTGTTCACCCATGAATCTGCTGGGACCAGGACCCACAGATAACAGGATTGTGGTTTCTCCTTTTCACCCTTGAATACTCCCTGTCACACCACTTTGAAGTCTGCACTGTGTTTTCCTGCTAGCGTGTATTTGCAAGTTGTGCCAAGTAAACGAGCTTCACTGACCGTTCCCAGTTTGGCTCAGAAAGTTAACTCTCTGTGTGTGGACTCTTTATTACCAACAACTGGATTCACCCAAAGGATGGAACTGTGGTGTCACGCATGACATAAAGGACTAAGGTAATCCATCATTGGGTTCCCCTGTTTAATAGCCGGCCCTCGGCCCCTTGGACGTGTCACCGGTCACCCTCTGGGTGGGAGACAATAGGGCCACCGTGACAAGGCCCAAACTCTACCCCGCTGTCTCCTAGGCTCGGACCCACTCTTGGGACATTACACAAACAGGGACATGAACAAAGAGCAAAGCAAACAGGAACATGAACAAGGGGCAAACATGAACATGAACAAGGAGCAAACATGAACATGTACAAGGGGCAAAGCAAATAGGGGCATGAACAAGGGGCAAAGCAAATAGGGGCATGAACAAGGGGCAAAGCAAACAGGGACGTGAACAAGGGGCAAAGCAAACAGGGACGTGAACAAGGGGCAAAGCAAACAGGGACGTGAACAAGGGGCAAAGCAAACAGGGACGTGAACAAGGGGCAAAGCAAACAGGGACGTGAACAAGGGGCAAAGCAAACAGGGACGTGAACAAGGGGCAAAGCAAACAGGGACGTGAACAAGGGGCAAAGCAAACAGGGACGTGAACAAGGGGCAAAACCAACCGGGACATGAACAAGGGGCAAAGGAAACTGGGACACGAACAAGGGGCAAAGCACACTGGGACACGAACAAGAGGCAAACAGGGACATGAACAAATACCTCCTTATCTGTGTACATGTGTATTCTGTAACGTTAAACTGGGACATGAACACTCTGCAGAGTCTTAGCAGCATGTGAACTGTAGAACTGCAAACTGGCCACGAAACTTACTGGCAGGTGAACTCAGACTGAATTGCACAACTGCAGACTGGACTCGTAAATAGTGGATATAACACTAGGGAACAGAGAGTGAATATTTAAAAAGTTCCAAAAAGCTTGAACAGTGGGCGGCGACTAACACAATGGTATTTAACAAGGAGAAATGCAAAGTCCTACATCTGGGCAAGAAAAATTAAAAAAGCACATACAGAATGGGAGGAACTGGGCTAAGCAGCAGCACATGTGAAAAAGACTTGGGTATACTAATAGATCTTAGACTGAACATGAGTCAACAATGTGATGCAGCAGCCAAAAAGGCAAACACAATTCTGGGATGTATTAAGAGAAGCATAGAGTCTAGATTACGTAAGGTAATTATTCTGCTCTACTCTTCATTAGTCAGACCTCATCTGGAATACTGTGTCCAGTTCTGGGCACCCTACTTTAAAAAAGACATAGACAAACTGGAGCAAGTTCAGAGAAGAGTTACCAAGATTGTGAGCAGTCTGCAAATCATGTCCTATGAAGAATGGTGAAAGGATCTGGGAATGTTTAGCTTGCAAAAAAGAAGGCTGAGAGGAGACTTAATAGCTGTCTACAAATATTTGAAGGGCTGCCACAGTGCAGAGGGATCAGCCCTATTCTCATATGCACAAGGAAAGACTAGAAGCAATGGGATGAAACTGAAAGGGAGGAGACACAGATTAGATATTAGAAAAAACTTTCTGACAGTGAGGGTGATCAATGAGTGGAACAGGTTACCACGGGAAGTGGTGAACTCTCCTTTAATGTAAGTCTTCAAACAGATATGGACAAATATCTGTCTGGGATGATTTAGTGAATCCTGCACGGAGCAGGGGGTTGGACCAGATGACCCTGGAGGTCCTGTCCAACTCTAGCATTATAACTGAGCAGCAGACATAAACACCACTCACACTCATGAAATGGGGAAAGCACATCGAATAGCAGAACTGCAAAACGGACTTCATACTCACGGATAGACATAAACCAATGACTGACAAACACTCAAAACACTCACCTGAATATCTGCACACATAGCCAGATAAAATAACCATAGAATGTACAAGGTATTAGTTCGTATTTTGGCCATGATAATTAAGCCCACGAGCCTGACTCCAATGGTCCTTGTTGTCTCACGGGTCCCTACACTAACAAGAAAACGAACCCTAGGAAATCTGCCTGCAATGCGGGCAATCGTTCTGATAGGGACGACCCTCCACTGGAACCTAGGGACCTACCTCACGCTACAGGTACTGAGAGCCGCAGACATGCAGGAGCATGACACTGTTCACACTCAACATCCTGAATGCTGCACAGACACCTCATGTCCAGAACATGCACAGAAGCTACAGAATACTGCACAGACATGAAGAAGCACAACACAGTTCACACTGAACACACTGAAGCCTGCACAGACAAGCAGGAACACAAGACTGCTCACACTAGAACAGCCCAGAACAGACACGCAGAAGCATGACACAGTTCACACGGAAGACAAACTGCACAGAGACACAAGAGCATGACACTGCTCACACCAGAACAGAAAGGAGAAAGACAAGCAGCCTTTAGTAAAGGAGATGGTATATATATGAGCTCAATCATTCGGTGGGGGTATGCTGCTGAAAACCTATGTAGTACAACAGATCCCAGCAACAACCCTAACACCTGGTGCCATTTATTTTCCGAGTAAGCAGCATGCATCACCCGGCTCTCCATATGCTGTAAAAGAAAACATCAGGCCAGGGCACATTTTGTATTGCACCATAATCCAGTACTAATGTTTATGTACCCATTGCACGCGCCTTTCTTGGTGTACAAGGGTCAGAGGCAGACCACAGGGCCAACTTATTCCCAGCTCCCTGAATTCTGCACTCACACACGGTGGAGCCTAAATCGCACCCAACACACTTTGCTGCCGCTGCTGACTGTTTCAGGTAGGTCAGCCACCTTGATTCTCCTCACTCTGTGTATACGAGCTTCCCCAGTTTCAATCATGCAAAACACAATTAAAACACCTTCAAGAATGACTAATAAAATTTTAAGCTTTATTCTAAAAAAGTTAGCCGTGCTTAGATAAATATACAAAAAGGTAATATGTACAAAGGGTAGGGAACATACATATTAAAACACAAAACAGGTATTAAAATAAAAAGTAATAAAATAATAGGAAATACCAGTCTACAAAGTTCAAATATTCCTGGTTGCGAAGAGCATGCAGAAAGATGGACAGGTCTGCATCAGATGCAACCCCTGGGTCTGACAATTGGGGAGTTTCAGGGAGCAAGTTGCTGTATTTTTTTTATGCTCGCCTGCTTCCTGTTTGGCCCCTGTTAAGTCTTCGTGCTGGCTAAAAATCGGACACTTTTCAGAGTCCCGTTCGCGCACTCTCTCATGGACTTGTATAGGAGTGGGCATGCACAGGACTATGAAAAGAGTCACATTTTTGACCAGCTCACGGACTTTGCAAGCAGGCACCACGGGAATGTATGAAGGATACAGTACTCGGCTCCCTGTCACTTGCCCTAACATGGTAAGTTAGTTTATGGTGCTTAAGCGGGCGTTGCTATGGAAAGCGCAGCCCCCCTGTCCACGAGCGGAGAATCATAGCGATTCTCTGCTCGCGGCCAGCGAATCGCAGCATGCTGCGAATTGCCGCGATTCTTGGCGGTGAACCTGTCAGATAGGCTCATCGCGGAGATCCATCAGCTGACTCCTGCTCCCTGGCGGCGGAGATCCGCCGCGGGATATCGCTACGCCCATGAACAGGCAGCCTTAGGCAGGTGGCAGCACTGGCGTAACTATAGAGGATGCAGGGGATGCAACTGCACCCGGGCCCAGGAGCCTTAGGGGGCCCATAAGGGCTCTCTTCTCCATATAGGGAGCCCAGTACTATGAATAAAGCATTATAGTTGGGGGCCCGGTTACAGGTTTTGCATTGGGGCCCAGGAGCTTCAAGTTACGCCTCTGGGTGGCAGGTTCCCTTTAAATGAATATTGAGGACACCGTTTTGTGGCAGGATATGGACTTGAACACGAGCTTCAATCCACCCAACTTTTCCTGTTCAAAAGGTGGCCAATACCAGAGACACTACCTGATAAGCAAAGATAGGTGAATCTACAGTGGATACGAAAAGTCTACACACCCCTGTTAAAATGCCAGGTTTTTGTCATGTTAAAAAATCCGACAAAGATGAATCATTTCAGATTTATTTCCACTTTCAATGATTTTCCACTCGTTATCTGTACTATTCCATTGGAAAACATACTGAAATCTTTTAAAGGTGGAAAACTAAATTAAAAAAAAACTAAAATAATGTTATTGCATAAATGTGCACACCCTAACACTAATACTTTGTTGATGCACCCTTTGATTTTATGACAGTATTCAGTCTTTTTGGGTAGGTGTCTGTCAGCATGGCACATCTTGACTTGGCAATCTTTAACCATTGTTCCTTGCAAAAGCTCCAAATCTGTCAGATTGCAAGGGCATTTTTTGCGTAGCACCCTCTTCAGGTCAGCCCGCAGATCAATGGGGTTCAGGCCTGGATACTGGCTGGGCCATTCCAAAACTGTATTCTTCTTCTGGCAAAGCCATTCTTTTTGCAATGTCTGCTTTGGGTCATTGTCTTGCTCAAAGGTGAAATTCCTCTTCATCTTAAGCTTTTTAGCAGAGACCTGGAGGTTTTGTGCTAAAATGGACTTATATTTGGGACCGTTCATAATTTCTTCCAATTTGTCTAAAGCCCCAGCTCCAGCAGAACAGCCCCACACATAAGTTCCTCCTTGGTCTCATCAGACAGAACACGTTCTCCCACATACTCCTAGCAGACTTGATGGAGGTTTTGGTAAAGCATAGTCGGGCTTGGATGTTTTTCCTTATTAGAAAAGTCTTCCATCTTGCCCCCCTCCCCCACAGCCCAGACATGAAGAATACGGGAGATGGTTGTCACTAGAGATGAGCGAGCACACATGCCCGAGCTTGATGCTCGTTCGAGTATTAGGCTACTCGAGATGCTCGGTACTTGAGTAGAGCAACACACGGTACTCGAGTCACTTTCATTTCCCTTCCCTGCATGTTTAGCGCCATTTTTTAACCAATAAACATGTGGGGAAGGCATTACCACTTCCTGCATGTCTACAGCAGTGAGTGGCTGGGCCGATCAGGTGACCGCCGAGTACTTAAACTGGTGCCGCCCGCGGCTCGCTTCAGGCGCATGCTGGCAGAAGTTAGGGAAAGAGCTGCTGCTGAGATAGGGAAAGTGCTAGTGTAGGGTGCAGTTAGACAGGGATCCTGACATCAAGAACCCAACAGCCCTTCTTAGGGCTACTCCTCATTGTGTGCATTACTTTTGTGGCTGGCTGGGAGCAGTAATACACTACGTCTTATTTTCAAGCATCTAGGCCTGTACAGAGCATTTCACATCTACCATTCTCTGTGTGCAGTGCATTAGGCAGAGTTCTCATCGATAAACAGTACGCTAATGTTTCCTGGGGCACTGCAAAGCATTTCACATTTACCATTCTCTGTGTTGGGTGAAGTAGCCGCAGTTATCGGCGCTATCCACTGGGTTAATTGTTCTCTGCCCCTTGCAGAGCATCTAACAATACACTTTCCTTGTGAGCAGTGAAGTAGACACAGTTATCTGCACTATCCACTGGGTTAATAGCTCTCTGCTAGAGATGAGCGAGCGTACTCGCTAAGGCAAACTACTCGAGCGTGTAGTGCCTTATGTGAGTACCTGCCCGCTTGTCTCCAAAGATTCGGGTGCTGACGGGGGAGAGCGGTGAGTTGCGGGAGTGAGCAGGGAGGAGCGGGGGGGAGAGAGTGAGAGAGAGATCCCCCTCCCCCCCGTTCCTCCCCGCTCTCCCCCGCCGCTCCCCGCCCCCTGCTGGCACACGAATCTTTAGAGACGAGTGGGCAGGTACTTGCATAAGGCACTACTCGCTCGAGTAGTTTGCCTTAGCGAGTACGCTCGCTCATCTCTATTCCCTGCCCCTGTGCAGAGTATCTAACATCTACCATTCACTGTGTGCGTTGAAGTAGCCGCAGTTATCTGCACTATCCACTGGGTTAATAGTTCTCTGCCCCTGTGCAGAGCATCTCACAATACACTTTCCTTGTGTGCGGTGAAGTAGCCACAGTTATCGGCACTATCCACTAGGTTAATAGTTCTCTGCCACTCCATACAGCCTCTCTTCTCTACAAGTCTCTGTGAGCAGTAAATTACCCCTAGGTATCAGTGCAAGACAGCAGTTTAATTTTTTCTGTCACAGAGTCGAGCCTCTAGTTTCTACAAGTCTCTGTGTGCGGTCAATTAGCCGCAATTCTCATAGCTAAACAGTGGGTTAATTGTTGATGGCCCAGTGCAGAGCATCTCACATCTCTGATTCGCTGTGTGTGCTGAATTAGTAGAAGCTACCGTAGTTCCCATCGCTAAACAGCGACTTAATTTTTGCTAGGCCAGTGCAGAGCATCTCACATCTCCCGTTCGCTGTGTGCACTGAATTAGCCGAAGCTAGTTCCCATCACTAAACAGTGCCTTAATTTTTGCTGCACCAGTGCAGAGCATCTCACGTCTCCCATTCGCTGTGTGCACGGAATTAGCCGAAGATAGTTCCCATCGCTAAACAGCGTCTTAATTTTGGCTTGGCCAGTGCAGATCATCTCACGTCTCCCATTCGCTGTGTGCGCTGAATTAGCCGAAGCTAGTTCCCATTGCTAAACACTGCTTTAATTTTGGCTTGGCCAGTGCAGAGCATCTCATGTCTCCCATTCGCTGTGTGCACTGAATTAGCTGAAGCTAGTTCCCATCGCTAATAGTGCCTTAATTTTGGCTTGGCCAGTGCAGAGCATCTCATGTCTCCCATTCGCTGTGTGCACTGAATTAGCCGAAGCTAGTTCCCATCGCTAAACAGTGCCTTAATTTTGGCTTGGTCAGTGCAGAGCATCTCACATCTCCCATTCGCTATGTGCACCGAATTAGCCGAAGCTAGTTCCCATTGCTAAATAGTGCCTTAATTTTTGCTGGGTCAGTGCGGAGCATCTCACGTCTCCCATTTGCTGTGTGCGGTGAATTAGCCAGAGTTATCAGCACTATCCACTGGGTTAACAGTTTTCGGCTCCTGTGCAGAGCATCTCACAATACACTTTCCTTGTGTGCGGTGAAGTAGCCGCAGTTATCAGCGCTATCCACTGCGTTACTTTTTTCTGCCACTCCATACAACCTCTTTTATCTACAAGTCTCTGTGAGCAGTAAATTACCCCTAGGTATCAGCGCAAGACAGCAGTTTAATTTTTTCTGTCACAGCGTAGAGCCTCCGGTATCTACAAGTCTCTGTGTGCGGTCAATTAGCCCCAGTTCTCACTGTTATACAGTAGGTTAATTTATTTGGGCCCTGCTCTATTCTTTATTCGACATGATGAGGAGTAGGGGTAAGGGTCGAGGACGTGGACGCAGGCGTCCAAGTGTGGGTGTGGGAATAGGCCGAGGTCCTGGGCGGGGTGAATCACAGCCGGCTGCAGAGGGATTAGGAGAGCGCCGCGTCTCTCTGCTCCCCAGCTTCATATCACAATTTGTGGATCCGCGTGGCAGACCTTTATTACAAGAACAGCAGTGCGAGCAGGTCCTGTCGTGGATCACGGATAACGCGTCCAGCAATGTATCGAACCCCCAGTCTTCCACACAGTCCACTACTACCGGGCTAGGGACTGCACGTCTGAATCCTCTGGCTGCTCCTCCTTTCTGCCAGCCTCATCACTCCTGGAAAATGACAGATTCTGAGCAAGCAGACTCCCAGGAACTGTTCTCGGGTCCCTGCCCTGGGTGGGAAAAAACGGTTCCTCACCCAACTGAGGAGTTTGTCGTGACCGATGCCCAACATTTGAAAATATCCCAGAGTCCGGGTGATGAGACAGGGGGCTTCCGGCAACTGTCTCAAGAGCTTCTTGTAGATGAGGATGATGAGACACAGTTGTCTGTCAGTGAGGTAGTAGTGAAAGCAGTAAGTCCGAGGGAGGAGAGCACAGAGGATTCAGAGGAAGAGCTGCTAGACGATGAGGTGACTGACCCCACCTGGCTTGCTAAGCCTACTGAAAACAGGGCTTCAGAGGGGGAGGCACGTGCAGCAGCAGGACAGTTTGGAAGAGGCAGTGTGGTGGCCACGGGGAGAGGCAGGGCCAGAGGCCATAATCCCCCAACTGTTTCCCACAGCAACCCCTCGCGGCAAGCTTCCGTGCAGAAGGCTAGGTGTTCAAAGGTGTGGATGTTTTTTAGTGAGAGTGTGGACGACCGACAAACAGTGGTGTGCAACCTGTGCCACACCAAGATCAGCCGGGGAGCCACCACTACCAGCCTCACCACCACCAGCATGCGCAGGCATATGATGGCCAAGCACTAGAGATGAGCGAGCATACTCGCTAAGGCAAACTACTCGAGCGAGTAGTGCCTTATGCGAGTACCTGCCCGCTCGTCTCTAAAGATTCGGGTGCCGGCAGGGCAGAGCGGTGACTTGCGGGAGTAAGCAGGGGTAAGCAGGGGGGAAGAGAGTGAGAGAGAGATCTCCACCCCGTTCCTCCCTGCTCTCCCCCACCGGCACCCGAATCTTTAGAGACGAGCTGGCAGATACTTGCATAAGGCACTACTCGCTCGAGTAGTTTGCCTTACCGAGTATGCTCGCTCATCTCTACCAAGCACCCCACAGGGTGGGAAGAAAGCCATTCACCGCCTCCGGGTCTCACTACTGCCTCTTTCCCTGTGCCACAACCTGGCACGCAGATCCAATCCCCCTCCCAGGATGCAGGCATGAGTGCCTCCCAGCCTGCATCCACGGTCCTCCACTGCCTTTAGCAATGTCTCCCAGTGCAGCGTTCCGCTGTCACTAACACGAGTGTTGGAGCAAAAGTGGAAATACGCCGCCACCCACCCACATGCACAAGCTTTAAATGTGCACATTGCCAAATTAATCAGCCTGGAGATGCTGCCATACAGGCTTGTGGAAACGGAGGCTTTCAAAAACATGATGGCGGCGGCGGTCCCGCGCTACTCGGTCCCCAGTCGCCACTATTTTTCCCGGTGCGCCGTCCCCGCTCTACACCAGCACGTCTCCCGCAACATAAACCGTGCCCTCACCAACGCGGTTACTGGAAAGGTCCACTTAACGACTGACACGTGGACAAGTACTAGTGGGCAGGGACACTATATCTCCCTGACGGCACATTGGGTGAACTTGGTGGAGGTGGGACCGAGTCAGAGCCTGGGACTGCTCACATGCTACCCATGCCGAGGATAGCCGATCGTACCTCAGTGATGGTTTCTGCGGCGTATTATACCACCTCCTCCAACCCCCCCCCCCTTCCTCATCCGCCACCTCCACCTCTCAGTTAGGAAGTGTGAGCACGTTGCCAGCAGTCAGTAGGGCACGGCATGGCAGCACAGCAGGGGGAAGCATCAGCAAGCCATACTGAAACTAATCAGCTTAGGTGACAAGAGGCACACCGCCCCCGAGCTGTTACAGGGTCTGATGGAGCAGACCGACTTCTGACTTTCGCCTCTGAGCCTTCTACCAGGCATGGTCGTGTTTGACAACGGCCGTAACCTGGTGGCGGCTCTGCAGCTTGGCGGCCTCACACACGTGCCATGCCTGGCCCATGTCTTTAATCTGGTGGTTCAGTGGTTTCTGAAAAACTACCCCCACTTGTCTGACCTGCTCAGCAAGGTGCGCCGCGTGTGTGCACATTTCCGCAAGTCCACCATGGATGCTGCCACCCTCAGGACACTGCAACATTGGTTCCAGCTGCCAGAGCACCAACTGCTGTGCGACGTGCCCACGCGCTGGAATTCTACGCTGCACATGTTGGCCAGGCTTTACAAGCAGCGTAGGGCAATTGTGGAATACCAGCTGCAACATGGCCGGCGGAGTAGTAGTCAGCCTCCGCAGTTCTTTACAGAGGAGTGGGCATGGATGGCAGACATCTCTCAGGTCCTCGGAAACTTTGAGCAGTCTACCCAAATGGTGAGCGGCGATGTGGCAATAATTAGCGTTACCATCCCACTGCTTTGCCTGCTGTGAAGTTCGCTGCTAAGCATAAAGCCGACGCTTTGCGGTTAGAATAGGAGATGGGGGATGACAGTATGTCGCTTGATAGCAAGACCACCCTCACGTCTGTATCTCAGCGCGTTTTGGTGGAGGAGCATCCTCCTAGTGAGGACAGCGATGTGTTGCGTACTGGGACTCTGGCACACATGGTTGACTTCATGTTAGGCTGCCTTTCCCGTGACCCTCGCATTAGACACGTTCTGGCTAACACAGATCACTGGGTGTACACCCTTCTCAACCCACAGTATAAGGAGAACCTTTCCACTCCCATTCCCAAGAGGAAAGGGGTACGAGAGTGATGCAATACCACGGGGCCCTGGTGGAAAAAGTGATGCTAAAGTTCCCATCTGACAGCGCTAGCGGTAGAAGACGCAGTGCAGAGGGCCAAGCAGCAGGGGAGCCACGGGGATCAGGCATGTCCAGCGCAGGCAGGGGAACACTCTCCAAGGTCTTTGCCAGTTTTATTGATCCCCTGCAGGACTGTGCCCCCACTCCCCAGTCAAGGCTGAGTTGAAGGGAGCACTGTAAAAAGATGGTGAGGGAGTACATAGCCAATCGTACCACTGTCCTTCATGATCCCTCTGCTCCATACAACTATTGGGTGTCAAAGCTGGACACGTGGCACGAACTTGCACTGTACACCCTGGAGGTGCTGGCATGCCCTGTCGCTAGCGTCTTGTCAGAGAGGGTGTTTAGTGCTGCTGGGGGATCATCACGGATAAGCATACCCGCCTGTCGACTGACAGCACCGACATGCTTACAATCATTAGGATGAACAAATGCTGAATTTTCCCAGACTTCTCTCCACCAGTGGAAAGCAGCGGATCATAAAGATTCTTTTAGCTGCCACAGAAGAAATATGCATCCTCTCTCAGCCCAAAAAAAGGAGAGAAGTAGCTTGGTCTATCCCTGTCCGATCTTACTCCTCCTTCTCCTAAAACAGAATGTCATCATGCTGAACTGCCAATTTTTCTGCGGGCCAAAAGGCTCTGTTAAAACCAATTTTTTTGGAGGGCTGCCTCCAGGCTCTGTTAGAAATTAAGCAACAACGAGCTGTATCTTTAAAAAATGTTTATGGGTTTCAACTACCCTCGGGGGACAGCAAATTTTCAGGGGTACACTTGTACTCTTGGTACACCAATTTTTTAGGCCCTCGCCTATACTGTTAGCAAACGAATGTTTCCAGGCTTCGCTTGAACTCTTGGTAAACAAATTTTTTCACGTATTCGCCTACACTGTTGTTACGCAATGTTTTATTGGTTCGCCTACACTCTTGCTGCAGAAATATTTCAGGGGTTCGCCTACACTCTTGCTACAGAAAGGTTTCAGGGGTCCGCCTATACTATTGCTACAGAAAGGTTTGAGGGGTTTGCCTGTACTATTGCCACAGAAATGTTTCAGAGGTCCGCCTATACTGTGGGTGCACAAAGGCTTTCCTATTGCGTTGTTCAGCCATCTGACATACAAATAATGAATTGGTCATTAGTGTGGGCAGAGGCCGAGGTCCTGGGCAGGGTGAAACTCTGCCATGTTTGGGCACTCTCTTTTCTTCCTGTTTAATACTGTCCTTAGGTTTCATGGGTTCGCCTATGCTGTGAGTGCACAACGGTTTCCCAGCTCGGTGTCCAACTGTCTGGCACAAATACACAGTATGACTTGGGCAGAAGTGTGGGCCGAGGCCGATGTCCTGGGCGGGGTGAAGCTCTGCCATGTTTGGGCACTCTCATTTCTTCATGTTTAATACTGTCTTTGGGTTTCATGGGCTTGCCTAAACTGTGGGTGCACAAAGGCTTCCCAGCACGGTGTTCAGCTATCTGGCACAAATACACTGAATGACTTGGGTAGGGTGCAGATGGCTTTCCCATTGCGGTGTTCAGCTATCTGACACATACACAGAATGAATTGTGTGGGTACACATGGGTTTCCCATAGCTATGTAAGTCACGGCACCTTGGGTCACACAAGGTGGAGGCTGGGACCGAGCCCGTCCTGGGCCCGCTCACGTGCTTCCCACACAGAGTATTGCAGGTCCTACCTTGGTCATGGTTTCTCTGGCTTATTATGCCACCTCCTCCTCCTCGGGGTCTGGGGATCAGCGCTGGTCAGCATTTTTTATCTCTCGTGTTACAAATTACCACAGTTATCCGATGTACTGGATTGGAGCGTTCACAGGAAGCGTAACTGAGTTAATGAGACTTTCACAGGGTCACTGTACACCTCTGGTGGCTACTTTTGCGACACCTCTTGTTTCAAACCAATCTTTGGTGTTAATATGCGCTGCTGCATTGTGGAGATGTGTAGAAGTACTGGCATCTGAGTCCCCTTTAGGCCCATGTTTGCGGCTCCTGACAATTTTGTGACGGAGGTGGCATGGGATTAGAATTATGATCATACGTCAATTTATCATCAATTCTCATCAGCATTGTGGGCTATCGCACACACTTTCAAAGAGGGTCGCTGCCAGGCCCTGCCAACCCTCTGCAGTGTGTGCCTCCGGTTTCTCCTCATCCAGTATTCACTTATAAATAGACATGAGGGTGTTGTGGCTATCAAGCCAGCATGTGGCATGAGGGCAGCTGAACGCTACGCAGGGAAAACTTTGTGTGCGCTGTGGACGCAGGCTCGTGCGGGGGGTTGGACAGCAATCCCAGCCTCTAACACAGGAAGAAGAGGCAGTGGTGTCACCCGCAGGCAGTGATTGGCTTTGGTTGCAGCTAGTGTGGTGCTTAGCTAGGATGTGCCAGCGTGTGTGCCTTGCTGCTTATGGTCTGTCCCAAGTAAATTGTTAGGGGAGTGACAGCCAGGCTCTTGCCCCCAATTTGGCTTAATAGTGAGACCTGGGAGCCTCATATGCACTCATGCATGCTGCCCCTGCCGTTCCCTATCGATTTCTGTGGTGTTTCCATGACTTTCTGATATTTTCATGTGTTTCACACAACCTCCCCTATGCGGAGCATCGGTCAGCTTAAAAAATGCTCAAGTCTCCCATTGACTTCAATGGGGTTCAGTACTCGAAACGAGCTCTCGAGCATTACGGAAAGTTTGATTTGAGTAACGAGCACCCGAGCATTTTGGTGCTCGCTCATCTCTAGTTGTCACATCATTACGCAACCAATACTTGCTAGAAACTCCTGCAGCTACTTTAATGTTGCTGTCGGCCTCTTGGCATTTTCGAGAACCAATTTTCTTCTATTTTTTTCATCAATTTTCTGATGGACATGAAGTTCTTGGTAATATCACTGTTGTTCCATTAATCCCCTTCTTGATTACTAAGAAAATGTTGGGAAAATCCTCTTAGAAAAGCCGAACTTTATATGGGGGGAACCAGAATCCCTGTAAATAATTGCAGCGGAGTGCTGACTATTTATCAGGAGGTTACATGTGATTGGCCAATTATGAACACATCCCCAAATATAAGAGGGTGTGATCACTTATACAACCACATTATTCGTTTTATTTTTCCACCCTAAAAGATTTCTGTTTGTTTTGTACAAATACCGGTTTACACTGAAGGGGGAAATATATCTGAAATGATTTATCTTTGTCAGATTTTTTTGACATGACAAAAACTTTGCATTTTAACAGGGGTGTGTAGACTTTTTAGATCCACTCTGTCTCCATCACTTCGTTACACTGTGTGTTCTAAGACCTTTCTATCATAGCCATCACTTTGTGCTACAGAGCTCTGCTTTGGGATCAGACCAAACAGACTAGCTTTTAAGTCCCCATGGACATCAGCATACCTGTTGTCCTTTCTTGAACTAAATTTGGTTTGAACTAACCACGGCACACTGAGAAGAACTGATCTTTTAAAGATGTTTTGACCCAGTTTTCTAGCCATCACAATTTGACTTTTGTCAAAGTTACTTAGAGGAAAATTTATGAAACTGACAGAAAAAAAAGAACAATTGACTTTGGTTGGCCATAGCAACCAATCACAGCACAGCTTTTATTTCTCATTCTGCTATTGAACAATGAAAGCTGCTGTGCTGTAATTGGTTGCTCTGGCAAATAGTTTTTCTCCTAAGCTGGTTCCATATATTTGCCCCTTAGCTACTGACGTTTGCCCATTTTCCTGATTCCAATACATTCCCTTTAATAGCGGTTTACTTGCTGCCTAATATTGACAAGTTAATTAGTTATTGACTTTAGCTGTCAGTGCTTTATTTATTACATCTGACTGGTGTGTATACCCAGCTGTGTTACTCTTGTAGAAAAGATATGGGATACAACTTGAAGATCACCCATGTAGAATTGATCTCACTAAAGGAAAATATTGATGACCACGAATACTGATGATCTATCCTGAGAAGTCAATCAATCTTAGAAGCAAGGCAACCCTTTGAACATCAGATGTAATTTTTATGTGTCAGCCATTCTGATGTGTGTATGAGATGTACCAATAGTCATACTAGTCAAGCACTAGCCAACTCTCTAGGTGCGTTTTGTTGGAACAAGCATTCAAATTTGAATCGCTCATTGTAAACACAGCCATCAATTAAATGATAGTTTGTTCGTTTATTATTCACCATTTATTTCACATAAACATGACAATCATCGTTGGCTCGTTCACTAATCGTTCAGTTTAAATACCGATCGTTGTGTTGTTCTCATTTCAATGAATGGTACAGAGAACTGAATGACTGTACAATTTATCGAGCAAATGATTTATCTGGCTGTATGAACAGGAAGTGCGAGCCAACATTGACAGCTTTCACTTGTGTGAACTATGGGATGAAGAACCGAGCTGTTGGTTTTTAGTATGCCTAATCAGGGAGATAAGACATTTCTTTCTCATTCAGAACACTGCATGCTTGACCAAGATGAGCATACATGTCTATAGGGAGTCAGGAGAAATAGCTGTTGGACAAAATGCTCAGCTATCTAATGTGTATACCCAGCTTAAAAGGCACGTCTCAGCAATTGGGTTGATGCAAAACTGCTGAAAACACTGCGTCGGGGTGGTTGAATGGGGTGCAATCGTACCTTTCACAATGGTTATATTAGAAGCAGGACTCTAAAAATACATTTTAATGCCTGCATGCTGCCTGGGAAGTGCCATGAGGACAGGGTATTGCTCTGAAATGCCCTCTGTTCTCTCCATAGAGATGCTCCACAGATCTAATTGACAGCTTAAGTGTCCAACCAAATTATTTTTCAGAGTCCTGCTTTTAGCACAAGCAGTGCGGAAGGTCTGATTACATGGCATTCATCACCCCTACCTAGTGCCGTCAGCAGTTCTGCATCAGCTCTGTTCACACTTGTGGCATGGTTTCTCTTTAGAAGGGAACCTGTCCATTCTGTTACAGGACAAGTGCAACCTGCAGGCACTCCTCCCCAGTGACTTGCAGTCTTTGTCGTTGGAAGAATAGTGCAGCATGCAGCATTATTCACATAAAGTCTGCCAAGACTGCCAATGGATAATCTATCGTAGCCAGACCTGTAGAAAAGTCTACGGGCCTTTAAAGACCACTGATGGCCATTAACACTTTATCATCGTCATTTGCATGTAAAAGGGCCCTTCAGGAGCTGTTTGCAGAGCCCAGCATGAGATTAATCACATGCCCAGCTGTGCGCACAGCTACATTGTTCTCGTTGCGGGTGTCGGCTGAATACAATGTTAACTGCCAGCTCCCCGCGGAGATAACAGCCTGTGGTCTACTGACAGATAAAGGTGTTTGCTTTATCTCCAATAGCTGAACAATGGTTTTTAAGTTCACCTTAATTAAATTCATTATTTAAACGAAAAGTGCCCAAAGCTCAAATTTACATGTAGCGATTATCGGTTGCTTAAACAAATTTTGAGCAATAATCGTTGCATGTAAATGGGCCTTTAGTTCATTAATTGGCTGAGTACAGGTCCTCAATGTTAGATTAGCAGGGGTCCATCACCCAAGACCCCCGCTAATCAACAGTTCTTTGAACAGGTGTGCTCGTACACCAAGCTGGTTTCTGCAGAAGGCAGACAGCTCTGTTTTTAATGCAGTCGCCCAGCCTGGTATTACAAGCAAAGTTCTCATTTATGTCAATGCCTGCAGTACCTAGCCTGGCCACTACAGTAAGGAAGCTGTCTGCTTCCTGCAGAAATCAGCTCAGTGCACAAATGCAATGGCTCAAAGACCTTACTGGTCTAATATTGATGACCTATCCTGAGGACAGGCCGTCAATAGTTTAAAATTGGACTACCCGTCCGTGACTACAGACAATAAATTAACGTCGCTGCTGCCTGGGCTCTATGCAGCAACTCATTTATGTCACCGGCTCCGCTGGCAATCCCAGTTAACACACCCAAAACAGGCTGTTACTAACAGCCTTTCAACCTTTTTGGGTGCCTTCATCAGGACCTGATTTTTTCAGGCCTCGATGATGTCATTACCAACATCCAATTACAGCACTAAATGGGAAAGTTTGTATACTACAAACTTTCCCAGCATATACGTGTATCTCTTCTCTCCTTTCATAGAATCATAGAATGGTAGAGTTGCAAGGGACCTCCAGGGTCATCTGGTCCAACCCCCTACTCAGTGCAGGATTCACTAAATCATCCCAGACAGATATTTGTCCAGCCTTTTTTGAACACTTCCATTGAAGGAGAACTCGCCACCTCCCGTGGTAACGTGTTTCACTCATTGATCACCCTGTCAGAAAGTTTTTCCTAATATCAAATCTGTGTCTTCTCCCTTTCTGTTTCATCCCATTGCTTCTAGTTGTTCCTTGTGCAAATGAGAATAGGGCTGATCCCTCTGCACTGTGACAGCCCTTCAGATATTTGTAGACAGCTATTAAGTCTCCTCTCAGCCTTCTTTTTTGGAAGCTAAACATTCCCACATCCTTTAATCGTTCCTCATTGGACATGATTTGCAGACTGCTCACCATCTTGGTAACTCTTCTCTGAACTTGCTCCAGTTTGTCTGTCTTTTTTAACCCCTTACCACTCCAGGGCGTAAGTTTACGGTACTTCCCGAAACAGGACGTAAACTTACGTCCTGGGGATAGCGCGGGATCGCATATAATCCCGCGCTAATCTGCAGTGGGAGCCGGCTGTCAGTCACAGCCAGCGTCCCGCTGCAACAGTGGGGGGGCATCGGAGATGCGCCCCCCGCTGTTAACCCCTTCCCTGCTGCGATCTAAGTAGATCGCGGCAGGGAAAGAGTTCACAGAGGAAGCGCTCCCTCTGTGTCTTCGGCTGGCTCTCGCAATGTTATCGCGAGAGCCCGCCCTGTCACCATGGCAACAGGATGCCAGACACTGGCGTCCTGTATTGCCAATGCCTATTATCGCTGTATAAGCGATAAAGCATGGCAGGGCAGTAGGCCTGCCATGCCTTATCACAGTGATGGGCAGTACTGTGGTCAAAGTCCCCCAGGGGGACACAAGTTGTATAAAGAGAAAGATTTAAAAAAATGAATTAGAAAAATTGTTTAAAAAAAAGATTTAAAAAAACCCTTTTTTCATGCTTTTTCTCATAATAGCATAAAAAAGGTTAAAAAAAATTAAAACCCCACATATTTGGTATTGTCGCGTCCGTAACGACACGTACAATAAGTTGCACATGCTTTTCAGTGTGCACGGAAAAAAGCGTTTAAAAAAACGCTAAAAAACTGAGGCAAAATGCTAATTTTTAGCATTTTCCCCCCCTGAAAATGCAATAAAAGTGATCAAAAAAGCCGTATGTACTCCAAAATGGTACCAATAAAAAGTAAAGCTCGTCTCGCAAATAATAAGCCCTCACAGAGCTCCGTACATAGAAAAATAAAAAAGTTACAGGACTTTGAATGCAGCTATTTAGAAAATAAAAAAGATTTCCAATAAAAGGGGTTTTATTGCAGAAAAGTGGAAAAACCTAAAAAAAAAAGTAAGAATTTTGGTATCGTTGTAACTGTACCGACCCGCAGAAAACATGGATTGTGTCATTTATCCTACATGATTAACGCTGTAAAAAAATAAAAAATCTATAGCAGAATTGATGCATTTTCTCTCCCTGCAATCATAAAAAAAAAATAAAGTTTTACAATATAGTCAAATGTACCCAAAAGTGGCACCGATAAAAACGACAGTTTGCTACACAAAAAACAAGCCCTTATACGGCTGCATCAACGGAAAAATAAAAAAGTTATGAGTTTTGATAAATGGAGAAGAAAATCCGCCAAAAATCATTGCGTCCTTAAGCCCAAAATAGGCCGTGTCATTAAGCGGTTAAAGTGGGGTGCCCAGAACCAGACATACTATTCCAGACGAGGTCTGACTAAGGAGGAGTCGAGGAGATAATTACCTCACGTGATCTAGACTCTATGCTTCTCTTAATACATCCCAGTATTGTGTTTGCCTTTTTGGCTGCTGCATCACATTGTTGACCCACGTTCAGTCTGTGATCTATTAGTATACCCAAGTCTTTTTCACATATACTGCTGCTTAGCCCAATTCCCCCCATTCTGCATGTGCTTTTTTCATTTTTCTTGCCCAGATGTAGGACTTTGCAATTCTCCTTGTTAAATACCATTCTGTTTAACATGTGTGCAAGTTCTGTGTTCATCCATCCTGGTCTCTTTAAATGCTTCCCATTCTTCCTTTTACGGATTGTTAATAATTGTGCTTTGAGAATCTCATTTCACAATATTTCCCAACCTTCTTGGACATTTCTGTCCTTAAGAACATCCAGCAATTGGATTCTTCCTACCCTTTTTGAGTATGATATCAGAGGAGAAATAAGGAGAACAGTGTGTAAAACATCACATTAAGGTCGCCGGCACACGGGCGGAAATCCCGCCGCGGGATTTCCGCCACTGAAAGTTTGCATAGGAGTGCATTACAATACGCACTCCTATGCAGACGGCCGCAGTTTGGCCGCGCGAAATCTCGCGCGGCAAACAAACCGCGGCATGTCCTATTTTTGTGCGGGGCACGCACTCACCCGGCCGCCGGCTCCGGTCTGCGCATGCGCCGGCTGCGCCGCAGCCGGCACATGAAAGAGCTGGGGCCGCCAGGCGCGGGAGAGTATGCGCTCGTCCCTGCAGGCTCTCGGGTCGGGTCCCGCGGCGAGAATTCTCGCTGCCGGATCCGACCCGCTCGTGTGCAGGCGGCCTAAGGGTGCCTGCACACGAACGGAATTTCCAGCGCGTTATTTTAGGCACATTATCTGCCCCAGACCGCAGCCAATATACTCCTATGAGGATCCGCAGTTGTCCGCAGACGGATGGATTTGTATCGCGTTTTTTCACGCGCGTGAAAAAATCTGCGACCTGTTCTAATTTGGGTCGGATTCTGCGCATGAAGCCTCCAATACAAGTGAATGGGTGCGTTTTTTCACGCAGTACATCCGCAGTGCAGCTGCGGATGGAGTCACTGGTTGCTATGACTACAGGAAGTAGGCATGGTAGGAGGCGTCCAAACACACAGCACAGAGCTTCACAGGCAAATTTCAGCAGCAGCACTGTCCTTCCAGTCACCTCATCCACCAGACAGCAGACAGCAGCCACCAGCCACCAGGCGTAACGAATAATGATCGACATGGGCAAACTTGTCGCAATGATGCAGGACTTCCCTAGCATATGGGATAGTAACTCCCCAGAGTACTTAAACAAGAATTGTAAGGAACAATCCTGGCTTCAACTCTCCGCTCAGGTTTATGGAGATGCCTGGACGAACGCAATAGAAGCGGAAAAGAAGAACTTGCGTGAGTATTATTCGCTATTGCGTCAAATGTACTTTTTTTTCCCATTTTAACCCCTTAGTGGCCAAGCAGTTTTACTTTTGTTTTTATTGTGCTTTTTTCCATCCCCACTTTTAACCCCTTAGTGACGGAGCTTTTTTGCTTTTTTTCCCCCTACTCCCTAAAAAAATCGTAGTTCCTTTATTTATCCATCGACGTCGCTGTATAAGGCCTCATGTCCACGGGGAAAATCAGATCCGCTGCAGATTCTACATGTAGAATCTGCAGCGGGTCCCTCCTGCCCCGCGGACGTGAGCGCTGAAAATAGCAATTTAAAAGCATTTACCTATCCGTAGCGGGCGGCGAAGCTCTGCTCTTCCTCACGGCCGGATCTTCATTTGCGGCCGGCGGATGAATTCCTGACGCCGGCGGCACGTCGCCGGCACGTCGTCGACGTGCCGCGCGCATGCGCCGGGCACATCCGCCGAGCCGAAGCAAGGGAGATGCGGCCGTGAGGAAGAGCAGAGCTTCGCGGCCCGCTGCGGGTGAGTAAATGCTTTAAATTCCTATTTTAGGTCTCCCGCGGATCCGGACGGCTTCCATAGGCTTCAATAGAAGCCCGTGGGAGCCGTCCCCGCGGGAGACCCGCATGAAAATGGAGCATGGTCCAGATTTTTTCATGCTCCATTTTTTTAAAAATCACTTTTATTGACGATCCGCGGGTATTTATCTACCCGCGGGTGGTCAATGCATCCCTATGGGGTGCGGATCCGCGCGCGGGAGATCCGCTGCGGATTTTAAATCTCATTTTGCCCGTGGACATGAGCCCTAAGGGCTTGTTTTTTTGCGGGACGAGTTGTATTTTTCAATGGCACTATTTATTGTACCATATAATTTAGTGAAAAACCTTTAAAAAATTGTAATCGGAGAGAAAAAAAAAAGACATTCCACCATCTTTCAGTGTGTCCTGTTTCTGCAGCACGCAAAGTGCAACAAAAACGACCGGATATTTTTATTCTATGGGTCAGTACGATTACTACGATACCACACTTATATAGTATTGTTTTTGCTGTAGTACTTGTATTTTTTTTTTTAAGATATTTAATTTTTTAAAATTATTTTCTGTGTCCATTTTCTGCGTGCAATAACTTTTTTATTTCTTTGGCGACAGTTGTGTGAGGGCTCATTTTGTGCGGTATGTCCTGACGTTTCTGTTGGTATCATTTTCGCATACAGTTGACTTTTTGATCGCCTTTTATTACATTTTTTCTCAGAAATAGGGTGACCGAAAAAGTGCATTTCGGGCGTAGTTTCTTTATTTTTTTTTGACCACATTCACCGTGCAGGGTAAATCATACATTACTTTGATAGATCAGACTTTTACGGATGCAGCGATACCAAAACAGTCACACTGCAGGACGGGCGACTCTCCGCAACGCTGGCAGGAAAGAGCACATGACCGGCTCCATTGCCGGACTTGTGTTCTTTCCTCCAGCTCTGTGGAAAGACATCCATCCTGCATTGCGGCCGTCTTGTGCAGGAAGACGGGTGCATCAGCCGCCAGGATGCACCCAAGTTACTAAGCCCTCCCTGTTTGTTTTTTCCACTGGTGCCTCTGAAGCGGCATTTATTGGGTTAATAGCCTTGTTCAGCAGACACCCGCAATGTGTAGAGGGAGATAGGTAGTACTTCTTGCCAATGCAGGATGTAAGAATGCAAAATCTGTAGTAATGAATTCCTCTTGTGAATTTTTTTGCAGTGACTGAAATAAAGTCACGCTGGAGAAGCGCCTGAAAAAAGTTACATGAATCAACCATGCCCACAAAGACATCTGCTCACTGGGTGAAAGCATGTTGCCAGAATAATTTAACGGTGCTCGCACAAGCAAGAGGGACAAAACGGAGTCTGGGTGTTGGTTTTTAAGCTGTTTTCCAAGGAATGGGCAGTTCTCTAGGGGTTGGGTTTACAATAAGGGGTGTCTGCTGGTTTTTCTGTGCGTTTTTTTCCGCAACACATCCGCGTATATCTGCGCGTGATTTTTCACGCATCCGCACCTATCCGCAAGCACATTTAGGTACCATACGCGCGTGAAAATCCGCTAGCGGAATCCGGAACGCTCGTGTGCAGGCGGCCTAACCCATTACAATTTCCTATACTATTTAGTTTCTAGGTGATTGTATAGTTAATTTTTAACAATTTATTAGAAATAAATTATATTTTTAATTCACATGAGTGGATTTTTGTGCAGATCCACACCAAAGTCTGCAGCATATTTTGCTGTACAGTTTTTTACGCGGATGCTCAGCTGATTTCATCCTTTCAAATGTAGGGGTGAAGTCTGTTGCGGATCCATGTTAAAATTTGCGTAAAAATCCACACCAGTGCTGTAATGTGGAATTTGATGTGAAAAATCAACCAATTCCGCTACGTTTGCACATACCCTTACATTAATTTGTTACATCAATTAGTTATTACATCATCAATACCAGATATATACATTGATATATAAACTATATATTAAATATAAAGGATAACATTTCAAAAATTAGTAAGTCTCCTAGGGCCGCCTGCAGACGGCTGGGTCGAATCCGGCAGCGAGAATTCTCGCCGCAGGACCCGACCCGAGCGCCTGCAGAGAGAAGCGCGTACTCACCTGCGCCCCGCAGCTCCGGATCTTTCATGTGCCGGCTGCCGGCGCATGCGCAGACCGGAGCCGGTGGCCGGTGAAATAGCCCCGCACAGAAATAGAACATACTGCAGTTTGTTTGCCGTGCGAGATTTCGTTCGGCCAAACCGCAGCCGTCTGCCTAGGATTGCATTTGCTAACGCAATCCTATGGCAGCTTCCAAGGGCGGAAATTCCACGGGAAGTCCCGCCGCGGAATTTCCGCCCGTCTGCAGGCGGCCTAAATTGCTCAGAAATGTGCACAATGTTTCAATTCTGCTTCCAAAATAAACAAGGAGGAAATGTATATCGGGTGAAAACTTTGTACAATATGTTCGTACATATCTGACTGCAGTTGAAAAAAAAACGCAAATTTAAAATTTTCCTCAATTTTGATGTTTTTAATAAATATACCTAAATTGCATCGGTCTACTTTTACTACCTAAATTAGCCAGTCTTTTACATAGTGTTTTGAATTGTTGAAGAGATTAGACTAACTGGACCCCTTGCCTTGCTACTTTAAGGTTCACAGGGCTATTTTTGAAAAAATACTGCCGTTTTTTGTGAAGTTTTTAAGCCAAAAAGTGGATTATATAAGGAGTTTGAAAGGACAGACTAAGGTTTATTTCACACAGTCAGGCCCTAAAACACCGCGCATAACTTTAGGGAAGTAGCTATCCTCCGCTGCGGAAACACCGCATTGCACTCGTGTGCACCGCACATGCTGTACGAGGTTTTGCTGGCCACATTGAAAGCACTGGGCGATGCGTTCCGTGGGAACGCCAAAAGATAGGACATGCTGCGATTTTTTCCCACACCGTGATGAGATATGGGAAAAAAAAATTGCTCATGTGTATGATGCATTCAAAAGAAAGGGGTTCATATTTGTGCATCTCACAACACACAAATCTCGTGTGATTTTCTCCGCCATGTTAAAGCGGTCCATGGGTGCGTTTACACGAGATGATCTGTCAGGCACTGAAATCCGACAAGTTGTCCCAGCAATAATCATTCCTGTGCTTTTTTTTAACAATAATTTTGAGTTTTTAATTATACATACAAAGGCACAGTATTATGGAAATATTTCCAGACCTTATATAAGAATGTAGCTACGAGCCTGAAATCTTCTGAAATGGTGTATATAACAAAATAACAGCAATCAAGTGTTATCTTAATTCATAGCTTTCAGTGCTATTTTCAGGAAGAACATTTTACACTAAATAACAATGGCCTGACCAGGGCCAAATAGTATTTCAAGCGGGAAAGATTGGATGGTGGGGTGGGGGAATATTCCCTCTCTCTCAGGACCGCTGCCCCCAGGGGCAAAGGCATCAGAAAACCATAGTTAGGTTAGTAGGTTCATCCCCATCGTAGGCATAATTTATCCATGGGGTCCATATACTAAGAAATTTATCATTTTTATCTTCCGCTATAGAGGTTAACCTTTCATTTATCAGGTACCAATTCATGCGGCGTTTAACTTCAGAGAAGTCCAGAGAAGCTGTACGCCACGAATGGGCATTAGTTTGTTTTGCAGCTAAGAAGAGGAAAGAAATCAATTTTCTGGAATTTGGGGATATATTCTTAATCTTTTTGTTCAGCAGAGCCTCCCATGGATTTTTGCGCAGGTTATGGTACGTCACTGAATAAATTAGGGAGTATGTTCTAATCCAAAGTCTTTTGACTCTAGGGCAGGACCACCATATATGGAGCATGTCTGCGGGGAAGAACAACCCATGAAACATTCTTTAGAATAGCCAGGGACCGCATGTGCGATTCAAGTGGGGACCAAATACCAACGTAGAAGGATTTTGTATGAAGTTCCTAACATTAATATGTTACGGACCCCTTGATTGGTAGAACTCCAGATCTGAGGCCACTCCTCCTCACTTAGAACGTCCCCCAAGTCCCGCTCCCATTTGGTTACATATGATAATTGTGTGCGGTATGTAGTGTGAACAAGTTTCGAGTATATTTGAGAAATGCGACCTTTTGCCTGCGGGTGTTTAAGGCAGAAGGATTCAAAAGGGGTAAGAGTGTGTGGGGATTTTGTATTTTTCAATAAGGAGGACAGACAGTTTTTTAACTGTAAATAGCGGAATATTTCCGAGGATAGCATGTCCTTGTTTTTCTGTAGGATGGGGAACGTAGTCACACCTTCCCAAGAGAGTAAATGGTGAACCTTAGTAATACCTCTATGTATCCAATTTTGAAAAGATAAAGGGGAGACATGACCTGGTGGGAATAACGGCATACGTAAGAGTGGTAGCAGGGGTAGGTGAGGGGAGAGCAGATTCCCTGAGTATTTTATGGAGTCCCAAACTCTGAGAGAATATTTTATAATTGGATTAGATATGGCGGGCCTATGAGTTGGGGGGATCCATAATAGTGAATCTACTGTGAGGGGGTGAATTTCCATGGCCTCTATGGAGAGCCAGAGAGGGGCATTTATGGTGGAATGTAGGGAGGCTAACTGGGCCACGTGGTAGTATTTTGTAAGCTGTGGTGTTCCCAAACCTCCTTGTTGCCTATGTCTATACAAAGTGGAACGTGATATTCTGGGGATAGAGTTATTCCAGATAAAGCGGAGGGTCATCTGTTAAAGGGTTTTCAAAAAATGCCCAGGAACCTAAACTGGAAGAGCTCTGAAAAAATAGGAAGTTTAGGAAGGAAGGACATCTTTAAGGAGTTCACTCTTCCAATCCACGATATATAGTATCAATCCCAGCTTTCCAACAGTAGGCGAAATTTACAGAGGAGTGGTATATAGTTGTGTGTGTATAACGTATCATAGGAATTAGACTCACACCTAGATAGCCCAGTGACCCTGTCTTCCATTGAAATGGGAAGTTAGATTGTAGTAAAGAAAGTGTGTGTGAGGGCAGGGTAAGATTAAAAGCTTTTGATTTTGTTTAGTTAATTTTCAAGCCGGAGATTGACCCGAACCTGGACAGTTCCACCATGAGATTCGGAATTGTAGTGTGGGGGGATGGGATTATAGCAAGTATGTCGTCTGCAAACAGGCTAATTTTATGATGGACCCCAGCAATTTCAATTCCTCTAATGTCAGGATTATTACGGATTTTTATAGCTAGTGGTTCTAAGGCTAAAATGAAGAGGAGTGGGGAAAGTGGGCAGCCTTTGCCTCGTGCCCCGCTGGATCGTGAAGTTATCAGAGCAAAAGCCCTTGTAACGAACAAAGACCTTAGGAGAGTTCTTTAGAATTTGCAACCAAGTTAGAAACTCGGCAGGGAATTTCCAATGTTCTAACACCAAGAACAGGTATGACCAGCTCAAGGTATCGAAGGCTTTATAGACATCCAAAGAGAGCAACATTGCAGGGATGCCCCTGGTTTGACAGATGTGCATGAGGTGTGTTATCTGACGGATGCTATCTGGAGCTTGGCAGCCTGGGACAAGGCTACCTGGTCCTTTCCAATTATAGATGGTAAAGCCGTATTTAAACGAGAGGCTAGAATTTTAGTGAGGAGTTTTATATCAACATTAATTAAAGAGATAGGTCGGTAACTTTGTTTGTCTAGCGGATCTCTTTCAGGCTTGGGGGATCATGGAATTGGCTGGCGTAAGTGATGTCTGTCCGACATGTTGACCGTCCCGCATCGTGTTAAAATAGTTAGCAAGGTGGGTATCAAGTAATAGGGAGAAGTTTTTATAGTAAGTAGCGGAGAAGCCATCTGGCCCCAGGCGCTTATTCACTTTCAGTGTTTTCATCGCATCTTTAACATCATCTGGGGTAATTTTTGCAGCCAATTGTTCCAGAAATGCCTCTTGCACTGTGGGGAGTGTGGTGTCTCAGAGGTATGCGTTCTGTAAATCTGTTGGCATGTTTTGTGGTTGAGAATATAATTTGGCTAAGAACTGCATGAATTTGGCTGTTATAGTCAATGGGTTTGCCATGATTGTGTCATGTTTTGTACGGAGCCTAAAGAAGGGTCTCATTATAGGGTGAGCACGGAGTCTGTGAGCTAGTGGCGTTGTCTTTATTCATTTAGTACGTAAATCATTCCTGTGCTTTTACACAGAAGCAAGCATTGGTAGTGACTGGAGGCATAGCCATCGAGGATCATTCTGTCCCACCTGCCTCCATTTACAGTAAACAGGCAGTCATTCAGAAGGGATACTGCCTGTTTACACGGCTGATCCGTTGTTCAGTTTTCTGCATGCACCAACTGAACGAGGAACGTGAAGCAAATGAATTCTGTGTAAAAAGGCCTTCATACCTCTTCCTACCAGATCTACTGCTGGCTTCTACCCAAAAAACTGCATCAAGAATGGCAATATTATTTTCTGGGGGTGTGGGGCACTTACGCCGCTCTAATCTCTTCATACATTCACAAAACGCCGCGTTTGAAATTTCTGTGATTTTGAGCGGCATTATTGAATGCCCTGTACAGCATTTTATAATGCACACCCTATCATTGTGATGGGTGATAAGGTGTTAAAAAGTTCTAAAACGCACGAAAATAGAGCAGACAGCGCTCAAAATCCAGGCATTAGAAATGCCGCGTTTGAACACTGGTCTGCGAAACCTCATTGAATTCAATGGAGGCTTTGTACCTCAATTAGTGAGGCATTTCAAATGCCGCACTAATCGCAATAAAAAGCAGGCTGTGTGAGACATTTACCGTATACGCAGCTTTGTTGCGGTTTTCTGTTGCATTTTTGGACAGAATCCAGGTGCAATAGCTTTAATAAATGTTCACGCTCATCTGTAAGTAAACACAGGATACCTTTGGAACAATCCAGAACCGCCTTCGTTGCCTACAACAACCAATCACAGCATAGCTTTTGTTGCTCTTGGAAAATAAAAGCCGCACTGCGCATACCTCCCAACTTCACAGAAATCCAAAAAACAAATATAGCAGCGGCATTTTCTTTACTACGCCCTTAACAACAAATTACACCCAGGCTCCTCCTTGAAATAACAGAAATATTTTTCAACTGATCCTTAGTCTTTCAAAAGAAAAAATATTTAAAGTTCTGTAAAAAAAAATCCATTTCCCCAATTTTCACACGCATCACAGAAGGGGAAATCAAGAATTAAAAACAATCACAGAAAATGGCCGTTACTTACTGAGTGAGGAGTGCATATAGATACATCCTCTCACCATTCAGGTAGCTGACTACCAAATGGGGGAGCCAATAACACCTGTGCAGGACACCGATAATACACCCACTCACACTGCCTCCTGATAATGAGGGGAGTGGATGCTTGGTGTACACTAACACACATAGTGGATACAGGGTGCCAGACCATTCTGATATATGTAGTTCACCATGCAGACCAGCAACCTATTAATGATGTCATGATAATTCGGCGGGTTGCCCTGCACATCCATCAGTGAACCACATTGGTACTGCCACCCTGGGCTCCCCCTGGAGTCTTAATGCCACACTGCATGTGAATGATAGATAATAAATGCAAGGCATTGGTTGAATGTTGGCCAAGATACATGAGCCCACTAACCACTTCACGGTTCCTTGTGTTGTAGTGGGTCCCTACACTAATATAAATGCATCACAGAAGGGGAAATCAAGAATTAAAAACAATCACAGAAAATGGCCGTTACTTACTGACTGAGGAGTGCATATAGATGCATCCTCCTCTCACCATGCAGGTAGCTGACTACCAAATGGAGGAGCCAATAACACCTGTGAGGGCACCGATAAAAACACCCACTCACACTGCCTCCTGATAATGAGGGGGGTGGATGCTTGGTGTACACTCCCACATATAGCGGATACAATTTTCACACAAAACAAAAAAAATAATAAAGTTAATTGGTATTGCCACATCCATAAAAGCTTAAACTATAAAAATATTATTTATCACGCAGAATGAATTTTTTTTAGGGGGAGGAGGAAGGGGTTAATGAGGAAAAATAGTAAATCTACTTTTTAATGTTTTTTTAGTCCTACTTGGGGCTTTCACATCTATCTGTTTGATTGCTCGTGCTTCAGTATTGTGTATGCTAACAGTATACCTAAGGCTATTTTTAGATAGGGTGGAATTTACTACGAAGTGTCCACAGCGGGGATTCCACAGAAGATCTGCAGTGCAATTTTGTGGTAAAATCCACACCATTTGGTGCAGATTTTAATGCATAATTCACTCCCTCAGGCTATCTATGCAGCATCAAAGCAGAGGGGGCCGTTGCGAGGGAGACCTCGGAGATAACAAGATAGGTGTCACGGGTGGCTCTGTGATCTCTCCCAACAATGGCGGAATAAGGTGCAGCTCAGCCGCGCGCAGTGGAACAGGCACAATAACAATAGAAATAATTGTAAACGGTTTTGTCACGTGACGCCAGTACCTTTTTTTGCGGTGAACTCCAGTTTGAGGGTGGTGAAAATAACTGAGACGAGTCCATGTGGCTTTGTTGTAAACCAAAGATACACAGTTTAGAGTATTTACAATTTACAGTGGTACAGGCTTGCACTGCATCCTAATGTTGTTTCCAGCACGTGAATAACACAAAACAGTTTCCTCTCCAACATCTCTCTGTATTTAGTTAAGGTTACTCAGATAGATATCCTGTCAGTCCTAGTTATCTGAGGGCTATTCTCCTTAGAGTTGCTTAGCTTAAGATGGAGGGATGAGATTTGGGCGCTTGCACTTTCCCTGACTTGGCCTGTAACAGTGCTCTTTCAACTCACTGTTGTGTAGACTTTTCCCATAACTTGTTTCTTCCACTTGGTGCTTGTTTCTGTAGCTTTAGTACACTCCCTCTCCCCTTCGGTAACGTTAAAATCAGCAGCTCTGCATCATACCTCCTTTCTCGTCCAGCTTCCGACAACGACTCCCTCTAACTCTTCTTTCACTTCCTGCTGCCTTCCCGCAATTTCTCTAATTTTGGCTTCACATCCTGCATCATCCTACTCACTTTCCCAGGCTTGTCCCAACACCTCCCCCCACTACCAATGAGGGATTTTTATGGCAAGCAGCCAATCAGGAACAAGCTGTTGCCGGGCAGAATAGATTTAGGCCGTTGCTCTCCCATATGATACCTTCTATGTCTCTGGAGGAGCACATAGCCAGGTACTTCAGGACTTATGAATGTGTGACTACCCTGTAGGACCCTACGGGCCACTACATCTACACCCGGACAAGCATATCATCGGGCCAAAAAACCCAGACTCATATCACGCTTGTCAGCATGTGTTTTCACCCTGATGTTTCTAGCAAAAATGCCACCCATCACTTCTGTGAAGTAGCGATCCTCCAGGGTCGGCTTTCAGATTAGTAGATTGTTTTCAATGGGAAACCTCGCATCGCATGCCGTGCAATATGTTTTACTGTCCCATTGAAAACAATGGGGGATGAGTTCTGAGGAACGCAAAAAGGTCGGGCATAAAGCAATGTTTCCGCTGTCTTGGGGTCATATTTGACTCTAATCTATCATTTACCCCCTACATCCAATCTCTTGCCCGAACAGGTCAGCTGCACTTCAAGAACATCGCAAGAATCTGCTCTTTTTTCACCACGGACACGCTAAAAACGCTTACTGTCGCTCTCATCCACTCCCGGCTCGATTATTGCAACTTGTTGCTGATCGGCCTCCCCTGCACCAGACTCTACCCTCTCCAATCCATCCTGAATGCGGCAGCCAGGCTCATCTTCCTGTCCAGCTGCTACTCGGACGCCTCTGCCCTGTGCCGGTCACTGCACTGGCTGCCCGTTAAATACAGAATTCAATTTTAAACTCACTATCTTCATCCACAAAGCCCTCCACAGTGCAGCGCCCCCTATATTGCCTCCCTCATCTCAATCCATCAACCAGCCCGGGCTCTCCACTCTGCTATTGAAACCAGACTGTGCACCCCTCTAATTCGAACTTCTCATTCCCGCCTCCAAGACTTCTCCAGAGCAGCAACGTCCTCTGGAACGCACTACCAAAGGCTACCCGGGCAATCCAGGACTCGTAGAACTTCAGGCGTGCTCTAAAAACGCACCTCTTCAGGGAGGCATACCGCATAGCCTAAACAAACCCCTCTGTACGCCGCCTGATAATATGCTCTCTGACCTATTGACTGCAATCCCTGCTAGCCATCATAAACTGCTCCTGCAGTCATACCGATTCTGCCATCACACGGCTAAATGTCTGACCATTGTCTGTGTATAGCATCCCACACTCTCCACCTCACCATACTGTGCACATCTCCAGCCCCTTTACCTTCTGTATCACCCCATTACTTGTAGTATGTAAGCTCGTTGGAGCAGGACCCGCACCCCTATTGTTTCCATCAACTGATTACTATATGTAACCGTGGTTCTGTAATTTTTGTATTTTTTGTCTTTCTGTATTCCCCCTGTCTATGTAAGTGCTGCACAAATCTTGTGTGAGTTTCTGTGTAGTGTCAAACCAGCCTCATTTGGGGATCCACACAGAATTTTTGCAGATTTGTGCAGATTTTTTTTCTGCAGCATGTCGACAAAATTTTAAAACTCATCAACTTTGCTGCTACTGTGAGTGCCGCAAATCCATCCCATGTGAACATGTGTTGTCAATATAGCATATATCATACCATACAGTGCATTATCCTTGGGAGGAAAAAGCAAAATAACATCTCCACCAGAATCAACTAACTGCAAGATGCCATCCATGACAACTCCTTCTGGTAACTGTGCAACCGCATTGGCAAAAACCATAAAAACATCCACATTCAAAATGGCAACATCTGGCTCCACTATTTGAAGGGCCTCTACAAGTATATCCCGAAGGAAGAGCAAAGCCCAAAACAGGAAGAAATAAAAGTGAAACTAAAGATTATGGAAGAAGTACTCAAAGACTTCCAAAACCCTCCAGAACTACTAGCCCAGGGAGAGCAAACTGTACCAACAGGACCACCAGGAGGCTGAGGAGGATGAGGTCCACTTCTTGTTGCGATGCCTTAGATACTCAGCAGAGAAGGACGCTCACTTCAGACTTTCTGATCTCCGTCCAGGCTACAACTCAATGGAAGAGAAACTCCACATTCTGCTGAAAAAAAGGAAGACACAGCAGCCATAGCAGCATAATATATCAGTGCCTGCCTTCCCCACAGAAGTGCCCTTACCCCCTGTATCCCGGACCCAAACTGCCATCCCTATCCCCAACCCTATTTTCTAATTGCTTTGGCAATATTGATGTCTATTTAGTCCTGCCAATAAAGCTTCTTTGAATCTTGAATACAAATAATTGAACTTACCATTTGTAGATCCTTGGACTTCTCTCAGGGTGACAACCTGGATAACAAAAAGGGACCCTTTCCAGAGCAGCAGTGAAGGGGTAGTGGAGTCAGAGGTCAGAAATAGAGGGAGGACTGCAGACAGAGTGCTGGACAATGTCAGGAAGACCTTCCTGTCATGCTTAATTGTCATTGCCTCAGCCTGAGATGACAGGATTAGTTTCCTGTGTCTCCAGCTTCCTGACCCAACTGCCTGTGAATGTCAATGGAGACAAGTGCAGGCAGCAAATGGAGGGAGAGGGAGTGTAGGCCATGGGGGTCCCATATAGCTCTGGGGGAGACGTCTTCTGGCAGATGAGGAACTAACAGAGATAAAGCTTTATTAGGTTCTTAGTTTAAAGCAGTAGTAAGAAACGGTGTGAAATCTATGTGGGGTGGTTTGGCCAAACAGAGAAGGTACACACTCTGCTGTATGCCCGGTATAGTGGGATACTGGTTGAAAACCAGGACTGTCCTGCAGATAGAGCGAATTTTGAGCAATCATCTTGCCATGTAAATGCACGATTATCGCTCAAAAGATGCCCTTTTAGCGACAATCATGCCTAAATGGGACTTTAGGTAGATCGCTACCTTTTTATACCTGGCCCTGGTCTTTTGCATCAACAGTTATGGCTGAAGCAACACCCTCCATAAACTTATTATAGTCCATGACACAGACAGGTTTCCTTTTGCCTGTTGCAGCGCCTCTCTCCCTTACTACTACTGAGGTGTCTGCATGTAGTCAAGAGCGTGATGTCCTTTTTGTCATGCCACTTGACTGTGAGCAGTGGGTCACTTGCAAGCCCGTATGACACCCCTTCTGATGTGTCTGGACACCAGGGGCTGTGAGAATACCGTTCTTCCGTATTGTCCTGCAGGCCCCTGTATTTGGGGCATGTAAGGATTTTGGACACTATTATGGTAATTGTCCACGTACACATGGTACCCCTTGTGTAAAAACAGCCTGATGAGCTTCTAAACAATCTTCTCGTTTATGCCAAGGTTGTCTGGGCAATCTGGGGATAAAGGTGGTGCTCCCAGCCTTCACATATGAAGAAATCACAGGTATATCCTGCAGTTGCCTCACATGCCTTGTATATGACCCTCATACCTGGCGCACTTAGATGGGATAAACTACTATAGGGGTTGCATGCACAGTGCTGGTAGACGGTACGAGCAGATGGAAGATTCTTTTTACTAAACCCATGAATAATACAATTCCCAATTTTTTTTATTTCTGGGACACTTGTGGGGTCCATAGTCTGGAATAGACAGAGGTGGGATGCTCTGCAGTAAATTGTACTGCATAGATGTTGTTCTCCTGGACATTTAATTCCACGACTTAATCACTGATTAAGAAATGAATAAAATGGGGGCAAAATTAGCGACATTCACATTCACACCCAAAGTTCATACAAATTGGGATATTTGGGGGGGAAAAGGAAACGGCAGAATCCTACATTGCGGGAGGCAGCGCGGTACTCAGCCCTGCTGGCCCAACAACTGCTTCAACCACCATAGGGCCAGCGGTAGAGATAGAACTGCTTCAACCACCATAGGGCCAGCGGTAGAGATAGAACTGCTTCAACCACCATAGGGCCAGCGGTAGAGATAGAACTGCTTCAACCACCATAGGGCCAGCGGTAGAGATAGAACTGCTTCAACCACCATAGGGCCAGCGGTAGAGATAGAACTGCTTCAACCACCATAGGGCCAGCGGTAGAGATAGAACTGCTTCAACCACCATAGGGCCAGCGGTAGAGATAGAACTGCTTCAACCACCATAGGGCCAGCGGTAGAGATAGAACTGCTTCAACCACCATAGGACTAGCGGTAGAGAGAGTCGTCACTGCTGGAATTGGTCTCCGACGCAGTTTTGATATCGCTACCAGAGCTGCTGGAACAAAGCACCGCGTAGGCTGCTCTGCACTTTACCTCCGGCGTGCCATAAGGAATTGAAGAAGAACGGGTCACCGAGGCACGAGGGGCCGTGATCATGGGGTGATGGGGGAATGTTCTTTAACTGTCTACAGCACAGGATCAGTCGCTCTATATCGCTCTTCTCTCATATCCGCCGCACTCAGTGAGGGGAGATACGGCACCAATCCTCAGCTGTACATACTAAACACACGACACGGATGGCTATTTTAGGTGTATCACTGCCGTCCATGTCAGTAGGGACCACTGTGGTGCCCGATAGTTACTATGTACCCAGACTTTGGCAGCGTGGCATACAGCTCTACTGTACATGTGCCGCCATTCTACCAGAGCAGACTCAGATCAGCGGAGGGGTCCGGGACTGAAGCTTGTGGTGGGGGACCTCGTCGGAGGCCTCAGGTAAGACGTTTCCCCTCACCGAGATGAAAGTAAGTCTTTAAAGATTTGAACCCTTTGATATGATCTCCATTATCTGTCAGATAACAGTGATCACGCGACCGGGGAGCGCGCCCCGCTGACACCAATATGTCAGCTACCTCCGATATCAGCGGCCGTCGCACTCCGCGGCCAGCAGCATTAAGCTACAGGGCTGGTGCGTTTTGATGATGTAAAGGAGGTCCGCGGAGGGGACTCAAAGGCTTTAAAACTAAGGGGACCCGCCGCCCCAAGTCGTCAGACCCTGCAGTGTCATCCTGACGCGGATGTGATGCCGCCCATAGTCACATGCCAGCTGGTGGCTGACCTGCCGGTATACCAGTCAGTGGCGGGGGCGATCTGGGCTCCGTCTTACAGAAAAGAAGTAAGGCGGTCAGTCGCAGGGGCCGTACCTCACAGGTTGGACCCATGAAAGCCGTATCCGTGACTGGACCGATCGCTCTGTAAACACATACAAATATCTGCAGTGTCTGTTCGGACCCGCTCACACCTCCCCCCTGTGCCGCCAACCCCTCACCAGTTCTCCCCACGTAAAATGGCGGGACCCTTTAAAGCATTCCGCCCTCCCACTTCCCCGGAGTTTGGCGGTTGTCCGGGTAACTGCCCTTCCCCCACCCTGAGCCAATCACCTCCTCCCGCCATTGCCGGCGCCAAAGTGCAGGCCCCGCCCCGCTGCTAGTGAAGGATCCTGGAACAGAGGGCCGGCTCGCCGTGTGAAGACACGCCCGCCAGGCCGCTCCACGTGACCGACGTGTTCACGTCAGTAGCTTACAGCCAATGGGAGCGTGCTAGGAGAGCGGCTGGGGAGTGGAAAGTTCGCTAGTGACGTCAGAGGGAGAGGATAGCAACAGTTGCCTTGAGACCCCCGGCGCCATAGTGACTGTAGCCGTGGAGACTGTTACTTGCCAACCGGAGACACACGAACAGCAGTGGCCGGAGGAGCAGCCGGAGAGCGCGGGGCGCACGTTCCCATCACTACGCAGCGAGCAGCCCCGGGAGCTGTATCCAGGTGACCCGCACGGCAGTGCCCGCTGCACCGGGGGCGGGAGGGGAACGGCCGGGTGGGCGCGGAGCAGCCGGCAACTTCTTACTGGGCTGCTGAAGTTTAGTAGTTTCCATAGAAACCTAAAGGCGAAACCGCAGCAGCTGTCTGTCCAGTGTGCACACCGGGAATGTGAGGCGGCCTCCGTGTGATGTCACCGGCACCAGAGCAGACACCGGTCAGGGGCTTCATACTGATGTCATCTCTAGGGCTGGTGACATCACACAGGACACTGGAGACCCCCCTTCCCTAGTACTGGTGACATCACACAGTGCACTGGATAGCCCCTTCCCTAGTACTGGTGACATCACACAGGCCACTGGAGACCCCCCTTCCTTAGTGCTGGTGACCTCCCACAGGACACTGGAGACCCCCCCCCTTCCTTCCCTAGTACTGGTGACCTCACACAGTGCACTGGAGACCCCCCCTTCCCTAGGACTGGTGACTTCACACAGTGCACTGGAGACCCCCTTCCCTAGCACTGGTGACATCACACAATGCACTGGAGACCCCCTTCCCTAGGACTGGTGACATCACACAGTGCACTGGAGACCCCCCTTCCCTCCCTAGGACTGGTGACATCACACAGTGCACTGGAGACCCCCTTCCCTAGTACTGGTGACATCACACAGGACACTGGAGACCTCCCCCCACCACACTCCACACTAGTACTGGTGACATTGCACAGGACACTGGAACACCCCATCCCCCAGTACTGGTGACTTCACGCAGGTCACTGCAGACCCCCTTCCCCACCAGTACTGGTGATGTCACATAGCACACTGAAGACCCCACACTAGTACTGGTGACATCACGTAGGATACTGCAGACCCCCCACTGGTGTCACCTCTAGTGGTACTGGTGACATCACACAGGACACTGGGGATCACCCCACTGGTGTCACCTCTAGTGGTACTGGTGACATCACACAGGACACTGGGGATCACCCCACTGGTGTCACCTCTAGTGGTACTGGTGACATCACACAGGACACTGGGGATCACCCCACTGGTGTCACCTCTAGTGGTACTGGTGACATCACACAGGACACTGGGGATCACCCCACTGGTGTCACCTCTAGTGGTACTGGTGACATCACACAGGACACTGGGGATCACCCCACTGGTGTCACCTCTAGTGGTACTGGTGACATCACACAGGACACTGGGGATCACCCCACTGGTGTCACCTCTAGTGGTACTGGTGACATCACACAGGACACTGGGGATCACCCCACTGGTGTCACCTCTAGTGGTACTGGTGACATCACACAGGACACTGGGGATCACCCCACTGGTGTCACCTCTAGTGGTACTGGTGACATCACACAGGACACTGGGGATCACCCCACTGGTGTCACCTCTAGTGGTACTGGTGACATCACACAGGACACTGGGGATCACCCCACTGGTGTCACCTCTAGTGGTACTGGTGACATCACACAGGACACTGGGGATCACCCCACTGGTGTCACCTCTAGTGGTACTGGTGACATCACACAGGACACTGGGGATCACCCCACTGGTGTCACCTCTAGTGGTACTGGTGACATCACACAGGACACTGGGGATCACCCCACTGGTGTCACCTCTAGTGGTACTGGTGACATCACACAGGACACTGGGGATCACCCCACTGGTGTCTCTTCTAGTGGTACTGGTGACATTACACAGGACACTGGGGATCACCCCACTGGTGTCTCTTCTAGTGGTACTGGTGACATCACACAGGACACTGGAGATCCCTCCCACTACGGTCCCCTCTAGTGGTACTGGTGACATCACACAGGACACTGGAGACCCCCCACTGGTGTCCCCTCTAGTGGTACTGGTGACATCACACAGGACATTGGAGACCCCCCACTGGTGTCCCCTCTAGTGGTACTGGTGACATCACACAGGACATTGGAGACCCCCCACTGGTGTCCCCTCTAGTGGTACTGGTGACATCACACAGGACATTGGAGACCCCCCACTGGTGTCCCCTCTAGTGGTACTGGTCACATCACACAGGACATTGGAGACCCCCCACTGGTGTCCCCTCTAGTGGTACTGGTGACATCACACAGGACATTGGAGACCCCCCACTGGTGTCCCCTCTAGTGGTACTGGTGACATCACACAGGACATTGGAGACCCCCCACTGGTGTCCCCTCTAGTGGTACTGGTGACATCACACAGGACACTGGAGAGACCCCCACTGGTGTCCCCTCTAGTGGTACTGGTGACATCACACAGGACACTGGAGAGACCCCCACTGGTGTCCCCTCTAGTGGTACTGGTGACATCACACAGGACACTGGAGAGACCCCCACTGGTGTCCCCTCTAGTGGTACTGGTGACATCACACAGGACACTGGAGAGACCCCCACTGGTGTCCCCTCTAGTGGTACTGGTGACATCACACAGGACACTGGAGACCCCCACTGGTGTCCCCTCTAGTGGTACTGGTGACATCACACAGGACACTGGAGACCCCCACTGGTGTCCCCTCTAGTGGTACTGGTGACGTCACACAGGACACTGGAGACCCCCCCCTTCCACTGGTGTCCCCTCTAGTGGTACTGGTGACGTCACACAGGACACTGGAGACCCCCCCCTTCCACTGGTGTCCCCTCTAGTGGTACTGGTGACATCACACAGGACATTGGAGACCCCCCACTGGTGTCCCCTCTAGTGGTACTGGTGACATCACACAGGACATTGGAGACCCCCCACTGGTGTCCCCTCTAGTGGTACTGGTGACATCACACAGGACATTGGAGACCCCCCACTGGTGTCCCCTCTAGTGGTACTGGTCACATCACACAGGACATTGGAGACCCCCCACTGGTGTCCCCTCTAGTGGTACTGGTGACATCACACAGGACATTGGAGACCCCCCACTGGTGTCCCCTCTAGTGGTACTGGTGACATCACACAGGACATTGGAGACCCCCCACTGGTGTCCCCTCTAGTGGTACTGGTGACATCACACAGGACACTGGAGAGACCCCCACTGGTGTCCCCTCTAGTGGTACTGGTGACATCACACAGGACACTGGAGACCCCCACTGGTGTCCCCTCTAGTGGTACTGGTGACATCACACAGGACACTGGAGAGACCCCCACTGGTGTCCCCTCTAGTGGTACTGGTGACATCACACAGGACACTGGAGAGACCCCCACTGGTGTCCCCTCTAGTGGTACTGGTGACATCACACAGGACACTGGAGACCCCCACTGGTGTCCCCTCTAGTGGTACTGGTGACGTCACACAGGACACTGGAGACCCCCCCCTTCCACTGGTGTCCCCTCTAGTGGTACTGGTGACGTCACACAGGACACTGGAGACCCCCCCCTTCCACTGGTGTCCCCTCTAGTGGTACTGGTGACATCACACAGGACACTGGAGACCCCCCCCCCCCCCCCCCCCAGTGGTGTCTCTTCTAGTGGTACTGGTGACATCACATAGGGCACTGGAGACCCCCACTAGTGTCCCCTCTAGCAGTACTGGAGACATCAGTGAGGGTCTTCAGTGTCCTTTGAGGTCACCTGCAGTCCTGCTGACATCAGCTCAGCGGTGCTACCAGTGAGGATCCTCTGTGTTGCAGATGTCCCCTCTCCTCACTGAGCTGGTTGACGTTCCCCTCGTGTTTTGGTTTCTCGGCCTTCTTGTGTTGCCCTTGGATACCAAACATCAGAGCGGCTGTCACCTCCTGGCAGATCCTAGAGCTGGATTGTGCTGCGGCGACGGAGCACTGTACTAGGAGTGTAGTTTGTAGATGGCGCCGGACTGTGCGTCCTGTTGTAGAGTCTTTCCGCTGGTGTTGTGGGAGACGGGGTCTACAGTAGTAAGTCATCAGCTGGTGGTCTGTCCAAAACCACCTAGAACTAATCCTGTTTGGGGTCCGCTACAGCTGCCGATTTCTGGTTTGAATGATGTCCTTGTGCGGCCTCATCATACCGGATTATACATCGTTGGCTCCTTCAACCTTCACATTTGTGATATGGGTGAGGGCGGCTGATCGGTAAATAAACTGACCGATTGGCGAATAAGCCGATGATGGTTTCATGCTGCATATGATGATTATCATTTGTGATCGGCCACAGTAACACCGGGAGATTGTCCTCTATTTTTGCTGGCTTGAACGATGTTCTTGAATATGATCGTTCCGTGTAAGGGGGGGGGGGTGGTCTGTATTGGGAGCGATCTTCTGTAGCGGCCCCCCTACCAGGGTGCAGAGGAGCCACTTGGCATTCTTCTGAGATGGTTTCTATAGTTACTATTGCCTGGACTTTACAAATTTAATCTGTGGGCTGCGTTTAGTAGTCGTGTACCTGACGTCGCTCCTCACTTGTCTGGCAAGAGGAATGTAAAGGGTGGTTTTTTTTTGTTTTTTTTTTTTAAAGAGACTGCCCCCTACTTTTTCTCCAGTGAGTTGAGTTTATGGGTCGGAGGTAAGTGAAAGTCTGGGTGTTACACGTACCGGTATCGTCGCTGCAGTGTGTTAGGTGGAGCTGCTAAGTAGATCTCCCATCATAAACTTAGAGCAAGTGGATCACTTAGTGCGCTGCCCAATGCTCTGAGTGGCGGCTTCCTGCATTAAGGCGTCATGTCTATGGGCAGGTTGGATTCCGCCCATGGATCCGACCCTGCCCGCGGCCAAGGCCATTTTTTTTTTACCTGTCCGGGTACTGTGCAGGTCTTCTCCGTCCCTGTCCCGATCTTCCCTCTTCTGCACAGCGGATGGAAGCCGTCCGTGCGGATCTGCAGCAAACTGGAGCATGCTGCAACTTGTTTTCTGGACCGAAACGTCCGCAAAACAAATCCGCATGCTTTAATGAATTTGAGGACACCCATGTATTCCTAGAGGCAGCTTGACTTGTGGATCTTGTGTGCAGGTCACCCGCGTGGATCCTGCAAATCAGATCCGCCCGTGGACATTGGGACTAACAGCAGGGAGGTAAGTATAACACATCCCCGGGTCACCTACTTTTAGCCCAGACACTTACCTTATAGGGCTACTTGCCTTATTGTGGCAGATGCCCTGTAACTTTCATTGCCACCATGTATATTTGAAAACAATAATCCCAACCTAATTGCCCGGGGGAGGAAAGGGGTGGATTTCTGTCTGTTCTGTTTTTGGAGCAGATAGATGGAATTAAAACAGCAATAACCAAATCTTGTTTTTCCCCATTGGTTTCAAAAGAACAAAGCTTTGTTTGGTTTCCACTTTTGTTATTAACTGAACAAATGGCGCCGGCTGCGGTGCTATTCGCTTAAAATAACGAAAATGAAACGGAAGAAAACTGCAAGCTTTCCATTCTTTTTTGAAAACCCACTGAAATCAACGGGAAAAAACCAGATTTGTTTATAGATCGGTGTTTGTGACTTACTGGTAACGTCCGGCTTTTCATCACCACTTATTAGGTCTCGTTCACACTGGATACAAATCGCATGTATGTGAGGCTGATGGTTTCCAATGGGTTCTTTCAGGCTACAAAACATCTCATGTGAAAGAACCCATTGGGAACCATGAGCCTCACGTGGATGCAGCCTAATGATCTAATCGGCTTCATCCTACAGTCCACATCCTCGCTGTCACGGCCTTTCATAAACCGGGGCTTAAGGCCCATTTAGACACAACGATTATCACTCAAAAGATGTCTTTTGAGTGACAATCATTGTCATTTACATCGATCAAACCTTGAGCGATCACCTTGCGCTCCGGAGGATGCAGAGAACAAGTTGTTCCCCGCTCTGAGCACCCGGCTGTTATACAGTTAAGCCCTTTGAGCGGAGGATGCAGAAGACAAGCGGGGTGGCCCCGCTTGTCTTCTGCATCCAGCTGTTTTCTGCGCTCTGTGCGGGGTATGAAGAACGCAGCTGGACCGCTCTGTTCTTCATACCCGTCCTGTTATCAAGGAGCGGGATACAGCTGAAACAATAGTATCATTTGTATCCCACTGTAAATCCCTGATAAGGCTCATTGTCGACTTTTAGCATGCTGAAAGACAACGATGAGCGACGGCTTAACGAAAACTGCCCGATGTCAGTGCGGTTACACAACGATTATTGCTCAAAAGACAGCTTTGAGTGATTTTTGAGCGATTAATCTTGTGTTTAAATGGGCCTTCAGATGTATAGAACATATTTATGGGACATGTCAAAACTTTCCTGAATTTCTATGAAATCCTACCTTGGCGTGTATTACATGCACATACATGCTAAGATAGTACATGGCAACGGGCGGCACGCAGATATAATGCCACTGCGCGCTGGCTGCGTGCCACATGCATATCTCTGTCTGCACGCTGCGAGATACAGCCGTGGCAGCCCGGCTGGGTATAGACTCTTACTGTCGCTTTACTTACACTTGGAGACTGGTGAGCTCGGAGTTCCTGGGGGTCCGTATTCTGTAGGCGTCTGCCTCACCGACTGGCCATCATATAAATAGTGGACCGACTCTTCTGGTTTTCTGTATATTGGACCACTCCTCACTAGGTTATTTTTGAGTGGTCTCACACCTTGTCTTGGGGGTCCACCCACTGTGATCAGCAGAAGGGTCCCTAGAACCTCATGCCCCTGCCCCACAGGCTGCTGTATCAGACTGGTATAACGCAGGAGAAAGTCTGATGTAAGCCAGAAGTGCTACGGACAGATAGAAGCTGTAGGCCACTTAAGATACAAACCTGTTTCTTTTCTCGTTTTTTCTCCAAAACACAACAGCATTTTATTTCTGCATTCTTGTGGCTTTTTTTCCAATGCATTTTTACTTTTAAATACGTTTAGTGCGAACAAAAAGTCTTAAAAATCCCATGAAAACTGTGTAAAAAGTCCAAAAATCTCTAACAAAAATGCTTCTTGAAAATGGATATTTGTGATGTTTTACGCCCCTCAACCCCTTCCTTTTGCAAGCTGAAAAACATGAAGGAAGCCTGGGGCGTCCTCCTCCATATCCTTCACGCTTTTTTATTTATTTTTTTTAATGTAGTGTTTTTAGTGAAAAACAAGTTTTTCTGCTGTTTTTTTTTTTTTTCGAACTTTTTTTCTTGTCTAAAAACTCCCTGGCTGATGGCTGTAAGTCAATGAGAATATAAAATGCTGCAAATGGTGACTGTTTTAATTTTCTTATTTTACTGTGATGTTGTAATCTTGGAGGCCATTCACAGCTCCATATACATGCAGGGGTGTAACTAGTGCCCCAGCCACTGCTGCAGACCCCTGGTGTCGGGGACTTGGCACACAGATAAGAGTGGGGTATGCATAGCAGTACTCAGAGTTGTAGCGAATTTCCCACCGCTGCGCCGTCCAACGAGGGTGGTAACGCCTTCTATGACTGCTTCCCGCTACACACCGTGGGTCAAGGAATGTTAGAGGCCCACACAACTTTGGAAATGACTGTCCCATCCATGTGGCGCCCCCTATTAGAATTCCAATAATTCCCATCACCTTGGCGGTGTTCAATCTCTCCCACACCATATACCGGTGCGGGGGTTCCAAAGCATCATGTTGGATAACGCCACTTCATAATCAGTCTATATACTGCTATCCCGGGACTTCTGGCACGTCGGTGTATATTGGGGCCAAGAGTGGACAGCGACGTGTATCCATGGGGCTGCATGTTGGAGGGGGGCTGAAGGGAGAACAAGTGAGATGTCCAAGTCCCCGCGATCCGGCCACTATGTGACTGATTATCGTCCAGGGTAAAGGGCCCTAGGTGTTCTGTTGTTGCTTGCAGTCTGCAAAGCGCCTATGGAGAGCTGGTGTCTATCGCTATATGGTCTCAATAGTCAAGATAGAAGAGCGGCAGCAGATACGGTGCAGACAATTTAAAAGTCCATTTTATTCCTCAATGTTAAAATCGGCAGCCACGTTTGGACTTTGTTGGTCTTTATCAAGCTTGACCGGCAAAGTCGAGACGTCGCTGCTGATTTTAACATGGAGGAATAAAATGGACTTTTAAATTGTCTGCCCCATATCTGCTGCCACTCTTCTTTCTTAATTATTGGGACTCTCTACACAGAAGTATGGGTTCTGACTTTTGAGTGGTGGTTGGCTTGAAATTGGTGTGCCGCTATCTATACAGATTGGAGGTGTATTGCTGTATGGTGGTATTGGCTCTATGTGGTCATGGTGTGGCGGTGGTTTTTGGTCTTTGTATAGTGTCTTTTGTTCAGTTAGGCCGGTCACATCTGGGCTGGGGTATCCACCTGGAGGTTCTGTTGTAGATTCGGCACAGAATACCGGAAGAAATGGCTGCATTCAGCGCCTATTCTACCGGTAAAATGCTGGGCAGAAACCAAACTGACCCCATTAGAGTCAAAGGGGGTCCTTTACTGCTGTTCATTTGTCATAACATTGATCAATTCGGCCGCAGGGATTCCCCCTTTCCTGCTCCCCGAACAGAGAAGGAACCCCCCCCCCCCCCAACGGAGGTGTGAGACCACCCTCGCTGCACTTCCAGAAAACAGCTGTCATGACAGGGACTTGTCTGAAGTTCTGATTGGGGGGGTGCTGAGACCCCCAGGAATCGTTTCAGTTATTGGGTCAGGACTTCGGACTGTCATGGCAGCTGTTTTCTGCAGTGCAGTTACTGTTTTTGAGCTAAAACGGTCTACTGTTACCTCTTCTTGAAGGGTTAAAGTCCCTGCGGACAGATATTTGTTTTCCCCAAATTTACAGGCTATAAAGCTCCTCCGCACCACCTGTATCCTGGTGCCTCCAGGCGCTATTTAAAATCCGCCGGCATCGCTGTGTTTTCATATTTAGCTGTGGTCTCCTTGGTTCCCGCACTAAACACTAGGGGACTTCCTATGAACCTCGCTGAGCAGAGACCCCTACTGGTAAGAGGGAGGCATGACGCCTCCCCCTTAAGCACATTCAACATCTAAATCCGACTGTGGAATTTTCTGCCTGGCGGAGCGGCTGCATATTTTTATATTGGACTCCCCGCTGCCTGCTTAAAGGGACACGCCGGACGGATATCTGCCGTCCAGCTGCCTTCAGAGGGGCCAAGTAAAATGTGTTACTAGCAGCCGTGACCTAATTGGCATCGCCCTGCAGACGTACCGCACTTTACTGACAGTTGTAGAAGTTCTCAGACGGAGGTTTATTTCTTGTCACTTGGTCCGGTGAAATGTCATTATTGATGGTTTCCTAATACTGAAGGCTTAGAGAGGGACAACCCACTGAGCTGCCTTCCTGGTTCAAGGCTTGTGACCTGAAGCGCCAGTTTACTGTGGCATTGACCTTGGGCGCCTCTCGGGCAGTTTCTGTGCCTACCCAGAAATCCATGCCATTTTCGGATGTGATTATACATAAATGTTGGTCCGTGGTCGCTGCGTCCCCCTTTCAGAAGAGCGCAGCGGTGTAGCTGTTGAGTCACTACATTTTTATGAAGATGAAGCTTGCACCAAATTTTGCAGCTTTTGTATGCAAAAAAAGTGATAAATCTCTTCATTCCTGAGAGACTTTCCTTGAGAGAAATCTTCAGTTTTGTGGTCCAGTGATGGCGGATATCCATGCCGTTGCCTAGCTGACCCTCTACAGTCGCTTCTACAGAACGTCACAGAAGTAGATGGGATCTAGTCCTACATGGACTGAACTACATGCTGCCAGATAAATCATGGAAAGAGAAGAACGCTTCAAGTTTTTAATACACCTATGAGATGATCGATGTGACGCCAAACGGCCTAAAACAAGGCGCCTGTGCTGCAGGGGAGTCGATAAGAGGTTATACCAGGACAGATTCCAGCTATACTTTCTTGCCTCAATCGCGTTTTAGCAGAACGTTGTTGTAGGCTACTCTCAGAAGGAGCAAACATTTTTGGGACCTGAATACTGTCTTAATGGGGTCATCCAGATCGATCTTTAAGCCCCTTGTGGACTTTCCTTGAAGGCCCCATTGCTAGAAGCTAGCACCACAAGCAGGAGAGTGGAAGAGACCCAAGCCTTCTTTATCCGGGCTCGCACAAGTGTGTCCATATAGCATATTCTGTGTGCATGGAATATGCTGCACCAATCTCCCATAGGCGGCCATGTTACCGCTCATGTGACTTGTGAGAAATATGCGCACAAGAAAAATCCTAGCATGTTTTTATCTGGGTGTGTGTAACATTCATGGCGATGGACCGCACACTATCACTGCTCACTGATTGCGTGCCGTGCGTGTATATCTTGAAGCCTGCACGCTGTGGAAAAAATGAACCTCCATTTAGACGTCTCTTTCCACCCTAAAGTGTCTTCCAAGTTCCATATGTCTTGGGTCAGAGCTCTCCCACCATTGTGTCAAACAAATAAAAAACTCGAGCTCCATACCTTTAGACCTTGGAGAAAACGGAACCACTTTGTCCACTTTTGTGGTCCAAATAAAGGGAAGAAAAGTTTTGTAAAAGGTTTGAAGCGTTCTCTATCAAGCTTAAGAAAGTGGAGAGCTTTCACCACCAGCCTCCTTCACTGACCGCTATGGCAGTCACCGGGGCTACTCTAGAACAGAACAACAGAGCCGCCACATTGTCCTCTCGTCACAAAACATCGTGGACTAGTCTAACCAGGACCTTGTGTTTGGGGGTAAAAAGTTCTCCGTGCCGTCCCCCTGAGTATCTGCTTATCTGGCATAACTCCCGTGGTGCAGTCATGGAGGAGGACTTGATAAAACCAAATTATGTCCCATTTAAGTGGGACTAGAGTCTTCTAAACAACTGATGGAGCGAGGACATCACCGCTAAGGCCGTTGGCGCTCGTGCAGAGCGTTTGGACAGGCAGGGATCACCGCTGTATCACGGGCTTCTCGCTCAGCACTTCACCTGCTATGTGAGCGGGGAGCGTTTACACGCAGTGAGAATCCCACGATCCAGTGATGTTTTTTTTTGTGATGACTGAAAGTCAGCAATTATAAGGGAAGGCGTGGTAAACTATGTTTTTGCATTTACCCTGGACGATTATCGCTCAATTTAGTTAGTTTTTAATGAATTTTGAGCAATAATTGTCCCGTGTGAATGGCCCTTCAGTGCTTACCAATAACTTAGCTTCTAGGAATCTCTCAGACAACACACTTCTGCATCTGCTTCACTGTGCATGCTGGTGCCCGGGAGGAGTCCTGGACTTATCTCCCATAAGTTAGAACTCCCTTCTCTACATAGTGCGCCTTCAGAAATCGAGCTAGCTACTTTGTTTCCCTGAAAAAAAACCCACTCTATTTATAAGATACTCTCTTATATATTCATTTTTGCCACAAGAGGCACATGGTCTTATTTCCAGGGGGTGTCTTATACTCACCTAGTAGTTGCCATTCAGATCTCTCCTGCGGGGCTGCGGCACTCCGGCGGGCTTCCGTGTAGTCTTCAATGCAGATGGAGCATCTCTTGTTGGTGACTGGGCTTGAATACCCTGCCTCCAGCAAACGATTGCTCTGATTGGTTCAGTAAATGGCTGTGATTGGTTCAGGAGCACCACCCCAGTCAATCAGAGCTGGCGCTCGAACCAGTCAAAGCAATCGCTTGCTGGAGGTGGGGTATTCAGATGGCTCCTGCTAGGTGAGTTTTAAAGTAATGCAGCTAGGGCTTATTTTTGAGGGAACACGGTGGCAGCAAGCTGATTGTTTAGCGGACACTGATGTGCACACATATATTCATTAATGGATATCACAACCCGTCCGATACAATTCAGATAATTGGTATATATTAAAGAATTGCTGTGCATGCAATTCCCTTATGTTAAAAAAAATAAATTTAAAAAAAATTGTTTTGGACTTTTTATGTTTATTTAGTAAGCAAGAAAGTTGATATTAAAATTGAGAACATTTTGGAAAAAAAATAGAAATTTTAATTTTCAGCTAAAGCTCCCAGCTCTGCTACTATCTATTGGTTAGTAGAGTCCCCCCTGCTTTGGTTGTGTTCACCTCATCCTAAATTTACAGCAGAAGACAGAGAATACCAGTGAAGAGCCCCTGGTTCTATGCCTTAGTGTTATGTCCCGTGAAGAGCCCCTGGTTCTATGCCTTAGTGTTATGTCCCGTGAAGAGCCCCTGGTTCTATGCCTTAGTGTTATGTCCCGTTATCCAAACAGGCGCTGCAAACTCTGAAGTGTTATAATGTAGAGGGGTGTGGGATCTCTAAAGGGGTTGTCTGAGAAGTGTTTTTTTTTTCTGTTTATTTATTTTTTTGTTTGTTTGTTTTTGTTTTGGGGTTTTTCCCACAAGCCCCGAAGTTGGGTCATACGCTCCTCTGGGTCTCCCTGTGGCTAATTTGTTTACAGGCTGCAGTCGGCCTGTTTACTGGGGCCTCACAGGCTGCTGCAGCCAATAGAGGAGCTCAGCACTCAATCACCGGGCACGGAGCAGCGTCGCGGCAGATCAGGGAGTGTTTGAGTAGATGACTGTTGATTTTGTGGCATGGGGAACATGGTTAGAAAATCTGACAGCCATTTACTTTTCTATTGGGTAACTGCATTTTTCCCAAACTCACTTGTTAACTTGATGCAGAGTTTTTTGGGGGGATTTGATGAGTTCTCTGTGGCTCGTTGCCCCTCTGTGCTCTGAACAATCTGTTTAGCTCTCGCAGCTGAGTCACAGGCCTGGTTCTCATTAAAAGGAAACTTGTATCAAGGAAAAAGTCCTGAGAAACTGCGTAGCGTTAGCCGACACGTTCATAAATGAGCGTTCATGATCTCATTGGATGTGAATGACTGCAGTGCGTGTTCTAGATGCTGGAATATTCATGGTTTTAGTCTCGATTTTTAAAGTTTCCCATGTAGTGTTATGTCACAACGTGCTCTTATTACAGAAGATGGGAATATTAAACTATCCATATATAAAGCATCACTATAAACTGTATGTGCAGAGATTTACATTGTAGAATCCGGAGCAGGCGTCCCCCTCTTGGTTCCGCAGCACTTACCTTCCATAGCATGCTATGAAAAGGCACTTTTTCCTGCATAAGAGTGGAAATCAAGTGCGATTTAAAAAAAAAAAAAATAAATAAAAAATTTTATTTTTCTTTCCCGCTTGTGGAGGGGAAAAAAAATCACAGCATTTTTGGATGGTTTCTGCAATTGACATTGTGGTAAGGTCGCGGATTCCGTGTTATCACTAGGCGATGACGCAGATAAAGCAGTTTAAAAAAATAAATAAAAATCTGTACTGCGTATGTCCGACGGCCAGCCGCTGAGTCCATCCACAGTGCAGAAGAAGAAGAAACAGAATGACAGGTTCGTGCAGACGCCGGCCGGGAACAGGGTCGGATTCCGCTGCAGGCTCCTGCATGCGGAATCCAACTCAGTCGTGTGCAGCCGGCCTAAAGAAAGTATCTCTCCATTACTTGAAGTGGTCACTGACTTTTCAAACAACTTGCAATGCTTATGTGATATAATTGGCAAAAGTCCTTTTTATAAGGCACACAAATATGCAGGGCTCTTTTGTTCTGCAAATCGCCTAGGGGTCTCCTGGTACTGGTGCATCTTGTCTCCACAGGTAAATATGGGTGGAGACAAGGTGACGCCCACAGGCAGGGATTGGCTGCTGGAGGCTGTGACTTTACTCGATGTGCCGCCATCCGCGCTCTTGACACTGTAGGTAAGTCTCTGAAGCTACGAGTGTTCCCCCCCCCCCCCCCCCTCCCACAACGCAAGCTTCCCCCACACCCCGCTGCTGTGGCTGTCTTGCTCCTCTTCCAACACCACCGCCCATGGCAGTGGAAGTCTTCCTTCTATGCCGCTGCTTTTAGTGTTCCCATAAGGCCACACATCTGTGGCTGTGAGTCATGTGCGGCGGCTTTAGTTGCAGCCTCGCAGTAACTGTCCCCTGAGCAGTACTCCCAGCGTTTCCTCCTACTCGGCTGTCTGCGAACAGCACTAATTGGTCCGCTGGCACAGTGCCCGGCACCCTGCCATGTCCACTCACTGCATCCTGCAATCTTAGCACTGATGATGAAGTCTCACTGTCTCCGCTGGCCTTCGCGCTGTAGGCTGCAGTGTCAGTTTGCTCCCCATGTGGCGCTCAATGGATGGACGCTTTGATGGATCACCGCCTCAGCATGACTGTTCCCGGCGGCCTCACATGGCTGGTGGTTCTGGAAGACCCCAATGTGCTCCCCGCTACTGTCAATCGGTTCCCTGCAATGCAGCCAATCTGCAACGAAGGGGCCTGGCCGGGGCGTTACCTGCAGCCAAACCCTTAGCTTCCGGTGGAGACAAGATGCACCAATATCGGGTCTCCATTCTAATATGCTGTCCACTGTCTGTTGTCAAGTGATACCCGTCTCTAGTAACAAGACTGAGAACAGGAAATAACAGCAGGCTCCTCCCACCAGCTCAGTCTTCTGAGGACATGGTCAGATATGTTGTTCTTTATATACACATGGCAGTTTATTCTTAAAGGGGTTGTCCGGCCATAAACATTAGGTCTCATTACTTCTGTTTGCCAATTTCCATGCACTTTGTAATATACATTGTGCATGGAAAATGAAGCAAACAGAAGTTTTGGACTTACCTGAAGGGATGCCCCCCCCCTGTGTTGCTCCTCCGTCGTCCCTGGTTACCACAAGAATCTTCTCTTCTTGTCGGGCCAGCTCTTGTCGGCGCGGGAACGAGCCCCTTCTCATCCGCGCACGCGCAGTTCTTCTTTCTGCAGCCGGGACCGATATACGAGCTCCTTGTGTGCAGGGGGAGGAGGATGGAAGAGCCTCAGAGCAGGAACTGAGCTCCCGCCCCCTCTCTGCCTCCTCTCCGCCCCTCTGCACTATTTTCAATGAGGAGAGGCGGGACGGGGGCGGGGCTAAGGTCCGAGAATTAGCCCCGCCCCGTCTCGGCTCTCCCCATTGCAAATAGTGCAGAGGGGCGGAGAGGAGGCAGAGAGGAGGCGGGAGCTCAGTTCCTGCCCTGAGGCTCTTCCATCCTCCTCCCCCTGCACACAAGGAGATCGTATATCGGTCCCGGCTGCAGAAAGAAGAACTGCGCGTGCGCGGATGAGAAGGGGCTCGTTCCCGCGCCGACAAGAGCTGGCCCGACAAGAAGAGAAGATTCTTGTGGTAACCAGGGACGACGGAGGAGCAACACAGGGGGGGGCATCCCTTCAGGTAAGTCCAAAACTTCTGTTTGCTTCATTTTCCATGCACAATGTATATTACAAAGTGCATGGAAATTGGCAAACAGAAGTAATGAGACCTAATGTTTATGGCCGGACAACCCCTTTAAGTCATCTGAAAGTGCAGATACACTTTAACTAGTTAATACTTCAAGGGGGACTCTGGGCACAGAATAACAGCATTTTAAAATCTTATGGCCATCACAATAAGTCAATAAGTAATTCTGTAATGGGGTTGCTGTATCTGGTCTAGATGCTTTCTTCATGTTCTTTCTGTCATGTGACCCTCCACCTGAAAAATATCTTCACTTCCTCTATCCTCTTGTCCTCATCTGCAACTTCCTCCTGTCCATGGCCTCCAACATCCTGTGAGCAGTGCATGATGGGAGGGAAGTGTCCAGTATCTGGAATGGGACCTAAGAGTCTGGTGTATCTTGATGCCACCGGAAGCTAGGGGTTTGACAGGGCTTTCATGGAGCCCCTGTCACACCCCTAGCTTCCAATTTGGTCAATACCTGAAGGTCCCTTTTCAGCCTGAAGCGCCGTGGGATGTAATGGGATGTCACAGAGGAGTGCTGCATTGCAGTTAGCCACCTGTCCCTCGGGTCTGCTGCGGTTTCCTCCCTGTTGTGGACATGCAGTCAGCGGGGAAGGAATGTCCCATTGTGTGCCGCAGCGCAGTCAGGTCCCTGCTGTTGTCCAGCAGTGTAATGCCGCTCACGTTCATACAGTGACCCCCGCCGCAGTGTACTCCCTGGTGCCGAGCTGACTGTACTTAACACAGATGAGATGGGGTGGGGGCGCTGCCGGCAAAGCCGCTTGACTACATTCTGCAGTCCCCGAGGCCGACCCCGCTCTGCGCTTTAACACAGAGGGGGGGCTCCGTCGGTGGAGAAGGCACTTATAGAAGTGCCAGTGCGCGCCTGCAGCGGGGGCCGTGCATGGCAATAGAGGGATCTGAGGGTCCTTTCCGGTGGCCCAATGTGTGGCTACTGCTGGGGGGACGTCCATTCATACTCGGGGAGCTGCTGGTGATGAGGGGCGTGGATCGAAAGACTGGGAACTGCTGTATTAGCTTAGTGGACTGCCAGGACCTGCAGCCCAACCTGTTTTGCAGCGAATAACTGTTTGGGGGCGTGGCTGCCCACAACAACTTGTCTCCACCAGGACTTCCTGGTGGCGTCAAGATACACCAGTACAGAGTCCATCTAGGTGAACAGAGGGGTGGGTGGGTGTGCGTGTATGTGTGTGTGTGGGAGGGGGCGGGATTACTTGGATTTGCCCCTCTCCCCCACTTTAAGGATTTCCATGTGTCCCTGACAGTAAATGTCCAACCCCCTCCCCATGGCCTAAATCCGGGACAGGATTGCGTGCCGGTGTCCTCTTGTCTCTTCGTGTACGGCTGTATATGTATTAGATATACTCCATGGTGATGAAAACTCATTACTTCCGAAATGTTTAATTCATTAGGAGGATCTTGTAACGGAGACCTGACTACTTGGTGTTCCCCCAGGCTACAAGCATTGTGACGTCTGTCTATACATTAAATATTCATTGCAGCTTCGGCTTTTATTGTGCATTATTTACAAGCGGTGATGTTGGGTTGCTTCCCTCGTGTTATGTTGTCATAACTTAGATTGTGTATTTGCAGAATGGTATATTGCTCCTTGTAACTCCTATAGAACGTGCATCCTGCGGGATTGGTTTGTGTTTTTTCACTTACTGGTTTATGTAGTTTTACGTTCATGTGAGCCTTACTGAATTGTGTATCGCGCGCATAATACAGGTGAATTGCTTCAATGAAAGTACATTGGTTCTCATTCAATTCACAATTCCGAATATTCTATATCCTCCCTCCTTTCACCCCCCCCTCGCCTTGTCTGCCTTCCTTTCACCCCCACCCCCGCCTTGTCTGCCTTCCTTTCACCCCCCCCCGCCTTGTCTGCCTTCCTTTCACCCCCCCTCGCCTTGTCTGCCTTCCTTTCACCCCCCCTCGCCTTGTCTGCCTTCCTTTCACCCCCCCCCTCGCCTTGTCTGCCTTCCTTTCACCCCCCCCCCTCGCCTTGTCTGTCTTCCTTTCACCCCCCCCTCGCCTTGTCTGTCTTCCTTTCACCCCCCCCCCCTCGCCTTGTCTGCCTTCCTTTCACCCCCCCCTCGCCTTGTCTGCCTTCTTTCACCCCCCCCCCCCTCGCCTTGTCTGCCTTCTTTCACCCCCCCCCTCGCCTTGTCTGCCTTCTTTCACCCCCCCCTCGCCTTGTCTGCCTTCTTTCACCCCCCCCCCCTCGCCTTGTCTGCCTTCCTTTCACCCCCCCCCTCGCCTTGTCTGCCTTCCTTTCACCCCCCCCCTCGCCTTGTCTGCCTTCCTTTCACCCCCCCCTCGCCTTGTCTGCCTTCCTTTCACCCCCCCCCCTCGCCTTGTCTGCCTTCCTTTCACCCCCCCCCCTCGCCTTGTCTGCCTTCCTTTCACCCCCCCCCTCGCCTTGTCTGCCTTCCTTTCAACCCCCCCCCCTCGCCTTGTCTGCCTTCCTTTCACCCCCCCCCCCCGCCTTGTCTGCCTTCCTTTCACCCCCCCTCGCCTTGTCTGCCTTCCTTTCACCCCCCCTCGCCTTGTCTGCCTTCCTTTCACCCCCCCCCTCGCCTTGTCTGCCTTCCTTTCACCCCCCCCCTCGCCTTGTCTGCCTTCCTTTCACCCCCCCCCTCGCCTTGTCTGCCTTCCTTTCACCCCCCCTCGCCTTGTCTGCCTTCCTTTCACCCCCCCTCGCCTTGTCTGCCTTCCTTTCACCCCCCCCTCGCCTTGTCTGCCTTCCTTTCACCCCCCCCCTCGCCTTGTCTGCCTTCCTTTCACCCCCCCCCCTCGCCTTGTCTGCCTTCCTTTCACCCCCCCCTCGCCTTGTCTGCCTTCCTTTCACCCCCCCCTCGCCTTGTCTGCCTTCCTTTCACCCCCCCCTCGCCTTGTCTGCCTTCCTTTCACCCCCCCCCTCGCCTTGTCTGCCTTCCTTTCACCCCCCCCTCGCCTTGTCTGCCTTCCTTTCACCCCCCCTCGCCTTGTCTGCCTTCCTTTCACCCCCCCCTCGCCTTGTCTGCCTTCCTTTCACCCCCCCCTCGCCTTGTCTGCCTTCCTTTCACCCCCCCCCCTCGCCTTGTCTGCCTTCCTTTCACCCCCCCCCTCGCCTTGTCTGCCTTCCTTTCACCCCCCCCCCTCGCCTTGTCTGCCTTCCTTTCACCCCCCCCCCCCTCGCCTTGTCTGCCTTCCTTTCACCCCCCCCCTCGCCTTGTCTGCCTTCCTTTCACCCCCCCCCTCGCCTTGTCTGCCTTCCTTTCACCCCCCCCCTCGCCTTGTCTGCCTTCCTTTCACCCCCCCCTCGCCTTGTCTGCCTTCCTTTCACCCCCCCCCCCTCGCCTTGTCTGCCCTCCTTTCACCCCCCCCTCGCCTTGTCTGCCCTCCTTTCACCCCCCCCTCGCCTTGTCTGCCCTCCTTTCACCCCCCCCTCGCCTTGTCTGCCCGCCTTTCACCCCCCCCTCGCCTTGTCTGCCCGCCTTTCACCCCCCCCCTCGCCTTGTCTGCCCGCCTTTCACCCCTCCCCCCCTCGCCTTGCCTGCCCGCCTTTCACCCCTCCCCCCCTCGCCTTGCCTGCCTGCCTTTCACCCCTCCCCCCCTCGCCTTGCCTGCCTGCCTTTCACCCCTCCCCCCCTCGCCTTGCCTGCCTGCCTTTCACCCCTCCCCCCCTCGCCTTGCCTGCCTGCCTTTCACCCCTCCCCCCCTCGCCTTGCCTGCCTGCCTTTCACCCCTCCCCCCCTCGCCTTGCCTGCCTGCCTTTCACCCCTCCCCCCCTCGCCTTGCCTGCCTGCCTTTCACCCCTCCCCCCCTCGCCTTGCCTGCCTGCCTTTCACCCCTCCCCCCCTCGCCTTGCCTGCCTGCCTTTCACCCCTCCCCCCCTCGCCTTGCCTGCCTGCCTTTCACCCCTCCCCCCCTCGCCTTGCCTGCCTGCCTTTCAAACCCCTCCCCCCCTCGCCTTGCCTGCCTGCCTTTCAAACCCCTCCCCCCCTCGCCTTGCCTGCCTGCCTTTCAAACCCCCCCCCCCCCCCCGCGCGCCTTGCCTGCCTGCCTTTCGCCCCCCCCTCGCCTTGCCTCGTCCGCTATGCTATGTCATTACATCATACTGCAGGAGCGATCAAAGCATCACAAGTTGTTGTCCCCTCTGAAGACTAAAAAGACAAATAAGATCAATAAAGTTTTACTAATTGTTAAAAAAAAAAAATGTAATGTGGAAAAAAAACCTTTTGCCATATTTACAATAAAAGAATCTAAATAATAAAACAAAATACATATTTGGTATCGCTGCGTCCATAAAAGTCTAATCTATCAAAGGAACACATTATTTATTCCACACGATGAATGTTATCAGGAAAAAAAAATTAAGAACGCAAAGAAATGCGCAGTTTTTGGTCACCCTATCTCCAAGACAAAATGCAATGAAAAGTGATCAAAAAGCCATATGTATTCCAAAATGGTCCTCTCGCACAAACATGTCAACGGAAACATAAAATTGCGGTCAAAAGATGGCGGCAGAGAATGAAAAAAAAATTTGTGTTTGAAAAAAAAAAATACAAGTAGTAAAGCAAAAAACCTGTTTGGTATTGTAGTAAACGTACTGACCCATAGAATAAGGTTATGATGTCATTTGTGTTGCAGTTTGTGCGCCGTAGAAACAAGATACTCAAAGATGACGGAATTTCATTTTTTTACCATTTCTCTGTACTTGCGTACTGAAAATGTAAAAAAAAATTTTTTATGGTACCATTTGAAAAATACAACTCATCCCGCAAAAAACAAGCCCTCATGCAGCGACGTCAATGGATAAATAAAGGAGTTACGAGTTTTTTTTGCAGGGGAGGGTTTAAGAGGGGGGAGGAAAAAAAACAAGAAAAAGCTTGGTCACTGAGGGGTTAAGGTGCAAACAGACATAGTCATGAAGGCTAACTTGACACAGGTGAGCACGATACGGTGCCCTGAATATCGCCAACCATGTGAAATCACTGGGGCTACTGAGTCTTTCCCCATAAAGCTTTATACCTGTCTGCCCCATTACACACTGTCTGCAGCTCTGACAGCAGGCTCCAGCTCACACTGTCTGCAGCTCTGACAGCAGGCTCCAGCTCACACTGTCTGCAGCTCTGACAGCAGGCTCCAGCTCACACTGTCTGCAGCTCTGACAGCAGGCTCCAGCTCACACTGTCTGCAGCTCTGACAGCAGGCTCCAGCTCACACTGTCTGCAGCTCTGACAGCAGGCTCCAGCTCACACTGTCTGCAGCTCTGACAGCAGGCTCCAGCTCACACTCCCTTTAATGCAAAGTTCTGCTTCTTCGTACATATGCTTGTACAATACTTCTAAACTACTACAAAAATCTCCTAATTGCATATTCATAATAGTTTCTATTTACATTATAAGTTGGACTTTTTTTTTCTAAGACACAAATGAGAGGACGACCCGGGGGGTTATTGTAGCGCAGCATATATACTTGATGTGCTTTTTTTGGGTTAGAGGAAGTGTGGAACCCTCACAAACGTGTGGAGAACATACAAACTGCATTCAGATCTGGTCCCTGGTGGGACTGAGCCCAGGACTCCAGCGCTGACCACTGAGACTACTGGCCGGGTCTGCAGTACTGCAGGTCATGGGTTCCATACTAAGAAGGCCTTGTACACGGCAGCGCTTGAACTGGCGAAGTGCAATCAATGTGCTGAAGTGTTGAGCCTCTCTGCAGACCTGCATGATGTCTAATCCGCACCTCTCCTCCAACATGTCTGAGCTTGCGTCCTCTCGCTTTCTTCCTTCTGACATTCTTGGCATTCCTGGTTGCTACACAAGGCCTGATTATTGGGCCCGCAGACAACCCCCGGCGAGAACACCACATTAGCATTACAATAATTGTAGCTAAAGATGGCGTACGCCCCGTCGTGGCGAGCGATGTGTAGCTGCGACTAATTCCGCAGTTATTAGGCCTAAAATGTGATTGCGCTGAACATATGGAGATAATCCGCGGCTTCCGAAGAGTTACTGAAGCAGGAGGTGGTAAATGTAACTGTTGGTGCAGGAGAGGGGCAGTGACAGCCGGCCGCTACCCGAGGGTCTCCATTCCTAATGTCACAATAAAAGGCGCTCCAGATCCGCCCTGCCGGCTCTCTGGAGCAGTTGCTCCTTAGATGTGCTAATCTGGTAATACATTGCAGAATCTCCCCCTCCCGCCTGCTATAATAGATGACACATTGCCTAGTTAATGGTAGAAAGCAGAGCGGGAGGGGAGGGGGCGGAGGAGCGCCGGATTGTTTAGTTTGGGATGTAATCTGTGCGTTGCCTGGCAACCAGATCATGGATACGGGAGTGGACTGCAGTTGCTCCTAGCAACCGTTGTTTGCAGAGTAACAATCTGGAGGAAAGCAAACAGAGCCAAGCATGGCCGTCTGGGCTGGGGAACATCTGCATCTGTTTTCCTGCTGATTAGACACGGCTGACCTCGGCGCAGCGCTACGGAGGTGTGTATGGTTAATTACTAGATGCTGTGATGCTCGCTCGCCCAGCAGAAAGTAGCATTTTTATTCCACTTTTGTGCATTCTTAGTAATTAGTGCCGACCTCCGCTGGCCGCTGAGCCCTCTAATGGACATCATCTGTCCTCTGAGCACCGACTCTCCTCACAAGGCAATATTCTTTAGTTTTCCTACTTCACCAATGTGAAAAACACTTCAGTTTAACCCCTAAACAGCTGGCTGATGCGCAGATTGAAGGGTTTGTGGATTGTGCGTTTGCTACAAACGTAACAGAAGAATGTTTCCGCGAGGATTGCTAACGATGTCTCCGTAGGTTCTGGAGGGATTGCTATTTGTTTAGCATTGTCCCTATGAAAAAACCCATTCCCCAGAATGTCCTTTCATTACAGATTCCATACAACGGCGTGTCTATATTGTGATAGACGGCTTGTGAGGCGCCATATAGGAGGGCGCCCAGCCAACTACTAATCTGCCACAAAGAGTTGTAGTAACTAACATTTAGCCTGACTCTTGTGGTCCTAATAGTAGTGAAGACTCTAACGGCCACTGAAAGTGTTTGGTTTTTCTTCTATCCATCATTGCCATGAAAATGCTAGGAAAGTGTTCAAAATATTGGAACCTGCTGTTCGTAGACGCAAGAGCTGCGGGTCCTGCTCATGCCGGCGGCTGTAAGGTGGAATGGACCTAAGGGCCATCTGCTGTTCTACCCATCAAAATGACAAAAAACACAATCAAAACTTCTCTACTTTTGACGTTCATCTGCATGTCAGCTGATATCCCGCCGTCTAGGCTGGGGCGCTGGTCTGCCCCATGGTCATTACTTCATTCCCACCCCCCAGAAGTGTCAATGATACGAGCTGCTCTTACTTGATGATAATCTAGTTTTTAGAACTGATTTCTCTTTGCATTATGTGGGAATGTTTTACAATTATCCTGTCCTCTTACTATAATGAAGGCGATCGCTTTAGCTTCTGCTTTGTGACTAATGTCCTTGTCTCCATTGTCTAGCGAGCACCATGCAGAGTTCAGACAGCGGCTCAGATTCTGCCACTTCGGTTGCGTTACGGACCTCGGCTTCTGCTCAAGCACCGGTGGTTCAGCCCGTCCCAGCTTCTCAGCAGGTAACGTGACCCCCATGATCTCTAGATGCATGTTGGATCCTAATGTCCTTTTTAAAAGTGGGTTACATTAAGAAAGTCTCTGGAAAATACTGTAGAGCCACACTCATTATTCAATGGTGGATCTCTTGGGCACCTCAGGGATTCTGCCAGCAGGGCACGCTAAGGACTAAAGGCCCATTTAGACACATCGATTGTTGCTCAAAAGATGTCTTTTGAGCGTTAATTGTTGTATCATTTACAGTGCAAGATAATCGCTCAAACGTTGAGTTGATCACCTTGCGCTCCAAGCAGAGGATACAGCTGTTCCCCGCTCAGAGCGCCTGACTGTTATACAGCCGAGCGCTCCGAGCGAAGGATGCAGAAGAGAAGTTGGGTGTCCCCGCTTGTCTTCTGCATCCAGCTGTTCTCTGCTCCTAGCGCCTGGCTATTATACAGCCGGCCGCTCCGAGCGGGGTATGGAGAACACAGCTGGACCGCTGTTCTTCATACCCAGCCTGTCATCAGGGAGCGGGATACAGCTGAAACAATAGTATCAGCCGTATCCCGCTGTGAATCCCTGATGAGGCTCATTGTTGTCTTTTAGCACGCTGAAAGACAACGATGAGCGACGGCTTAACGAAAACTGCAGGATGTCAGTGCGGTTACACACAATGATTATCGCTCAAAAGATGGCTTCTGAGCGATAATCGTTGTCTAAATGGGCCTTAATAGTTTTGACAGGTGTGCTCCTTTTATTCTTCCAGAGATGAGTGGCATCAGGTGTCTTCAGCCACTTATCCTATACCCCCACCTATTGAAATGTAAATGCTGGTTACAGCCAGACGTTCAATAACTAGATGTTGTATATCAGTGTTCCCCCAACTCCAGTCCTCAGGGACCGCCTACAGGTCATGTTTTCAGGACTTCCTCAGTGTTGTACAGGTGATGTAATTATTGTCGGTGCCTCAGACATTGCTACAGGTGTTCTTACCATAGGATATCCTGAAACATGACCTGTTGGCGGTCCCTGAGGACTGGAGTTGGGGACCCCTGTTGTATATGGGTAGCTTTAGTCTTGCGGACTACAGAATGTGATTTTTAAACTAATGTATATTTAGTCGTAACCTAAAATACCACATAATTTCCACTTAAAGGGTCTTTCAATATGTTAATGACCTTTTCCTTCCAGAGGAGTTTGTCTCAGTCGTCTGGCTCTGCTCCCAAGGGAGCACATGGTCAGGGTGTCTCTGTGCCCAGAGCTCACCAGATACAGCAGCAGGTAAAAGCCCCCAGAAGGTCTGCGCTCCATGTCTGGCTGCTACTAATCCCCCCCAGCACCGCACAGCTGGTGGTTGCATCAGTTCTAACCCGGGGTTGTCCTATACTCAACTGGTTTATAAGCTAATGCACTTGCATTCCGCATCTACAAGTAAATGGAGTGTGATAGCGTGTGATATAGGCAATTGCTGAACTGGGTCTGCATGCTTAGAAAAAAATGGCAGATAGGAGACCAGCAAAACGTGAACTCTTTAACTCCTTAAGGGCCAGGCTGTTTTGTACCTAAAGGACCAGATACTTTTCAGGGATTTTACCCATGTGGTGGTTTTGCTGCGCTTTTTTTTTTTTTTCCCCCCCTTCAGCTACCCAAAATTATTTTTGCTGTGTCCCCCCCCCCCCCCCCCCCCCCAGTGACATATGGGGCTTTTTTTTTTTTTTAAGTATTTCTTTTCACCCCTCCCCCCCTCTCCTGTTTTTAGTTGATGGGGGGGGGGGGGGGGGGCCTAAGAAAAAATAAAATATTTTTTTACATCTATAGTTGCTTTTAAAAAAAATAATGTATGTAAAAAGGATTCCGCATTTTGTTTTGAATGTTTTGACATATAATATGCATTTCGGATTACAGAGAGCATATGCTGACTGTTTTGGTTGGTTTTAGCTTTGGGTCATTTTTTCGATTTATTTTATTTTGCACTTTTTTTTTTTTATTTTTTTTTTTAAACCTCTCTCCCCCCATGACATCATGTATGACCTATGGGGGACATTCACGTGTTGTTGTGTTTTTGTTGTTTTTTTTAATTTTTTTAATCTGACACATTTCCACTGTAACTGGGGCATTCATAAGGGCCCCAGCTACAGGGGAAACCTTTCCCTTTAGTGACAAGTCACCAGCAGAGCTGATCGTGCTGCTAGGACCCTGTAGCTCAGCTGTAACGGGGGCAGGTGGTCACGTGATCGCCTGGACGCGTAGTGGAAGAAATGCTTCCACTTTTACTTCTTTGTACAAAGCTGTCATTGACGCTATGTACCCAGGAAAGGAGAAGGCAGAGAGGTTAAAAACAGCTTCTCACTTCTCCTCCGGGGTCCTTGGCTGTGACAACCCGACCTGCTCCTGCTTGATTGCTGCAGCAGGGGCTTGAATCCTGTGCCGTACATTTGATATCTGCCAGGATTAAAGCCCAGGACCAAACACCATATATTTACCGTGCTTGGTCCTTAAGGGGTTAAGGAGACTATTGCTCTAGTTGTCATAATCTTGACTTTCTTGTCAATCACTTCCACAGTTATTAACTAGTTAGAGCCGCTGATGGGGGGAGGTTACTGTGTATCGGGTTGTCAAGCCCCTACATACATTCAGCAAACTCTAAAGTTGGCTGTAAGGGGAAACTATGTGAAAGAGCTCTGCAGTGAAGGACTCGACCTGTAGTACATCTACTGTGTCCATCGATGATTACTTTGCAGGTAATTGTGATCCCTTATCCCAATGTTAGTTTCTGTTGAGTTGTGGACAGGATGAGTCTTGCAGTGATGGGAGATGTGTTTTATGCATTGTATCGCGTTCATTATTTTTAATTGCATTGAACAAAGCTTTTAATGTTGCTTTTAAGGGTTTTGGCCACTAACAAGCTTACACCGCTCTGGTCTTGTGTGCAAATGGCAGGGAGACGCTGCTGCCAGCTAATGTTACAGCTGTTCTGCATCTGCATGACTTCTAGGTCTATTGTATATTGCCACGATATACGATTACACTGTAATATATGTGCGTGTGTAATATATAGAATTGTCTAGGCCATGAATAAATAGGGGGAGAATTATTAAGACTGACACTTCATTTTAAATTCTGGCCTTAATTATCCCCATGGGTGCATGGTGCTCCTGATGCATGAAAGCGCACACCTCTTCATATATGAGGCTCAGCTCAGCTCCTCCTTAGCTGACGTAGATTTCAGGTATAATTAACACCAATTCCTGACGTAAACTATACATAAATATATTTGTTTGGGGTGGCCAAGCCCATGCCTAACAAACCACGCCCCCTTTTTGGGAAAGCAGCGTACAGTGACGTACCTGTCACAAAACTTTTGCTTGAGCGATACTTATGCCAAATTTTGCTACTTCTGTGCGCCAAAAATTGAATGCTGAATCTCCCCCATAGTATAATGTATAGATATTGTGTGGCATATTACATGGATTTTTGACACAAACCTTTTGTGACTATTTGAGTGGTATGCCACTCTGCGCCACTTTTCCATAAAGGGGTCATGACTTGTCTGAAGTCTAATGTAGCTCCTAGGCAGTGTAGATTTCTGTGTAGACCCTCCGAGATGTGCCCAATGTATGAAGAGGTGTGCGCTGGTCTTAATTAATCTCTCCCTAGTTGTTCAAACAATCTGTTTCAACCAATGATCCTCTTCCGTGCTTTAGGCCAGGTTTAGTTTTTGTTTTTTTTAAAACCTTTTTCTTGCTCATTACGCTCATATTACCTAATGCATGTACAGAGTAATAGTCCAACAATAAATCTATTCCCAAGGACTTACCTGTTCTGAAATGTTGCGCACGCACTATACACCCAGAGATGATAGAAAGTGTGTGTGTGTCATTGCAGGTGCAAACTGTCCAACATGTCTACCCTGCACAAGTGCAGTATGTGGAAGGAGATACTGTGTACACCAATGGCGCTATGTAAGTATTCTCTATTGCTGTTTGTCCAGTCATTGTCTGTAACATATATATATATATATATATATATATATATATATATATATATTATAATCTGTTATTGCATACACACTCAGTCTCATGGGAAGTTGTCGGATGGATTGAAACTTTCTCTGTGTGATTTGTAACGTTAATATGAGTAAGTGATTACAATATCAGAGCAAAAGTATCATTTCTTGTGGAGAACTGACCCCTTGTAGAGAGGCTCTAGCACCCTCTTGTACCACCTCTAGCAGGGATGCAAGATGTAATACAGGCCAGCATGGGGGCTATAGTACCCTGTTATACCGCCTCTAACTTGGATACAAGATGTGATACAGTGAAAAATGGAGGCTCTAGTACCCTGTTGTACTTCCTCTAGCTTGGATATGTGGTGTGATACTGGGGGATCATGGAGGCTCGTACCCTGTTGTACCTTGGATATAGGATGTGATATGAGCATGGAGATTCTATTACCCTGTTGGGCTGCCTCTAGCTTGGATGCAAGATGTCATACGGTGGGTATGGAGGCTCTAGTACCCTGTTGTACCTGCTCTAGCTTGGATGTAAGATGTGATGTGGGTGGGCATGAAGGCTCTAGTACCTTGCTGACCCCTCCTCTAGCTTGGATACAAGATGTGGTGTGGGCGGACATGGAGGTTCTAGTACCCTGCTGTACCTCCTCTAGCTCAGATACATGATTTGATAGTTAGCCATGGAGGCTCTAGTACCCTGTTGTACTTCCTCTAGCTTGGATATGTGATGTGATGCAGGGGGATCATGGAGGCTCGTACCCTGTCGGGCCGCTTATAGCTTGTATCCAAGATGTGATGCAGTCATGGAGGTATTTATTATCCTGCTGCCTCTTGAAAGCTGCCATGAGAGGAACACATTTGGCTGCAGAATGTCCTTGACATATTGCTGAGCTGTCATTGTCCCTTGTACCACTACTAGGGGGGACCCACCATCGTGTGAGATGGCCCCCACACCACACCAGCAATGGGGGCAGGATTGAGGTGCTCACCCTGAGGTCTCCAGACCCTAACACAGCTTTCGTCAGCACCCACACTAAACCTAAATTTGTTCCTGAAGACAATCTGGTTCCCCTTTGTAGCATCAAGTTTTGTTGTCCATGACACCACTGCAAATGAAGTCAGCAATGGGTGTCAAAGGCTTTACACTTGGGCCATGAGACCAAATGTCCTTTGAGCACCTGGAAATGGCTCCGACATACTGTGGCCTGTAACAATGAAGTTCGTGGAGCTGCTTGTCAGATGATCCTCTCTACTGGTGGCCTGTCGGGGGAGTCCTGACCCCAGTGACTTTGTGTGCCCTCACACATCCACTGGTCCCAACACCTCCTAACAGTCTGGTCAGACACGCCTCTCTACTGGTGGTCTGTCAGGGGCGTTCTGAGCCCGGTCACCTTGTGTGCCCTGATCCACTGGTCCCAACACCACCTAACAGTCCGGTCAGAACGCCCCAGTGGGGACAATTCCCTGATACGACCATCCAGCTTCTCACATCCCAATAATACGCCCCTCTCAGACTCTGGTAACTGGTGACATCTCTGCGTCGTAGAGGCGTCTAGTGGTCAACAAGCTCTATACAAGTGGAAGAAGAGGTCACTACACACAAGGAGCCTCCGAGAGCCTTTTATAGGACAAGGGTGAAACCACTTTTAGGGCCTCCGGTGACAAGACCGTTCATCTAATCACACCACAACTCTCATCATTTACCGATCTGCCTGAGATGGAACTGCATGCTGGGTTTTACAGCAAAATGACAACTTCTGGGATGGAGTGTTTTTGACGAAGTGTGTGTACTAAAGTAGTTCCTGCATAATACACAGGCTTCCACATTCTCCAGTAAATAAGAGGAAATTAGAAGATCAGAAGGGAAGTGGGTGGGTGGGCAGAGAAGACCCGCGTATATGAGATCTGTAGAATTAGCCCAGTCCTACAAAGCTCAGTAACCAGATGCGTTTAATACTGAATGTTTTTCTTCAGATATCTGGAAGCTGCAAACAAAATGTAAAGTGTGGGAAGGGCAACATGTCGTCACGGCAAAGTAGCTGATCTTTGTGTCTAACTATAAAGTATTTGTTTAGGCTCATGTTGTATGCTGCATTTTACCTGAATTCATGCCTATTAACTTTCATCCACAGCCGAACAGCTTACTCCTACAATGCCGAAGCGCAGATATACGCTCCGAGTAGCGGTGCCTCTTATTTTGATTCTCAGGGCGGAGGTGCCCAAGTGACCACTGTGGTCTCCTCTCCCACAGCAATACCCTCCCACAGTATGGTGGGCATCACCATGGATGGGAGCCAGATCATCTCTAGTTCTGGAGCATACCTGATCCACGGCGGGCTGGACAATTCCCGCCATAGTTTATCTCACACTTCTCGGTCGTCGCCTGCAACGGTGCGTATTTATAATGTGTGGTTCTGTTCCTTTTGCTTGCTTCCTACAGTGTGTATCCTTTAACAATAACCATTCCTCTGTAATAAAGTGTCAGACTAGACCTGTGCATGCCAGCTTACGGCAGCATCGAGTTCAGGATGCAGGCATCAGCTGCCTCTTGCTGAACGGGCCTTGCTGACTGGGAGAATGACTGACCGTTATATAGATATCAACATGCTTGAAATCCTGGCGTTCTTCTTATAACTCGTTCCTGTTCTAAGTCTTGTATGCCTGTGTCCGATTCCTGTGTCCACAGGCTATAGTGGGCCTTATTCTATATCATTTAAAGTCTCCAAGCATCACAGATTAAAAAGTGCCACAACCCACCTGAGCTCGTATGCGAAAACAAATGCTTTTGCCAAGATTAAGATGCGGTATCGGAAGTAGGTCTGATCTCAATGGCAGGTCTATTCGTCCCTAATTCTGCACCACTGTTGGGGACAAACAGGGACAGTTTCTCTGCTACCATCTTGTTCAGTCCATTGATTTATACCTGCCACTTGGGTAAGACCTGCTTCCAGTACCACATATTTATCTTGGCAACACTTTGTATGTGGCCCCAGGTGGAGAGTGTTTAACAGCAGTTGAGGCAAGATGGCTGCCCTATAGCCGTGTACGGAAAACGCAATTTAAAAAATCGAATTGTCAGAAAATATCAGCCTGTGCATCATTATATTGGTGATGCAATCCCCTTAGGGCAGTTTCACACCCTGCGTTTTTCAAAAACGAGACGCAGCTTTTCCCTGGCAGTGTGCGCATCTGTTTAGATCTATATGAACGTTTCCAGAATTTTGTAAATGCGTCGTATAAAAACTGACTCGTATTGTCAGTTATTTCATGTAATTGGCGCTGTTTGGATTTGATGGGAACGTAACATCACAAAATGATCTTTTTTTCCGGTAATGTTATGGCACGCGTGGATTTTTAGCTTTAAAGGGGTTGTCCCGCGCCGAAACGGGTTTTTTTTTTTTTTAAACCCCCCCCCCCCCCCCCCCCGTTCGGCGCGAGACAACCCCGATGCAGGGGTTAAAAAAACCACCCGCACAGCGCTTACCTGAATCCCGGCGGTCCGGCGTCTTCATACTCACCTGCTGAAGATGGCCGCCGGGATCCTCTGTCTCCATGGACCGCAGGGCTTCTGTGCGGTCCATTGCCGATTCCAGCCTCCTGATTGGCTGGAATCGGCACGTGACGGGGCGGAGCTACACGGAGCTACACGGAGCCCCATTCAGAAAAGAAGAAGACCCGGACTGCGCAAGCGCGGCTAATTTGGCCATCGGAGGGCGAAAATTAGTCGGCACCATGGAGACGAGGACGCCAGCAACGGAGCAGGTAAGTATAAAACTTTTTATAACTTCTGTATGGCTCATAATTAATGCACAATGTACATTACAAAGTGCATTAATATGGCCATACAGAAGTGTATAGACCCACTTGCTGCCTCGGGACAACCCCTTTAATCATTTGGGATTCATTTTAATTCTCCATTTCACTATATATGTTAACCCCTTAATAACACTGCTTATTTTGGAGATGAAAATGCAGCCATTTTGGGGGGATTTTCACCTCCACTTCACATTTTTTTTTTTATTATTGGTACCATGTTTGGGTACTTGTATTGTAAAACTTCTCACCCCACACTTATATTAAAGTCAGCATTTTTATTTTTTGTTTTTACAATGTTAATCATACAGCATGAATGATGCAATAGATTTTTCTTTCTTTGCGGATCAGTACGCTTATGTCGATACCAAAAATATTATAATTTAAGGTATTTTTTTTCCACTTTTACACAATTAAATCAATCCTTTTTTTGCTTTTTTTGGAAATGTTTTTTTTCTGCTGTGCAGGATGAATTTTTTCTAAATTTATAGTACAGGTCACTATAGTACCAAATATGTGGTCTTTTTTTGTTTTTAATACAGCATTTTCCCCATAAATAAGATGCTGTCTTATATTAATTTTTGCTTCAAAAGAGGCACAGCGGTTTATTTTCGGGGGGTGCCTTATACCCACCTAGCCGCCGGCGTATGTCCCTCGTACTGGTCCCCGTGCTGCTGCAGTTTTCAGCGCTGACAGGATTCTCTTCTCCTGGTAACAGGCTTTAAATACCGTGCCTCCGGTAAGCGCCGTGATTGGTTCATCGAGTGCCGGCTTTGATTGGCTGGGGTGTTTTTTTTGTTTTTTTTTATAGCAGTTTATATTCTTGTTGGGGACTTGAACCAAAACAGCTGTGATCGCTATGATCAGGCATTGTAGGACTTCTATGCTGCAATGCCTTAACGCTTGTTATAATGATCCTGGCAGGCTGGGATGCCAGTATTGGCACTCCGCGGTTACGTTGCTCTCCCTCTGTGAACCCATTACATAGATCACACCATGTAGGTGGTTAATGGCTGAGGTCGCTGTCCTTATGTACCACCACTGTTGCAGCGGAAAGCTGGCTATCTGTAACAGCCGACTCCCGCTGTCGGACGGCGCGGGCTCAGCTTTTGATCCGTTGCCATCCACAGGGTGTAAGTTTACGTCCTGTTGCATTACGTACCCCACAGACATGATTTAAACTGGCGACCTGTGGCGTTAAGGGGTTTAAAAAAAAATAAAAAAATTGCCACGAAGCTTATAGGCTAACACTTTCTGTTCTCCAGACAAGATGACAATAAAGAGTAGCACCTATAAAGCACACAAGATCTACCATTCACAATTGGTGATGCACACAGACCACCTCCTCCCCCTCTCTGCACATGTCACAGAGCATGCCCACAATACTTCCCCATAGACCTTCTGCCTATTGTGTCTATGGTCCATTAGGCTGCTATACAGAGCAGGAAGTCTCTAGTGGCCAGACAAAAAAAAAATCAATACCTTGAAATTTTCAAACACAAATTTTAAGATTGAATACAAATAAATCCTGCCGGCGTTTCTAATATATTAAATGGTGTTTTCTGACTGTTCCACCTTATAAGTAGTCTTCCAAAGCCGCACAACAGCAAAACAGAACTTGTGACTTTGGAGGCTTAAGTTCAGAGTATCTCCACAAGTGGGCGACACTTTCTTATGGAAGAAAATCAATAATGACCTTCTAATACAATTTCTATAAATGTGTCCCCGTGTTACCGGAGCCTCAGTCACTTTATATTGTATTGGGGGCTGGTGGCCATTTATAGATTAGATTTATAGTGTAATTTCCATCCCGGTGAAGGGGTTACCGGCCATTCCTGGCAGCCGTGTCAGGAAGTAGTTGAGGCTGTGTATACACTCAGTGTCGCATCCAGTCCCTCCCCTAGAAGTTGTCAGATGGATTAAACATTATCTCTGTGATTGTAACGTTGATATAAGTGATTACAATACCAGAGCAAAAGGAAAACTGACCCCTTGTATGGAGGCTCTAGTGCCCTGTTGTACCGCCTCTAGCTTGGATACAAGATGTGATACACGTTGGGCATGGCAGTTATAGTACCCTGTTGTACCACCTCTAACTTGGATACAAGATGTGATATGGGGGGGGGGGGGGGCATGGAAGCTGTAGTACCCTATTTAGTGCGTCTAGTTTGGATACAAGAATATGATATGGGGGGGCATGACAGCTCTAGTACCCTGTTGTACCCTCTCAAGCTTGGATACAAGATGTGATATGGGGGGCATGACAGCTCTAGTACCCTGTTGTACCACTTCTAGCTTGGATATACAAGCGGAAGAAGAGGTCACTACACACTAAGAGCCTCCGATAGCCTTTTATAGGCCACTTTTAGGGCCTCCGGTGAAAAGACCGTTCATCCAATCACCCCACAACTTTCATCATGTACATATCAGCCTGAGATGGAACTGCATGCCGAGTTCTGCTAGAAAACCAGTTCTTCTGGGGCCGGAGTGTATATGGAGTGGCTGACATGGCACTTGGTAAATGTATCCCCCGTTGCCCATGTAATGCTGCGGACCAGCGTTGCTGCCTGTTCTTGTATTGATCTCTGCACAAACCCGTAACCGTCTGTTCCCTAACAGTGACTGTTATTAAGCATCTGCTTCTTCCAGTGTAATAGTGCTGCAGGTTCTTCTATCAGTGCATGTGATGAGAGCTTTTTCAGCCCGTATTTTCCCATTCTTGCCCCTACGTAATCAGGGCTCTGTCTGACGTTTCCTCTGTTTTTTGCATGCTTTCTCTGTAGCTTGAAATGGCGATTGAAAATCTCCAAAAAAATGAAGGCATCACCTCTCACAAAAGCAGCTTGCTCAACAGCCATGTAAGTCCACTTCTAACTTCACAGCGTGCCCCCAGGAGGTCCCCTGCCTGTCCTAAGCTTTCCTGGCATGCTTGTTCATAGCTCTTGCAGTGTGGTAGTACCCCGTGGCTCCTGTAGGACGGACGGAAGGTTATTGATGGGACGGAAGCACACTTGGCTCCAAATAAGATGGTAGCAGTCTTCAATTGTCGAAAATCATCTTTGATAGTTTAGTGCTTCCCTCAGAGAACCACGAGCCATGTAGAATACTAGTATGTGGAAGCGGCCAGGGGACACGGAGGCCTCCTCAAGCACTGGCCTGGCCTCTTCTGCACAGAAGTCTTGAGTTCGGCATCTGACCACATACTGCCAGTTGCAGAAGCTGGCTAGAATTGTGAATGTCATTTGACCTCTCGGCAACACTGGACCTTTTACTGTTAGTAAAACGATATCCCTGAAACTGGAAGAAAACTACTGAGGCGCTCTGACCAGTAGAGCACTTCTACAGTCCTTCGGATTATGTCTGTAGTTGTCTCCACTGAAGGCGGAACACTGCCACCTGCTGGTCACAATACAAACTCAAGTTTACAGTTTATGTGGGTAATTCAAATATCCTGGAGTACCTGACAGGTTTCAGGGTTTTTGTACCACTCCTCTGACAATGTAATCGGGCCTCTGGAGCGTTTTCTAGCTCCTTCTATAAGCCAATGTAATGTCAGTTGGCAATTTAGTTCTTGGACCTATTTAGGCCATTACAAAATATGGTTTTGTAGTTTTACCATGTAATGCGAAGGTCCAAATAGAAGTATGATTTAATGTACTTCCAATTTGCAGAATTTCCAAATTTCCAATTTTTTTTTTAAATTTAAGATTGAAGACTGGTACCGCTTATTGGAGGGAAGTGTCAGAAAGGAAATGTCTGACCTCTGCAAGGAGAAGGGCTCGGGGAGGGCACCCGGGATGCTAACAGCATGACAAGCACCAATGCTCTCCTCCCTATATTGAATATGCAGAATGTAAATTAACACAGAATCTCTTACTGTCTGCTTGGACTTGTGAGCCCTCCCTTCAGACCGGGATACTTCTGCCAGAAATGTACCGTGCATTCACAAATTACTTACTATTAGATATGACAAGTTTACAATTGTGTCTATGACCTTTAGTAGTTACTTTTAGGACAGTATGGGAACACTCTAATAGAATACTGTAATTAAAGAGACTTTCCCCATGTTTTTGGCCCTCTCTGAGAACAGCATACAGTAGTGCCTGTCACACGGATTACAGTGATATGTCTGCTGCGGGATCTGTGCAGGAGTTTGGGAGAAACCTGCATTTTATTCGTAGCAGCACATACATAGAGGACTACTTAAAGTAGTCCTGCATATTCATGAGCTGCAGACTAGCCACACCCACCCTACCCTCAAGCCACTGATTGGGTGTTGGGTGGGTGTGGCTAGTCTGCTGCTCATGAATTTGAAGGACTGGTTCTGTGTCTGGCTGCTACTAATAAATTAAGTTTCTTCCAAACTCCTGTACAGATCCCCAGAGCAGACATATCGCTGCAATCAGTTTGACCAGGCACTACGTTATGGAGCTCTCAGAGAGGGGGAAAAAACATGGTGACCGAGCCTCTTTTAAAGTATTATGAAGTATTTTTTGTGTTTCCTCCTTTTCATCCTCTCTCGTTATTTCCATAGCTTCAGTGGCTGTTGGATAACTATGAGACCGCAGACGGTGTGAGTCTTCCCAGAAGCTCCCTGTACAACCATTATCTGCGGCATTGCCAGGAACACAAGCTGGATCCAGTAAATGCTGCTTCATTTGGCAAATTGATACGTTCTGTGTTTATGGGGCTGCGAACGCGACGTCTTGGCACCAGGTAGGTATAGGACATTGGGTACTTGTGTTAGGCTGTCGCACCACATTGACACTTGTAAAATAGGAATATCCTTTTGGCCCTTAGGGCAGTTCTTTTCAGTTCTGCTCTACTTGATCTTTACACCCCTTGTATGCAATCACTGGGTATCTTACTGGTACTCAAGTGAGATCCGAAGAGCGCTGCAGGCACAGCGTTGTTACCTAGTTCACCATTGGCATTCTCTGCTCTGGGCTTCAGCTGATTAGGGAATGCCATGTTTGTGGGTTCTGTTGTCCATAGTTTATACATATGCACAGTGGGCCAGCATACCTTAAAAGTTGGACAAAAGTGGAATTGTACGAATTTAATGGTCAAAATTGGTAGTTTTAGGCCGCCTGCAGACGGGCAGCTCGAATCCGGCGAGGAGCTGACCTAAGCGACTGCAGGGACCAGCGTGTACTCACCCGCAGCTCCGGCTGTTTGATGTGCCGGCTTGCCGGGCAGCCGGCGCATGCACAGACCGGAGCCGGCGGCGGGTGAGTGACGTTTCTGTGCGGGGCTCTTGGGCTGAAAATCTCGACTTATACTCAAGTGTATACGGTATTTAAAACTTTTTATGGATTTTAACCCCTTAAGGACATGGCCTATTTTGGCGTTGAGGACCAAGCGATTTTTGATATTTTTTCATCTCCATTTTTTAAAAGCCATAGCTTTTATTTTTTTCATCGACGCGGCCGTATAAGGGCTTTTTTTTTTTTTTTTGTGTGGCAAACTGTAGTTTTGTTACCATTTTTGGGTACATAGACTATATTGTAAAACTTTTTTTTTTTTTTTATGATCGTAGGGAGAGAAAACGCATCAATTCTGCCATTTATTTATTTTAAAGCGTTAATTATGCAGCATAAATGACACACTACATTTTTTCTGCGGTCGATACAGTTACAACGATACCAAAATTCTTATATTTTTTGGGGGGGGGGTCCACTTTTCCACAATAAAAACCCTTTTTTTGGAAATTATAATTTTTTTCTAAAATTGTTGCATTCAAAGTCCTGTAACTTTTATTTTCCCATGGACTGCGCTCTGTGAGAGCTTATTTTTTGCAACACGAGCTGTAGTTTTTATTGGTGCCATTTTGGGGTACATATGTTTTTTTTTAATCACTTTTATTGCCTTTTTTTTGGGAGGCAAAATGCTAAAACTTTTGCCTCAGGTTTTAGCGCTTTTGAAATGCTTTTTGCCGTGCAGGATAAAAAGCATGTTTGATTTATTGTACGGGTCTTTACGGACACGACGATGCCAAATATGTGGGATTTTTTTTAATGCTAATATGAGAAAAAGCATGAAAAAAGGTTGTTTTTTTAACCTTTTTTTTTTTTTTTTACATTTTTATTTTTTGTACATTATTTCGAAAAAATTTTTTTTTTTATTACACTTCAGCACTGATGATCGCTACGATAAGGCATGGCAGGACGTCTCTCCTGCCATGCCTTATCGCTTATTACAGCGATCATAGGCAATGGCAATACAGGATGCCGGTATCTGGCATCCTGTTGCCATAGCAACCAGCCGGGCTCTCTGCGATAACATCGCGAGAGTCAGCTGAAGTCACAGAAGAAGCGTGCTCCCTCTGTGAACCCTTTCCCTGCCGCAATCTACTTAGATCGTGGCAGGGAAGGGGCTAACAGCGGGGGTCGCATCTCTGATGCACTACTAGTGACAGCCGGCTCCCACTGCGGGATAGTGCGAGATCGGCTATGATCTCGCGATATCCCTATGACGTAAGGGTACGTCAGTTTGCAGGAAGTACCCCGCTCCCATGATGTTCCCTTACGTCATGGGGAGGGAAGGGGTTAATGGATTTGGCACGTTAATGCCTAATTAACTAAATAATCTTACAGATCTAGTTATGTTATCTTGCAGAAATATATTACGAAAAATTCTACAATGCTTACTGTTCAGTACTGCGCGGCGCAGACAGATACGCATTTGGTACATTATTTGGTACATCTGAACACTCGTCATTATCGGAGAAAGTATATTGTAACTCGGTATTCTGCAAGCATCAGCAAAAATAAATGACAGTATCCTTTTAAATACATATGAATGGTTATTTTAATAAAAAATATTCACCAGACTAGTCCAGACTACTTTTGCAGGTCTAGTGGAAAAACAAGTATCCATATGGAAAGAGCTCCTATTTTTTGGTCCATTTATCCCTATTTTTAAGAAACGGATAATTTTAATAGCAAACTAATAAACAGAATTCTGAAATCCATCCTTTAATTAACTATTTTCAGTAATCCCTTCTTATATAAAACATAAATAGCCGTATTACACAGAGATCGGGCAAAACGAAGAATAAAAACAGCAAATTCACGATCAGAAATAGAAGAACAAGATGCGACCTAAGACGATTGCATCAGACGAGTGGTGAGCGGAAAAACCTGAGTCTACCCATCAGAACAGACTGCTCCCTCATCCTTATTAACGCACCGTTATGAGCGCCATTTATCAAACTTGATTTTTTATTTTTTTTTTAGACTTTTGACCACTTTCTTTTTAGGAATTCTGGCCCACAGTGATATGTAGTGAATGTTCAAGTGATTACTTTTCGGTAATTTTCTAAGTGTATACGTTAGGAGTTTCTTCTTCTCTTGTGTAATAGGGGGAACTCAAAATACCACTACTATGGAATAAGATTGAAACCCGATTCTCCTTTGAACCGACTTCAAGAGGACACCCAGTACATGGCAATGAGGCAGCAGCCCATTCATCAGAAGCAGAGGTTAGCGAGCGCTCCATCGTCCTGTGCAGTCTTCAGTACTTCACCTCCCACACAAGTTCTCTGTTGGGCGCTGCTCACATCATGTCTTGGCCATATTTCAAATGTGTACATGTTAATAAAAAAGATATATATTAAAATGTATTGCTTGATGTATTAGTGGGGTAGAGGGGGTGGGCACAGCAGTTTTCAGGACTTCCAAATACCAATTGGGCTATTTAAACACCGCTATTAGAATTGGCAATGCTATTTAATTGGTTAACAGCCACGATCATGGTGAACACCTCGAGTTGCAGCTTTTATGGACCGGTGTCAGCTGTCATATAGCTTCCCGCACACATCCACTGTACATGTACAGCGTTCGTGGCCAAGGGTTAAGGTTCATAAAGGTATATTTTTAGTCTGTTCATTACTGTCTTTTTACTAGATACAGACCCTCACAAAAGATTGAAGGTATGCTGGAAAACACCCCGAACAGCAGCCAGCACACGTCTCCAGAGCAGTCTGTGGCTGCCCAGAGCCAGCATCACCAGCAGTTCATAGGTCAGTGCGGACCTCACATGTAATGGGCGAAGGTGTTCTGGGTATGCATAGTAGCGTGCATGTGGAACAGAGATTTGATGCCATTGTCTTTGTCTTCTAGATATGTCCCACGTGTTTCCAGACTTCCCTGCACCGGATTTGGGCACCATACTCCTACCAGATGGCATTACCATGACCGATATAAAGAACTTGCAGCTTATGTACCGGCGACACTGTGAGGTTAGGAGTCTTGTTTTCTGTGTTTCCCCGACGTAACACGAGCTTCGGATTATTTCCTAGAAGAATTCACAGATTGTCATAACTCCCATATTGCGGTATATTGGTTTCTTTTGTTAGGATGACCCTTGACCCTCCAACAGTTTTGGACCAGCTCGGTTCACTCTGCTGGAAAGGACCTGCGTTTTGTACAAACTTTTTCTACTTCAAACGGCTGTAGCTCCGGCTCTATCAGAGCATCTTTATTACATCAATTATTGATGCAATTTCAAAGCCAGACGAGAAGCATGTTGGCGGTTCTTAGAGACCTGGAGCTATAGCTGCTTGAGGGGGGGTTGCAGAGTTTTCAGCTGTCACATTTCACTAAGCAGCGGAGACTGGGGAAGGGGAGGCCGGCAGCGGAGACTGGGGAAGGGGAGGCCGGCAGCGGAGACTGGGGAAGGGGAGGCCGGCAGCGGAGACTGGGGAAGGGGAGGCCGGCAGCGGAGACTGGGGAAGGGGAGGCCGGCAGCGGAGACTGGGGAAGGGGAGGCCGGCAGCGGAGACACGGGAAGGGGAGGCCATCTCCAGTCTCTCCCTGTCCTAGGGAAGAGGGTGACATGCGTTTTTGAGAGTTATGGATTGTCACATGGGAATTTTTTCATGAAAAATGAGAAATTTCACCATTTGAGCTTGTAGATGCCACGTTCCTTGATTACCACAGCAGCTAAACGTTTTTGCAGAAAAAGTAAAATTTTAAAAATCCAAAAAATTAATGGAGGATAGTTTTTTTTGTTTTTTGTTTTTTATTCCCCCATTTTTCCATGCCTGAAATTGGTTCCTATAAAAACTAGAAATTTTCTTGCAAAATACAAGCTATTCTAAATCTACACTGATAAGAAAATAAGTGTTATGACCGCTGGAACATAAGAGGGGAAATGACTTGCTGTTTCTTAAGGCTAAAATTTTTTTGTCTTTTTTAAGGTTTTAAAAAGCACTTAAAATATGTTTGCTGCAAAACTCAGTTGCTTTGAGATGTAAATTCAAAATCCGTAGTTCAAGTGACCTTTTGCAGGAGTGTTTTTCCAAATTGAATGTGACTGTTGTGGGTTGACGGGGCTGTGTGTCTGCAAATTAACTTTTTAAAATTCAAGCTAAATACGTTACAACAATACAGCAAAGGGTGTCGTCAGCCGCGACGATCCATCACTGCAGCCCTGCGTTTCTCCTGGGCTCTTACAGCGGAAGTCAGGTGACTGTGCCCTGTTCTCCTGACATCAGTGCTCATATCCTGGGCGCCACGATGCCAGGCGTTTTGAACGGAGACAATATGGCCTCTGATTGGCAGGGAGTCACCGTCCTTCTGCTGTCGGCAGAGACTGGTAGAATCGCGGGGCTGCAGCGCTGGATCACCAGGGCTGAGGTCAGTAAGCACCCTTTGTTTTATTGTTTTAGGCCATTTGGCTCAAATTTTAAAGTTAAATTGTAACCGTCCAGCTCCTTTTTAGATCCAACACAACTCATATAATGTAACCTTTTTCACATCCCATCATCTGACAAGGAAAAAATCTTTTTTGCAGGCAACTATCGATGTGGTTATGAACCTACAGTTCCAGTACATTGAGAAGTTGTGGCAGGCGTTTTGGAACTTGAAGCCAACCTCCCCAGATGCTTCTACAACTCTGGCAGGGTGCGAAATCACATTTCATGCAGTAGGATTTTCTATCCTTATTTCAAACCTTGTATAAAGGCAGACGTTGTGACATTTAATAGGATTCATCAAAGAGAGGGTCTGCTGTTTATGTTGAGCCTGTACCAACGTCTGAGCCAGCAAAGGCATAGCTGAAGGCTCAAAGACTTGGGTACAAAGCTTCAGGTTGGCCCTCTTGCCCCCCCCCCCCCCCCCCTCCACACACGCCTAAAAAATACATTCTCACATACACCAAAAGGCATGTTTTAGGACCACATTTATTACATTTTTTTTCTTCTCAAATCTGGCTTAAACTGCCATGAAGACTTCTTAAGGCTATAGCTCCACTACATACACTCCCAATCCTTATGCTACCCCCGATGCCCCTCTCAGTGCCTCCCACAGTAAAAGTGCACCTTTTTTGTGCCAAGCAAAGTAATAGGGCTTTCACACAGTTACTATGGTGAAATTATTACTACAAGAAATAGTGCCTCCTTTCTGCCCCGCACCTTAATATTATCCCTTTTTGCCCAAATAATAATCCCCTTTGTTTTCTCCCACAAAGTAGTAATGCCCGCTTTCTGCACCATAAAAGTAATATCTTTTATGCTCACAAAGTACTAGTGGCCCCTTTGTACCCTTTAATGACGACACAAGTTTCTTCATTTTTTTTTTTTATTTTTGCACGCCATGTATAAAAATAAACAGTCATATTCTGTCCTCTCCTGGGTCCGCACTGACTAGCTGCAGCAGCATGTTTACAGGTATGTCACAGGCTGCTGCAGACAGTGGTGCTTGAACACTGAAGTCTGTGATTGACTGTAGCAGACTGTGAAATCCTGTATATAGGCTATGTGGGCTGTCAAGACAGTAATAGCAGGATGGCAGAGACCTGAGGTGCTAGAGCTACTATGGAGCCAGGACAGGTGCGTATACGATTGTTTATTTTTATACATGGCACACACAATCTTTGTTCATAAAATTTTTTTTAAAAAGCTATTGAAAGTAATAGAGCACCCCTGCCCCCCCCCCCCCCCCCCCCCCCCGTGTGCCTCTTCAACTTTCAGACCCCAGTGTGATCCTCCTCTCTGTAAGGAGAAACTTTCTGAAATTGGGTCCTTACGTTGCATTGAAGCTGTGAGGACAACTAGGAGTTTCAGTTTTTCAATGTAAACGTTCCAGCACTAATGAGCCGTGTAAGGGCTGTGAAGAAGTGCCCATTGCACACTGAGGGATTTCTGACAGACTACACCTCAGGGGTGTACTGCAGTGACACGAAGAAAGCAGCACGTGGTCTGTCATTTATTAGTTGTTGAATCTTCCACTCAGGGAAGTGCAGTTTATTAAAAGCAGAATCATTGTTTTACAGCCAGTCATAAGTCTAGACCGAATGCCGGCAATGTTAGTTGTCCCCCTTTATCTTTTGAGCTCCATGTGGAATTGTAACCCCTGGGACCCCCATTGCTAAGCCACTGAGAACCAATGAATGGTTTTACTGTGGTTTGAACCTAGAAACCCTTGACGCACAATGTAACTTTACATATGTTTTTCAATTGTTGAAGTTGCTCCTTATTTCAACGGCGTTGTCTCATTACAGCGATGAGGAACCCGATGCGGTGATCCCAAAGGATAAACTGATGGTAATGTGTAAATATGAACCCATCATGAGATGGATGAGGAGCTGCGACCACATCCTGTATCAAGCCCTCGTAGAAATTCTCATCCCAGATGTCCTCCGTCCTGTGCCCAGTGAGTAGATGGAATTAATGGGAATATTTTCAGTATTTACCTGGTGTCAGCTTGTGTTTACATGAAGGTTTTATTAACCAATCCCCTTTTGTAGGTTTTAAAACACTAAAGGGGAGGGGGGAGGTTTCACACAAACTGATTTTTGTTGCGGAAACCGCGGTTGTCTTGCTGAAGGATTCGAGAGTGCGAATTGTGTTTTGTTTTTTTTTGTTTGTTTTTTTTTCCAAGAGCTGAACAAAAATCTATTTTAGCGCACATTCCACAAGGATGGCCCCATTGAATTCAATGGATGTGGATGTTTTGCTGCATGTACACAACTAGCATTGCGTATGAGCAGTTGAAGCATTCGCAATGTCAAATAAGTCAGTAGAAAAGCCAAAATACCTGCTGGAGGGAAGAGGGCGCTTTCTTCCGTGCAGACGATACGTTGTACATGGCGTTCATCCGCATAGAAAAACGCTCGTTTCTGCAATCATTCGCAGTTACTTTCGGCAAATGATTAAAGGCCTTCTGCTGCGCAAATCTGCATTCAGAATCCGGCCCGTGTGTGTGTGAGCCCGGCCTTTAATATCTGCAATAATCCTTTCAGTCTACTGAAATCTTAAAATTGCTTTGCTACCTTATTGTAGTCTGATCTTTATGAATTTTTGTAAATGCACCCCCAATCAGCAGGTAATTTGATTAATGCAATCTAAACCTGCCGTCCACCGTGCTTCTACTTTTTGTTTTAAACTTTAATTTCTTTATCTCACTTTTTTCTTAGGTACTTTGACTCAGGCTATCCGAAATTTTGCAAAGAGTTTGGAGGGGTGGCTGACAAATGCAATGTGTGACTTTCCCCAGCAGATTGTCCAGGCAAAGGTAAGGTCACCCGCTCAGACTAGGAGTGTTTGATTTCTTTTCCCGAAATATTTACCCTTTTTCCTTTTCCTTCTTAATGGGAGGGGGGGGAATTTTACTATATATATTTGTCTTCACTTTGCAAATTGGGACAAACGGGCTGATAAAGAGGAAAGTAAGGCCACTCTCGCACAGCCCACTTCAAAAGCCGTGCTACACGCTGCAAAACTCCTCCATTGATTGCAATGGGGCTTATCAGACTAGCGTTCGAGCGTATCCTTTCTAACATCACGTTTTTCGAGCAATGTCTGTTTTATTTTCAGGCGTTTTTAAATGCAAAGCGTCGCCCATTGATTAAACTCTTAGATTGATTTTTGCCATCACCACATCCTTAACGCTGCAGGACGTACAGTTTCTTGCAGCAGACACCTGCCAGCAACAGCTTCGATAAGCCATGTGGCTCATCGAAGCTGTTAACCTCTTAAATGTCGCTGTCAATTCTGACAGCGGCATTTAAATCCCCCGGCCGATGTTCTGGGGTCCCGTATGACCCTCTTGCGATGAGATCGCAGGGAGCCATGCGGGTGGTATGGCATCCGGGGACCTTCTGAAAAGCCCCCAGGGCTGTCACCCCTGGGGTGGCTTGATAGACTGCCTGCCCGGTTGCAGTAAGATGTAATGCTATGGCATTACATCATCCTGCAGGAGCAATCAAAGCATCGCAGGACGTCCCTCAAGAAATGAGCCCTCGCACAACTAGGCCGACGGAAAAACAAAGTTTTATAGTTGTCAGAAGATGGCGGCAGAAAATAATAATTAAAAAAATTAATATCTTTGAATAAAATAGTACAGCAAAAAAAAAAAACAACTAAGTTTGGTATTGTAGTAATCATATTGACCCATAGAATAGTTATGTCATTTAGTTGCAGTCTGTGCGCCGTAGAAACAAGACGCACCCAAAGATGATGTAGCTTCGTTTTTCTATTTCACTCCACTTAGAATTTGTTAGGTTTTCACTAAATTACATGGTACATTAAATTAAACAGTACCATTAAATACAACTTGCCCGAAAATAATAAGAAAAAAAAAAGGGCCATGTCCTTAAAGGGTTAATAAGGACAAGATTAATGTCCAAGCCTCCTTTTTGTACCCTTGACCTTCACTTTCATTAGAATCCTGATCCCTAGCACTATTCTTCTGGTTGCTCTAACATTGGTTAAAGGAGTTTGATGAGTTTCAGGGTGTGCCATGAATTCACCTATTACTACTGTTGCACCTCAGTCAAAAACCTCATTTTTATTGCTTGGCTTATCCTGAAGCCGATCAGTCCTGGTACAGATATCTTGGTGTAACATCATTTAATTTCCTAACTTTTATTATATTTATTGATAGACTTGCCTGCGGGAGAGGCAAGTAAAAGTGTAATTCATCAGCTTTTCTAAATTAAAATACCTATTATTGATGGAGTGAGGAGATTACAAAACTTCAGACGTGGCAAGTACCAGCAGGGAGACTAATTGTGTCCTCCTGGTTCCGTAAATCTACCTCTGTTCGTCAGACGCTCGCAGATACACATTTTTGGTTTAGCAATAAAGGTGACCCTCCTGACATGCCTTTCTCTCCGCTGACTAACGGTTTGCGGCATATTGTTCACTTAGGGATTGTTACCTCTAAGTCTCACCATTCGCAAGGAAGTATACTCTCCTCCTTTGTTGTTCCTTGGAGGTTGGGCATATTTCGTTGGAATATACAGTATCCTAATAGAGGTGGGCAACTATCGGAAGACTACTAGGTGGATTAGATGGCCATAGCTTGCATTGCAGCAGACCCGACTGCTCTGAAGGTGCTCTCCATGAGAGTTCTGGCTGCTCACTGGGCAAAAAGAACCCCTTTCTCTATGGAGCAGATCTGTAGAACTGCCACTTGGTCTCCATCTTCTATAGACCCTTTAAAAGAACAGCAATTTCTTGAACTTTCCTTTTTTTTTTTCATTCTCTTATCAAGAGCTCTAACTGCTAGGCTGTTAACATAGCCTTATGAGGGATTGCATTTTGTGCAACAAGCTGTATTTTCGTGTTAGTGTGTTAGTGTGTTAGTGTGTTAGTGTGTTAGTGTGTTAGTGTGTTAGTGTGTTAGTGTGTTAGTGTGTTAGTGTGTTAGTGTGTTAGTGTGTTAGTGTGTGTGTGTGTTAGTGTGTTAGTGTGTGTGTGTGTTAGTGTGTGTGTGTGTTAGTGTGTGTGTGTGTTAGTGTGTGTTAGTGTGTGTTAGTGTGTGTTAGTGTGTGTTAGTGTGTGTTAGTGTGTGTTAGTGTGTGTTAGTGTGTGTGTGTTAGTGTGTGTGTGTTAGTGTGTGTGTGTTAGTGTGTGTGTGTTAGTGTGTGTGTGTTAGTGTGTGTGTGTTAGTGTGTGTGTGTTAGTGTGTGTGTGTTAGTGTGTGTGTGTTAGTGTGTTTGTGTGTGTGTTTGTGTGTGTGTTTGTGTGTGTGTTTGTGTGTGTGTTTGTTTGTGTGTGTGTGTGTGTGTTTGTGTGTGTGTTTGTGTGTGTGTTTGTGTGTGTGTGTGTTAGTGTGTGTGTGTGTTAGTGTGTGTGTGTGTTAGTGTGTGTGTGTGTTAGTGTGTGTTAGTGTGTGTTAGTGTGTGTTAGTGTGTGTTAGTGTGTGTGTGTTAGTGTGTGTGTGTTAGTGTGTGTGTGTTAGTGTGTGTGTGTTAGTGTGTGTGTGTTAGTGTGTGTGTGTTAGTGTGTGTGTGTTAGTGTGTGTGTGTTAGTGTGTGTGTGTTAGTGTGTGTGTGTTAGTGTGTTTGTGTGTGTGTTTGTGTGTGTGTTTGTGTGTGTGTGTGTTTGTGTGTGTGTGTGTTTGTGTGTGTGTTTGTGTGTGTGTGTGTTTGTGTGTGTGTGTGTGTGTTTGTGTGTGTGTGTGTTAGTGTGTGTGTTACGAAGGTAAGCCATAATCGTTGTCGCTTAGCGCTGGTTTTTAGCCAACATAAAAACAGTCACCGGGCCATTCAAAATTTACTTGGAAATCGTTCAGTTTTTTAAGTGGTTTGACGTTCTGAGAGGAATACACCTTATACTTGTTATGCATTCCTTGCATACATAACGAGTACATTGTTTACTTATGCCAGAAGAAGACAACAGAATCTGCTGGTAAGATAATCCCTCGCATAAACACACTCCTAGCTAAGCAAACTACGAGTTCTCCTTCTAAAAAGTTTGCTTTAGCTAATGAGGGAAATAGAGCCATTATTTGTACGTATAATTTTTTGCACAAATGTCAATTTGCTTGGCCATTTAAGCAATTATCTTTGCATGTAAAAGGGCCTTAAGCAGCCAACGCTGGCAGGGTTTAATACTGTTGACTTTAACAGTGGAATCTAAATCGCTAACGGCAGCAATCGGAAGTAGCTATGATTGGAGGCGGATGTTGGCTGTTAAAGAGTTGACACCTGCTGGGTATGGAGCAGTCAGCCGGCTGTGCAGTTATAGCAGGTTGTCATTAAGGGGTTAAACACAGGTTGAGCTTGGAGGGGGGAGGGTGGGTTCTTTGCGAGGGAAAACTGTTGCAAGCTATAGCCCTCCTTGGTTTTGATTTCTCTGTTCTGTGTGCTGCTGTCATGGGTTACGGAAAATCCAATTACCAGTAAGTGTAATTCGGCTTTCCTCACAGTCCAGTCTTGATGTTTCTTTGCCCAAGATGAGCACTTACTTTGTTGCATCAGTTGCTTCTTGACAGGTCGTCTAGCTCTGTAGGCACATTTGGAAGTTGGTGATGCACTGACGCATCAATGTCCAACCCGTGTGATGCCATTTCTCTCTCGATATCCCCAATTGTCTTTTTGAGGGTTGGTAATGCTTGTTCTCTGAATTAGAGCATCATCTCATGGAGTTTTTTTCCTTTTTCTTTCACAACTTCCTACCTGGAAAGTCACTTCACCTCACACTTCGTGCAGTCTTATAATTCTCCGAATACCCTTTCCCACGCCAACTACTTACTGAAATGATGATTTATGAAACATCAGATTTTGGAACACTTTTGAAGAATTCTATCCATCTTTACACCAGAAGGCAAAAGCATCAAATATACAATGACAATCTAAATGAGAAATACGTTTAGACAGACTGAAATTAGAAAGCAACTAACAGTATAATCTAATCTTGGAGAAATCTGGCCAGACCCACACCAACGATGGGAAGGCTACAGTATGTCCCAATGTGCACTATTTCTGTATACGTAGTTCTTACATTGACTCTTAGTGATTTCTATTCTCTAGGTTGGCGTTGTCAGTGCATTTGCCCAGACCTTGCGTCGATACACATCCTTAAATCATCTAGCACAAGCCGCCCGGGCCGTCTTGCAGAACACTTCACAAATTAATCAGATGCTTAGCGATCTCAATCGTGTGGACTTTGCCAATGTTCAGGTAGATGCAGTAAAAGTAAGACCTCTGAGAGAAGTTTCTGTGGCACGTGTTCTGATGATTCATCTTTGTTGCGGACAGGAACAGGCATCCTGGGTGTGTCAGTGTGAGGAAGGCATGGTCCAAAAGCTGGAGCAAGATTTCAAGTTAACTCTTCAGCAGCAGAGCTCTTTAGACCAGTGGGCAAGTTGGTTGGACAATGTTGTCACCCAGGTGCTGAAGCCACATGAAGGGAGCCCCAGCTTCCCAAAAGCTGCCAGACAGTTCCTCCTGAAGTGGTCGTTCTACAGGTGAGAACATTCGAAAAGCTCCAGTATTGTTGCGCTGTAGTGGTTGTCACTCGTATTCGACACTAGTCATATTTATGTTTGTCTTTCCTTCACAGCTCAATGGTAATCCGGGACCTCACCCTGCGCAGCGCTGCCAGTTTCGGGTCCTTTCACTTAATTAGGTTACTCTACGATGAATACATGTTTTACTTGGTAGAACACAGAGTGGCTCAAGCTACAGGAGAGACGCCTATTGCAGTAATGGGAGAGGTAGGTAATGATGTGCTACTGTGTTAGTATTCACTTCTGTAGGATTTTATAGGAGGCCTCCATAAAGCTTTCAAGCCAAAACTGTTTGGAGGACTTGTGGTCAAAGGCTAGAACTATGTTTAGGCAGTAGTGACTGATATAAGAGGACACTGACTGAGCCACACAATGGAAATGGAACACTTACCTTTTTGTTACTTTTTTTTTTTTAATTAAATCCAGGAAATAATGCGAGAATATTAATTTATTTTTTATTTCCCCTATTTAGTTCAGTGACCTGTCTTCTATGTCTCCTGTGTTAATGGACAAAGGTGGGTAATGTACGCAGCTTAAATTGAGTTCATTTTGGTAAATAAGTTGTTTTAACCCGTTAGTACCAAAGCCTGTTTGCTTTAGTGTCCAACTAATTTTACTGTTTTTTCTTTTATTTTTTATTTATTTTTTTCTTTCTTCGTGGCTACATTCAAAGAGCCATAACACTTTTCCAACACTGCATTTGATGGCTTGTTTTTTGTGGGACAAGCTGTAATGCAACCCCCACAAATACAATGTTAATTGTATTTGTGGGGGATTAACTTGTGTATTTGTGGCAGTAGAGATTGTGTGATTTATTTCCAACAAGTCAGACATTGTTAATCCATTCCTACAGATGACATCAGCGAGCTTGGAAGTGATACGGATGGGGACCTCCGTGCCTCTGGGGAGCCCCCAGTCAAGAGAGAGCGTGTGGACATGAACCACTCCATGCAGGAAATGTAGAGAAGAAAAGTCAGCTATGCCTTAATTCTTGTAATGGGATTTCCTCCTCTCTGGGGCGACCTGCCTTCATGAAACCAGTGCCTGCACAACACATACAATGTTGAGATTCAGTGAGATGACTATTAAGGACCACTTCCACCATTTTTCTGGCATTTGCTGTTGAGGTTTTAAATTTAAGAAGTATGGCGTGGAAACGATGTGACATCACTGACAATCGCACTACAACCAAATGTGCCATGTTCCAACCCATCTTCTATATTCTGCAAACCCTCTTTTTAGATAAAGTACCTAGGTTAGAGGTGTGTAGAAAGACATTTTAAGGTGATTTTTGAGCTGTTTTAAGGCACACAAAACAAGCTATACATTGTGGGTTATATCTGGAACCTTTCCCAAATCTTGGCATACTGTTAGCTACTCGTTATATGCCATGGCTGTTACCTCACTGTGTGTCCCTGACCTAGGCTGAATTAATTTGCCAAATCACACTGTGCTTTATGTCCGTGAATGGAGAAAGAACTGCTGGGAAGAGTGACCGTTGTATAAAAGGTTGGTGATGAGCATCGACCCCAAAACTCCTACAATGAGGGTCTTCTGGAGTCAGAACAGACGGAGTGTCTTACATTTCTTCATGCCTTTCTTAACAGAAAAATGAATGAAAAGATTTTTATATTCTCATCTCACGGTGGGTTAGTAAACCTTTTAGGATCAGATCATGTACATTGTTGCCAGTTGACTAACTTGTCGTTTAAGTTTGATTATATGTTTATTATAGACTTGGCTAAGATGTATCTGATGAATCCCCTTAATTGTTCTGTCTTAAGTTTGAATACCAAAGCATCTTGCAGGCAAAGCTCAAGGATTTGCCTATATTTTTTTGTGACTCGTGGTTATACCCTAAAATTGGGTAGACCCTAATTGTCTTGGCTCTGGTGCCTTTAAAATCCAGTTGAGGAACTCTGGACCTTTTTTTTTCCCTTCCCCATTTCCTCTTAAATGGGTTGTTTGCTTTGTTTTAACTAATGGGTTGGAGCCAGGAATGTAATCTCTTACAATGTGAACCCAGGCCCCCTTTTCGCTAAATGGTTCTCCAGGAACATTGCTGCTGACAGAGGCATGTGACCAGACTCCTCCATCAGCCTCCTCCATTGAAAAACCCTATCCATGGGGAAATTGGCACAAGCCCGATGTGAGGAGGGTGATGGACGTGTCTGGATCTGTTCACACAGAGGAATCTAACACTGGGCTTTTTCTGCTTGGATTCGATCTCGAAAAACTGCAGTACACATCTGAGGCCAATATGTGACTTTTGTAGTGTAGTTTGCTGCCGATACATGTGCAGAATTTCTGCTGCCATTCTGCGCTCCTCCACGTTAAGAAGTGACATGTCGCTTAACGCAGATCAACATCAGAAATTCTACATGCAGATTTTGCCATTCACGGCTAATCCGCATGTACGTCTGCAGCAAAATCACGCTTGGCCTCAGATTTCTGCAGTAGTTTTTAGAGGAAAAATCAGTGTTGGATTCTGCCATGTGAACATATTACAAGTTTCTGGGTCTCTGAAGAAAACATTCATATATTGGTAAAGCGCATACGTCATTGTGGTCAACCCATTAGTTAAAGTATAAAGTGGCCAACTCCTTTAAGCTTCAGATAAGGACTGTTCTCAAAACTCCTTCAACTATCTAGTATCTGTAACGCGATAGATTGTCTTGGCCTGTGTGCAGTGGCTATGCTTTCTGGTACCGACATCATCTTGCTTATTGATGTCCAAGAACCAAGAGTTTAGCAATCCAGTGCCTTAGTATTTGATCCTGCCTCACTAACCTCCCTTTTTACCTTTTTAGTGTTTATTGCTTGCGTACACTTAAGTTGTTTCCACAGACTGCTGGTTCATTTGAGCCTAAATTAACTTGCTATACAAATGTTCTAAAATGTGAAGATATGAAGTGACCTCTTTGACTAAAGTATATCCTGTGTGTTGGAGGTGGGGGTCACTAGTCTATCTGCATATTGTTCTTGGAGTAATTACAGTGTAGGTGGGTTATTAGCAGACTGTAGGTACATGGTAGATATTGTATGTGGGCAAGAATGTATAGAGGTATATATCTTTTTCACTTACTGTATTTGAAATATATGGTTATTTGAAGAAATACTTTATAACTGTATTCTTAATGGAAATGCATAGTACTTGGACCTAAAGGGGTTTTCCGATGTATAACATTGCTGGAAGTTGGGGGAAAACTATAAATATTAAAAAAAAAACTCACCCCTCCATTTCCATGCTGCTACCCTGCAGCCGCTCCAGTGGTTTGCTTACACTTTTGCCTGCAGCATCATGTAGTTTGCCTATGTGACTGCTGCGGCCAATAGTGAGCCCCATGTGGACGTTATCCGTGACATCCAATAAACAAGCCCAGGGTTTCTACATTAGAAGCCCAAGTGATGTTTATGGGGCTTTACCCGGCCTGAAGACCCAGTGAGGTCATCTGTCAGATGCCGTGGTGCCGAAATGGCACTCTAGTGCCATAGGTATGAATATTAACCCAACATAGCTTGGGGCAGAGGCCCAAAATTAAAATTTTGAAATTAAAAAAAAATTACTCGGACAACCCCTTTAAATAGACATCTCCTTTTTATCCTGAGCAGACCCATCGCTGCATATGAAGAAACCAAACCGAGACTTGTTGGTGACCCATGAAGTGGTTCTCAAAACAGGACTGTTGTGCCCTGAATGTGAACATGTGGCCTTGTACCCCTCCTGGGACTGTCTAGTTGCCTTTCTTGTAAACCTTTTTAAGTCTGGGAATTTCAGAAGGAAGTTTAAGAAACTTGTATATTTTATGAAATGTTTTTTGTTTAATATAATATTTTGCTAGTATTGGTTGACTTGTTTGCTACATCATGTCTTGTTCAGTGCCAAACATTGGCGCCTCAAGATAATATGGCTGGCTATGTTTTCTTTCAGTCCATAGACCTGGTAGCTGGAATAATATTTGGTTTTTCTCACAACCTTTCTCTTTCAATCTTGGGAGGTTGTGCTTTCATACATTTAAGTAATTTTTGTTCTAAAGTCTGTATTCATGCCGGAGGAGTAATGGCTGAATATGCAGGAACTTTACCCTAGGTTCTTCATCATATACAATAAAACAAGAGTTCTCTTTTCCCTTCAGTTTGGTCAACCACCACGTTTTGCTGTCGCCTTTTAATAGACTGCATTGATGTGGCTTTTCCACTTGATGATGATTTCTGTGCTATGACCCATTTTCCCCATTTTATCGGAATAGAAGTACGTAAAGGAAAGTTACTCTACTTCATTCACTTCCCAGGCTGAAAAAGGCCTCTTGTGATGTACACTTGTGTGTGTAAGGCTGGGTTCACACCAATGTTCGCCATACTGCTCTCCTGCTCCGTCAAGGGAGCCCGATCCAACCAATGACTGAAACGAGCGACCCCCGTTGACTTTTTTTCAGTTGAAATGGCACAGCATGCCACGTTATGGCATCTGGGATTGTGATGGAAATCTGAACAAAGCCTCCAACGCAGATGTGAACCCAGATTTATGTCGGAATTTACTGCTCCTATTTTTATAAAATAGCATATTGAAGGTGTATTTTCATATCTAAATAGATGCTAAAGGATTGTAAATGCACATGCAATCTTAAATGGGTTGTCCACTTTCTGCACACGTTTCAGAAATGCCGTACACTGATGTGTAATGCCATAAAATGTTAAAATGCACCTGGGCTTCCCTTAGACCGTACGGTGCTGGGCTCCTTGATGCCACGTCCATGGCTGCCCAAGATAGTGGCTGCGTCCTCTACTGCGTCGGAGTAGAAGTGTTCACTGCAGATAGAAAAAGACTCTTGTGCCGATTATTTTCAACACCCACACAGTAGAGGACACAACTGAGAAGCTATGTTGCACTGGGTGGCAACACTTTCTCGGCAAGGGTATTTCTGGAAGGCTGTTAGCCTTTCCTATATCATTGCACATCGATGTGTGGCAATTCTGGAATTGGAGAAGAAAATAGATAACCCTTTTTAATGCTCGCTGTCAAAGTTCTTTTTGTTTTTGGTCTCTGTTTAAAAGTAAAAGCAATTGTGACTTTCATTTTATTTTTTCCTTTGTAAAGTGAATATTGAATTATATTGGATTGACTGTGTAAATGTGTCAGTGTTTGTTTTCATTTAATTCTTTCATTAGTTTATATCTGTAAATGAGAATTTTCTGGTCCGCTGTCCGCAGCACTTTCCTTTTTTCTATTCCTTATTTTGAATAGTTAGACCTCTCCAACCCTTTGCAATAATCAAAAGTACATAAGCCTCAGCCCTCCTGCACACGGCTCCTAGGCTCTATCCAGCAGTCACTGGACCTCACTGTTATATTCTTCCAATCTCATATGGTGACCTTTTGTTAGATTCCAAATTAATGCAGCAAGGAAAAAAATGCTGAATTGGACACCAAATTGAAGAGTTTATTCTCTTCTAGAAGCATACGGCTGGACCTTCAGATCTGTACTGCAGTAGGCAAATCTGTTCTTCTCTAGATAGAAGAAAACTGTCTCTAATGCCACTTCTGGATAGCATGTGAGTCGGTGCCCCATAAAGGCCTTGGAGCACGACTGGGGAGACTGTTTCTCCCTTCTGGAGGAGAGCTACTTTACACAGCGTTGCCTGTAAAACACCATTCTCTGCAAGAAGAAAGTGTTGTGTGTTTCCTCCCTTCCCTCCCAAAGCTTTCAAGTGCAGGATAATTTCAGTTTTCACATCTGCAGTTGTCGCATTGGAAAGTTGAAATTTCTTCAGCGTCCTTATAAAGGGGATATGACTTGCGCTCTGCTTTAGGCTCAGTGAATGTGTAGTGTAGTTCAGGCTTGCAGGAACCACATCGACCCTGTCCTGTGTGAACAGGCAGCAGACGCTTTTTCTAGATGCAGAGCTACAGAGCCCCGGTATAAATGGAAAGCAGGGGTATATCTAAAGAAGAATGTAATGTGGTCTGCAGAAACTGTAGGGCAAGTGTCAGAAAAGCTAAAGCTAATAATGAATTGATGCTTGCAATAAAGGATTTGGGGGTATGTCAAAAGCAAAAGAAAAGTCAAAGATGCTATATTGGATGCTTACAAGATAAAAAGGGCGAGTTGGTTAAAAATGATCTTGAGAAGGCCGAACTTTTAACTTTTCTATTTTATATCTGTTTTCTCTTAGAAAGTAGACGGAACATCAACTGATCTTTCCTGTGCTGTTGGGGGAATAAAAGAATGCAGACCATCTATAAGCAGAGAGCTGTTAAGGGAGGGTGGAGGAGGATCCCGTCGGTACTGTTGTATCTTGACGCCACCGGAAGTGGTGGGTGTAGGCAAGTGTTGGGCTACTTGACAGCCAGGTGACGCCCCCAGTACCTGATTGACTGCACTCGCCTCTCCACTGCTGTGTTTTGTGCTGGGCTCCTGAGAATTCTGTTGGCCAGCTGCGGTGAGTGATCCCAAGCCAGTGGCTTCTCATTGCCGCCTCCTCTCTCTTCTCTGACGCGTGGAGTGCTGCGGCATGTGGGCTCCTGGGTCGGCATCTGCAGCGCCACCGGTTTCTCGTAGTAACACTGTGGCGTGTGGGCTCCCAGCTGCGGCTTGTTGTAAATTCGTGGCGTGTTGGCTCCCGAGTCAGCACCTGCAGGGGCTGTGGTGGCGGGGGTTGTTGACACTGCAGGAGAGAGTAGACACGGGAGGCAAGGTCCTAGCATTGGTGTCTGGGCTCCCAGGTTGGCATGTGCAGCAGGGGTTCACACGGGCGGCAAGGTCCTACAGTCAGTGCCTGTGGGGGAACAGGGGTTCAGACACCGGCGGCTCAGTTTCTAGGAGCGTGAAACCAGTTTGTGCTGAGTTGGAGGGTTAGTGGTAGTTTAACAGTTAGGTGTACATTATTAGCTGTAAATGCTTCCCGCATTAGCATGGAAGCATTTAGAGATAATGTAGTGCTAACTGTTGAACTAACTCTAACCCTCCATCCCAGCACAAACTCCTTCCATACTCGGGAGCTTATCAGCCACTGGGGCGTCACCTGACTGGCAAACACCCACCACTTCCGGTGACGTCAAGATTCAACAGTGCCGATCCCGGCTGCACACTGACGTCAGTGTGGCCAGGATCAGTAGCGCTGCTTAGTGAAGATCGGGAGGAGAACTGCGGCCCCTGCCAGTATTCACTACAAATGTGGTGACCGGCAGTGGCACGGATCGGCAAACGAACGCCAGCTGTCTCGGTTTGTGGACTGGTGGTTGGGGACCCCTGATCTAGATGAGGGGAAACTGATCAGATTTGTAGACTACACAAAGCTAGGAGGGATAGCTAACACTAGAGAAGAGAGAGGATTCCAAAAGATTTAGAAAAGCTTGAACAGTTGGCGCTGACTAACAGGATGGTATTTAACAAGGAGAAATGCAAAATACTACATTTGGGCAAGAAAAATCTAGACTATAAAGTACATATATCATTACACCCTAGGATATTTTATGAATGAAACCTGGAAACCAAATCTCCGGTGGATCAATTCCAAGCTTTTTACAATACCGTTGTAGTACATCAATAACCAGGATTAGGGGGTGTTCTCAACTGAGACTCCCTGTAAAGTGAATTTTCCTTACTCCTCCTCACTGTATACATATGGTTAAATTCCCTTGAGTGCTAGATGTTCACTTATTTGTATCCTGTTATCAGTTCTCTTTAGGGCCCACTCACACAAGTGTATTTGTTTACTCTCATAATACCCAGTGCACCACATATACGCATGTAACATGCATAATCACTATGTTATGCACCCATCAACTATAATGATGCATATTAATCACTAAAATGGGACATGCATTTTTTTTTAGGCGCAGGTCTAAACAGCCCAATGTACAGAAGGTGACCCTGATGCATCACATTTTATTTTGGAGGAGGGGTAACCATTCAGTTGTTGTCAACTCCGGGTCACCCTATGGATGAACTCTCGCCATTTTAGTCTTATCGAGTACGTCTTTTAACCCCTTAATGACACGGCCTATTTTGGCGTTGAGGGCCAAGCGATTTTTTTTTTTTTTGGGGTATTTTTCCATCTCCATTTTTCAAAAGCCATAACTTTTTTTTATTTTTCCGTGGACGTGGCCATATAAGGGCTTGTTTTTTGTGTGGCGATCTGTAGTTTTTATCGGTGCCACTTTTGGGTACATAGACAATATCGTAAATTTTTTTTTTTATGATAACGGAGAGAAAACGCATCAATTCTGCCATAGATTTCTTTTTCTTTTTTTTACAGTGTTAATAATGCAGCATAAATGACACACTAAATTTTTTCTGCGGGTCGGTACTGTAACAACGATACCAAAATTGTTGGTTTTTTTTTTTAGGTTTTTACACTTTTTTTGCAATAAAACCCCCTTTTTTTTGGAAATCTTTTTTTTTTTCCTCTATAGCTGCATTCAAAGTCCTGTAACTTTTTTTTATTTTTCTATGTACGGAGCTCTATAAGGGCTTATTTTTTGTGAGACGAGCTGTAGTTTTTATTGGTACTATTTTGGGGAATGTACGGCTTTTTTGATCACTTTTATTGCATTTTTTGTGAGGCAAAATGCTAATTTTTAGCATTTTGCCTGTTTTTTAGAGGGTTTTTTACGCTTTTTGTCGTACAAAAAAGCCGGCTGTCAGTCAAAGCCGGCGTCCCGCTGCAACAGCGGGGGGGGGGGGGGCGGCATCGGAGAGGCACCCCCCGCTGTTAACCCCTTCCCTGCCGTGATCTAACAGCGGGGGGTGCCTCTCCGATGCCCCCCCCCCGCTGTTGCAGCGGGACGCCGGCTTTGACTGACAGCCGGCTCCCGCTGCAGGATAGCGCGGGATCTTATGTGATCCCGTGCTATCCCCAGGACGTACCGGTACGTCCTGTTGCGGGAAGTACCAGGCTCCCAGGACGTACCGGTACGTCCTGGAGCGGGAAGGGGTTAACTAACTCATAGTCATGCCGGTGTCTGCATGATTGCGTCTAGGTCGCAAGTTCTTTACATACTAACAGTATGTTGGGCAGGAAGCAGACAATGTCCATCTAGTTCAGCCTGTTTCCACCCCACCTGTTAATCCTGAGGAAGGCAAAAAAACCTGGATCGATGTTTGCAAGCTCCTACCTGACCAAGATGCTGTGCCTATTTAGGCTGCCTTGAGTATAGGTAGCATGAAAAAGTGCACCAGAAAATATTCTGGAAAGTGTTCTGTCTTGTAGAACAGAAGATTCATAGGACCTGCTAGTCCACAATCAGGGCTAGTGGCTACACTACCCTTCCCCCCCCCCCCCCCCCCATTTTTATTTGCTTTAGGCTGATTGGACTCTGATTGCTAGGCAGGGAAATCTGGGGTATTGATTTCAGGTAGTGTTATACAGCCCCTTGGGTAAGGATTGACCTTTTACTGTAGGTAGAGTCTACATTTGATGCAGATATCCAGATCTGTACATTTAAACATCAGGTGCGATAAGCTCTTTATTCCCTATACCCTGTTTTTGATATTCGGTCTCTAATTATTTAGGTTCCTGATGAACTGTGTAATGAGGGAAACGCATTGAACTATATTAGAGAAACAGAACAAATGCATTAAAGAAAGTGAGCAAACCTAGCCTTCTTGTTGGAGTCCTGTACTTAGAGGTGGATATATTGAGTCTGTATCCTGACCCAGCAATTGATAGTGGTAGCATAGAGCTCCTAAGTTATTTTGAGTGAGGCTTCTGTCTCTAATATTCGGAGATGTGGGGCCAATGATATAATACAACAGTCATATTAGTATGAGAATAATTTAAACAGACTAGTGGTATAAAGCCTTGTCCTGTTCTTAGCTGAGGGACGCGGACCCATCATCTTCTATTTGAATTTCCCTCTGTGTATATGAAAGGGCAGATAGACTTACTTGGCTAATAGATACCACCTTAGGGTGGATTCAGACAACCGTATATCGGCTCGGTTTTCACGTCGAGCCGACATACGGTGTCCTTGTCTGTGGGGGGTGGGGAGGAGATGGAAGAGCCAGGAGCAGGAACTGAGCCCCCCCCTCTCCGCTCCTTGCCACTACTTGCAATGGAAGGGGCAGTATGAAGGTGGGGCCAATTGCTAAGTCTCACCCCCTCCTATTGCAAATAGTGGCAAGGGGCGGGAGCTCAGTTCCTGCTCCTGGCTTTTCCATTCCCCCCCGCCCCCCTTCCCCGCAGACAAGGACACCGTATATTGGCTCGGCGTGAAAACCGACCAGCATGCGCAGGCATTTGATAGCTAAGCACCCGACGAGGTGGAACGAAGGCCATTCACTGCCTCTTCCCCTGTGTCACATGCTGGCACTGAGATGCAATCCCCCTCCCTGCTTCACCTGCACAGTCCTCCACTGCCTCTACCAACGTGTCCCAGCGCAGCGTGCAGCTGTCCGTAACACAAACATAAGAGCAAATATGCAGCCAGCCACCCACATGCACAATCGCTAAATGTGCATATCTCCAAACTGCTGAGCCTGGAGATGCTGCCATATAGGCTGGTAGAAACTGAGCCTGTCCGCAACCTCATGGCAGCGGCCGTCCCTCTCTACTCGGTCCCCCAGTCGCCACTATTTTTCCCGCTGTGCCGTCCCCGCGCTGCACCAGCACGTGTCACGGAATATCAACAGTGCCCTCACCAATGCGGTTACGGGAAAGATCCACTTAACCACCGACACAGGGACAAGTGCTGGTGGGCAGGGACACTACATCTCCCTGGTGGCACATTGGGTTAGCCTGGTGGAGGCTGGGACTGAGTCTGACCCTGGGTCCGCTCACGTGCTACCCACACCGAGGATTGTAGGTCCTACCTCGGTCATGGTTTCTCTGGGTTATTATGCCTCCTCCCCCTCCACCTGCACCTCTCAATTACCATCTGTGAGCATGTCGCCTTCAGTCGGTAGCCTGAGGCGCTGCAGCACTGCCCTGGGGAAGTGTCAGCAGGCTGTGCTGAAACTCCTCAGCTTAGGTGACAAGAGGCACACCGCCCAAGAGCTGTTACAGGGTTTGACGGAGCAGACAGATCTGTGGCTTTCGCCGCTAAAACTCCAACCAGGCATGGCCGTGTGTGACAATGGGTGTAACCTGGTAGCGGCTCTGCAGCTTGGCAGACTAACACATGGGCCATGCCTGGCCCAGGTGGTTCAGCGCTTTTTTAAAAAATACCCCAATTTGTCGGAGCTGCTCAGCCAGGTGCATCGCGTGTGTGCACATTTCAGAAAGTCCACCACAGATCCTGCCACCCTCAGGACACTGCAACAGCGCTTCCAGCTGTCAGTTAACCGACTGTTGTGCGACATGCCTACACGCTGGAATTCAACTTTGCATATGATGGCCAGGGTTTACAAGCAGCGTAGAGCCAGTGTTGAATACCAGCTACAACATGCCCGTCAGAGTGGTAGTCAGCCTTCGCAGTTCCTCACAGAGAAGTGGGCATGGATGTCTGACATCTGTCAGGTGTTAGGAACCTTTGAGGAGTCAACACAAATGGTGAGCGGCAATGCTGCCGTTATCAGCGTAACCATCCTGCTGCTTTGCCTGCTGAGAAGGTTGCTGCTAAGCATTAAGGCCTACGCTTTGCGGATAGAACAGGAGATGGGGGATGACTGCATCGCTTGATAGCCAGACCACCCTCAGGTCTGTTTCTCAGTGCGTATTGGAGGAAGAGACTGCTGCCCACACTGCAGAGGGTACCCATGCTACTTCTTTCACATCTCTTCAGCCTGTATGGGCTGAAGAGGAGGAGTGTCATCCTCCGAGTGAGGATAGCAATGTGTTGCGTACTGGGACTCTGGCACACATGGTAAATGGTTTTTTTTTTGTAAACAAAAAAATTTCAGTACGCTGTGGACTACTAAGTAGGCGAAGGGGTGCGCCTTACCCCGGCTGGGATGGAGACAGCTGGACGCTGCGCTGGGAAAAATTTCAGTACACTGTGGCCGCAGGCTCGTGCCTGTGTCCTGGGGGGGATTGGATAGCAATGCCAGTATGTAACCCAGGAGAAAAGGCAGTGGTGTCACCTGCAGGTGGTGATTGGCCTTCGTTACACCTAGTATGATACTTAGCTAAGATGTGCCAGCGCCTGTGCCTTGCTGATTATGGTCTGGCCCAACTAAATTGTTGAGGGGCTGACCACCAGGCTCTTGCCCACACTTTGGCTTAATAGTGCGACCGAAACGATCTCTCGAGCATTACAAAAAGCTCGGCTCGAGTAACGAGCACCCTAGCATTTTGGTGCTCGCTCATCTCTAGTGCTAATGTCAGGTTAAGATAATTTGACAATGCATTATGCCAAATGTCCTCAAGTCTGACATACAATGCTTCGTCACCGTGCCCGTTCCAAAATTAACCCACTGCATATAAATGTCATACAGCACACAGAAGAAGCTCTCTTTTATTAAGACGGGATATATGCCCATTGCCTTGAGAGCGGCTCTTGTTTTATTCTACTACAATGTTAATAAATTACACTTTCACCAGCTGATGTGTTTTGGTCACCGAGGCTTCATTTTGCTTTGAAAAACATAAAATACATCAGACTAATATATAAACCTCAATTTACAGACATGAAATGGTTCAGAAATGAACAAGCATCCCCCTTAATGTTGTTCTGAATCATTAAATAGTTACCAACTTTCATAATGCAAAACTAAAACACAAAGAGGAAAGATGAAAGGAAGACACAATCGTCCGAGACGTCCACATCGTTAAACACCAGATCCCTAGTAGCAGCATTAGTGGCCATAAATCTAGAACACAATCCTTCTTTACCTGCCACGACACATCAAACAAATCACATTTCCTTTTTATTATTTTCACAGAGTTTAAATAAAATATGAATTGTGTGTTCAAAGTAGTAATTTCATTGAAGTGACCTTTCCAACCTGTTGAGATGCCATAACGGTAGGAGATGAGAATACCCCTCTAAACACCAAACATTAAAGGGTTTGCTTTCTTCCGCAACCACAATCCTGGCTGGCCACAGCCTATGAGGGGTGACTCCTATTGACTTCAATGGAATGGAGCTGCACTACCAGATTCAACCTATGGACAGGTGTGGCACCATTAATGGAAGGAAGCAAACATGTTTGCTAATTGTAGACCATGTATTTCACGTATTAGTATAATTCCCGATTACCCAGGGTCTTTTTTTTTCTTCTTGGGAGTATTTACAGCATTAAGCCAGGTATTATGGCCAACATCTTTGTTACCTGCAGTTCCCCCAGGCTCCATGTCTGTCTTTAGTCAGTTTAAAGGCCCATTCAAATGGCTGTATATTAGCGCTATGTGTTGCCCATATATTCTATGGACCCTTTATAGCCAAGCAGGCTGGTCATATAGCTGTTCTTTCACATGGGCTAATGGTCTGTAAGAAAGAAATCGCTGCCCGTCCTGATCTCATCTGTGAGATATGCAGGTCTGTATATTAGACAGAACATAGATGGGTTTCTGTGTAATGTCCAATGTGAGTTACACAAGTTCATATACAGGTTCAACTCTCCTACAGCCATCTGAATTGCGCCTTAAGGGGAATACAATTTAAAGCTGTACTTTAGGATCAATACAGTTTATAGCAGTGATCCTACGTTCTAAAACATTTAGTGTTGCAGTCCAGAGTGTGAGAGCAGAAGCATAGGGCCGCCGCTATCTCCCTGTTGTACATTGTGTGTCGTAGCAGCGGCTGCAAGCCCCGAATTCACCTTTTGTTCTAAAGTTCTCACAGCAATTTCCATCATGAAATCGCAGAAAAAAATAGTGCGGTGCTATTTTTTTTTCTGTTAAAACGACAGTCCCCATGATAGATCAATAGCGGAGGTCTGTGAGTGGCAAGATTTCTGTGCTTGATGTGTTCCATTAAAAACGCCCTCTGGTTAAAATTATGAATTCAGACTATTGTGTTAAAATTTCATAATTTCATTTTTTTTTTTACTTGCTTTTAACCATTTCACGTTATTTGCTGGACTTGAACTGTGTTAATGTAAAATATAACTGGAAAAATTGGGGCGCTCTAAAACTTTGAACAGTAGTTTATATGTAAGGGGCAGTGGCTGTTGTCTTTGTTCTCCATCATAAACTATTGGGCTAGATACCGATCTTTTAAAGGGGTTGTCCCATGAAAAATATTGATTATAGTTAAATCCAGCCCATAATTAAACATTTTTTTGTATTTCCACATTAAAAATGTTTCTATCCCCAGATATTCCAGGACTAATGTTGGAGTAGAGCAACCTGCTGTTTCTATTGTGTGGAATCACAGTAATTGTAATTCAGACAACACCTAAACACCTGGCCGTGTGCTGCCCGCGCCATGGGGGCAGTGGACATTGCATGTCCTATGCTCTTGCATGATGCAGACGAGAACAGGACAGGCAGAGGTTTTGTTTTCACATGAAATATTGGTCCTCCTATGGGAAAGTGCTTATGTGAAAAGCCTGGTCTACTATTGTGGGTTTATGGGCTCATTATGAAATAAAAGGACAACATGTACGTAAAATATGGCCATCTGAGCAAAGCCTTATGCTGGGGTCACACGGGACGTATTGCCAGTGGAAATCTTGCGGTTTTGCCACAGTGAAAAAACGTGAGCTTTCCACGGGATAAGCGCAGCTCCAAAACCTGCGGCACTTAGCCGTTGGTTTTGGAGTGGCTTCGCCACATGATTTTCTATTGCGGCCAGTTCTCTCATAGAGAGGAGAATGGCCACAACGGAAAAAAGAATTGACATGCTGCGTCCCGGGAATCTGCGCCGCAGCGTTGGCTTTGCCGCAACGGATTGGCCACCCCATGTGGATGAGATTTTTGACAAATCATGTCCCCATGGCTGGCTAATACCAGGATTAGCGGCTGAAGGCGAATTTGCACAAACTACAGACAATAGAAGCCATTGATTTTGATTGGTTCGCTCACATTACTCATTTTTGGGTGTGCATTTCCGTTGGGTGAAGAAGTATGCAATAAGCTCTATTTTTGTGCGCACCAAATGTCCCCATAGGCATCAATAGAGGTGTGCAAATGCACATTAATATGAGTGGAAAACGACATAATTTCGCAGCCACCGGTCACGATGTGATAGTTTGCAGCTAGTTGCAGGGAAGACATGGCAGCCATTGTGGAGATTGTTTAGGATCATCTCATTTTGGATGCTCAACCGAGTGGAGATGCTCATCAATTTAGTTGGGCAGAAGCCGACGCTCTGGGACAACAGAGGATGAACTGAGAATCGCTGACTCCTCCTTCTAGGAACGTCGTCCGCCATCTCATGTGCCTCCCAAATCTGTACTAAGGCAACCAAGGCCAAAGAACATCCTCATCATCTGCTACTCTTTCACAAACCCAGAAAGTACCAGCAGCTCCCCAGGATGGCGCCGCACCACACATGATAACTAATTATGGGTAATTGCAGTGGGCTGGGAATATGATGGCAGCATGACGAAGTACTAGCAACGTTTTTGTGCAAGTGACAGCTATTGCAAATGGAAAAATGCTGTCACGAGCACAAAAAAGGCTTGTTCACTGCGCAAATGCGTTGAACAGTAGCGAGCGTATTTGCGCTTATGCAGGAGCCCTTAGTGTTCTTTTGATAAGCAAACCATTATGGTTCATCGTTGGCCGTGTTCACACTGAACAATTACGGTTCATTTTCGCATGCTTCAGCAATTATTTCAATGATGATCGGTTGTTGTGACAGGACTTCCCTTTGCCCCGCCAAGATTGCGTAAAGCTACATTCACGCGGGCGAGTGCGATATCAGCCCGAGAAACTTGGCCAATATTGTGCTTGCCAATGTGTGTTTGCAATGGGTAAACCTTGCATCGCATTGCGTGCACCCCGTACATGGTGTGATGCTGCCGCTGGTCCCATTGGAAACAATGGGCGATGCAATGCAATGGTGTGCCCATAGATAGGATGTGCTGCAATTGGTTTCCCACATCGCATTGCGGGGAAAAAAAAACACTGTATGACTCCATTCAAACGAATAGGGTTCATATTTGCGCGAGATTTGAGCGTCTCGCAGTACACACATCTCACGCAAGAATCTCAGCTGTGCCAAACCGGCCTTAGTGTAGTGAAGTAAGATGGAGTAGATGTGACCCCCTTGGAACATTTACTGGTGAGGACCAGACGCAGCAAGGCCTTTTAGTAGAAACAGCAGTTGACGCTAGTCTAACATTAGTCCAGAAATATTTAGGGAGAGAAACCCTCTTAATAAGTGGATTTGTCGTTATGGGCTGGATTTAACAATCTTCTTTTAATTCACAGCACATTTTTACTTGGCGGTAGATGAAACTGGTAAGGGTTGATCCGCAGGGTGCCCAGAGTCGGCAACGACTGGCTCCCCATCCTACATTGCCTGGATGTGTTCTGTACGGTACCCACAGATTTCCATGGGCCGATTCTCTGGATGTAGCTAACTGCATTTTTTTTAGAATGAAAAAGTTGATTGTCTCGCTCTAAACAAACAACAAAAAAAAGCACAACAGCGGAGGCCATTAATTAGATACCAACTCTGCTCTTTTTCAAAGCTGTAGCCCATCACCTTATACTGCAGATTTTCAGAGTGGATGTCACCTTCAACTGAAGTAGTGAAATCTGCATAAAAATCCACAAATAACATATATGTATTGACGGGCGATCGGCACCAAACGCCACAACAGGTTTTCACAGAGAAAATTCTGCTATGTGTGAATGTAGACATTAGTGCAAGCCGATCTTGTTCAGGATCCTCAGGATCCCCTAACACTGGCATATTGGAGAACCCAAGAGCTCTGCTCCAACCTGTAGGACTATATTATAGCTGATCTTTCTGTGTCATATGCTGCGCTATATATGGCATATTGTAGCTCCAGGTCCGTACTAGTAGCCAAAAAGTAATGACAGAATACAGTTGCTACATGTCCGGTGTACTCTTCAGTAGTGCACGCCCTATTTCCTGGGTGGTGGTTGGCAGGCTGCACATAAACACAGCAGCCTGGCAGTTGTCTTCATGAGGGGAAGGGGGATTGCTCATAAAGACCCCGGGCTCGTACTGACCATTGGCTGTATTCTTGCAGCGCTCATGAAGCCCCCAGGCTCGTACTGACCACTGGCTGTATTCTTGCAGCGCTCATGAAGCCCCCAGGCTCGTACTGACCATTGGCTGTATTCTTACAGCACTCCTATTAAGGAAATGGCACAATTTCTTGCTTAACTTTGACTACTACTTTACACACATGTAGTTGTACCACGTGGCTCTTCCATACGGCAGCATATTAAGTGGATTATTATTTCTTCAGACAGATGCAGTTTACTGTGATAATCCAGTTCCAAATCCAAATGAGAGCTTGGTTGTCAGTGAAGCTTACGGTCAACTAGTCAAGATTTCCTAAAGACAATAAAGCCAGGAATGTGCAATATTCAAGAACCTTTCCTGTAAGCTTCTTCCTGGGATTTCTAACATGATTTTTAATATTTTCCTTCCAGGAGTGTTCACAATGTCGTCGTATTGCTGGAGAGATGAGGGATTAGTAGAACACAAGACTTGCATTGGACATGACCATTAAGTCAGTTATACAACCCCTTCCAAACTCATGTCCATTCACGTTGGTCTCCTATTCCTTTACTAGTCCTTGGGTCAATGTTTTGGAAATGAAATGGAATTTGAACATGGCAGATACATGGAATGATGGGTCCAAGTCACATATACAGGGAAGGATCACAGACGCACTCACATAGACGTTTCACTGTTCTGGTGCTTCTGAATGTCATTTTCTGTACAGATTAGTTGGTAGGGTTTCTCACTCTCCTCCAGGACAGAGTTTTCAAGTTCTGTTTCTTGATCATGAAGTTCATGCCTGGAAAGATGTTCAACTATGCCGGCTCCTAAGGAATCTCCAAGGACATTGGTTGTTGTTCGGAGACGGTCACTAAAAGACAAAAGGAAAAAAGATCATAAGAAAATACGGAAAAGAGAGTTACCTGTAACATCATTTACATTTACTGTTCCCCGTAGAACTTGGATTAGGGGAAATGCAACAATTAAAAATAGGCATATAAAAAGTGGAAAGTTTTTGCACAAGTCTAGCTTGCGCTAGCATTTTGTGAATTTATGACCTCTACGCCACTTTTCTGAGAGAGGGGCGTGGTTTGCTGTGAGGAAGGGAAGGGGGGTGATCGCCCTTGAATGACAAAGTTACAAAGTTACACCAGAAAGTGGCATAAATTATACAGAAATCTATGCCAGCTCAGTAGACTTCTGAGAAGGTGCAGAAGCTACTTGAGATGCACCTAGGCATGAATTTTTCATAATTTAGATGTATCATGCGTCACAAGGGTAATATTAAGACCACCATTTGAAACGCCGGTCTTAATAAATTTCCCCTATTGTCTTTAAATTATTATTACACTCTAAAGGGGTTGGTTGTCCCATTTCTAGACGTTTTGCTGAAGGAAGCAGCTCCATACATTGTGCAGTGGTCCGGGTTGGCACTGCAGACTGAGTCTCATTCAATTCAATAAGGCAAGCTGCAGTACCAACCCTGGCCACTGCGCATTGTATGGAGCTGTCTACTTCCTGCAGCAAAGCAGCTAGAAGTTGGAAAAACCCTTTAAGGGTTTAATATCTGTTGTCTATTGTTTGTATGTATAGAGTTAACTGCCTCATAGTTACAAACCCCCTTGTTTAGATACTTACAGGAACCAGTCTACTGCAATAATGAGTGTTATATCCTCAGTGGGGAGTCCTACCGATGTCAACACTATAACCATCGTAACCAATCCCGCTTGAGGAATACCTGCTGCTCCAATGCTGGCAGCTGTTGCTGTGATACTGCGTGAAAAAAAAAAATGGAACTTCAGAAAGTCTTCGTACATCGTGTATTGTGAACAGTAGAAGTACTGCGCTACAAACACAAACACTAAAGCGAATATGTCGTTGAGATCAATGGGAGCTGCGCTTGTAATTGCAGGCCGGGGTCCCAGTGATTTCCATGAGAGATGCACTTTCACGCCAATCCCAGTGTATCCCGGTGGGCTCTGCCTGGAAAACCCCTTTAAGACTAATACCTCCAGGCAACATATCACAGTTATAGTCAAGTAATGTAATATGGGGATTCATTATGTAACACAAGTCGCCATGAGAGTCTGGGCTGATAATGTCACTGAGTGCCGATGCTGATCTACCTGTGACTGCATTTAATTAGCACTTATATGACCTCTATGGTATACGGTACCATTCGTTTTTGTGACACTATGATTCCCAGCAAACCCCTGTTTAGAGCTATCACATGGTACAGCGTTCTACAGCAGGGGTTATCCTGATCTGCATTTGCTCTGCCTTGGTTCTAGTACTGTACTTATCTAATGAGCTAAGTTTTATCGCATTTTTCATGAACTGTGCTTGGTACAGTAGCTCTGTATTGAGCTTGTTTCTGGTCCTGCATCTATGCGCTAAGCTGGGTTAAAGCTCTGTATCTGTACCGTAAACTTGTGTGGTACAAAGCTGAGAGGAAATGGGTCGTGCGTAACTACTGCGTATACTTATGTGTATTTACAAAGAGACTCTGTCACCTACTTTTTGCGCTATGAGAGAAGCTTCTGGGCTGACAGTAGGTGACCTGCTGAGTCCAGGGATGAAGAGTTCTACTTACCTCCCCCTTCGTTCCCCCACGGACTCAGTGGGTCACCCACTGTCAGCCCAGAAGCTTCTCTAATTGGGCAAAAAGTAAGGAACAGATTCCATTTAAGTTTCATCTAGTGAGTTTCTGTAGGTATTTCGTGATTGTTCCCAGCATGAGATCTCACCGCCATATAATTAGAGAGTGGAAGACAGAATTACCTGTGGCCAAGCACTTTTCTAATCATGGACATGACATAGGAGATATGAGAGTTTTAATATTGAAGGGTGGTTTCAAGTCACAAAACCATAGAAGAATTTGGGAATATAAATTTATAACAACTTTTGACACGTTCAATTGAGGGCTAAATTATTCCTGAGGATGTATGGGTGAATGGGAGGTATGAGACATCTATAGCACAGATAAGACTGCTGGCCTGGAAAACCCCCCTTAACAGTAATTCAGAGACCATAAACATTCACTCCCTTATCAGTATCTGGTCAAAAATGTTTCTGTTTCTGTTGTAGTATTCCTTTTAAGTGCAAACCAATCACATCCATGTCTGTGCCTTGTCATAAGTATGTATGTTACAAGTGTGTATAAGTATTCATGCCTCTTCGGATCTCTTCCATTTTAGCCTGACGAAAAGCCCGAGAGGTTCGCAAGTTTGCTATTACACCATGTATTTTTGTTAGCCATTAAAAAGGTATCATATCTACAAGATTACTTGGTTTCTCTTGCTGGGAACAATCACATTTTGCTCTACCGGATCACACGGTACCAAACCTTTGTTTTCATTGTAGGTATTTCTGCACAAACTGTAATTAGTGTAGCAATAAGGTTATAGGCTGCCGGCTACATGTTTGTATTAATGTGGACATATAGATTTTTCATTCTGAGTGTATTTGGAGGAAATTAGCAAAATTGGACATGGCAAGATACACCATGGATGCCCTACATACATACTGTTATTGTCCACACAGTATCTGAACCCCAAACGATTTACATTTACATCCCTTTTACCCATTCATCTGACTTCCTCTGCAGATGTATTTTTAATAATTAAAGAGGGGTTCTTCAGGAAATGAAGAAGAAACAAACATGTCAATGCAAGGAAGTATTCACGAGGGTGAGCGCAATATTGGTCCAAGAAACTGCCGCTTGTAAACCTGTGATTTCTGATGCAATTGCACTGTTTTTCTGTGAAAAACTCATTTTGTTTCAACATGAAAAATATCAAATTTCACAATACTTGCATGAAAATTGCATTTCTTTGCAAGTACGATGCAATTTTTTTCCTCCCATAGAAAATAATTGGCAGTATCACCTAAAAAAATAAGCCTAAGAGAGGTAGAATCTTCTAGGCTTGTTAAACACACGGCAATACTGAAGTATTGCTGTGCATTCTACTAAGGTTCAAAGTACCGGAAGTTCAAGTGCCATAATGTGCTAAAAAAAAGTACCTGCACTTTTAGAAAACTTTTTTAATGTCATAGAGACATGTCAAAAGTATTGATCAGTGGGGGTCCCACTGCTGAGACTCTTGCTGATCACTAGAATGAGGGGGCTGCAGTGTTCACCTGAGCACTGTACCCCCTCAACAATGTGCGCTTGTTTTCAGCTGCTTCTGGCAGCTGATAGCGAGCGGCCTCATAGAGGTATATAGAAGCATCCCCCTCCTTCTAGCAAGCAGTGAGGGTCTCACCAGCAGGACCCCCACTGATCAATACTTTTGACATGTTTCTATGACATGTCAAAACTTTTCTGAAGGGGCAGGTACTTTTTAATAAGAAATAAAGTGCAATCAAGTAGTTGTGCCATGCAAAAATACCATTGAAAACTACAGCTTGTACTGCAAAATAAAAGCTTTTACTCTGTGGACAGAAAAATAAACAAAGGTTCTGGGTCTTTGAGTGTGGCGATCTGAAAAAAAAATTATTCAAAAATATCATTTCTAGTCTTCAACATTAGTAAAACTAATTTTTTAAAAATAAATTAGGTATCTTTCTAATCTTACTAACCTGCAGCATTAAATAAACATGTCATTTATACTGCATGGTGAGCGCGGAAAAAAAACCTAAAGAGCAGTGCCGGAATCCGTTTTTTTTATGTAAATCGTGCCTTAAAAAAGATTAAACAAAAAGTAAAACTAATCGAAATGTCATGTTCCCAAACCTAGTATCAATAAAAACTACGGCTCATCCCACAAAAAAAAGCCCTCGCACGGCCCAGGATATTCATGAGCACTGAATTTTGTACCTAAACATTTTCATTTTAAAAGGGTCCATCGGCTTTAATAAGGGGGCGTCAGTACTTGTCATGTCTGTTGTAAGAAATCCTTGGAATCCCTGTGAAGTACTAATTCTAAGGCCACCTGGAGACGGGCAGAAATTCCGCGGCGGGATTTCCGCCGCTGGAAGCCTGCATAGGATTGCGTTAACAAATACAATCCTATCCAGACGGCCGCGGTTTGACCGTGCTAAATCTCGCGCGGCAAACAAACTGCTGCAAGCTCTATTTCTGTGCTGGGCTCGCAGTGTCCCGCACAGAAACGTCACTCACCCGCCGCCAGCTGTGGTCTGCGCATGCGCCGGCAAGCCGGCACATCAAACTGCCAGAGCCGCAGGCGCGGGTGAGTACGCGCCGTTCTCTGCAGGCGCTCGGGTCGGGTCCCGCGGCGAGAATCCTCGCAGCTGGAGCTGACCCGCCCGTCTGCAGGCGGCCTAAGCCATCACTTCTCAAGTGGAAACAAATAATAAAACGGACATACTTGGAATAAATGTTGATCAAATGTATTGCATCTATCCGGCTCAAACATTGGGCTGGCAGTGTCTCCAATGTATCCAGAAATCGTGGACAGCCAACATTTTCTATGGACTGTCCAGGGTTTTTAGGATAGTTTGCGACCCTGGTGACTGGTAAGGGGCCTCGACCATTCTCATTCCTTTGTCAATAGTGTGTTCGTATTATCACCTCCTTGCACTTCAAAATAGGAAGCTACTTAGAAATGTGTTTGTGTTCTAACAGGGAAGTAGCTAAAGGCTTATAGGCCTGGGTGCAAAAGTTTATCTTGGGGGCCCCCCAACTTCTCTTAACCCCTTAACGCAGAGGTGTAACTTGAAGCTTCTGGGCCACAATGCAAAACCTGTAACAGGGCGCCCAACTATAATGCTTCAGTCATAGTACTGGGCTCCCTATATGGAAAGGAGAGGCCCCTAAGGCTCCTGGGCCCGGGTGCAACCACACTCCCTGCATCCCTTATTGTTACGCCAGTGGTTCTACATGAAGTTATGATGCCGATAGGTGTGAGAGCTGCTCTTGGTCCACCACTGCAGGACAGTCACAACTTACCTGATAGTGATGATCTGACCAAAGTTCAGTTCATAATTATTTACTTGTGCAATAAAAATGGCAGCCAGTGCCTCATACAGAGCTGTTCCATCCATGTTTATTGTGGCTCCAACAGGCAATACAAAACGAGTGACACGCTTGTCTACTCCATTATTTTCTTCCAGGCATCTGAAAGTGATGGGTAGGGTAGCAGAGCTGTAGAAACAAGACAGAATGTGTCATGTACATCTGAATATTGAAAACCTCGATTCATTTGCACATATCTGGCATTTACCTAAGGCAGGCTGTTATATTGTACTTCTTAAGCACAATGACCCAATACGTTTGAACTGAAGGCAGTTATGATCTCCTTACAGCCCTTCCCGTGAATTTAGTGGTTCTATCAAGTAGGGGGAAACAGAACACTAATTCAAGTCTATTTGACACACAGGGCACCATATTAGGGACAGCATTGTCTAATAAAGGGGGACTTTTTTATTTTACAGGTGAAACCTTATACAGATGTAGCAAAGTTTAACTTGACCCTTAACCCACACTTTTTTTTTTGCATTTTTTCCCATTTTCGTATTTTTCTCCTCCATTTAAAAAAAATTGTAGGGGGGCGTGGCTTGCCGAGCAGCGGGAAAGTCGCAGAAACCAGAGCTCCTCTGCGGCTTACCACTTCTGGGCACCTACCAGCAAGATAGTCCAAATGAGAGACCCGTGAAGCAAACAGCAAGCATCTTAGTGACCAGAGGAGCAGTTTGAGCCGTCCCAAGACCCAATCGGCCGCAGAGTGCGGTGCGGCCTGGTGGCTCTGAGGAAGCCGCGGGCTGAAGTGCCGGGGCCGCGTCAGCAGGAAGTGAGCGTCGGGAGATACGGAGGCAGAAGCAGCTGAGGAGGAGAGAAAGGGAATCCCCGCGGCAACAGAGAAGGAACCCCCGGGCCCGGAAACACAGAGGAAAGACAGCGGCCGGCGATCCCTGAACAAACGGAGGTAGGACGCTGTGGAGAGAGAGGAGGACAAGGTCCGCTCAGCAGCGGCAGCCCGGAAAAACGGAGGGGACCCGCGACGGAGGGACATAGTCCCCACAAGACCCAGACACCCCCGCACTTCCTTCCAGGCAGTCATATAAACCTGGGGGACATATAAAAGACGCTGAAGCCTTACAGTATATAGGCCCTGCATAGGCTAATACCCACAACCAGGAGAGACCTGAAAGAAGGGGTGCTGGGAATTCCCCCCTCAACCCCCCCTGTGAAAGAGCAACGAGGCCCCTAAGTGTGTTGAGAAGGGGACCCACAGTTAATTATAAGGAGAATATCTCCCCACCTTACTGCCAAGTCATCTGTGGCTGAATATCTACATAGCCAGACTGCTATATAGAAACTGTCAGCAACCCACAAAGACAGACCCTGTGCCAAAGGGTACTGACAGAAAACACTATATAGCCTCCTCAGCATTACAAAATAGCCTTGGAAGCAAGTCCCAGCTCCCGCAACACCCAAGGAAGCAATACACTGCGCGCCTCGCAGACGCAAATAACAAATTCCCGGTGAGACCCAGCGGACTCCTCAATCCTAAACACTCTCCTCTCAGCAAATACTGATAGTTCTAAATCTAGATCAAGTTAAAAAGAAAGGACTCTTATCAGGCAAAGCCACACTTAACAAATCTTCAAAACTCCACAGGAGCGCTGCCTAAGGCACTCAAGATGGAATAGCAGGACTCTATGTTCTAACTCCACCCGCCACATGAGGCTCCACAGCAACACATAACAGGACGACTCAACATCAATGAGCTTCTAAAGGAACTTTTAACAAACAACTACGCCTTCCAACGCCTTCCATAAAGAATACGCCACCTGGTGGGCTATTATACAACAAATAGATGGTTAAGCGACGTATTAAAGCAACGGCCCCCAGGAGACTCTCAGAGTACTTCCCGCCTGGCACACAGAGCAACAAAAACAAACCCGCCACATCTCATTCAAACATCCCCGTAACCGAAGAAATACCCAACACCCAAAGCCCTGCGGCTCTGTCTCCATACTCATCCTCAGGATCTCTCCCGCCTACCCCAGCCAATCCCAACACCTCCCCTAGAAGCGGAGGAAAAAGGAACGTTCAAGACCCACCACCAGCCTCCCCCTCCCCAAAAGGACCGGCAGCAAAAAAGAGCCAAAATAATAATCCACAAGAAACTCCCCTGCAGACAGACCCTATCAACAATCTCCAAGCTTATCCCGACTCTGAGAGCCCTTTAACTATAAATGCTCTGAAGAATATGCTAATCTCGCTGCAAAAGGACATTTCCAAAGATATACAGAACCTTTCCGGTCAATTACAATCTAACATCCATCACCTAGCTACCAGAACTGACCGTATTGAACGGAAAATGGGAGAATTTACCAAAGCCCACAACGAGCTGGTACATGTGCATGGTAGTATGGAAGAAGAAGTCGCATATTTGAGAGAGAAGGTCATAGATTTGGAAGATCGATCTAGAAGAAACAATCTCAAATTTAGGGGAGTTCCGGAGACTGTGCCCCCCCCCTGACATTCCACAATATATACTCAAATTACTCCAAACGCTCCTCCCGGACCTTCCCGAGATCGAATATGCAGTTGACAGAGCCCACAGAATTCCAAAAGCACGCTCCGTCCCTGAGTCAGCCCCCAGAGACATCTTAGCAAGAATACACTTCTATAAAAGAGGAAGTCTTGGCAGTTGGAAGGCGTAGAGGCACACTACCGGATCCATATGAAGACATACAAATATTCCCAGATCTTTCAGCCGCCACTCTGCAGTCTCGGAGAAAGTTTACAGAAGTTACAGCAGCACTACGAGAGGCGCACATCAAATATAGATGGGGATTCCCAACCAAATTACTGATCTCAAAAAATGGAACCCTCCAGGTTGCCACCTCGCCAGAAGAAGGCGTCTCGCTCCTGAAACAGTGGGGGATCCCTATCCTTCAGAAGCCCCTGAGGACAGCGGTAGAATCTCCTACAAGAATCGAACAAGATTGGAAAACAGCAGATAAGCATGGCAGACACTCATAAATTGATGTTGTAAAGGGTCTTGAACCCCCCGTTATATTTCTCCCTTACGGAGCCTAAAGTGGATGGTTTGAAATGCCACCCCCCCCCCCCCTAAGGTTCATTCATCCAGTGCAGATAGGCGCTGGATGAACAATATTTTGATTCTGTTAATGGTTGATGATGTTTTTTCTCCTTATGTCAAATATAGTTATAAAAGGTTCAGTAGGAGGCCACTTCCCTACCCCCCCACCATACTTAATATGAAAAAACGCAACGACTCCCCAGCGTATAAACCACCTACCAGTTATGCCCATTAACATCACATCCCTAAATGTAAAAGGTCTGAACAGCCCCTATAAACGCAGCATGCTTTGGAGACAGGCCCTTAAGTCCCACTCAGACATCTTCCTCGCCCAAGAGACACACTTCCTGAGAGATAAACACCCCCCCCCCTGCAACCACCCTAAATTTCCAAACATTTTCCTGGCATCAAACGAGGGGAAAAAAAGAAAGGCGTAATGATAGCCATTAGCCGGAACGTTACATTCTCCCCAAAAAACGTATACGTGGACCCAGGCGGACGATTTCTAATATTAGTTTGCGTAATTAACGCCACCACCTACACTCTAGTAAATGTCTACCTCCCATTTAAAAGACAGGCCAAATTCTTCAAACATGTTCTATCCGAAGTGGCCAAAATTCGAGAAGGGAATTTGGTGATCAGAGGAGATCTAAACTCAGTGGTGGACCCTACTTTGGACTCCACCATGAGCGGCAGGGGCATGTCACCCATTGTCCCAATCATACACTCAGAAGAACTATACGACGTGTGGAGGTGCATGCATGGATCAGAGAGGGACTACACGTTTCTCTCCGTGCCACATGCATCTTATTCTAGGAGAGATATGTTCCTGCTGCCGCGGGCGGGCCTAGAGGGGGTTCTACAGGCGGATATTGGAACAATATGATGGTCTGACCACGCCCCCATATCCTTAACGCTCCAAGAGAAATTCAACTACTCCCCATCATTCCCATGGAGACTGAATGAATACACTCTAAACCATCCTGAGCACGAACTACCTCTTAAGGAGGAACTAGAGGGATTTTTTGCGAACAATATAGGATCAGTCCCGAACATCTCCACAGTGTGGAATACACACAAAGCCTACATGAGAGGCATATTTATTAAACTTGGAGCAAGAGCCGAAAAGAGAAGAGAAATTTAACCTCCTAATGGACAAAATTAAATCCCTAGAAGCGTTAATTAAAATTAAACCTACCCCACAAAGGACAACAGACCTCTTTAACCTTCGGGCGAAGCTACAAAACCTGTTGGTTTTTAAACATGACATCGCGTTTCAAAAACTCAGAATTCAATTTTATGTGCACGATAACAGGACTGGGGCCTTATTAGCGAAACAGCTCAAAGATCTTAGAACTAAAGAAAGAATTTGATACCTCCTCGACCCACAAGGCAGAAAAATCTTCCATCCCCAAAAAATGGCCAACGCATTTGCTGCATATTATTCCTCCTTATTAGAGATGAGCGAGCGTACTCGGAAAAGCACTACTCGCTCGAGTAATTTGCTTTATCCGAGTATCGCTGTGCTCGTCCCTGAAGATTCGGGTGCCGCTGCGGCTGACAGGTGAGTCGCAGCGGGGAGCAGGGGAGAGCGGGCGGGAGAAAGGGAGAGAAAGATCTCCCCTCCGTTCCTCCCCACTCTCCCCTGCAGCTCCCCGCTCCGTGCCGGCACCCGAATCTTCAGGGACGAGCACAGCGATACTCGGATAAAGCAAATTACTCAAGCGAGTAGTGCTTTTCCGAGTACGCTCGCTCATCCCTACTCCTTATATAACTTAAAAAATAACCAAAATATACATCATCCCCAAAAGGAAGAAATCCAGAGCTTCCTACAAAGTGTGAACCTCCCTCGCCTCTCTCCCGAGCAAATAGAAAATCTTATTCAAGAACAGTTATTTTACATGGTAAATATCGCTGAGCTGCAATACCACACACAACCCAAGCACAGGGGTAGAGATGTTTTATTAGTCGTGTTTTATTTTATTTTTATTTTGCACAACCCTTTTAAAGAAATCCTCCAGCATTCTTGGACATATGCTAATTCACTATCAATATTGTGGCTGTGTAATTTCTTTAATCCTAGTTCATTTGCATCCATACATTTTTGAAACCTTTTATTGTTGACAGATAATGTGATCACAGTATGACTAGAGCTACCCCCCCCCCCCCCTCCTGGACAGATGGGATGTCAGTCTCCCTTGTGAATCATAGAATGGTAGAGTTGGAAGGGATCTCCAGGTCCAACCCCCTGCTCAGTGCAGGATTCACTAAATCATCCCAGACAGATATTTGACCAGCCTTTGTTTGAACACTTCCATTAAAGGAGAACTCACCACCTCCTGTGGTAACCTGTTCCACTCATTGATCACCCTCACTGTCAGAAAGTTTTTTCTAATATCTAATTTGTGTCTGCTGCCTTTCAGTTTCATCCCATTGCTTCTAGTCTTTCCTTGTGCAAATGAAAATGGGGCTAACCCCTCTGCACTGTGATAAGCCCTCAGATATTTGTAGACAGCTATTAAGTATTCTTTCAGCCTTCTTTTTTGCAACCTAAACATTTCCAGATCCTTTAACCGTTCCTCATAGGACATGATTTGCAGACTGCTCATCATCTTGGTAACTCTTCTCTGAACTTGCTCCAGTTTGTCTGTGTCTTTTTTTAAAGTGGGGTGCCCAGAACTGGACACAGTATTCCAGATGAGGTCTCCCTCCAGATGAGTAGAGGGAGATAATTACCTCACGTGATCTAGACTCTTTGCTGCTCATAATACATCCCAAAATGCCTTTTTGGCTGCTGCATCACATTGTTAACTCATGTTCAGTCTATGATATATTAGTATACCCAAGTTATCACATATGCTGCTTAGCCCAATTCCTCCCATTCTGTATGTGCTTTTTTCATTTTCCTTGCCCAGATGTAGGACTTTGCAGTTCTCCTTGTTAAATACCATTCTGTTAGTTGCTGTCCACTGTTCAAGCTTTTTTTTTTTTTTTAGATCTTTTTGAATACTCTCTCTCTCTCCTAGTGTTAGCTATCCCTCCTAGCTTTGTGTCATTGGCAAATCTTTTTTTTTGTCTAATTAAATGTTTTAATTGAACATTTTACATTATAAATCACACGTAAAACATATCTACTTTCTCCCCCCCCCTCCCCCCAAGGTCTTTCTCACAATAACTGTTCCAACATCCGTGAGGGATAATGTATATAATGAGTCCTTCTCTCGTATTGCAATCATAATTAAAGTTATCAATGGGAGTATTAATAATAAGCCTTATTCAGGAGTCTGGTGTGTTTTCCCTCCTTGTCTTTCTTTCCTCCATGGCAGCTCTTCAGGTACAGATTGTCGAGCAAGGAATATAGGAACGTAGGAAAGGAGAGGCGAAAAATATCAAGAAGAGAGAGGCTTTTTCTGCTTAGTGCAGGGGGCAAGCATATGTTGTTCATTTATTTGGTCTCTCTCCCCACCTCATTTGCTGTAACCCCAATAAGTATATACTTTTCATATCCCCCCCCACCCCATCTCTATTTATCATTTTTTCTTTAATAAACAATATATATTCCAACTAATTCAGCAGCCTCCTCTTTTCCGTCCTCCTTCCCTCTCTGCGGCAAATTTGATCAGTTTCTCCTCAATTCCCTCCTCCAGATCATTTATAGAAAGGTTGAACAACACTTGGCCTAGGACAGAGACTTGTGGTACCCCACTTGATACATTCTTCCCTTTGTATGTGCAGCCATTTATGACCACTCTTGGAGTACGATCACTCAGCCAGTTGTGAATCTACCTAACAGTTGCCTTGTCAATCCCATATTTGGTAATTTTTTCAATAAATTGGTAATTTGTCAAATGCTTTACTCAAGTCAAGCTATACTATATGCACTGCATTTCCCTGATCAACCCAGTCGGTGATTCTGTCATAGAAGGAAATTAGATTAGTCTGGTATGACTTGTTTGTTACAAACCCATGCTGGCTCTGGTTAATTACTCCATTTTATCCAAGTACTTGCATACATGCTGTTTATTAATTTGTGCAATGATCTTTTCCGGTATAGAGGTCAGGCTCACAGGCTCGTAGTTTCTTGGATCCACCTTCTTCCCTTTTTCCCTGTTCTCCAGGAATTTTCAAAGATGGTTCAGCAATCACCTCCACTGCTTCCTTTAGTATCCTGGGATGTAATTCATCTGGACCTTGAGACTTGAATTAATTTGTTAGCTAAGTGTTCCCTCACCATCTCTCTGCTTATTGATACCCTGCATTCTTTTATTCCCCCAACAGCACAGGGAAGATCAGTTGATGTTCCATCTACTTTCTGAGAGAAAACAGATACGAAATAGGAATTTAAAAGTTTGGCCTTCTCAACATCATTCTTCAGCATTTCACCATTTTCATCTTGTAAGCATTCAATAGCATCTTTGATTTTCTTTTGCTTTTGACATACCATCAAAATCCCTTTTTATTGCTTTTGGCTTCTTTGCAAGCCTCAATTCAATATTAACTTTAGCTTTACTGACACTTGCCCTACAGCTTCTGCAGACCGCATTATATTCTTCTTTAGATATTCCCCCCTCTTTCCATTTGATAAACATATTTTTCTTCATTTTTAACATGTGTGCAAGTTCTGTGTTCATCTATTCTGGTCTCTTTAAATGCTTCCCATTCTTCCTTCTTTTAGGGATTGTTAACGATTGTGCTTTGAGAATCTCATTTCACAATATTTCCCAACCTTCTTGGACATTTCTGTCCTTAAGAACATCCAGCAATTGGATCTTTGCTACCCTCTTCATTAAAATCTGGCTTTCTGAAATCCAACCTTGACGTCTGAGTTTTCTCATGTATTCCTCCCCTTTTTATCCAAAATTTAAGGAAAGCATGATCACTTGAATAGCTACAAAGTTATAACCCACCACTCCGGCCCATCTCAGACACACTAACTGTCTAATACTATCTGTTCCTGCTGTGTGCCGTATCCCAAGTGTATTTCTATGAGATGCAGATTCACACTGCTCTTCCCTGTATAATGTTTTGAACAGTTGTCATGAAGAAACTCATCACAAGCAGGAGGCAGGGAAGAGCAGTGTGAAGCTACATCACATAGGACTGCACTACGACTCTGCAGTGTGAGTTAAGGTGGATTAGATTATTCAGAAGTGAAAAACAACCTACAAATGTCATGTAAGAGTAATCTAAATTGTTTTACACATTATTCATTTGGGTTATCGCAATATTACTTGGCCTTCTAAAAGCAGATGAAAAGAGGAACAGTCTCTAGACAGAACTATATTTGACATGGCTAAAGCGAATTGCTGGGTAGAAAATCTTCAGGGTTAAGGCATTACTATATGTGGTTATAGATGTTCACTTGCTCATAAGATTAATAAATTCATGCATCATACATAAGATGATTCGACAACAAAAATGTTATATAAGTGTCAATTAATGATTGGATGTCTATAGGGTGCAGACACTGATTGGTTAATGTTCTTCTTCAATGGTCTGTAAATAATAAATAGTGAAATTAGTTCAGAAGAGCTCCGAGCTGCGACTCAACCACCTCTGCGTTGTGTCCAAGTCCTTCTTCAGCGCAAAATACAGATATTAGACATACTTAACGGATAAGAATACGATACCCTTTGAGTATTGTCCAATTTGAACCCAATGTCCTAACAATCACGGCAAGTAAAACGGGTATCCGTGAGAGCCTCTAGATTATTCTTTACTATCATCCCATGCTGCACAATATAGCTGCCGGACTACTTCTTACATTGAGGAGACATGGTACTAAATCTGAGGATGTGGGTTCATTAAATAAAATTGCCTCTAAGGCTGCCTGTCCGCGGGCGTTGTGGTATTCCGCGGTGGATCTCCGCCACCAGGGAGCAGGAGCCGGCAGAGGGTTCTCCGCTGTCAGCCTATCTGACAAATAGGCTGACCAAGGTGGATTGAGGCAATTCACATGCTGCGAATTGCCGGCCGCAAATGGAGAATCGCAATGATTCTCCGCTCGTGGACAGGGAGCCGGCGCTTACCACAGCAATGCTATGGAAAGCTTCAGACAGCTTGATTCGCCGGTGGTAAATCGCTGACGGAATCACGCCTGTGGACAGGGGGCCTTAGTCTCAGGGAAAAGTTACAAGTAAATACAGAAAATAAATGGGCTGTTCTAGTATTGCAGATCAGCCCTATTGAAGTGAATGGAGTAAAGCCATATCATCAGTCAGCCCAGACACGGGTGGTGTTTAGGTTGGAAAAACAACTGACGTTTTTTGTAATCTTACACAACCCCTTTAAAGTTGAGTTTGCATAATATGCAACTCCTATGAACTTCACAGAGCATATAGACGTCAGTTGTTAGCACAAGCCTAATTGCCTTGACCTTTAAAAGGTCGGATTACGTGCAGTGGTGCAATTAAGCCGTATTTCTCCACCTTTGCTGCACCTTGCCGGTGCCATCCCCTGCTCCACCCGAATAGGTTATGTGTTTCCACACAAATATACATGATTTACCTTTAAAGCATTGACAAACCCTCTAATATGTACTGCGCCACTTCTGAACACCACATTCATGTTTGAGAGTCACTTCTTGGACTCTCCAGGCAGTTTAAGAGAAGCAAAACCTGTTTTTGAAAATGGATTTGTCTTTAAAATTGGCTTTTTATATGCTTACCTAAAGGACAATGATTCGGATGGAGGAGTCAATAACCATTGTTGCTCGTTGTGATCCGCGGGGCAATAAGATCACCCCAATTTTTGCCAAGTCAGAATGGATGAATTTGACTAGATTTTCAATGAAAATAGGGGGAAAACAGACTTTCCCATAACACCAACTACAGAGGTCAGCGTGTAGCCAATTAACAGGCAGCGTGCCTTGATGAGGTCACCAAATGTGTCCTCTATCTTGCACATACACAGCACTTTCATTGGTCGCCTGCATCACATGACCACAACTATGACGTAGACACTGTATTACCAGTGGACATCTTACCGATCAACGCAGGACAGAGAAGCTGCAACATATTTATATGCTTGGAGAGAACGTGCTCTATAGTTAGGGAGAGATAGTCTGCAGAGAATATGTATGTATATTAGACCAGCGGATACAATGCAGGTATGTGGACTTTATGGGATGCTAGAAATGGAAACGGAATCCCAAATGTTTAAATATTAAGAGTTTCTAACACCCAGAAAACACATGACAACTATTAAGAGAGCCTCTCCCCTTCTAGGTATTGATACTACAGGAATATGTTCCTCATTTACATTTTAGATATGGTATCTCAGATAAATAACAGGTCACTTTCCGGTTATTTATAATTTAATTCCATGTATTGCAGTGATGTTAATAGAACATGATTTTTGGATGGCCATTACACCGAGTGTATCTGTGTGATTGCATATAGGACGCACATTTCTAGTGCCTTCTATATGCTGTGATGGGACAACGTTTTGCGACAACCATTTATGAAAATAATTCTCAATCTAATTATAATTAGTGAAAACGATTGTCTACATCTCATACAGTATGGAGACTGTAGTAGATTGGCATCCGATGAAATGTTTTATTTTGTCACCCACACATACCTTGATGATGTCCCCAACGCAGTGATTAGGGCCTGAAGTAGCCCACCAATAAATGGCCAGGGGTTTCTCCGAGTGACAATGAAAAATAACAATGGAAGTACCACCAAAGCGTGGATGAGAAGTCCGATGATGACAGTGATTGTGTACATTCCAAGTTGTCCCCCCATAACCAGCAGATCATCCATTTCCAGTATTTTTCCTGAGATCAGAAACATAATTCCAATGGGGGCATACCTGTGAACGATAAAAGACAAGCTTGTATGTGTATGTTCCTGGACATTTTTGGTTATAAAAAACCTAATATAATGATTGTAAAGAATTAAATATTATTTAAAGGGAATCTGTCACCGGGAGTCTAGCCTCCAAACCTGTTATCCAGTATGGAGACAAGTTCACAATGATGACATTCTATCTGCTGAGCATCATGGTCTGTCTCCTCCAGCAGCCTGTAGTCCATGCACAGTGCAGTGTACTGGCTGTCACTTCATCTGTACTTCGTAAATGTGCTGGATGCTACAGAAGGCTTGTGAGCCCAGCATGGCTTCTCTGGAGATTGGCTCCACCTGCATGACTCCTTATTGGCATCTGAAAGCAGCCGTCAAAGTCCGTTCACCGCATGAAGCATTATTGACCAGTAAATATAATCTCATCGTTGTGAAGCTGCCAGCATAATGGATAACTGGTTGGTGGCAGCTTGTGAGGGTAAAACCTGATGACAGGTTCACTTTAAAGAGGGGGCCAGTTCGCTTGGCTTACATGTATGTATAGGTCTGTTTTACTAAATATTCATATTCTCCGTAACATAACTCTTTTGGATCATTGTTTTTTTTTTGCAGAACTCTGTGTCTTTCCTCTGTTTCGCTTCTTAGGCAAGTATGAATATATGAACAAATGCGCCATTAGACTTGGGCTGCAATGGGGGTCATGTAACCAAAATGCGCTGTGTATCACTGCAACATCGCATTGCCATTGAACTCCATGGAGTTGCAGGTTGCTGCAACCGCAAAGTGACAGTCACTAAAAAATCCAAGCAGGTTAGATTTTTTTGTGACCGTAATGTTGTGTTGACTGGCTATTGAGCTGTCAGTGCGATATTACAGTGTTACACAGTGACCTCGGTTCGCGGCCAAAGTCATCATGTAGCCCTAACTGGACTATTTCCTTTTCCAAGGGGTTTATGTAGGAACACAGCCACAATTGGTGACACTCAGTTGTCAAATTATTCATAGATTTCTACTATGCATAATAAAGGAACATTACAATGTAGAGTTCTAAGTAAAGATCCTCCAGAATTGTTACGTTATGGAGAATACATTTATTTACTGAGACAGACATGTCCGGACAGCCAACGGGTCCTCAAGAACAACTCCATTCTTGAATGACATTTTACAATATTCAACTGTATATGTCTATATATACAAAGTTCGTGTGTTCTTTGAGTTTTCACCTAATGTGTTGAATGCTGGTGAGAAAAAGCCCCTATTACAGCGCTGAGTCTTACTGGCTGGCCTGCAGAACAGCGCAAAGCAATCTGCTGCCCATGGACAAAAGGGTCCAGTTGGTTTACTGACCCACTGAGCATGTGTGACCACCAGCACTGAACACATTAGGTGGGTTTTCTGCAACAGAATTAAAAGGACACCAGGGGGCACAATAATAAGTGATAAAGAATGAAAATGTCTAGAAACTGGAGCATTTTTTCAAAATGTATTCCACCTTTTGTGCAAAAAGTAAATTAGGCCGCTCTCACACCTGCGTTAGGGTCAGTTCAGGGTTCTGTCTCTCTGCTCACTTTTTGGAGGCAAGAAACTGAAATAAAACCGAATAATACAAATTAGTTTTTTTTCCTCTTTGATTTCATTGGGGCTTCAAGACAACTGAACACGAACCAAAAGGCTTCGGTTTGCTTCTATTTCGTTAGGTTTCTGTTTTATCTGTTTTATTTATTTCGGTGTTATTTTATCATTCAAAAAAATAGAGCAGCGAGTTGCAAACCGTGAACTGACCCTAACACACCTGTGAAAGCAGCCTTCATCCCTCAACAGTCATGTTAAAATTGGAAAAACCCTCCAAGAAGTGATACTTTTTTATTGTAGATATTGAATTTATGTCTCAGCCGCCTTAAATGCATTTTAACCCCTCAGTGACATTTTAGCCTTACGAGCCAGTAAATTTTTTCCCTTTTTTTGTGTCCCAGTGGTCATAACTTTATTTTTTCATCAGTGTACCTGTATGACATCTTGTATTTTGCTGGACAAGTTCTGGTTTTTAGAGAAGCCAATTTCGGGTACATATAATTTTTTGAGTAACTTTTCTAAAAAAAATTTATGCTGGGAGCAATGGAAAAAAAAGCTACTCCATCATTGTTGTTTGCCATTTATTTTTAGGCCGCTCACAGTGTAGTATAAATATTAATTACTGAAGATGAGCGAGCATACTCTGATAAGTCAGTTACTCGAGCGAGCAACTGCATATTTGTCCGATCATATGCTCGGGGGTGAGCTGGTGGGAGCGTGGGGGGTGGAGAGAGATCTCTTCCCTCCTCACTCCCGTCTGCCGCTCGCAAGCATATGCTCGAACAAGTATGCAGTTACTCGAGACGAGCCATGCTCGCTGGGGTAACTGACTAATCTGAGTATGCTCACTCATCTCTATTAATTACCTTTATTCTACAAGTCATTACAATTATGACAACACCAAATTTACATATATATTTTTTTTACTACAAGAATTTTTGTGTGCCGCCACTTTCCAGGACCAAAGCATTTATATTTTCAGTGTATCAGGACTGTTTTCTGTGCGACAGTAGTTTTATTTGTACCATTTTGAGGTATATATGATTTTTATAAGTTATTTATTTTCGGTTTTTGTGAGGCAAGATAATCAGCTATATTAGAATAAAGTTTTTATTAACAGAATTTACCATGCTTCATAAATAATATCATATTTTATAGTGCAGGCTGTTATAGATGCGGTAATACCGATCATGTGCAGTTTTTTGTTATTTTTATTTCTTTCAATATTTAAAGCCTGCATTAAGAAAAAAAACATTTTTAATTTTTTTTTCTAGTAAAATGTTTAGCTGCCAGTCAGCAATGACTGCAGCATCTGCAGGGTTAAATGGTGTACAAGTCCTCATCATTTCACCTTTTTTCTGGGAAAACACTCCATATGTAACAATCAGAGAGCAAATGTGCTCTCCGATTTATTCAGGGTGAGGGGTAGGTGGTGCCTGCTCGTCCCCCTCATCTCTCTGTCTCTCCATTGCATAGGCTGACTAAAAGGACAGCTGTAAATTTTGTATTTCCAACCCTGCTAAAGAATCTTGGCTTTAAGATGACATCAAAAGCACGCTGGTATCCCTGAAAGAACCAGAGCTGCAATAGAACGAGCTCTGTTCATCCAAAATTATAATGTCTTTTTTATGCAGAACGAAAAGAGCTCCTCCTAAACTTCTGAAGAGTTAATCTTTCATGGGACAACCCCTTTAAGCCATTTGTAAATACTTTTTAATTATATTGGGACAGATTTATGAAACAGTTTTAAAAAAAACGTTCTTGGTGGTCCTGCCCGGGTATCGCTAGATTATGGGTAGAAATAGAAGACATATACAATGCCTTGAGAAGAAAATGCTTAGCCTTTACAGCAGAGATGGCTCTCCTGTCAATCTTGCCAGGAAACATTTCTGCTAACAAAAAGGATGTCCTTAGGTTTTTCCTTCTAGCCATGCGGACTTTGATCCCCAGACTGTGGAAAACTAGGACGACTCCGACACGCCTGAATTGGGCAACGGCATTAGACGAAATTAGATACATGGAGGAATTAAGAGCCAAAGATAATGACAAATGGACAACATACTACGCCACGTGGGAGGTATGGATCTCCTTCCGTAGCTCCAACGGATTTGACCTATGGGCCGAAAATGGTACAGTGCCAACCTGAATGAAGCTGAAGAACGGGACTCCTTCAGAAGCTTCCACGAAACGAGACACTCTCTCTTTCTCTCTCTTACCCCCTTTCCCCTCCCCACCCTGACGCCCCAACCTACCCTACCCCCCCCCCCCCACCCTGTCAACCCCTCTATACCCACCCCAGTTTGGGGATCGATCGGGTACGATCCCATGTTTTTGATTATAGTTGTTATAAATATTCATTTTGATTTCTCAGAAAAAGAAGCAATCTACACATTCCCGAGCCGACCAAGGAACACAACACAGATAAGTCAGCGAAGTAGTAATAAATGTTCAGGGTGACATGTATGCACTGACTCAAGCATAGGCAATTAGTCAACCCTACCACCATTAAGACCATCTTTGTCTGAGGACTTTTTCAATCTTTATTGAGCTGAGAACGGTAGTTATAGTCACATTATATTATATTATATTAAGTTAATCATATGGTCCGCTTCTGGAACGAACCACAATGTATGTTACAAGTATTGCTTTGAATAAAAACACATTTTGACCATAAAAAAAACGTTCTTTGCTGCCTATAACAACCAATCACAGAGCAGTTTTTATTTCTGAAGCGCATGATAAGAAATAAAGATGATGTTGTGATTGTTTGCTTTTAGTCTCCTAACTCTCCCATAATATTCTTCCTTATTACTATGCAGTTCTAGGGGTACACCCAGCCTTTCTGATGTCTGAGACAAAGATTAAAATGGCCCCCTCATCCATACCATAGGTGGAGAATGCGGGTAGAGGACAACTATAGATAGCAAAGAAAAGAACAGTCTAAATTTTATGTTCACATCTTGTTGGAATCTGTTAACAATGTGTGTAGGATTTAAAACAAAACCAGAATATCTGCAGATTACATACCTGCCTACTTACACTGACTTTATTAAACTCAGTTATTATAGGCCTGTACATGAAGATTTAGTATCGTAGGAAAGCAAAGTCCATCAAAGTGTGCACTGCGAGGAAGCGGAAAGTTAGGAAAAGTTTCCTACATTTTTCCGACAAGAATCAAGTTTAGTTCATAATTATTTAAACAGAACCAAACAAAATAAATACAGTAAAGTATAGTACATACTGTATCAAAGCCACGTTTATTACAGAAATTTCAGTACGAAAACCAATCACAGTACATAAATACAGTACCATAACCAAGCACAGTATATAAATTTAGCATCAGAACTAAGCTCAGTACATGCATACTGTATCAGAACCAAGCTCATTATATAAGTACAGTACTGGGCCAATATTGCACTCACCCGTGTGAATACATAAATGTAAGGTTATGCACATGGGCAGCAAAAACGGATGTTACCAATATACACTAAATGGGGTACTGCTAGGGAAAAGTGATATGGAAAAAGACCTGGGGGTACTAGTGGATTGTAGACTAAACTGGAGTAACCAATGCCAGTCAGCTGCTGCAAAGGCAAATAAAGTCTTGGGGTGCATTAAAAGAGGTATTGGGGCGAAGGACAAAAACATTATCCTTCCATTATATAAGGCACTAGTCAGGCCCCACATGGAATACTGTGTACAGTTCTGGTCACCGGTGCTCAGGAAAGATGTTACAGTACTGGAGGGGGTTCAAAGAAGAGCGACTAAACTAATACATGGAATGACGAGACTGGAATACCCAGAGAGGCTATCCAAATTGGGACTATTTACTCTAGAAAAAAGAAGGTTAAGAGGCGACCAAATAACCATGTATAAGTACATGACGGGACAATACAAGGATCTCTCCCAGGATCTGTTTATACCCAGGACTGCAACGGTAACAAGAGGGCATCCGCTACGTTTAGAGGAAAGCAGGTTTCATCACCAACACAGAAAAGGGTTCTTTACTGTAAGAGCAGTTAGGCTGTGGAACTCTCTGCCTGAGGAAGTGGCGATGGCAAAATCCAGAGAGGAGTTTAAAAGGGGACTTGATGTCTTTCTGGAGAGGAAGGATATTATAGGTTATAAATCTTAGGTTAATTGTTAATCCGGGTATACAGGCAGGTAGGAACTATTAGGGGTTGATCCAGGGAATAGTCTAATTGCAATTAGGGAGTCGGGAAGGAATTTTTTCCCCAAAAGGGCTAATTGACTTCTGCTCTTGGGGTTTTTTGCCTTCCTCTGGATCAACAACACAGGAGAATAAACAGGCTGGACTAGATGGACATTGTCTTCATTCGGCCTTACGAATTATGTTACTATGTAATACTTTCTTACATTGACATGTTTATTTCTTCCTCATTTCCTGAAGAACCCCTTTTTAATTATTAGATTATCTTTAAAAAATTCCAAGTGGAGTGAAATAGAAAAAAAACTCAATTACACAATTTTTTTTTTTTTGGGGGGGGTGTGTTGTTTCTACAATGTACACACTGCAGCAAAAGTGACAAGATATTTTATTCTGTGGGTCAGTATGATTCTGATGATACTGAAAGTTATAGTTTTCTTTGCTGTACTACTTTTAAAATCTAAAATATGTCACTCACAGCAGAGCCATCCTTCCCTGCTGGGACTCATAGATCGTCCTCGTGGGCTTCTTCCCCAATCGGCAGCGCTGCTGCATTACACGCTTCAGGTCTGGCAGGGATTGACACAGAATGACAATGAATGGGGTTGGAAGGGGTTTAGAGCCATGTCCTTTAAACAAGAATTGAATTCATTCTTTTAGTGTTTTGAAGTGTCTCATAAACATGCTTTAGCACTTTAGCATCTCCGCATATGGGGCCTTTCTAAGGAAATAGCAACTTCCCACCTGGAGGCCTGGGTTCAATCCTTCTTTGGCTCTACAACCGAATGCCCCACAGACAAACCCATTAAGATTGGCCGCATGCACGGGGCTTGGGGTCTCAAGTCACCTGACCCGAGATGCCCCAGGGACATCATATATCTCCTCTCAGCTATCCTGAAATGTGTGTGAGAAACTAATAACTTGTTATATTGCGGCTCTTCAATTACCATACTACCAGATTTAGCCAGGCATAGTCTTCAACTACACAGAGCTCTGAGATCCTTACGAGATGCCCTGAAGGAAAGAGACATCACATAAAAGTGGAGATTCCCCTTTCATCATATAGCTAAAAAGGACGGTAAATCAGCCATATTTCGCTCCTTTGGAGACCTGCCCAAATTTCTGAGTACCGTTGAATTACCCATAAGTTCATTGCCAGAGTAGCCCTTTCTTCCTTTCCTGCCAGTCACAACTCCTACAGAGCATTGGGTAACCACAAGACCAAAACAGCAAAGGGACCACCGACGTCCTCATCACAAAACAGTCTGAACGTGGGCTTGGAAGCTTACCCTCATCTTTCTACCAATAGCGTCAAACTTCAGCTGAGGTTTCCCATATTTGAAAATGCAGAAAAGTTCGTGTTTTAATGGTCTGTCTACAGAGACTGTATTACATGATACACTGTTGGGCTACATCAAACATACTTTGGATGTTTCACAATAATTTTTCCCCTGTTGGTTGTAAGGGGTAATCTTCTTAATAATGTTAATCCATTTATTGCCTGGTGTTTAAGACATAACCTATACGGGTTTCAATTCTTTGGCTGGGAGCTGTAAGCGATTCTCCTCTGTTATTTCCCTCCCTGTATGTGTGGTCTCGACACTGGCTCTCGGCCAGTGACCAACCTGAGGAAACTAACATGGTTTCCAGACAAATATACCTTACCTATCTCTTCTATTTTTACTCTTTTCCCTTTCTCTCGATGTAACAGTGGGGGATTGACAACTTGGCAGGACTAACATTTTGTTCATATGTCACCAAGTGCATAAATAAACCAGCCAAGACGTGCCAGAATTTGGAACACCTTCATAAAAAGGGAGTGATAATAACTATTACAAGAGACTCACTTCCAAAACTCCAATATCCATAGATGTAACTCCTGACACTACACAACATGGCACCATAGTCCTTATCCCACTAAAAAAACTTTTGGTCTATCCATCGCGATACATAACTCCCTCATCAAACCATCTCCTCCAAATTAGATCCTAGGGGATGGTATATATTCCCTAAAATAGCTGTAGGTACAAGTATACTGACCATAGCTAATGCATATTTCCCTAATCAAGCTCACAGGTGCTCTTCAGGTCCTGGATGCTGGAGGCACTGGCAAAATTTGCTGCAAACTCCAATATAATACTCGGCAGAGACTTCAGTCTCTGTTTTGACTAGATGCTGGATTCATTGGTGAATAGATCTGGTGTCCCTGCTGCCAGGATATGTAATCTTAGAAGAGCTCTTGTAGCCATGAATCTCATTGATCTTTGGAGAATATTACACCCTGGGGCCAAGGATTTTAGTTACCATTCCTTAAAGCACAATAGTTGTAGCTACTTATCTATTTGTCTCTCATGGCTTACTAGACCTGGACCCACCTGCTCAATAAATATTTTTTTGTGGTTGGACCATGCCCTGGTCTGCGCCGCCCTCAGGGGATTCTCTGGGAGACACAGGACTCATTCCTGGTGCCTGAATGACAATCAGGATTTCTGTAGTGACCACGCGGCAGACAACACACCTTCACCGATCAAATGGGAGACCCTGAAATGTGTGGTCAGAGAGATATTTATTTCACATGGTTCCAGGTTGAAAAAGAATTGATCACACAGGTTGGAGGACCTGCTTAAACTCTCTAGAAACCTCCAATACTTCTTCTCCTTCAGTTTAATTAGAGAGGAAATTTCTGCAATTCATCAGCAGATCCTTTCCATTATTGATCAATCCTCACAATGCTTTAGAGATAGGGCCCGTAGATGCACGGGAACAAAAGTGGTTGTTGGTTGGCGAGAGCCATGCACCTGAGATCATCCCCAGCCTACATGTTTTCCATTGATCCTCCTGATAAGGGCTTGGTTCATTCAACTATCAACAGTAAAAACCATGTTACTCAAGTTGAGAAAAGATCCCTCAGCCTGTTGTAATTATTGTCTCATTTCGCTATTTAACATTCATGTGAAATTCCTAAAGATCCTGGCATCATGTCTACAGCCATTTAATCCTTCCTTAATCCATAGAGAGCAGGTTGTTTTTTTGCCAGGTTGCAAGGCTAGGGATAACATGATTAAGTCTATGTCCCTTATTTTGCGAGTTCTGCTGTGTTTGCTAGCAGTTGACACAGAAAAGGTGTTTGACAGGGTCTACTGGTGGTTCCCTGAGGCGACCCTGCGAAAGATTGGTTTGGGTCCTAGAGTCCTGAATTGGATAATGTCTTTATACCATAACCCGTCGGCACAGGTCCAGGTAAATGGAGCTTTATCCTCCTCATATAAATTAAAAATGGTACTAGACAGGGCTGCCCCCCTATCACCCTTTTTGTATGTCCTGATATTGGAATCTCTAACAAACGTCCTTAGAAAAAATACAGATATACAGGGATTTGGGGTGGAAACCTTTAAACATAAACTAGCATTGTTTGCTGATGATCTCCTGGTTTTTGTGGCAACTCCCAGGATTGCCCTTCTGGCCATTCTACAGGATTTTGAAGCATATAGCGTGATCAGCAACTTTAAGGTTAACATTCCTAAAACAAAAATTCTTAATGTAACCATCCCGACAGATGAGGTGTCAAGTCTTTATTTACCATTCAGTAGAGAGATGATAGTATTAAATACTTAGGAATTTAGCAGCTAATCTGGATTAGTTATTTGAGTTGAACTACAAGCCTATGCTTCCCTCACTGGAGGCAGATTTGAAAAGGCGGAAGCATGGGACGACTTTGCTACATGCCTGCAACTGATCTCGAGGCCGGGTCTGCTCACTTCTCTTGAGGTTAACCCTGCACTGCCAACCTTTTTCAATGGATCTTTTTTAGCTCATGTACAGTACGTGATTTCTAGCACAGGCATACGTCTTTGAGGGAATTGCTTGGGGAGTAGGATCCTCTGGCCGGGGCATGGCTCCACTATCTACAAATATGTTATTTCAGTTCTTCGGGTCTGTTAATATCTCTATTAACAGCATCAGTATACCAATTCGAAAAATTATGTATGTCACCTACAAGTACTGGTGTGGGAATTTCTTTGGTGTACTGTATTCTGCTGGCAGAGGAGACACGAGACGACACCTTGCCCTTTAAGAGTTTACGGTGCTTATAGTTGGTAACAAGCTCCCTTTAATTTTAGGATCTGTTTTGGACCAAGTTTAAGGTTTGGTTCTTTGATTCTATGATCTTACACTCGTGTGCTCTCAACCTTAAATAGGGAATATTGGCTTCTACCTCACAAAGGTTTTTTACTTTCCTCTGAATCAACCTTAGGCTAGGTTCACATGGGGCATAATTAATGCAAAATTTCCGTGCAGACTTCCTGCATGGCAATTTTGCCTGCAGCTTTTTATCCCAAAATTAGCCTGCAAATCTCGTCCACACACTGCGGCCGATCTGTTATGGCCAAGCTGCACTGAAATTGAGATGCCGCGGGGAATTTAAAGATGCGGCATGTCAATTCTTTCCCCATTTCCACTTTCCTCTCTATGGGGAGAGACAGGTGCAGCGGAATGCAGGCAGCATAGCCGCTCCAAAATCCGTGGCGAAAGGCTGCCAGTTTTGAAGCTGCATTTCTCCTGCGGAAATCTTGCATTATTTCCATGCGGTCACTCAGAGATTTTGGCCCCATGTGACAACAGCCTTAGGGGGCAAAAGGCTGAAATGGATGGAGATGTGTCTTCTTTCAGCCTAGCAAACTGTCACTATGTTACTCTGTGCCTCTTCATGTGTGAGTTAAAAGCTCCATTCCTCCGTGTCGCAGACACATCATTTTCTGCTCACTTCTGGTAAATTCATCAGAAAAAAATATGTGGTTTTCACTAGTCATATCAAAAAGACAAACCTATTTTAGAGGCTCCTTCTTCAGGTCGATTAACAAATGACGGATGGAAAGAAAAAGCAAAGCATTGAAAGATAAACCAGGGTCAGCGTGTATAATTATTTCTGGCTAGTCAATAAAGGTATCATCTGTATAATACTTGTCTTTTTCATACAAGAGTATTGAACAACACGCTATTTTTGCTGTACATAGAAAAAAAATATGAAAATGCTTGCATAAAACTCCATTTTACACCAACTTCTCAGCCTGCTCCCACGCTTATTCCTTGCTATGATCCTCAGGTTTACTGTTTTTGACAGGTTGTATTAGCCTTACCATATAATGATTGCCACAAGCCTCATGATGGCTTCATTAAGACAATCAAAGAATTCCTTGAGAGCTCTTCCTTGTTCCTTCATGTTCCCAATCACCAGGCCAAAGCACATGGAGAAGACTACCAGACCCAAAGCATTCACACCATTTGCTGAACCTGCAACAGGTACCACTTCTTCCATTTCCATCATCTCATGAAGTCTTCCCATTGCCCGGGTAACATTCTCTATGATGTCACTGATGTCAACGGCTTCAGTGGGCTGTTCTGCTGATGCCGTTATGTTCTGCTCAGGTTGGGCGGGTATTTGGTAAACTTTTGTGTGGTATTGGGTCTTGTACTGCACAGAAGAATATATACTTTATTACAAATTAAAAGAGCAAGATGCACAGGACTAAATGTTGCAATGCAATGTTACCAATAGTCATAGCATACAATATACAGTATTTAATGTGTCCTTTTCTTTCTACAGACTTTGTACAAAATTCGTACAAACAAATAGAGAAATCCAAGTTCCAAACTAAATACCCAGTGACATTATTAGGAGCTTTCAACCATTGGACTATCTGCTGCTGACCGGGTTAGGCTGACTTCCAGTAGAAGAGGTGCGGCAGCACAACACAAACACTGAAAAGAAAACCTGAAAAAGCCTTGTGCTTCCTTCACAAGAAGATCTGTAATGTCATAAAGTAATGGATGTGGTTGCATTGTGATATCTTTTGATAAAGGTGATCAAGAAGTAACTGCAGACCCAAATCAGACCCTTTGTTACTGCAACTCTGTAAGTTATGTGTTGCATCAAAAAGCAGAGTAATTAATATAATTTAAGGTAACTTTAATCCAATTCTTAAAATATATAAACCATATTGTATGCCCAAGTGCACAAAGGGAAAAGCTATAAATGCTAACAAGTACTAAGTGCAAAAAAGATATAAAACTCAATATAAAATACAGATTGGAGCTTGCCAGTTACTGCCCCTTCTGAAATGCAATGCATAGCGTGTAGTGCATGAAGAACAGTCTTGGGATTCATTATTTGAACTCTGTATCCCTTATTAAGAAAAAAATCTACAGTAGTCAACATGGTTTACTTCCATACACTGCACCCTACAAGACTATTCTGTCCTCTGGTTCAATAAACGGGGTGACAGCCCTGAGATGGGTCAACCCATGCAAGAACCATGTCCCCAAATGCCCCTGTTGTCACCTATCTGTCACATCTGGAATATTTACAGCCATCACAGTCCTGAACAAACTATGCTGGACAAATAGTGTAGCACTGAACACGGAGGTTTAAGAATGCCTTCCGGTTCGGGCAGTGATACACTGGTGGCTTCCGCTGGTTTAGAGCTAATTGCTGGGCTTAACTCGCAAGTGCAGTCCAACAATTAGCAGTAAACCACGAGCGTTAACAGCGCCGGTGTAATGGGGTCCTTACTTTGATGAATCCGGGGCATGCAGATTGGTTTCTGCTTCTTTACATGGTTTAAATAAAGATAAAACATCATCTGGGATAAAGCTTTGGGATACAAATGTCCTTCATCACCATATGGTTTGTGTAGCGTCCAGAAGGAATCAGCAGCAGCTAAATCCACACAACATAACCTCCTGAACGGAGAGGAAATCAGTGAACAAACCGAGTCATTGGGACATATTTATAAGGTTATGTAGAATCTAGTATTTTACTGGTATCATATAAAATACATCCCTGAATTTCTTACCCAGACATCCTCTAAGCCATGTGAACTATAGGCAGGGCTTCATACATTGGGACTAGAAATTGTCATTCCCTGGTTTTGGTAAAAATAATAAATGTGGCCGGCAAATGGTGAGAAGCAGAGAAATGATCAGGTCGAGTAAATCCTGCCCCCCGTCTATATTGTACCTTGTTCTAATATAAGCAGTGGATTTCTATAAGGCCATTTACAATCAGTAGTTAGGAGTTGCACACTTTTAAAAGCAGAGTCCCTGCTCCTCACACCGCAATGAACATGACAATATAATTCGACTCCCTACACCTTTGCGGTTCTCTCCACAAGGAGATACATCCCCCCCAGCTTTATATTGATGGCCTCTTGCCTAGCCTATGCTGTTGTACGCTGCCGAGGAGCAATAACACCAAAACTACTGTATATACATGAATATTCTAGTTTGGCTCATATCCAAACTCATATTACAAGGTCTGTTAATAAGCTAGATACTGATTAATTGGGTAGCTACTATTCCAATAAGTGGCTCTGTGGACTCATTTGTATGCAGCTTTTAAAAAGCTTTTTTGGGGTACTGTTTAAATACACACATGTATATGATATATGCTTGCACAGACAAATTTTTCAGTTTTTTTTTCCTACAGAGAAGTGTCTGGAAAAACACGATTGTCAATAGGACTTTCTAATGTTAAAAAACGGATCACACAAAAATCACAAAGCACCAACATTAGAAAGTCCCATTGACAATCGCATTAAAAAAACGCAGTGATATCGCAGCGTGGGTAAGAGCCCTTAGGCCACTTTTACATGGCAGTGTTCTACATCAGTTTTTAAGCCAAATCCAGGAGTGGAAAATACAGAGAAAAAGTCTAAAAGTGTCATGGAAAGACTTGTTTTCATGTTTTAGATCTATTCCTGGTTCCGACTTACAAAAAGTGATGCAAAATACTAACCTATATGGGCTTATGTGTAAATATCCCTAAAGGTCTTGTAGCATCAGCTGAATGCCTCGGTGCTGCTCGTAGCGAAAATCCTTGGCCAGCCAGGTCCAGGGGCAATGTAATGTTACATGACAGCCAATCAGAAAAATGGTGGTCCTTGTGATAGAAGGATGGCTCAAGTTAATTGGAACAGGAACCTTTTTTACAAAGCAGCTCTCCAATAAAGCTCATAGACAGGAATCCTGATTGGAGTATTCCGCTATAGGATGTCATATGAACAGGGATTGACTTTTTGGACACCCCCTTTTAAGGTGTTGACACACAAATTAGATGTCAGCTGTCCCCCTATTTTGCTAGTGTTTTTTTTATTTAACAGTGGTCCCCCAATTTACAATATTAATTCAATCTAGGATGACCACTGTAACTTGAAAACAGTCTAGCTTGAGAGTAGAACTCTATAAAATACTAGTAATTGGTACAGAAATTAATCAAAATTTCAACCCAACATAAGAAAAAATAATAAAAAAAATAAAATATGCAGATAAAAGTCTGAAAGAGTTGCTGGAAGATGTAAATCACTTTCTATCTATACTGAGGATAAAAATATCTTCAGAGTCTTCTACAGTACACACAGTGTAGCAGAAAGATCTAATGGAGCCGTCCTCACCTGGTGCCCAAAGAAACAGCTTATCGTGGGGCAGGTAGATGCTATGACTAAGGCAGATATTTTGTCGAAACGTGTCAGCAATTTTGAGGTACCTGTATCCACATGGGCTGCAGTTTTCAACATGATGCAATAAATTTCACGTTTTATCCCATTTTTGGATGCTGGATACCAATTTTTCACTGCTGCATGTGGAGTTCGGGGGTACCATCTCAGATCTGACAAAAAATACCAGAAACTATTGCGCTGCATGCAAAACTGTTTCTTCCCATATTTTGTGCCGCACAGCTGAGCAGAGACTTGAGAGACCCTATTATAGTTAATTGGGTCTGTTCAGCGCTGTTTGGTTCTGTCATAGTATGGACCCATTCGGCCAGGGGATTCCCCTTTCCTCCTCCCCGAATGGAGCAGGAAGACGGACCCCCACCGCAGATGTGAAGGCAGCCATTTTTAGCCAACAGATGGCATTCTTATCAGGGCACGATGAGTGTAATAATTAACGATCATAAGGTTGGTCATTTGCACACTCTATGCCCATGCACTATCTGGAAGGGGCACCAACATACAACGCAAGTCCAGTTAATATAGTAAAAGGAAAAAGATACATTGTAAAGAGAAAATTGACAAGACCAGAAAGAAGAGAGGTTACAAGTGAAGTACATACCTGTTTGAAGCAAGCTTCTACTAGATTGGGTGGGAACATATTCCTTTAGAAAAATCAAACAGAATTACATTACACATGACACAATGCAGTACTCAACCTCCAAAGCCCTAAAACAATGATAAGGGACTGCGCTCCAACTCCAACAGTGTGTGAAATAATGGTGAAAGAACAGTATCGGGACTTAACCGGTGTCTGTGGGGTGAGCCCGGGATGGGTTCCCCCACTAAACACCTCCACGTCCTGGTTAGCATATAACCTGAATCACTCCAATGCAAATCCAAAAGATTGTGCCTTTATCCCTTTGTTAGGAGGGAGAGCGACTCGAGACTAATTGTACCCCAGGCCAGGGGGACGATAATAACACAAGGTGTAGAAAACAGAGAAAAAGAAGCTTGGCGCTGCAGCAGGACAAACTCCAGATGACTACCAAAGATCAATTGGTGATCTTTAATGTGAATGTAAAGAAATGGTACTTAAAGTCGCGGTAACGCGACGAAACGCGTCGTACATTCACATTAAAGATCACCAATTGATCTTTGGTCGTCATCTGGAGTTTGTCCTGCTGCAGCACCGAGCTTCTTTTTCTGTTTTCTACACCTTCCAAAGCCCTAAGCTCATGCCCACGGGCAAAAGAAGAATTAAAATCCGCTGCGGATTTTAACTCTTCTCCCGCACGCGGATCCGCACCCCATAGGGATGCATTGACCACCCGCGGGTAGATAAATACCCGCGGATGGTCAATAAAAGGGATTTTAAAAAAAATGGAGCATGAAAAAATCTGGACCATGCTCCATTTTCGTGCGGGTCTCCCGCGGGGACGGCTCCCGCGGGCTTCTATTGAAGCCTATGGAAGCCGTCCGGATCCGCGGGAGACCTAAAATAGGAATTTAAAAGAACTTACCCATCCGGAGCGGACCGGGAAGGTCTTCTCTTCCTCACGGCCAGATCTTTCTTGCTTCGGCTCGGCGGATGTGCCCGGCGCATGCGCGCGGCCCGCCGGCGACGTGCCGCCGGCGTCAAGAGTTCATCCGCCGGCCGAAAAAGAAGATCCGGCCGTGAGGAAAAGAAGACCTTCCCCACCCGCTCCAGATGGGTAAATTCTTTTAAATTCCTATTTTCAGCGCCCATGTCCGCGGGGCAGGAGGGACCCGCTGCAGATTCTCCATGGAGAATCCGTAGCGGGCCTGATTTTCCCCGTGGACATGAGGCCTAAAAGGGGAACCTGCCACCAGGTTCCTGCTGCCTGAACCCGGTAGAGATACCCAATCTGTTATTCTGATACATTGCAGCATTTCAGAATAAACACCCATTAAAGTTTGAGTTGGAACCGATCTCTGAATCAAAGAGGTGGGCCATGGCGGCTGCTCCCCGCTGGCAGCATGCAGACTGACAGCTCTCTCTATATACAAGCAGGCAGAGAGCTGCCACTCTACATGATCAGGGCAGGGAGAAGCCGGAATGGCTCATCTCTGACTCGAAAGCTCCGTTCCAACTCAAACATTAATGTGTGTTTATTCTGAAATTTTGCTGCATTTCATAGCCACACATACATGGGGAACAGGCTGTACCTGTCCAGGGTTCGTGCACCCCATGGTTGGGGCAGCCAGAACCTGGTGACATGTTGCCTTCAATAAGGAGCACAGAGCATGTATGTAATGGGACATATTTATTTAGACCAGCACAAGCCTCTTAATACATTAGTATTATTCACAGAGAAAAACTAAATGTCTAGTGAAATCCAGAGGGATATAGTAAATGTCAGCAGTCTAACCCAGGAAGAGACGCAGGGATTAAAGTATACAAGTCACCAGGTCCTGATGGTGTACACATCTGTCTTCTGAGGGAATTAAGTACAGTGATATATACACCATTAGTCCAAGGATTCTATGGTGATAGGGTCTGCTCTATAGAATTGGTGGTGCCAATATTCAATAAATAGGTCAAAAAGTGAACCTGGAAACTACAGGTCAGCAAGTTTACTTTCATTTGTGGGTAAAATGTTTGAAGGGTTTCTAAGAGATGCTATCCTGGAGGACCTCAAGCAAAATAGCAGTATAACTCCATAGCAGCAAGCGTTTATGGAGGGGTCACTCCTGTCACACAACCGGATCAGCTTCTACAAGGAGGTAAGTTCTAGTGTTGGTGATGAAATGTTCTTTCCTCTAGACGTAGCGGATGCCCTCTTGTTACCGTCGCAGTCCTGAGTATAAACAGATCACGGGAGAGATCCTTGTATTGTCCCCTCATGTATTTATACATACTTATTTGATTGCATCTTAACCGTCTTTTTTCCAGGGTAAATAATCCCAATTTTGACAGCCTCTCTGGGTATTCCTGTCCTCCCATTCCATTTATGAACTTAGTTGCCCTTCTTTGTACCCCTTCGAGCACTGCAATATCCTTCCTGAGCACCGGTGTCCAGAACTGTACGCAGTATTCCATGTGAGGCATGACAAGGGCCTTATATAATGGAAGGATAATGTTCTCGTCCCTCGCCTCTATACCTCTTTTAATGCACTCCAAGACTTTATTAGCCTTTGCAGCAGCTGACTGGCATTGACTGCTCCAGTCGAGTCTACAGACAACCAGTACCCCCAGGTCCTTTTTCCATATCACTTTTCCCTAGCAGTACCCCATTTAGTGTATATTGGTGAACTCCGTTTCTCCTGCCCATGTGCATAACCTTACATTTATCAATATTGAACTTTATTTGCCTACTTTACAGAGTTTAGCATAATTTGTAAATTTTGAAATCCTTCTCTATAATCCCTTTACAAAATCATTAATAAATGTATTGAAAACAAGATGACCCAATACTGCCCCCTGTGGTACCCCATTGGTAATTGTGGCCCAATCTGAGTATGCATTGCTAATACACAATTGTTAACCCAATTACACATTTTCCTTAGGCCCAGCAATCATTTATATATTTAGCACATGGCCTGACAGCAGCTCAGTCCCATTCAAATTAATGGGACTGAGCTGCAATATCAGGCACAGCCACTATACAATGTACAGCGCTCTGTATGGTATGGACTGAAGTCACAATGGAACCCATCTGTATGCTACTATCAAGTCAATCAGCTGATCGATGTGGATCCTGAACCGCAGACCCCCACTGATCAGCAATAGTTTATTCTCAGAAAACATATTTAAAGAAATTTACCGTACTAGAGTCTGCAGGCTCACTGTATGGCCAGTTTTTAAATATTATCACCATATTTACTATCCACCGGTCTTGTGGCACAGGCCTGTCCTTATATTTACTGTACTGCCATTTAAACAGTTTGGGTGATTTTGTGAGAAGGTGCTCCCACAGATCAGTACATACTGTACGCATGAAATTAAAGTTTTATTTAACTCGTTCATCCCTATAACATTAATGTATATCACAGAGCTGCAGGTTGGGTTTCAATCAAACTTGAGAGTCAACACCCAGCAGGTGTCGGCTGTGTAAAATAACTGATGCCTGCTGCAAGCACCTGATCATGGCATGAAACTTGTCAGCCCTCGCCACTGGCCCCCACGATGCGATTGCGGGGTGCTTATGGTTGCCATGGAGCCCTGGACCTTGCGAAGATTCTCAAGGCTGCCATATAATTAATCCTATTAAAGGTTAATGTTAAAAACACAATATACTGCAATACTGCTGTATTGCAGTACATTGTAGAAACATTCCGATGATCACAAGCTCAAATCCCCTAAGGGAACTGATAAAATGTTTAATTAAAGGGGTATTCTGGGCATTTACTACTGAAGACCTATCTTCAAGAAAATTTGTCATTAGTTGATCAGGAAACGTCAGCTGCTGGGGTTCCCCACCATAGCTCACTCCACAAAAAACAAACCCTCACACCCCACCGACACAAAAATAAAAATGTTTAATTTTTTTAAAGTAGTAAAACAAAATCTATAAGCACAGCATCATCGTGGTTGTACCGACCCGTAGAAGTAAATGTGTTATTCCTACCCCACCAGGATTGCCATAAAAGCAAAAATCCCCAAGAAGTGGCACAATTGTATTTAGTTTCCATTTGACCTCAATTAAATTTTTTTTTATAACACTTCCAATACTTTGAACGATCCCATTAAAAATAATGTGATTATGAAAAAGACAAACCCCAAAAAGTGTCTGGCATTTAAGGAGTTAAGTACACTCTTTATCAAAAAAATCAAGTGCCTAGTAGGAGTTGTGCCAAGATCTTTCAGCACAGTATTTGACTAAGGGCCGGTTGCACCAACCATGCTATTTACAGTACATTTAGTAGATTTGGGAAGTCTTTGTTTAGATCAAAGTGTAGTCATATTTCTTCATGGCCCCGGTACCTGTTGATATATGTGTATGTACCATATGTCCTCGAATGCCTTGCGTTAAAGAGGACCGGTCAAGTAGTGCAGGACACAACCCCCCCCCACACACCGCTCTCGTCTCCATCTCCACTCTTGTTTTTCCCCACACGTTCCTGCGCTTCCCCATCATTGCTGCGGTTATTTTGGTTCTCATAAACCACATAGGAACCCGCAAATAACCGCAGCAATAACGGGGTAATTTATGCAAAAAACAATACAAAAGTGGACACAACTACTGGTAAGCAAAGGGAATCTATTATTTGGCACTTTAGGATAATGAGGCGCTTGCATAGGCACATGCTACACACACAGGCTCCTGCTAAAGGATCTGGGATAAAACCCCTTAGTGACGAAGCCTGTGTGCGCCTTAATGACCAACTAATCCTTTCAGTTTTTTTCCATCGTCGCACTCCAGGAGCCATAACTTTTTTCCGTCTACATAACTATATGAGGGTTGTTGTTTTTTTTGTGGGACAGGTTGTATTTTCTAATGGCATCATTTTTAGGTACACTTTATGTATTGTAGAACTTTTATTAATTTTTTTTAGGGAGATTGGAGGGGAAAAAAAGAAATTCTGACATTTGTTTTTTGGATTTCATTATTATGGCCTTCAGTGTGCAAAACAAATAATGTGATCGCATTGCTCTGCGGGTCGGCACGATTCTGGCGATACCGACTTTATTCAGCTTTTTTGTTTTACTATTTGTGCACACAAAACACGCTTTTTTTTAAAGATTTGCTTTTGTGTCGCCGCATTCCAGGAGTTATAGCAATTTTATTTCTGCTGCTTAAATAGCATTCCACCCTTTTGCTACCCCAGCATGTACGGCAGCCAATAGGATCAGCCATCTGCATGCTGTTTGGTCCACTTCTGTCCGATTGCCCCAGGAAGAGGAAACAGGGACCTTCCCTGGCCAGGCAGAGGTTAACTTCCCTAGATACCAAAACGGGGCGAGGCCCAAACCCAGCTCTATACTTACCTTCCTCCAGCTTAACTATTGAACCCCTGGAGTGCTGAAGGACACTCCCTGCACCAGCACAGCCCAAGTCGCTGCGGCTATACGCCTGTGGAACTACAAAGATGAATAAAATCTGGCATGATTTTTATTTTTAACAGCGTTCATCGTGAAGTATAAATAATATTTTTAATTAATTCTGCAGGTCGGTATGATTATGTCAATACCAAATTTATTTAGGTTGTTTTTTTCGCATCTTTTTTACACTTTAAAAATATATTTTTTGTTTATCGCTGCATTCAGGGACCCCAAACATTTTTCTATTTTTGTCAATGGTGCTATGTGAGGTTTTGTACTTTTTAATAGTACCGTTTGTTGATCCATGCGATGTTTTGATCAGTTTGTATTCTGCTTTTCATGGCATGCGCTGTGTGGATTGAATAATGCACTACCTTTTTTTCCTGGATCATTACGAATGCAACAATACCACAGGCTTTTTTTTTTGTTTTTTATTATAATTTTTTTTTTCATATTAAAGGGAGAAAGCTGGAGCTTTGACGTATTTATTTTTATTTTTTTTACTTTTTTACTTTTTATTTTTGTTCCACTGGAGGACTTGAAAATCAACATATTTTCTCATTCATCTAAAACACTACTATACTTCATATAATGGCAAATAGCCTCCAGCCAAACTGACATTTAAAAAAAATGCTGATGATAAGTTAACCCCCCCAGTCCTCCCTCCCCTGTACCGCTACGAAAGGATTGGAAGAAGTTGATTAACCCCTGTCCAGAGATACAATTGTGCTATATGCCAGGGGTAAGTTAGATATACAGTATCTATTATCTAATACAAGTCCATTATTCTTACCGTATTAAATCCAAAATAGCATCTGTAGCCTGAACTCTCTCCACTTTTCCTTGGGATGTCATGTTCTCCTTGCTGCCTCTGCCTGGATGAATGATGATCACCATGAGAATGCCGATAAAAACCGCTATAAAGGTAGTTACCGTGTAGTACACAACTGCTCGCATGCCCATTTTTCCCGAGGCTTTGCTGTCTAGAGATGCCATACCTAAAACAAATCATACGGAAAATCAACAAGATAGAAGAATTACACATTTGCTGCCGCAATACCCCACCTCCAGGGTCATCATGTCCAACCCCCTGCTCAGTGCAGGATTCACTAAATCATCCCAGACAGATATTTGTCCAGCCTTTGTTTGAACACTTCCATTAAAGGAGAACTTACCAACTCCCATGGCAACCTGTTCCACTCATTGATCACCCTTACTGTCTAATATCTAAACTGTGTCTCCTCCCTTTCAGTTTCATCCCATTGCTTCTGGCCTTTCCTTGTGCAAATGAGAATAGGGCTGATCCCTCTGCACTGTGACAGCCCTTCAGATATTTGTAGACAGCTTAAGTCTCCTCTCAGCCTTCTCAGCCTTGGTTGGTTGCCATGAGTAAGAAAGACAGCTTTTCTTCTAGGCAGTATCATAAACCTACTCCCTGAACTGCAGGGCACAGAGTTTTATCAGAGTGCTGACCCAGGGGCTGGAAGAAAAGTTCAGAACACACAGCCTGGAGGAGATGAGCTGCCGAACTGGATTCTTTACAGCAGTGATTATTGGCATTGTGATGGAATTCCAACCTCCAAATATAACCCTGGAGTACTTCTTTAAGTGGTCGTCTAACTGATTCCTCAGTAACAACTTCTGTGCGGGTTGCAATGACAACCATATTGGCAGCCGTCGCCAGGATTTCCCAGAAACATCGCAGAGATGAGTTGTATACCATGTATATGTACTAAAAGGTGAAAATAAAGTACTATGCATAAAAAATGTTCTTAAAATAGGCACACAATAAAATAATGAAACCCACATTGTGTCACGCACCAATATATAAAATGTGTTTTTTAACATGTGCAACATTTATACAACATTTATACAACATTTATACAACACTAGCTGATATGCAAATATGTGTGTAATTTATTATAATGAGAATCCATCGTGCTTCCACATGTTGGTATGACATCACTGGGAATAAAAACAATACAACAATTAATGTATATAGTACAACTCTAGTTGTAAAGCATTACTGTATGCCATAATTATGTATTGTGGCTTACTTTGTTTTAAGGGTGTACTATATACCAGATTTATATAACCTCTTTCATACTTGTAGCCATGGGGAAGGACGACCAAAACCTCATTCACTTTTTTCAGTATCATTTGCCTTTACAAAAAAAAATAAATAAATAATATCTATACAAAGTTGGAGCCCTGTTCACCTAATGAAGGGTAGTTGGAAATTTAATGGGTAACAAAAGCCGCTAGCTTTTAGGCATAGAGATGACACGTTCACAGAGCCTGTGGTTATAGGGCATCCCTATGAGGCTGTATTACAGACGTAAAGCAATCGCCTTGCCAGAATACTACTGCGTGCCTCGGAGTATCGTCAATTACTCATAAGGTATAGAACGAGCCTCTAGGTTTCTATAGGTGCTGTATGTACAGATCTGTATCAGGCCTTGTTCACACATGCGACAAAGTCGCACGATTTTGTAGCGTTGCTACAATGCTATAAATCCCATGTATGTGAAGCCCATGTTTTCCTATGGGTATCACATGTGCAATGTTTTGTAGCATGCAACAACCCAACACAAAAACCTTGCAGGTCTGGCGATATGCACACGACTCCTGAGGTTTTGTAGCCCATGTTTCCCTATGGAGCCTTCCTCTCTGTTGCATTGCATGACAACGCGATTTTCGTGCGGTGTGATGCAACTTTGAAGGATCTAGACTTGGCAACGGCCAAAATACCCTTGCAGTGCAGTCTAGGGCTCAACTGGGACCTTAACAACGACACCTTTACCTTTAAGGTGGATCAAAAGCCAAAACCATACACGCGACGCGACGTCCTACCATCAACAGCATCTACGACCCGCTCGGGTTTGCAGCACCTGTGACCATCCAAGGTAAGATGCTGCTTTTGTTCGCTTGGTGACGACTTTTCTGCAATGCTCGACTACCCTCAACAAGAATTGTTTTTGTTCTTCGTCCCTGACTGATTCGTTAAACTTTTTTATTAGAGCAATTCCTCTTTCTGCGGTATCATTGACCACCTTAAGAGCGTTCACATGTAGAGATGAGCGAGCATCTCGGATAATGCAGTTACTCGAGCGAGCATCGCTCTTCTCGAGTAACTGCATGCTCGTCCGAGCAGGCTCGGGGTCGGCGGTGGGTAGCGGCACGGAAAGAGAGAGAGACACACAGAGATCTCTATTCACATGGTTTCTTAGAGAACCACTGCAGTAATCTCTTACGCCGTGGATCCCAAAAAATTCAAAGAACGTCTTTGGGTTATTAGTAACGAAATGTCTCAGGTTTTTTCCTTCAAATCCTAGGTTTTTACCCTCTAATCGTTTCATTTCCTTTTTCTTTGCAGGTTTGGTTTCTAAATTTTTTGTCATATTTTCTTTATCTGCCTGAGTAATACGTTTGTCCAAAAAAGCTAATACTATGTTTGTTTCTGACAGATACCAAAGATGTCTCTTAGCAACTGTGAGAGCACTTTTTTGACATCTGCATCTGGGTAAGTGCTCGGAAGCTATAGCATATCCAAGTCATTCCTTGGAGCCCATCGACTTACAATTGTCTTTTTGAGACCAACCTTGTAATAACTCTTTGCATATATATCTTTTACATCACTGAGACTCAGGGCGTAAGCAAAGTCATATAAAAATCACATCTTTGGAAAAATGAAACACCCTAAGCCGCCTAGATTTAGTCTTGGTGTATAAGGTCTTAACTACAAGTGCATTGAACCAAAAGTTTGATTTTGAATTGTAATATGGTGTATTATAGTTGGGGCCTGGAGACACAATTCCATGCTGGCCCAACACCTACACAGAGGCTGTTCTGGTGATGTGCATTCTGGAATACATGGCCATCGTACAAGACACTGTTGAGTATTCTGGAGCAACAGACCCGGCATTATAGCTAAAATATTAAGGATTTGTCTACCAACAAGTTTGCCGCGGTTTCCAATAACAAGCAGGAGATTTGACAATAAATGTAGGAACTACAGGGTCAGGAAAACTGGGTATTTACCCGTCACCAAGCTAGATACTATGAGCGGGAGCACCAGCATCTGCAGCATTCTCATCAGCAGCTCTCCGGGAAAGGAGAAATATTTGATCTGCCGGTAAGACATCTTGTAGGGTCTTAGGGCAAACGCCAAAGCAATACCTGAAAAATGACAAATATTCTATTAACGGGACAATAGAAAAGTATTCCTCATGTTCATCATATTTTGATCACTTTAGGCCACTCTCACACAGCCCGCTTTTTATAGGGTTCAGCACACTGCGCTAAAAGCGGTTTTACCTTCCCATTGATTTTAAATGGGGCCTCGCAGACTAGCATTCGAATGCGGCGTTTCTAACTCTGTGATTTTCAAGTGCCGTCTGTTCTATTTTTGTGCATTTTAGGGCTTTTTAACGCGCTTCATCGCCCAATACAATGATGAGGTGTGTAAAAAAAATGCTGAACGCTGTACAGTGTGTTCGAAAATGCCGCGATTTCGAACGCAGTGTTTTGCTAATGCCTGTGTGCGAGTGGCCTTAGTTTTCATATTAAGTGAATGAATAACAATACTCTACATCACATGAACAACAAATATAGCAAATCAGCAATGACCTACCCAGCACAACGGCTGCAATTGTGAGAATCACAAAAGCATTTCGAAGGAGGAATCCGCGGGCGCTTCCTAATGTCACTTTGCGCATTTGCTTGCCAGCTCGTGATGCTCTCTTCCTCATGGCATGCTGCCAGCTGTGCACGCCTCCTTCAGTCTTCTTCACTCTTGTTGAGTCTTCTTTTAGGAACAAGTTGTCAGCATTTCCATCCTTCTCACTCATCTTGAAGTTATGAGGATTGGTTAAAGATGAAGTCTGTGATAAAAGAAGAATGGATGAGATGAATACTTTACTCATCTCTGAGTGGACGTCTGAGAGGTGAATCATTAGAACAGATAGGTGTATTGGCCCAGAGTTAGAGTGTCCCTCTGTGACGTTTGTCCTCTGGTGTATTCATGTTTGTCTATATTTTGTGTTGCTTCAGTCTATGTTGGTTGTGTGTTTTGTCTCCCTAACCTGCTGGATGTGTGTGGTTGGTTAGTAATGTTGGGGGAGGAGTTAGAGAGCGAGTGGTAGTCGGGACATGAAGGAGAGAGGAGGTGTGATGCGATGGGGCAGTAGTCAGCGTTACCGGAGAGGAGAGTGGAGACGTAGTCGGTGAAGGAGGAGACAGGAGATGCTTGTACCTGAGCCGAGTCTCGGGCCTATCCCTGTGCCCATGGGATATCTCCCCTCTGGGGAGTGTGGAGTGCAGATCCTGTTTTCTAGGAGTCGGCGGTGGCAAATGCATAGTCCCTCTGTTTAAACACCTCTATGTTGGGAGTGAATGAGGACTGAGTAACCAAGTTGTTAAGTGTGACTGGAGCAGCGGAAGAAAGGACGTAATAGGAAAATGGAGGGGTATGTGGTGTGTTCCCTTCAACTGTCAGAAGCACTCCCAGGGATGGTCTGTCAGATAACAGACTGATGATGTTCAGAGGTTGGGTATGACAAGAGTGTCTTCTGGATACAAACTTGTTCAGGTTAAGAAAAATGCTAATGTGCTTGAAAATGTCATGCTTAAAGGGGTTGTCCCGCGAAACAAAGTTGGGGTATACACTTCTGTATGGCCATATTAATGCACTTTGTAATATACATCGTGCATTAAATATGAGCCAAACAGAAGTTATTCACTTACCTGTTCCGTTGCTAGCGTCCTCGTCTCCATGGTGCCGTCTAATTTTCAGCGTCTAATCGCCTGATTAGACGCGCTTGCGCAGTCCGGTCTTCTCCCTTCTGAATGGGGCCGCTCGTGCCAGAGAGCTGCTCCTCGTAGCTCCGCCCCGTCACGTGTGCCGATTCCAGCCAATCAGGAGGCTGGAATCGGCAATGGACCGCACAGAAGACCTGCGGTCCACCGAGGGTGAAGATCCCGGCGGCCATCTTCGCAAGGTAAGTAAGAAGTCACCGGAGCGCGGGGATTCGGGTAAGTACTATCCGGTTTTTTTTTAAACCCCTGCATCGGGTTTGTCTCGCGCCGAACGGGGGGGGGGGGGGGCTATTGAAAAAAAAAAAATCTGTTTCGGCGCGGGACAACCCCTTTAAGACTGTTGTGACGCTTTGTCATGGAAGAATCTAAGTTGATTGTACAAGTAAAAGAAAACCATGTGCCTCCAGTTTGAAACTATTTCTTTGACTGTGGACTTTATTGTTCGGTTCGCTTACTCTAAAGGGGCACTGGCATCACGAGAACAAACAGGTTGCTATTACCGAGTCCTGTGTGTGGCTGGGCGACTACACTTTGGATCTTTTGGGAGAAGACGGTAGATCCACCCGTGACACATCATCAGGTTTTACCCAGACGTTTTCCCTGGCCAGAGAACTGACCCTGTCCACTACATATGCATCAAAGTAAGAGTGAGTGGTGATTATCTGATAGCCAATCCTCCAAGCCTGGGATGTGCTAATTTTCTGATGCTTTCTCTCAATGAGAAGCAGAGAAGGAGCAGAAAGCTACTATATGTTAAAGTTGTGCATCTGGGACCTGTGGTCCTACAGGTTTCCTGGTGCACACCCTCACAGGTAGGGGTTAATTGAGCTGGCTGGGTATGGTATTCTCCACGAGCCAATCCCCCTTGTATGCTGTAGATAAATGCCAGCAAACTCTTGGGAGAGATGGCTGGTCATTTAGTTCTTCACTGTAAATCCCACTCAGAGCTGGTGTGGTGCATACTTGTCTGTCTGTAGTGTCCCTCTCTCCTCCCCTGAAGATGGTCTGGGCACCTGCTGTCCCTCCCCTCCTTACGTTCAGGGGTGCATGTATTGTGTAGTGTGTGGTACGGTGACTACACAGGTGCAGGCGACATGCAGGTTTCTCCCTATCCCTGGGCAGGTGCGGCCTCTTGATGTTTGATGCCCTATGTGTGTATCAGATGGGTGATGCCTAACATGGTTCCCTATGTCAGCACGGTGGCTGACATTCTATTCCCCTGGTGTGAGGACACTTGGACTGGCTATGGTTACCACCTGTATGTATGTGAGCTCTGGGTGGGGTTCCTGTTGTATGTCGTATGCACTGCCTGTTGTATGTTGGAGTGAACAGTGACTTGTGTTGTATGTCTGTGCTGGTGGCTAGACATGAGGTGTGTTCTGTCCTGTTTTATGTGGTGTGCATTACCTGTTGTATGTTGGTGTGAACAGCAACATGTTCTGTATGTCTATGCTGGTGGCTAGACATGGGGTGTGAAGTGTCCTGTTCGGGGTTCAATGTGTGTGAACAGAGTCGTGTCCAACCATGTGTGTTTAATGCATCTCTCCAGGTCCTAGAAGAAAACAGTGGAGCCGACCTTATCAGGATGATTACCCTGCTTTTAGGCAGGGGTTCCCCATTTTCCCTGGTTAGTAAGGGACAGGGGTCCTTCTATCATTGCCCGGAGAGGTGCAAATGGTCTATGCAACACTGTGTGAGTGATTGCGGTTTTAAAAGGACACAATCCTACATCCGTTCTGAGGAGTGGTGCTTTAGTGCGCCGAGCAGACGTAACACTATATTACCAGTAGACATTAGCCAGTTGAGGCACCTTTTTTTTTTAGAGTTTATAGTGGAGATGTTTCATTTTATAAAATTAAAGCAGGCAAACTTCAGTAAGGTTTTATTTACACTGCCTCTAGTTCTTGTTCACCTCATTTCCTCTTTGATGGCTAAAATGTAAATTTCTAGTTTCTCATCATGAAAGTTATCATGTCCTTAAAGGAAACCCATCACCAACCGTGAGCACCATAGACTAAGTTCTGGTGCTTATAGCTCAAGTGATGTGTAGTCCTGGGGGGCCTGTTTTCATACCTGATCCCCCATTCTTGCTGTGTCCACCAGCAAAGTTAGCGTCACTCTTTTCAGAAGCCTGTGCATGCAGAAAAGAGATAAAGTGGCTGTGTGTGCGCCGACTACATTGATAACCTGGGCTGCTGCAATGTGTTCAGAGCTGCCTGGACAACTGCTTGGTGAACAGCTGATATTGATGGGGGGTGGCAGAACTCCTGAGGATAGGTCATCAGTAGTTAAAGGTTTTTTTTAGGCCGATGCTATTGATGACCTATCATCGGGATAGGCCATCAGTAGTTGATTTGCAGGGTTCGCTCAGGGGTATTAGTGTATCTTGACACCACCAGAACTGTGCGTGGTGACAAGATATAGCCTGCTTGATAGCCTGTGCACGCCCCCTGTTTCTCATTGGCTGCAGGCCTGCCTGCCCTTGCTCAGGCTCTCAGGTCCTGCCACAGACTCAGAGCAGCTTCTTCGTAGTATCCGGCGGCTGTGACAGCGGCTTCAGAATGCAGTAAGAGTGGGCCATGCTGCACCGCCACTCCCACGTGTGCTGGCAGTGCAGGGAGGCCGGCAGGGAAGTCGCTGTCGCCGCTGGATAGAAGCCGGTATTCAGCCGGGGAAGGCGCAGCCGACCCTGAGGCTGCGGTGCGGAAGTGTCTGTGCCGGCCGTACAGTTTGACCTCCTGGCCTGCTGTCGCCCATCCTGCTCCTCATGGTGTGGGGGAGAAGACACCGGATACAGCCGACGGCCAGCACATGTGAGCGCTGTGGGGGAGAAGCCACCGGGCACAGCCGTTGGCACGCGCATGTGGGGGAAAAGCCACCAGACACAGCCATGGGCCAGCACATGTCTGCGCTAGTGAGCTGCAGGGGTGCGCCTGATGTATTGGCAGAGAAGCCACTTGAGAGCCATTACAGCCGCCATCCGCACAGTACCGCAGGGAGCTCATACAGAGCAGGAGGAACATTCACTCACTGCCGCTGGGAGGCCACAGCGGCAGTAAATACTCAGTGACAGCCAGCGGCGGCTGCAATATAATTAATCCTAGGACTTTCATCTTGCACCTATCAGAAGCTAGGGGTGTCACAGGGGCATTGCTCCATGGAAGCCCTGTCAAGCCCCTAGCTTCCGGTGGTGTCAAGATACACTAATACCTCGCTCAGGACCCTGGCCAATTAGCTAATTAGGTCGCCACTATCACCACTGCAACATGAATGTTGTACAACTGCACCTGCAATTCCCAGCGTCGGCCACTACAAGGGGTTTGAGCTAATTGCTTCTGCTCCGTATACCTCTGTGTTGTAGTGCTGACAGCAGGTGTCTGATCAGCTGATTGACCGCTGTCCCGGCTGCTGGATCCCAGCTGAAAAACTATTAATGGCCTATTCTGAAGAAAACCTGGAATACCCCTTTAAGAAATGGATAATCGCTTTAAATACTAAACATAAATTAATGTTTCAAAGAAAACACACTAAATGTTACAATTACAGGGATAGTAATCGGTGGCCTGTAATGTAAATCTACAACATTCATTCTAAGTGATATATACAGGACACACAAGGAAGGAGTCACAAACAAAGAATATATTGTAAAAGGCCCATTTTCTGACACCTTATAAAGCCAAGCAGCTTGTCTGATCCTAATGATGCCAATGGTCACATACAATATTTACTTGTTTTCACCAACTGTTTGCTGGAAGAGCTCTCAATTATTAAGCAGCAGTCACTGCAGGGGGGTTATAAAAAGGCAAACAAGCCCCATGATAGTTTATGAAAGATTTGCTTAGTTTACCCCCTGCAAGGAAAGCAACCTCCAGACCAGACGCACTCAATGATCGCGTACTGATACCCGCCTAACAACAGTGTTAAATAAACCATGTGCATAAAATCATCTGTATATGTATCATTATGTGTGTAAAGACACAAAGCTTCTCTTTATTACATTGTTCTGCTCTTCCGCTCCTCAATATGTAAAGTGTTTAGAGCTTGTTGTAAAGTTTCCCACATAGGGAGCACACATGTCATCTCCACACATCAGTCCTATCATGATCCACTATTTGTTTTATCATTGACAAGTCTATCATAAGCTAAAACACTTGCAGATGCAATCAATGAAAATTACAGTCACAGCAGCATTTCAGCTATCTGCCCCAACTTCCCCATAAGCATAAACACTTGGATCTGCAAACATTGGGGGGCATTTAGGAAGGCTTTACACCAGAAAACGGGCATAGGAAAGTCAAAAGATTTGGTGAAAAGGCTACTTGCTCAAATGTTTTGCAACTTTTCAGCCTTCTGCAACTTAGAGGAAAGTGGGCATGCCTCGTCAGGAGGGGGAGTGGCCACCTGTATCGACAGCTTTATGTATAATTTACGGCAAAAACGTACACCTCATCAGGAGCTGCTGAGGATGCGCTTACTACATGCGCCTTTTCATGTAATCAGCGCACGGTGTGGTGGGGAAAATAATACTTTCCCCAGCATCAAAAATGCCACTCTAAATAAATTCCCCGCATTATTTTTTTGTTTCATATCTAATTAACCATATTTCACGGCAAAAAAAATCATACAAAAACATTTTCAAATAAAACCATAAAGAAGAGGAAAGAAAAAAAATCTCAAAGTCCCCTTCATCTGTTGATTCTGATAGTTACAGTCTCTCACAAGTTATTAAAATTAACAACCTCCAACCACGGGCTTCATCCAATTCTCTCTCAAAGTTAATTATTATCTTCTTTTCATATCCTCAGTCTTTTTTCCCAACAAAATAGTCTTCAGCTTACCAATCAGCTCTTGCCCTCCTAATTCTCCACCTCTCCAATTCACTGTAATATGATAAATTACCTTATTTTTCGGACCATAAGATGCATCATGCTTTTAAGCAACAGAAAATAGAAAAAAAAAGCGTTCATAGTAATTAAGGCTTCTCAAGTGGTCTAAGGTCTTAGAGGGGTTAATTTCACAAACTGGTGGAGTGTAGAATAGGGGTTAATATTGATTTATTATTATAATATTATTATAATAATCTGTAGGGGTAAAACTCAATTCAAGTCACTGGAATAAGGGACACCACCAGTAGCTATATTCAGGGGTATTCGTTTTCCAAGTTTTCTACTGGAGGAATGGACAATCCAGTCTATTATAACAATGATCACATGACTATATGGAGATCTGTATCCAGGGGTGCGCTCCTGATCATCACTGCTGCACTCCTGGCAGTGTAAGGGTCAGCTCTGTGTCTCTACTGACAGAATGCTCATCCTCAGTGACCTTCCACATCAGTGTGTGTTGGAGTGCTCAAAGCGGTTTTGACTCACAGTTAAAATTGCTCCACAAGTACTATGTCCTTCCTGGTTGCTGCTGACAGTACATGTGACTGCTACAGCCAATCACTGACTATAGAAAGCCCGGTTGTGCCCAATGATTGGCTGCAGCAGTCACATGTCTTGATCAGCAGCAACCAGGAAGGACAGAGTAGTTGTAAAGCAAATTAAAGTCTCAGGAATACCACTTTAACCCTTTCCTCAGTGGTGTTGCTGCACTAATGGCAGAGTCACCAGAGCATCAGAGCCCAGGCAGGGGGCTAATTCTCTGGCTCTCCCCAAATATTAATCAGCCCCATGGTTTATGGTTTCTTCTCCGCGACACGTATGCTCTCTGCCTGAGCGCAGCTTATCTCACTCTTATAGAGCGGCAGACTGCTCTATTTTTCCATATAAAAAAATGGAAAACTAGAGGAACAGATGCAAAAGGAAACCTTTCCATTTGCTTTTCATTCTATTAAAAGCCCATTGAAATCGATGGGAAAAAACTGAAACGTTTAACTCCATTTCTCTGCTCCAAAAACTAAACCGAGAGATGGAAACTCCAAACTGAGCCTCCATACAGGTGTGAATTCACCCTAACCCAGCAGCTGCGGAGTGCAAAGGGCTGCTCAGCTCTAGGAGGCACAGCTCCATCTTCACTGCTCTGCATGGCTCCATCTCTCTTGCTAGTGCGGAGGAAGGGACAGGCAGCAGTCAGACCTCCAGGCAATGATCACAGTACAAGGAAAGAGGCGGCTATGTGAAATTAGTTTGACGTTTAAGGTGCAGCCACTAATTAGCAAGATGTTATCTTGCTAAAAAATGCATCTTATAGCCAAAAAATGTAAGTGATTTTCAATTCTTCGTAGATTTTAACTCAGCCAAGAGATACATTATCAGGCAGAACAAACATTAAAATATGCTACCCCAAATTTACTCCCAACCATGAGAGCTTCCTTAGACGCCTGGCATTCATTTCTTAAGAGCCAATCCACCTCATCCCAACTTTGTATACTGATACTACCCTTAGAGGTGATAGAGCATTTCATCAACGGCCTATCAACAAGTCCCTGGAAAAATAAGGCGATTATGTACAACTAGCTGATATACTCGGCTTCGCCCGAGTTAATTTGGTACTGGTGTTTATCTGGTGTTCACACGGAAAATCTTATGAAGTGGTGGTAACTTTAGAGATACCGAGGAAAAAAAATTGTTCACTATTTTGCATGGTTCTTTGTGTTACCCAGGAAATACCACGTGGAGGCAACCATGCGACGTTTCCTTCATATAAAATGACATCAGTAAGTGAGAGAATTAGATTCTGTACATAAAATTTCGACGCTAATTCTTTTGCGCTTAGAATTGAATAATCGAGTTGAGACCCATTAACTTTTCCTATTTATGACATAATCAATGCTCGTGCCAAATTTCAAGTTTCTACGACATTGGGAAGTGAGAGAATTAGATTCCGCACGTAAAATTTGGACGCTAATTCTTTTGCGCTAGAGTTAAATAATCAAGTTGGGACCCATTAGCTTTTCCTATTTTGGACATCTGCTGAACTGGGAGAGAGACCTGGAAAAGGGGTATCCTATAGAGAGCTGGGAAACAGCTCTCAACTTAGCATCGCAAGCGACAAAAGGGGTTATGATACTTGAAACTTTTACGAAACTTGGCATAAGGTGGTACTTCACACCAGAGGCGTAACTTGAAGCTCCTAGGCCCAAACGCGAAACCTGTAACAGGGCCCCAACTATAATGCTTTATTGATAGTACTGGGCTCACTATATGGAGAAGAGAGCCCTTATCGGCCCCCTAAGGCTCCTGGGCCCGGGTGCAACTGCATCCCCTATAGTTACGCCCCTGCTTCACACCATCAGTCCTTAAAATTAAGGATTATGATAAGATGACCATTGCTGGAGAAGTAATGGAGAAGTTACATACCACCTGGGTATGTAACTCCACATCTTTTGGGAATGTCCCCAGATAAAACCCTTTGGGAAAGAGGTTTATGCCATATTGAATAAGCCTGGAAACCCCTGAATCAGCACTACTTTTATTGCATTTAGAATCATATCAAACAACTTAGAAAAATGCTGGGCCGCATCCTCATGACAGCAAACAACCCCCTCCCAAAGGGAACGACCTTCTCAATATACTATCTGCCCATTTTACAATGGAAAAACTAATGGCAATAGGATCCAATACATTTCATAAGGATGCTGAGAAAATATGATTGAAAATATATGACTAACAGATCCTCTCATTTCTGTATCTTTGTGCATTTTCCTTTTATTATTTATCCAATGCAATGGAACTGAATTATATTCCCTAACTTCTCTACCTTAACCCCTTCATGACATGGCCTATTTTGGGCTTAAGGACGCAACAATTTTGGGCGGATTTTCTTCTCCGTTTATCAAAAGCCATAACTTTTTTATTTTTCCGTCGACGCGGCCGTATGAGGGCTTGTTTTTTGCGTGGCGAACTGTAGTTTTTATCGATGCCAATTTTGGGTACATAGAGTATATTGTAAAATGTTTTTTTTTTTTTTTAATGATAGCAGAGAGAGAAAACGCATCAATTCTGCCATAGATTTTTTTATTTTTTTTTTACACTTAATCATGCAGCATAAATGAGACTTTCCATTTTTTCTGCAGACCGGTACGGTTACAACGATACCAAAATTCTAACATTTTTTTTTAGGTTTTCCCACTTTTCTGCAATAAAAACCCTTTTTTTTGGAAATCTTTTTTCTATTCTAAATTGCTGCATTCAAAGTCCCGTAACTTTTTTATTTTTTGATGTACAGAGCTCTATGAGGGCTTACTTTTTGCGAGACGAGCTGTAGATTTTATTGGTACCATTTTGGCGTACATACGGCTTTTTTGATCACTTTTATTGCGTTTTTAGTGAGGCAAAATGCTAAAAATGAGCATTTTGCCTCAGTTTTTTAGCTTTTTTTTTTAGCGTTTTTTTCCGTGCACAGTCAAAAGCATGTGCAACTTATTGTACGCATCGTTGCGGACGCGACAATACCAAATATGTGGGGTTTTATTTTTTTTTTACCTTTTTTTATGCTAATCTGAGAAAAAGCATAAAAAATGTTTTTTTTACTCTTTTTTTTTACATTTTTTTAATTCATTTTTTAAATCTTTCTTTTTTTTACACTGTTTGTGTCCCTCTGAGGGACTTTAACCACTGCCCTGATGATCGCTGTCATAAGGCATGGCAGAGCTACTGCTCTCCCATGCCTTATCGCTCATACAGCGATCTCAGGCATAGGCAATACAGGACGCCAGTGTCTGGCGTCCTGTTGCCATGGTGACAGGCCGGGCTCTCGCGATGACATCGCGAGTTCCGGCCGGAGACACGAGGGAGCCGCGCTCCCTCTGTGAACTCTTTCCCTGCCGCGATCTACTTAGATCGCGGCAGGGAAGGGGTTAACAGTGGCGGGCGCATCTCCGATGTCCCCCCGCTGTTGCAGCGAGACGCCGGCTGCGACTGACAGCCGGCTCCCGCTGCGGGATAGCGCTGGATCATATGTGATCCCGCGCTATCTCCAGGACGTAAGTTTACGCCCTGTTGCGGGAAGTACCCCGCTCCCAGGACGTAAACTTACGCCCTGCAGCGGGAATGGGTTAAAAATAAAAAATGTTCAAAACAATCAGTTGGCCACACCTCTTAACCACTGTGCAATCCCAATCACGTGTCAGGTTGAACCTCTTAGCTTCTGAACTATTAAGGTCGATTTACATACACAGATGATCGCTCAAAATTCATCAATAACTGACAGTTTTGAGCTATCATTTTGCATTAGCTACTAACTAGCTTCATTTGCATGTATTTAGAGAACCGCAGGTGGTCTGTTCTCTAAATACATTGCTATTCTCCAGCAGGATAGATGGTAAATGAATATTATCAGCGCTCCCTGCAGAAAACTTATCAGTCCCGATGGATTCTAAGCTGAGCTGAACTCAGCGATGGACGAAAAGTGTACGGTAAGAGCACGATGGGCACACATTTACAAGCAACGATTATCGCTCAAAAGATGGCTTTTGAGCTAATTTTGAGCGATAATTGTTGTGTGTAAAAGGGCCTTTACTGTTGCCATTATTACACTTTTGTAACATCTATTAAAGGTGAGATAGGCTCTATTTAAAACCTTCAAAGCAGTTCCCTGCAACGAGACCTGTCTATCGCCTTTACTCAGTTCTGAATATCAGTTGTACCAATTTTCTAAAGAAATATCTGTTTTTCCATCATTCTCCTAATTAACTATTAACTTAAGTTTACTCTTTGGTACAATATAGTCAGAAATACATTCAGACAATCAACCATGTTATGTTGGCTGGTTGCTGCCAACAACATTCTCTAGCCCCTCCTGCCAGTTGTGGCCAGCGTCACATTCCCCATGTCCTCTGAAGCGTCTAAAGAACATGGGGAACATGGAACTGGCCATGACCAACATATCATCTGTCAGTTTCCTGGCGTCCATAGAGTTAAAGGTCAGTGCCCACACCCTGATTTTCCATTTTTCACCAATTCAAACAAGTTTCTGCCTGTTTAAGTCATTCTTTCCTACTAGAAAGTGACAAAGCAATTAGTTCTATCTGGTATGCAAAGGTGCTTTGTGACTCTGACTCCTGGTTAGACCTGTGGCTATTCCACTCTAGTCTTCCCTTCTTCTCCATTCCTAACCTTGACTTGTTTCTAGATCACACTATATCTCTCGGCTGTCTGCTTGCCCTAACCCTCAGCTTGTCGTATCATTATACAAGAATTCCACCTGACTTCAGCTTTGTATCACAACCATGTCTCTGCCGGCTCCTCCTGTTTCACACTATGGTTATCCTGACCAGTATGCAGTAGCTGCTACAACGCAGAGACAACTTCTGGGATAATGGCCTGGGATTCCCTGCAGCAAATATGTCGTGATTGGTGTGGTTCAAGGGTGAAACCCAGGGGACCCAAGTTGTTGCCGTCAGGAGTAGCCTCAAGCCAAATATGTCCCACACCTTCTGTTCTGACAAACCTTCTTATAGGAAAGTGCTGATATAATCTCTCAAAACTAGTTGCTTCCAAATGTTTTCCCTAACTGTATACCTAGCATGTGAAGCTAAGTAAAATATCCCAAGATAGTCTTTACTTGGTGGATCCAAATTATCTTATACATTCACTAATGCTAAATGGCTTATTATAAGTTATATAAATTTTGAATTACCTTGTTGTAAAGCGCTGCAGAATTTGTATATATAAAGTATAATCCGTAATAATATATTGCATTCAGAAAGTTTCTTAATTTGACACTTGTTTCCAGTACAGAACTAAAAAATATTGTGAAATTTCACAAAAATAAATGATTAATATTTTAGACTCTTTCCTTCATCCTAGGAAGTGCTTTCCCAGATGGGGACAAACCCTAAAACTAAATTTTATTAGAATTTTTATTTTTTTTAATAAGCAGTAGAGATGAGCGAACGTACTCGGTAAGGGCGATTTCCGAGTACTTCACTACTCGGGTTAAAAGTACTCGGGTGCGCTGTGGGTGAGCGGGGGGTTGCAGCGGGGAGTGGGGGGGGGGGAGAGGGGGAGAGAGAGGGCTCCCCCCTGTTCCCGCTGCTACCCCCCACTCCCCTCTGCAACCCCCCGCCCCACAGCGCACCCGAGTACTTTTCCCCCGAGTAGTGAAGCACTCGAAAATCGCGGTGCTCGATTGCGAAATCGCCCTTACCGAGTACGTTCGCTCATCTCTAATAAGCAGCTTCATAAAACAAACAGACATATAGGACTAACGGATACCAATATATGATCAGAAACCCCAGAAGGATAGAGGACAGACTATACCCTGCTCAGACACCAGACACTGGAATAGGGTCAGGCATGGGTAAAAGTCCCCTTCTGAATTAGTCGACCAAGATAAATACTAATTGTAAAGCGCATCAACCATTAGACCTGCTCAGTATGTTGAAGAGATATCTAGATAAGAGAGGCAGAGTGCAAGCTCAAAAGCAAAGGGTGTGGTGTACGATCAGTCACCAAAACTATATAGAATCCCCCAACCACAGGGATGAGGTAAACCCTTCACAGTTATGTCCGAAAAGATATTCCTAAGTTCTTGGTGGTCTACAATCGGCAATATCACCACGGAAGAAATATTTATTCTGGTTCCACAACTGCATTTAATTTTGCAGTCATAAAAGGTAAAAAGAGCACTCCCTGATATATCAGGAATAATGCTCAAAATATATCTAGTAGAGATGAGCGAGCACCCAAATGCTCGGGTCCGCGTTATTCGAGTCGAGCTTTTCGTAAAATTCGAGAGCTCTACTCGAGTAATGAACCTCATTGACTACAATGGGAGACTCGAGCATTAGCTCTACTCGAGTAATGAACCCCATTGACTACAATGGGAGACTCGAGCATTTTTGTATGTGGGACACTGGGTCCCGAGCTTTTTTTTTTTCTTCTAGGTTTCTTTCCCTCTCTCTCTCTGGGGCGGGGTCGAACACGGCTTGTTGCTCATTCGAGTAACGAGCACAATGGAGTATGCTAATACTCAAACGAGCATCAAGCTCGGCAGAGTATGTTCGCTCAACTGTAATATCTACGTTAGTGGTTTGCATTATATGGAACCACAATGAAAGACAGAATTATCCTGGTTTCTACGCGTTTCATTAGAAAAATTCAAAATTATCAGGAACCTCATTTTTTAAAATAGTGTTAAAATGAACTGCACCCATGCACACATATAGAGATTTCTCCTAACAGATACTGCGGGAAGATCTGACCAGTCCAAAAAAATGTAATGGCTCAGTACATGAGCTAGATGGATAATTCTAAGGTACTGTTAAGCCAAAAAAGAACAAGGTTAAAGGTTCGTCCTCATCTGTGAAAGGGTTTATATTTTACCCCTCTGTCTCTGTGAATAGTTCATCCTAGGAAGCGATCCATGCTTTTCTCTGGATGTCGAATAATCCAGCAGATGTGACTGAATGTGGCACCCACCAGGTCTTCTAGATGCTGGACTGAATTAATTAGAATGTAAGAATAACAATAATAACAACATCAGACCATAAACAAATGTTGGTACGCCCATTTTTTTAAATTCGAATTTGCAGGGTCTGAGCTTTGCTTTTGCTGAAGCTGGTTGGGTGAGGACCGTGGCTCCAGTTATCCCATGGGGCTATTGTTGAATGTTGGTATATATAGGTTTTTTGTTTTTTTTTAAGAGCTCGTTAGATATTCCATTGAAAAAGGTTTAAATTCTGAATGACTTATTCTATAAAGTAAATATCCCCGTAGGGTTTATGTTTTAAGAAGATTGTTTCTTAATGAATCCATGACATTATAGGATAGCCATAAGGATTACACAGGGTTGCTATGACATTGCTATAGAAACCCCATCAGTTGCTACGTGGGTCTCTTTCTGCTGCTACACGATTTCTAAGTTATAATTAAAGAGATCATCTCATATTTGTGAAAGACATCACAAAAATCTCCTGGATTCTATGAATGCATATCTTCTCTATGGAAATTCTTTCTAACATATAAGGTTAAAGAACATCATGAAAAATGGCAATGCAAATTACGAGACCATGACCAGCACCGTCGCTGCCTGCCCAACCGTGGCAGACCATGACTTTGCACCAATGTATCGAACCAGGGGTGTAGTTTAAGGCTCATGGGTCCTGGAGCAAAAATTCAACTCGACACCCACTCCTGTAAATATTCTTCAGACTACCGACTCAAAATCGTCCACAACTTTCATCACAACATCACTTGGTCTCTTAAGGGACCCATCCATACAGCACTACCAACTGGTGGCACTGTTGGAGTCTTAAACTGACCTTTTGGGTCTGGACAAACAAAAATGGCCACTTCTCAGACTATCTGATTCAGACTGTGCAGATTATACATGAGTAGTCTAAGACACCATATGCTGCTGACTGGCCGGGACCGCTCATGTGGACAACACGAGTTAATCAAAGCAGGTGTAGTGTCTTTGACTAATGATGCATACTACTGGACAGTGTGCATCAGGTAGTCAAAGAAGCTGGTGTGGCCATCTTTGTTTCTCCAGGCCCAGAGGGTTGCTTTAAAAAACAGACACAAGCCTCAAGACATATGTTCCCTCCCCAAATAATATATATACAGCATGTACATCAGAGACAGCACATCACAAATTTTATACCACAGTGGCTCAGCTCTGGTATATCTCTAAATAATGCAGTCAGCATATAATAAGTCAGATAACAGTTCTACACAGTGATAGTGATTATAGTGCAGTTACTTCCACTGATCACAGGTGATGTATTTTCTGGTTGGTGCTGTCCGTTTTGTTTTCATCTGAGCCCGGACAATAGGAGAACTTCTGCCAGCAATGACTACACACACTCCCCATCCTGCTGCTACTCCTAACACTCTTGTCAGTGCCCCCTATACAGTGCTAGTGCCAAATTTTGTGCCTGACGCAGTAATATTGCCACGACACACTAATACTTCCCCTATCACGCTTAGCACAAAATAATAATGCCTCATCAGTGCCCTATAGTTGTAGTGCCCTTCTTTGTGTCCTTGCATAGTAATAACCTTTGTGCACTCTACAAAGTAATAATACCCCCTTAGTACAACCACATGTTAATAGTTCCCCAGTGTGATGCCCACAAGATAAAACCACCCCAGTTGTGCCCCAAAGTGTACCCTCTAAAGTAATAAAGCTGTCCCATAGTAACATGTTCCCTGCAAAGTAATAATGACCCCTCAGTGCCCCCATATGGATATACTGCCCCCTTAATACCCATTTTGTGGTCCTATCAGGCAATAGTGCCCTATTTGTGTTCCCACAAATAATGCCCCCTTAGAACCCTACACAATTTTCTTTTTGCCTCTTCCTGTCTGCACTATTAATCATTTAATGCTGAATTGGTTCCTTACTACTACTCCATGCAGTGTGGCAGCGCATGACTCGACATAGCATACCCTAGTCTATACTTTAAATTTAGTGGAAATGCACTTAACCTTTATTGTGCCTGTTTGGCTAATGGCGGTAAATAGTTCAGTTTGGAGATCCTGCCTCAATGCTGTTTTTGGCACTTGTTTTTGGCAATACTGTTTTTAGCACCCTGAGATGCTATGGAAACAAAGCCTAAGGAACCAACTCAGTGTTATTAACAGTGCATGCAGAAAATGTCAAATGTGGCAAGGGGGGAGCCTGTAGGCACCCACTGCTTAGGGGCTCGGTCATGAGTATGACCTCTGTAACTCCTTTAGCTACATCACTGTGTTGAGCCCTTCTTTTCTCAGATTTTTGCCAGTGGGGGAGAATTTGAACACCCCATACACATTAAATGATTGGCCAGTTCTACTGAAATCGGCGGGTTCAGCCAACATTTATCTAATGTGTACGGCCAGCATTAGATAACAATTGGATACATGGCTGGTGAAAAGTACTTGAAATATAACCTTTACAAAGTGCATATGTGAAATAATGTACTTTATCTCTATAAATATTAGAAAGTACTGCTTAGGATTTTATTTACAAATCTTAACATGCATATGGCCAGCTTAAAGAGTGTTGTCTGCAGGGCCAGTTTTTAGGGCATTGGGGCCTCCACCATACAGAGAGGCGGCTTAGGGGATCCACATCAGCTTTACACATCATAGTTTTGAGGGTTGGAATTGATAAGGGAGGGTTGACACTTGCTATGGTGGCCCCAACAGTCTTATGATTAGCTGCAGCGGTTACAAGTCAGTACAGAACAATCATTTTAGATGACAGGGAGTCTGGCAAGCTTTGTCTCATACTCTCCCAATCCCCATTCCCATGGTGTCCCCAAGCAAAGTCAGCATGCGCACACAAGCTTGATTCTGCACGACCCTTTCAAAGGATGGAGGAGAATGAGTGCACAGCTCTCTGAAAAGAATCCAGCTGCTGTCCGCATGTTGACTTTGATGGTGGACACTACAGAAACAGGAGAGCTGGTGAGCATGAGACACAGCTCCTCAGCCTTGCCTTCATCAACTGTCTCACAATCCCTAACAGAAAGAAGGATGGGAAGCATTTAAAAGAGACCGAGATGGATGAACACAGAACTTGCACACGTTAACAACGAAGAAAAATATGTTTATCAAATGGAAAGAGGGGGGGGGGGGGGGTATCTAAAGAAGAATCTAATGTGGTCTGCAGAAACTGTAGGGCAAGTGTCAGAAAAGCTACAGCTGATAATGAATTGATGCTTGCAACAGAGGCCAAAATCAATTAAAAAAAGGATTTTGGGGGTATGTCAAAAGCAAGAGAAAAGTCAAAGACGCTATTGGATGCTTACAAGACGAAAATGTTGAATTGGTTAAGAATGATGTTGAGAAGGCCGAACATTTAAATTCCTATTTTGTATCTGTTTTCTCTCTGAAAGTAGATGTAACATCAACTGATCTTATCTGTGCTACTGGGGGAATAAAAGAATGCAGGCTATCTATTAGCAGAGAGATGGTGAGGGAACACTTAGCTAACGAAAATGAATTCAAGTCTCAAGGTCCAGATGAATTACATCCTAGGATACTAAAGGAAGCAGCAGAGATAATTGCTGAACCACTCGCCATAAGCTTTGAAAATTGCTGTAGAACAGGAGAAGTCCTAGAAGATTGGAAAAGGGCAAATGTTCTTATCTTCAAAAAAAGAGAAGAAGGTGGATCCAGGAAACTACATGCCTGTGAGCCTGACTTCTATACCGGGAAAGATCTTTGAACAAATTATTAAACAGCATGTATGCAAGAACATACAAATGCCAGAGCCATGATGGGTTTGTAACAAACAAGTCATGCCACACTAATCTAATTTCCTTCTGAGATGATCAGGGAAATGCGGTGGATATAGTATAGCTTGACTTTAGTAAAACATTTGACAAACTATCTCATACCATACTTACTGTGTTGAAAAAATGACCAAATATGGGATTGACAAGGCAATTGTTAGGTGGATTCACAACTGGCTGAGTGATCGTACTCAAAGAATGGTCATAAATGGCTGCACATCCAAATGGAAGACTGTATCAGAGCCACAAGGCTCTGTCCTAGGCCCAGTGTTGTTCAACATTTTTAGAAATGATCTGGAGCAGGGAATTGATGGAAAACTGATCAAATTTGCTGATAACACAAAGCTAGGAGGGATAGCTAACATTAAGGAAAAGAGAGAGAGTATTCAAAAAGATGTAGAAAAACTTGAATAGTGGGCATAACAGAATGGTATAAAACAAGGAGAAATGCAAACTACTGCATCTGGGAAAGCAAAATGAAAAAAAGCACATACAGAATGGGAGGAGAATTGGGCTAAGCAGCAGCACATGTGAAAAAGACTTGGGTACACTAATAGATCATAGACTGAACATTAGTCAACAATGTGATGCAGCAGCCAAAAAGGCAAACACAATTCTGGGATGTATTAAGAGAAGCATAGAGTCTAGATCACGTGAGGTAATTATTACCCTCTACTCTTCCTTGGTCAGACCTTATCTGGAATACTGTGTCCAGTTCTGGGCACCCCACTTTAAAAAAGACATAGACAAACTCAAGCAAGTTCAGAGAGGAGTTATCAAGATGGTAAACGGTCTGTAAATCATGTGCTATGAGGAACCGTTAAAGGATCTGGGAATGTTTAGCTTGTAGAAAAGAAGGCTGAGAGGAGACTTAAAAGCTGTCTGCAAATAATTGAAGGACTGTCATAGTGCAGAGGGATAAACCCTATTTGCATTTGCACAAGGAAAGACCAGAAGCAATAGGATGAAACTGAAAGGGAGGAGACACAAGTTATGTATTAGAAAAAACTTTTTTGACAGTGAGGGTGATCAATGAGTGGAACAGGTTACCACGGGATGTGGGGAGTTCTTCAAATGGAAGTCTTCAAACAAAGGCTGGACAAATATCTGACTAGGCCGATTCGTGAATTGTGCACTGAGCAGGGGGTTGGACCCGATGACCCTGGAGGTCCCTTCCAATTCTACCATTCTACGATTCTGTAAGAGCCATAACTTAGTTTATGATGCTTATAGTTGATGACAAGTTCACTTTACTGATTTGGACTAATTTGAAGGTTTGGTTTGGGGTCTGCGTTTATGTAGAGTCCTGGAATCTGGATTAATTTTAGGGTGTGGTCTGTGGTTGCTCATTCGACTGTCCAGTTGTTACATAATTTGACCCTACTGCAAGTCCTGGCAGTATCTGAGTACTGGGAGACACTAAGTACTCAGGAAAGGCGATTATTATAGGTAAAGTCCAGTTCTGTCTACCCTGCATCATTACGAGTCTGAATTTATTTAAGGTTTTGGGGCCTGGATCTGCATTCATTGTGGGGTAAGAAGAGGCTCTAAACTAATTTGGAGACTTTGATGGTAAAACTCCCAGGCAATAATTACCCATTTGTATGCTACTGTTGTCTTTAATAAAAATTAAAATAATTAAATCATTTTTACCCCAAAACTTCCACCAACTGTAATCTGGCCCTGTTTGTATGGCTTAAAAAAACAACAACACATTTTCAAATAACATTTTACTTTTGAATTAATACAGTAGAGGTAAGTCCCCCATTCAGTACCCCCATCTACTAGCCAGAGCAAAGAGCAACTACAGAGAAAATCTCTTTTTCTGAAGGACACGGCATGTAATTTTATTATACAGACAGCCTATTGATTTCAATGGAAACTCCGTGACAGTTCAATTTTTCTGTGTTAGCACACTATAGGAGAACTGAATATTTGCTGTCAGGGTTCCCAAGCGGATGACGGGTGATCACTGAAGGTCACAGCAGCGGGACATCCTATGATCAGCTTATTATAACAAAAAAAATAAAAAGATTATCTAAACTGGACAACCTCTTTAACTCTTATTACATCATACGTTTCGTTTCTAGACACAGTTATCTCCATAAACTTTTTCTGCGACAGCACTAAAAATATAGAAAATTGTGGGTCTGTATTCACCCATAAAATGCAGTGCTGCAACCATCAAGCAATGTGTCTAAGAGAACAGAATCTACGTTCACGGGCTTTTTATAAATGATGCAGTCTCTTTATAGAGTCCGTCTTCTTGTATGTTCACCAGCTTCCGTTGCTCACAGTCTTTTAGTAAGGCCGAATGTCAATGGACAGGTTTGATCTGCAAATCAAGCCACCCATAGGAAAACATGGGCAACCGCAAATGCATTAAAGCATGCAGATTTGTTTTGTGGACCTTCTGGCTCAGAAAACAAATCGCAGCATGCTCCATATCACTGTGGTTCCCAGACGGACGGCTTCCATTGAAGTTAATGGAAGCCGTCCGATCCGCGGCCCGTTCACAATTGCATTTTGGATGGACCTCAGATACCATGGGAAAGCAGTAGAGAAAAAAAAAAGTATTGCCCATGCGTGCAGCATGCCGGACGGCGCTTCCTTATGCATCCGCAGTGAAGAAGAAAGAAGATCCAGACAGGACGTAGATGACTCGCATAGGACCCGCACAAGTATCCTCGGCCATGGACAGGGTAGGATTCTGCTGTGAGCTCCCGCATGTGGAATCTGACCCGCCCGTGGACATGAGGCCTTACTTAGCAGGCATGGCACACCGACTGGCTCCAAGGATTCTCTTGCAACTCACTTACTCAGGCTGAACCCAACCTCTCAGCAAGCTTCCAAGGTTCATCTTACAGTTTACAACTAGAACTAGGCCACACCAGACTTTGCACAGACCTCCCACTTGCTGCCGCGATTCACCAACACAACTACTTGCATGCCACACCCCACAACATAACTAAATTGGCACAAACCTGTGGGGCAAGATGTGTCCTATTTGCACTTTAGACACACCCAGCAGTGACCAGATCTAGCAACAAGACTACACAAACAAGGTCCACATAAGCAATGCCAGAGCAGTTTACAGTTACAGACAGTCGGTTTACGGACAAGCCGCGCAGAAACTGACATTCGGCTTGGAATTCAAATCTGCAACATGTCAATTTCGTCACCGTCTCAGCTGCGGGCTCTCTTCTTTCTATGGGGAGAGATTTCCGCAGCAGAATACAGGCTGAAAAGCCACTTCAAAATGCACCAAGTGGCGCAGGTTTTGAAGCAGCCTTTTTGCTGCGGATTTCTGAAGAATTTTCATGCGGTCATGCTGGGGACATTACGCGAGATTTTCATCCCATCATCAACACCCTAGTATTACCTGTACTAAACATTAACCATCATAAAGTTCTGGTGTCTTTTAAGAAATGCTATATCACTTTCCTATTATGCATTACAAAGGAAAATGAAATGTTGGATGAGATGCAGAGTGATAAAGTAAACTCTCCCCTAAATGTCACTAGTCTAACCCAGGAAGAAGCGCAGAACCGTCTTAAAAGATTAAAATATACAAATCACCAGGTCCAGATGACAAACACCCCTGGTGCAGCATCTCATAGGGTGACCCCAGATACAAGGCACACGTTGAGGAGCTGGGAGGGTAGAGTGGTCAATTGTCATGGTGGCACTCACCAGGCTCCCTCCTGGAGGAACACACGTAGCCTTGGCCAGAGCAGCGCTGGGCCTCTTCCGGACACCCCTTGGAAAGGGATGCCCAATAAACTGGAGGACAGGAATAGCAGATGTCATGGGTGACGCCACCATTCCATTACCCACCAGTATGACCCTCGGTGGTAAATAATGGAGCCATAGACAAAAGTAATGTACCTCAGGTCCCTTGGGAATGGTCAAGGCCTGGCAAAACGTTACTGAACACAAGTTCAAGATGATGGTACGATTTACAGAAAAATAGCAGTGCAGGTAAAGAAGCAGACTTAAGAGTACTTCCACCTGGTGATCCCAGACTTCATGACATCCGGATGTGAAAACAAATGGGTGTACCTCTATATGGTGATCCCAGACCTCAGGATGGCCGCGTAGGAAAAATAATCACTGAGTACCTCTGCACTAGGCCTGGCAGTATGCGCCTTCTCTTGCTTACTCTCTCTCTCTTCTCAAGGGACTTACTCTGCCACGGTTGCTGTCACACAGCTAGTCAGGAACCGCTCTTCACCACATGAGGGTTGAAGGTACCCCCATGTCGCTGGCACTCTCTCTCAGGAACCCAGAAGAATGGACCTCAGAACTCCTTTCCCGCTCTCAGACACTCCTATTTATATCCTCACTGATAACACGTGACAGGACAAATTGATACATTGCAAGCATCTCCCACGCTCATGCAAACACTTAAAGGGGTTGTCCCGCGGCAGCAAGTGGGTCTATACACTTCTGTATGGCCATAATAATGCACTTTGTAATGTACATTGTGCATTAATTATGAGCCATACAGAAGTTATAAAAAGTTTTATACTTACCTGCTCCGTTGCTGGCGTCCTCGTCTCCATGGTGCCGACTAATTTTCGCCCTCCGATGGCCAAATTAGCCGCGCTTGCGCAGTCCGGGTCTTCTCCTGTTCTCTATGGGGCTCCGTGTAGCTCCGTGTAGCTCCGCCCCGTCACGTGCCGATTCCAGCCAATCAGGAGGCTGGAATCGGCAATGGACCGCACAGAAGAGCTGCGGTCCACGGAGGAAGATGATCCCGGCGGCCATCTTCACCGGTAAGTATAGAAGTCACCGGAGCGCGGGGATTAAGGTAAGCGCTCCGGTAAGCTTTCTTTAGGTCCCTGCATCGGGGTTGTCTCGCGCCGAACGGGGGGGGGGGGTTGAAAAAAAACAAAACCAGTTTCGGCGCGGGACAACCCCTTTAAAGGGGTTGTCTCGCGAAAGCAAGTGTGATTATACACTTCTGTATGGCCATATTAATGCACTTTGTAATATACATCGTGCATTAAATATGAGCCATACAGAAGTTATTCACTTACCTGCTCCGTTGCTGGCGTCCCCGTATCCATGGCTCGTCTAATTTTGCTGGTTTCTTGCTTTTTTAGACGCGCTTGCGCTGTGCGGTCTTCTGCCTGGTGAATGGGGCCGCTCGTGCCGGAGAGCTGCTCACCGCGTCGTCATCGTAGCTCCGCCCCATCACGTGTGCCGATTCCAGCCAATCAGGAGGCTAGAATCGGCAATGCAACGCAAGGAAGGAGAAGAAAATCCATGGTGCACCATGGGAGAAGACCCGCGGTCCACCGTGGGAGAAGACCAGCGGCACCATCTTTAAAAGAAGAATAGAAGCTGCAGAACGCTGATGCAGGTAAGTGCAATGTGCTTTTTAAAAACTAACCTATGCTTTCTTTTTAACAGGGCAGAATGCGGGGGTAAGTGAAAAATTTTTTTTTTCGCTTTCGCCGCGAGATAACCCCTTTAACTCATCACTTGCTGCAGCTGTGTAATACACACAACAGAATGACTAGACACTTTTGCACAGTGCACCTACAAAAGACATGACATGTATGACATGAAGGGGGACAGGAATAAATATACTGGGCCACTACACCAGGTTCTAAGGGAATTAAATGTTAAAGACAGACCTTTGTTTCTTATATTTAAGGATTCTATAGTGACAGGGTCTATTCCACTGGATTGGCGCATAGCAAATGTGGCTCCGATATTCAAAAAGGCCCTTCACAATATAGATGTCTTAAAATAACAAGCTTTATTCAACTTTAATTAAAATCGGGGCTAAAGGACACACATAAAACCTACGTACTTCTCACTAACGGAGAGTGACAACATGTGGGTAAATGAATATACAACTGGAGCAAAAAATTAGCAGGTTTGAGCACCCTGATGGTGGGTGCCCTAAGGGTTACTCAGATCCAGTATCCTCCATGCCTTGAATCGATATTACAATGGATAGAGGTCTAATTAAGAAATCTTAGATAGGCCGTATAGAACTCGCTAGGTTTAGTTCCTTGGAAAATATATATCAGTATCTCCCTTCAGTCATGGCATCATGTCTGTGATTTTAAACAGGTGGGTATATCCACACTTAACTTGTGCGTATAATGTCAGTAGTACCTAAAACACTCAGATTATTGGTAATGGTTCTGATGGAAATACTACTAAGGAGATGAAATTGCTTTGTGATGTTAATGCGTGGTTCGATGCGTTTCCCTGCCAATTGTGCAGTTCTTTAGGAACCATATACAACTTCCCTTGAATATCGGGAGAACAGTGGTATTTCTCAGAGTTGTCGGGAGCACAATGAATACAGTCACAGCAGGTTAGAGATGGTAGAGCAGAGCAATATGCTTAACAAAAAATACCCACTAGCTGTAGACAGTTGAATAATGAATGGAGTTCCTATATAGAAGCATCGGGTCAGGTTATATATGAGTGAACTAAGATGCTTATTAAAGATGAGCGAACACCAAAATGCTCGGGTGTTCGTTATTCGAAACGAACCCCATTGAAGTCAATGGGCGACCGGAGCATTTTTGTATTTCGCCGATGCTCGCTAAGGTTTTCATGTGTGAAAATCTGGGCAATTCAAGAAAGTGATGGGAACGACACAGCAACGGATAGGGCAGGCGAGGGGCTACATGTTGGGCTGCATCTCAAGTTCACAGGTCCCACTATTAAGCCACAATACCGGCAAGAGTGGGCCCCCCCCCCTCCCAACAACTTTTACTTCTGAAAAGCCCTCATTAGCAATGCATACCTTAGCTAAGCACCACACTACCTCCAACAAAGCACAATCACTGCCTGCATGACACTCCGCTGCCACTTCTCCTGGGTTACATGCTGACCAACCCCCCCCGCACGACCCAGTGTCCACAGCGCACACCAAGTTGTCCCTGCGCAGCCTTCAGCTGCCCTCATGCCACGCCACACTCATGTCTATTTATAAGTGCGTCTGCCATGAGGAGGAACCGCAGGCACACACTGCAGAGGGTTGGCACGGCTAGGCAGCGACCCTCTTTAAAAGGGGCGGGGCGATAGCCCACAATGCTGTACAGAAGCAATGAGAAATATAATCCTGTGCCACCGCCATCAGGAGCTGCACACGTGGGCATAGCAATGGGGAACCTATGTGCCACACACTATTCATTCTGTCAAGGTGTCTGCATGCCCCAGTCAGACCGGGCTTTTTAATTCATAGACACAGGCAGGTACAACCCCCTATTGTGAAGTCCCTGTGGACCGACAGCATGGGTGGCTCCCTGGAACCCACCGGCGGTACATAAAAATATCCCATTGCATTGCCCAACACAGCTGAGGTAGTAATGTCGTGCTTAATGCAGGTGGGCTTCGGCCCACACTGCATGCCCCAGTCTGACTGGGGTTCTTTAGATGTGCTTTCAGATGCATTTCTAATTCTCTGTGGACCCACAGCATGGGTGGGTGCCAGGAAGCCACCGGCGGTACATAAAAATATCCCATTGCATTGCCCAACACAGCTGAGGTAGTAATGTCGTGCTTAATGCAGGTGGGCTTCGGCCCACACTGCATGCCCCAGTCTGACTGGGGTTCTTTAGATGTGCTTTCAGATGCATTTCTAATTCTCTGTGGACCCACAGCATGGGTGGGTGCCAGGAAGCCACCGGCGGTACATAAAAATATCCCATTGCATTGCCCAACACAGCTGAGGTAGTAATGTCGTGCTTAATGCAGGTGGGCTTCGGCCCACACTGCATGCCCCAGTCAGACTGGGGTTCTTTACAAGTGGACACATGTAGGTTACACTCCGTGTGCACCTACAGCATGGGTGGCTCCCTGGAACCCACCGGCGATACACAAAAATATCCCATTGCATTGCCCAACACAGCGGATGTAACGTCAGCTGTAATGCAGGTGGGCTAAAAATTCATTTGATTACACTGTAGGCGAGGGTCCACAAAAATTGCTGTATCAACAGTACTAATGTACATCAGAAAAATTGGCCATGGCCAGCCAAGAGGGCAGGTGAAACCCATTAATCGCTTTGGTTAATGTGGCTTAAGTGGTAACTAGGCCTGGAGGCAGCCCAGTTTAACGAAAAATTGGTTCAAGTTAAAGTTCCAACACTTTTAAGCGCATTGAAACTTTTAAAAATTGTTCAGAAAAATTATTTGAGTGAGCCTTGTGGCCCTAAGAAAAATTGCCCGTTCAGCGTGATTACGTGAGGTTTCAGGAGGAGGATGAATATTATACACAGATTGATGAAGCAGAAATGTCCCCGTTTTGGATGGTGAGAGAGAACGTAGCTTCCATCCGCGGGTGCAGCCTACGTATTGCTTACGTATCCTTGCTGTCCGCTGGTGGAGAAGAGAAGTCTGGGGAAATCCAGGCTTTGTTCATCTTGATGAGTGTTAGCCTGTCGGCACTGTCGGTTGACAAGCGGGTACGCTTATCTGTGATGATTCCCCCAGCCGCACTAAACACCCTCTCCGACAAGACGCTAGCCGCAGGACAAGCAAGCACCTCCAGGGCATACAGCGCTAGTTCAGGCCACGTGTCCAGCTTCGACACCCAGTAGTTGTAGGTGGCAGAGGCGTTACGGAGGACGGTCGTGCGATCGGCTACGTACTCCCTCACCATCCTTTTACAGTGCTCCCGCCGACTCAGCCTTGACTGGGGAGCGGTGACACAGTCTTGGTGGGGAGCCATAAAGCTGTCCAGGCCCTTAAAGACTGTTGCACTGCCTGGGATGTACATGCTGCTCGATCTCCGCACCTCCCCTGCTACCTTGCCCTCGGTACTGCGCCTTCTGCCACTAGCGCTGTCGGCTGGGAATTTTACCATCAGCTTGTCCGCAAGGGTCCTGTGGTATAGCAACACTCTCGAACCCCTTTCCTCTTCGGGAATGAGATTGGGCAGGTTCTCCTTATAGCGTGGGTCGAGCAGTGTGTACACCCAGTAATCCGTTGTGGCCAGAATGCGTGCAACGCGAGGGTCACGAGAAAGGCATCCTAACATGAAGTCAGCCATGTGTGCCAGGGTACCTGTACGCAACACATGGCTGTCTTCACTAGGAAGATCACTTGCAGGATCCTCCTCCTCCTCCTCCTCCTCAGGCCATACACGCTGAAAGGATGACAGGCAATCAACCAGTGTACCGTCAGCAGCGGGCCAAGCTGTCCCTTCCCCCTCCTCCTCATCCTCCTCATGCTCCTCCTCCTCCTCCTGTACGCGCTGAGAAATAGACAGGAGGGTGCCCTGACTATCCAGCGGCATACTGTCTTCCCCCGCCCCCGTTTCCGAGCGCAAAGCAGCTGCCTTTATGCTTTGCAGGGAATTTCTCAAGATGCATAGCAGAGGAATGGTGACGCTAATGATTGCAGCATCGCCGCTCACCACCTGGGTAGACTCCTCAAAATTACCAAGGACATGGCAGATGTCTGCCAACCAGGCCCACTCTTCTGAAAAGAATTGAGGAGGCTGACTCCCACTGCGCCGCCCATGTTGGAGTTGGTATTCGACTATAGCTCTACGCTGTTCATAGAGCCTGGCCAACATGTGGAGCGTAGAGTTCCACCGTGTGGGCACGTCGCACAGCAGTCGGTGCACTGGCAGCTTAAAGCGATGTTGCAGGGTGCGCAGGGTGGCAGCGTCCGTGTGGGACTTGCGGAAATGTGCGCAGAGCCGGCGCGCCTTTACGAGCAGGTCTGACAAGCGTGGGTAGCTTTTCAGAAAGCGCTGAACCACCAAATTAAAGACGTGGGCCAGGCATGGCACGTGCGTGAGGCTGCCGAGCTGCAGAGCCGCCACCAGGTTACGGCCGTTGTCACACACAACCATGCCCGGTTGGAGGCTCAGCGGCGCAAGCCAGCGGTCGGTCTGCTGTGTCAGACCCTGCAGCAGTTCGTGGGCCGTGTGCCTCTTATCTCCTAAGCTGAGTAGTTTCAGCACGGCCTGCTGACGCTTGCCCACCGCTGTGCTGCCACACCGCGCGACACCGACTGCTGGCGACATGCTGCTGCTAACACATCTTGATTGCGAGACAGAGGTTGCGGAGGAGGAGGAGGAGGAGGGTGCTTTAGTGGAGGAAGCATACACCTCCGCAGATACCACCACCGAGCTGTGGCCCGCAATTCTGGGGGTGGGTAGGACGTGAGCGGTCCCAGGCTCTGACTCTGTCCCAGCCTCCACTAAATTCACCCAATGTGCCGTCAGGGAGATGTAGTGGCCCTGGCCGCCTGTGCTTGTCCACGTGTCCGTAGTTAAGTGGACCTTGCCACTAACCGCATTGGTGAGGGCGCGTACAATGTTGCGGGAGACGTGGTCGTGCAGCGCTGGGACGGCACATCGGGAAAAGTAGTGGCGACTGGGAACTGAGTAGCGCGGGGCCGCCGCCTCCATGATACTTTTGAAGGACTCCGTTTCCACAACCCTATACGGCAGCATCTCAAGGCTGATGAATTTTGCTATGCGGACGGTTAACGTTTGAGCGTGCGGGTGCGTGGCGGCGTACTTGCGCTTGCGCTCCAACAGTTGCGCAAGCGACGGCTGGACGGTGCGCTGAACTACACTGGTGGATGGGGCCGAGGACAGCGGAGGTGAGGGTGTGGGTGCAGGCCATGAGGCGGTAGTGCCCGTGTCCTGAGAGGGGGGTTGGATCTCAGTGGCAGGTTGGGGCACAGGGGGAGAGGCAGGGGTGCAAACCGGAGGCGGTGAACGGCCTTCGTCCCACCTTGTGGGGTGCTTGGCCATCATATGTCTGCGCATGCTGGTGGTGGTGAGGCTGTTGGTGTTGGCTCCCCGGCTGAGCTTTGCGCGACAAAGGTTGCACACCACTGTTCGTCGGTCGTCAGGCGTCTCTGTGAAAAACTGCCAGACCTTAGAGCACCTCGGCCTCTGCAGGGTGGCATGGCGCGAGGGGGCGCTTTGGGAAACAGTTGGTGGATTATTCGGTCTGGCCCTGCCTCTACCCCTGGCCACCGCACTGCCTCTTGCAACCTGCCCTGCTGCTGCCCGTGCCTCCCCCTCTGAAGACCTGTCCTGTGTAGGCGTTGCACACCAGGTGGGGTCAGTCACCTCATCGTCCTGCTGCTCTTCCTCCGAATCCTCTGTGCGCTGCTCCCTCGGACTTACTGCCCTTACTACTACCTCACTGCAAGACAACTGTGTCTCATCGTCCTCCTCACCCACAGAAAGTTCTTGAGACAGTTGGCGGAAGTCCCCAGCCTCTTCCCCCGGACCCCGGGAACTTTCGAATGGTTGGGCATCAGTGACGATAAACTCCTCTGGTGGGAGAGGAACCACTGCTGCCCAATCTGAGCAGGGGCCCGAGAACAGTTCCTGGGAGTGTTCCCGCTCCTGAGCATGTGTCATTGTAGTGGAGTGAGGAGGCTGGGAGGAAGGAGGAGCAGCAGACAGAGGATTCGGATTTGCAGCAGTGGACGGCGCAGAACTGTGGCTGGACGATAGGTTGCTCGAAGCACTTTCTGCCATCCACGACAGGACCTGCTCACACTGTTCATTTTCTAATAACCGTCTCCCGCGTGGACCCATGAATTGTGCGATGACTGTCGGGACGCCAGAAACGTGCCTGTCTACTAATCGCGCAGCAGACGGCTGCGATACATCTAGAACAGGAGTTCGGCCTGTGCCCACACCCTGACTTGGCCCTCCGCGTCCTCGGCCGCGTCCACGTCCTCTAGGCCTACCCCTACCCCTCAGCATGCTGTATTACCAGTGATTTGATTTCACAGGCAGGAAATAAATTGGCGCAAGACTGCAGGCCAAATATAATTTTTTCCCTTTTTTGAAAACGAAACGCCCCACTGCCTCTAGTGAATGAATAATCTAAGTTTTATAACTGTGCTGTGGCCCTGCTAATGTGTCACAGAACTTGAGGGTAGCAGAGTTATTAACTCTGGCAGAGCAGGTATTTTTTTCCCAATTAAGGAAAGCAAATGGCGAAGCCAGCAGTAAATCGTAGCTGGGTGCGTCTGATTTTTTAACGTTGTACACGCAGCTCACACGTGTCCACAGCCCTTAGGACGGACAGAGGCAGGACAAATAGATTTCTTTTCCCTTTTTTTACACCAAAAGGACCCACTGCGTATATTCAATGAACATGAGAAGTTTTATAACTGTGCTGTGGCCCTGCTAATGTGTCACAGAACTTGAGGGTAGCAGAGTTATTAACTCTGGCAGAGCAGGTATTTTTTTCCCAATTAAGGAAAGCAAATGGCGAAGCCAGCAGTAAACCGTAGCTGGGTGCGTCTGATTTTTTAACGTTGTACACGCAGCTCACACGTGTCCACAGCCCTTAGGACGGACAGAGGCAGGACAAATAGATTTCTTTTCCCTTTTTTTACACCAAAAGGACCCACTGCGTATATTCAATGAATAATAACTGTGTTGTGGCCCTGCCTACACAATACTTTCCCTGTAGTATCAATGTAGGGTGCAATGCTCTGCAGAGGCGATTTTGAGAAAAAAAAAAAAATGCAGCACTGCTAACAGCAGCCTGGACAGTACTGCACACGGTTAAATATGGCCCTAGAAAGGACCGTTGAGGTTCTTGAAGGCTACACTCACTCCTAACACTCTCCCTGCCTATCCAACACTTCTGTCCCTAATGCCGGGTGCAACGCTCTGCAGAGGCGATTTTGAGAAAGAAAAAAAAAAAGTCACTGCTAACAGCAGCCAACACACAGGTATTACTGGCCCTAATAAGGACCTTTGGGGTTCTTGAAGCCTACACTAACTGCTATTTCTCTCCCTACAGCAGCTCCGGTACCAGCAGCACTGTCCCTCATCTAACTCACAAGGCATCTGAGGCGAGCCGCGGGAGGGGCCGACTTTTATATTCGGGTGACATCTGATCTCCCCAGCCACTCACAGCAGGGGGGTGGTATAGGGCTTGAACGTCACAGGGGGAAGTTGTAATGCCTTCCCTGTCTTTCAATTGGCCAGAAAAGCGCGCTAACGTCTCAGGGAAGGAAGTGAAAGTAACCCGAATACCGCATGGTGTTCGTTACGAATAACGAATATCCCGAACACCCTAATATTCGCACGAATATCAAGCTTGGACGAATACGTTCGCTCATCTCTAATGCTTATTTATCAGAGGATGATATCAAATGCATTCCTTAACCAGGAGCTCTATCAGCTGCATGAGCGCTAGATATGAACATCTAGGATCGTTCACTAGTCAATCAATAAACCAGCCCGGAATAGTTAATAGGAATTTGTCAGCTATCAGTATCTTAGTCTCTGCCTAGTGAAATCTTAAACTTGCAACTGCTAGCTTTAGTTGGTAAAGCTACTATCCAATATTTGCTGTTAGTTCCAGGTTCTTTGTTCCTATGGTCTATCACTGCAGAGCTCATAGGAATACAGCCAACCCAACTACAGCTGAAATTAACTACCTGAGAATGTGATAGTATAAGGCAGCTACTGACCCTATGGGGTTAGATTACTTACTGATTAGATCCCAGGCCCAATCACCCTGCCTATCTGGAAAGGATAAATTCAAAATAATAAAAAGATGCAGCAAAGCCTGTAGCCCTGATGGTAGACTACAGGCATATGTGGGTCAGAGAAAGTAGCCCTGCTTAAATTGCAAGTAAGGTACCACCCAATGAGATGATCCTCACATTCTAATCCAATCTCATACAAGGGGAAGGTATCAAGAGCACATATCCCGAACTATGAACTAAATGCTCAATGACATACCTACTTATGCTGTTGATTATCCACCATTAAGTACATTAGCAATAAGGCTAGTGGTAAAGTGTGTCCCTTAAAAGGATCATATGATGCAGAGGTAAATAGCTCACAGCAAGAAAGAGAGACACAACCTTGTTTACCCCATCCGGCTCTCTGATTGGAGCCTTAAGGGGGGTTGTCGCTGTGTCAATGAAGAAAGCGTCCCAGGTCATCAAGGAGGGAAGGAACGCAGGAACACCCCCTGAAGGATCGTCAGAGTTGTGAGTGATGTCAACACTTCATCGCATACAAGGATTTTGTTCTCGCGCGCAGCGATGCCATAACCACGCCGTTGCTTAGTGGGAACACCCGGGCGTGTGATGGAGGGGAGACAGTTCTGTCCCGAAGTTCAGTTACATATATTAGTTTTATGGAAAAACGATTGGCATGTGCATGGGATATGGACATGAATATAGAAATGATACTAACAACCTCACCCTAATGTGAACATAAGGTCTATGCAAAAGGTGAAATATGGCACATAAAGTGCCCATACATGATGATATAATTCAACACCTATTCATAAGGTTTTTGCCTATGATTCATAATCCAATTAAATCTAATTGAATTAGACACATTAAATTAATATAAAGATAAGATTAGTGGGAAATTATATCCCGCAATTACAGACACGTACTTAGGGGGGGCGCGTTCCTGAGTCTAAGCGGCGGGGAGAGTCCTCTCCTTGATGAGCGGGACGCTCCTTTCATTGACAGAGCAACACACCCCCGTAAGGCTCCAATCAGCGAGCCGGATGGGGTAAACAAGGTTGTGTCTCTCTTTCTGGCTGCGAGTGATTTACCTCTGGATCATATGATCCTTTTAAGGGACACACTTTGCCCACTAGCCTTATCGCTAATGTATTTAATGGTGGATAATCAACAGCATAAGTAGGTAAATTATTGAGCACTTAGTTCATAGTTTGGGATATGAGCTCTTGATACCTCTCCCTTGTATGAGATTGGATTAGAATCTGAGGATCCGCACAAGTTAAGTGTGGATATACCCACCTGTTTAAGATCACAGACATGATGCCATAACTGAAAGGAGATACTGATATATTTTTTCCAAGGAACTAAACCTAACGAGTTCTATACGGCCTATCTAAGATTTCTTGATTAGACCTCTATCCCTTGTAATATCGATTCAAGGCATGGAAGATACTGGATCTGAGTAATCCTTGGGGCACCCACCATCAGGGTGCTCCAACCTGTTAATCTTTTTCTCCAGCTGTATGTTCATTTACCCACGTGTCGGCACTCTCTATTAGTGAGAAGTACATGGGATTAAGGGTGCGTTCACACGAGCGTAGGCGTATTTACGTTCGCACGAGCGCAGTGTATAATCGCCGGAAAGAACGTTTTTCGCCGATCACGACCAGAGCTAGAAAGCATATTTTCGTTTGTTCCTACTTTGCAAACTATCTTTTCGGCGATCGAATATGCGTTGGCGCGTATTTCGGTCGCATATGTTCCGGTTTTTTTTCGGGTTGCTGTTTTTACGCGCCGTAAAATCGCCCGTGCGAACGAATACATTGGAAACCAATGCCTCAGATGGTCACGTTTATACGATTGGGCGCAAAAACGCGCCGTTTATGCGCTCGTGTGAACGCACCCTTATGTGTATCCTTTAGAACTGATTTTAATTAAGTTGAATAAAGCTTGATATTCACAAAGAGGTCAAAAAGTGTACCTGGATGGCGGGTCACCTCTAAATTTACCCACTACGCCATCCCGAGGACGCCTGCGTTCTTCCTCCTACATCATAGTGACATCCCACTGGCGTCTTATAAAAAATCTGTGGTCTGCTTCTTGGTGAGCGCGGCGAGGTCGTGTATAGCGAGGCGATGGAGACAGACAGCTCCGCCCTCACTGGCACTATGGCTAAATACAGTCAACTGGATTAAGGAGATGGAGGACCTCTCTGCAGCACTAAAGGGTACGCAAGAAAAGTTCCGGAAAACATGGTACCACTGGATAGACTTCCAAAACACAGAAGAATACCGCCAACTACTTATCCCCCAAGTTAACTAAAACATCCCTCACCCCCTCCCAACCACACCCCCCCCTGCCATAACCCCAGCAGCGACAAGCCCAGTCGCAACCCTGTACGCACCCCTTATGTGTCTAGTCTGTTTCAGTAGTTACTTGTGAATATGTTATACAATGCATAAAGCCACGAAGTTCGGCATAGTGTAATGTGGAAAATGCTGCAGACGGAGCCAGGAAGTTAAGCGAGACCTGATTTATTGTTTAGTTTGACTTGTTTTCTAAGTTTACATGGAAATTTGTGCCACTTAATCTGTTTAACATTGAGACGGACAGGCAAGGTGAACGAGATTGATTCTTTAAGTTGTTACCCAGTTGGCATTGAATAACTTTCTGCAATAAATAAAGAATTTATTTAAAAAAATGTGTACCTGGAAACTACAGGCCAGTAAGTCTTACTTCTATTGCGAGTAGAATGTTTGTAAGAGATGCTATCCTGGAGGACCTCAAGGAAAATGTCTGTATAACTCTGTATCAGTGTGGTTTTATGAGAGATCGCTCCTGTCACACCAACCTGATCAGCTTCTACGAGGAGGTAAGTTCTAGACTGGACTGGGAAAAGTTACTGGATCTTGTGTACCTGGACTTCTTCAAAGCGTTTGATACTGTGCCACATAAAAGGTTGGTATATAACATGAGAATTCTTCGTCTGGGCGAGAATATGTGTAAGTGGGTAAGAAACTGGTCGGTGATAGAAAGCAGAGGGGGGTTATAAATGGTACATAGTGGGGTACCACAAGGGGCAGTATTTGAGGGGTCACAGTTACTACTGGGGTACCACAGGGGGCAGCATTGGAGGGGGTCACCTTTACTAGTAGGGTACCACAGGGGTCAGTATTGGAGAGGGTCACCGTTACTAATGGGGTACCACAGGGGGCAGTGTTGGAGGGGATCACCGTTACTAGTGGGGTACCACAGGGGGCAGTGTTGGAGGGGATCACCGTTACTAGTGGGGTACCACAGGGGGCAGTGTTGGAGGGGATCACCGTTACTAGTCAGGTACCACAGGGGGCAGTATTGGAGGGGGGGGTCACCATTACTAGTGGGGTACCACAGGGGTCAGTATTAGAGGAATCACTGTTACTAGTGGGGTACCACAGGGACCAGTATTGGGCCTATTCTTTTTAATATATTTATTAATGACCTGGTAGAAGGATTGTGGCGTAAAATATTAAAATTTGCATAGAATACAAAACTATGTAAAGTAATTAACACAGGAAAGGACAGAATGAAGTTACAAAAAGGATCTGGATAAGTTGGGGGCAGAAAAGTGGGAATTGAGGTGTAACACTGTTAAATGTAAGGTTCTGCACATAGGCAGAGGAAATACAGGTCACCATTACACACTAAATGGGAAACCACTGGGTGACACTGACGTGGAAAAGGACTTGGGGATTTTAGTTAGCTGTAAGCTTAACTGGAACAACCAGCATCAGGCAGCTGCTGCCAAGGTAAATAGGATCATGAGGTGCATCAGAAGAGGTCTAGAGGCACATGACAAGAGCATTGTTCTTCCGCTTTTCAAGTCACTGCTCAGACCACACTTTGAATATTGTGGACAGTTTTGTGCACCAGTACTCAAGAAGGACATATTAGAGCTTGAGCAGGTACAAAGGTGGGCAACTAAGATAATAAATGGAATGGGTGGACTACAATACCCAGAGAGGTTATCAAAACTGGGGTTATTCACATAATCATGTATACAAGGTTATTACGGAAACCTAGCAACTATATAAACATATATCAGATGACAGTAGAGAGATCTCTCCCATCATCTATTTATACCCAGGACTGTAACATGGGGCCGCTCTAATAACTATGTATAGATATATCAGGGGTCAGTACAGAGATCTCTCCCATCATCTATGATAACCAGGACTGTGACTGTAACAAGGGGTTGCCCTCTACATGTAGAGGAAGGAAGGTTTCTACACCAACACAGAAAGCGGTTCTTCACTGTAAGAGCAGTGAGACTATGGAACTCTCTCCTGAGGACACTGTGATCGTGATACAATATAAGAGTATAAAAGGGTCTGGATGTGCAGCATCCCGTAGGGTGACCCTGGACACGGGGCATACGTTGAGGAGTGGGGAGGGTAATATGCTGGCTTGTCACGGCGGCACTTACCACACTCCCTCCCGAAGGGACGCACGTAACCATGGCCAGGGCAGCACTGGGCCTCTTCTGGACAACCCTATGAGAGGGATGCCCAATAAACTGGAGAACAGGGATAGTAGTTGTCACGGGTGACGGCACCGTTCTGCTACACACCGGAATGACCTTCAGCGGAGAATAAGTGAGCCGCAGACAGATATAACGTACCTCAGGTCCCTGGGAATGGTCAGGACCTGGAACAACTTTACTTAAATAAACTCCGGCAGTAGAGGCAACATAGACAATCTTTTAAGTGCAGGCATTTAGACAGATTTGATTAGGAGTACCTCCACACGGTGATCCCAGGCTTCAGGACACCTGTGTGTGAACATTTGAAGACAAGTACGTCCACACAGCAGTCCCAGACTTAAGGACGCTTGGGCGTGAACAACTGAAGAAGAGTACATCCACCTGGTGGTCCCAGACTTCAGGACGCTCCAGTGTGAACAATTGATAAGAGTACCTATGCACTGGGCCTTGGGGAAAACTCCACTTACTTCACTCTCACGCTCTTCCTCCAGTTGGGGCTCGCTCCTCTCTCATTCCAGACCAGGCAATCCAGGGAACCTCTCTTCCTCTTCCATTCTTCACTACATTAGGGTTAAAGGTACCCTCATGCAGCTGGCACTCTTAATCAGGAACCCAGAAGACATGGACTCTCAGACACTCCTATTTATACTCTTACTCATACCACGTGACAGGAGATAAATTGATACATTCACAGGCAATCTGCAGGCTCTTGCAAACACTTAACCCATCACACGCTGACGCTATGCAATACACATAACAGAATGACGAGACAAATGTGCACAGCACACCAACATAATACATGACACGTATGACATTATGGAGGGGGCCAGGAAAGCATGTACTGGGCCACTACAGAGGTCTTTCTTGAGTGTTACAATATTACATGTTATATCATGATGAGGAAAATTGGCTTCTACCGCATTAGGTTTTTGCCTTCCTCTGGATCAACATGGGCAGGGGAAGGGTTATAGGCTGAATTAGAGGGACATATATCTATTTTCAGTCTATCATACTATGTTACACTACGTCATTTCTCTCAATAAACTCTCTAACAAGTATAGCATACTTAACTATGATGGGTTAGCTTTTTCTAATCCCCCTTGCAGGCTATGTCTTTTGTGCTCTAGTGCTTTCCTTCAACATTGAACAGAACCTGTAGCCATCATCTTAACCCTAAAACTAAGAGTCCTTTGACAGAGAACAACTGTCGGGCACTTAAAGGGGGTGTCTGGTTGTAAACTATAGATAGCTTATCCTGAGGACAGGTAATCAATAGTCACCCAGGACCTGTACTGAACAGCTGTTTGCTGGGTTGGTGCACTTCTACGCTGAGCTGACTTTGGCAGGAAGAGGACAGATCCATTCTTACTGCAGTGGCCAGGCTTGGTATTGTAGGCCAAGTGTCTATTAACCCTTCCCAATCCAATCTGCATCCTGGTTTTCCTAGGGGGCTTACTCTTTTTCTGCCGTTATACAACAGCGCTATCTGCTGGCTAAAGCCAGTACTGCATGGGGTGACGCGTTGGTAAGGCTCCGACAGCAGAAAGGCTGGCATTATACAGTTAGAGAACCCCAACAAACGTCTTCCAACATCGGAGCTGTACAGCCTTAAATCGTAATGTCTTCAGAGGTCAGACAGTGGATTGGAAAGGGTTAAAATGAATGGGAATTTGGCCTGCAATACCAAGCCTGGCCACTGTAGGAAAAATGAAGCTGTCTGCTACCTGCAGAAATAAGCTTAGTGCACAAGTGTGCTGGCCTCAGCTCACAGCTATGTGGTAAGGGTCTTGGAGGACTTATCACCACTGATCCAGTATTGATGAACTGTCCTAAAGGACAAGGCATAAACACTTTAGAACTGGACAAAACACTTAATAGTCGTCCCAGCAATTATCGCTCCTTGGATTCATGCAGGAGCGATAATTGCTCAGCAAATGGAGGGGGGCTGGAGATCGCTTCCATTGATAGTAAACATGCAGATTGTTATTTGATTTTCATGCTACTACACTGAGCGATTGGTCCTATTCTCAAGGTCCAGCAAGAATCTGAGTAATTATCATTAAAGGGGTTGTCCCGCGGCAGCAAGTGGGTCTATACACTTCTGTATGGCCATATTAATGCACTTTGTAATGTACATTGTGCATTAATTATGAGCCATACAGAAGTTATAAAAAGTTTTATACTTACCCGCTCCGTTGCTGGCGTCCTCGTTCCCATGGAGCCGACTAATTTTCGCCCTCCGATGGCCAAATTAGCCGCACTTGCGCAGTCCGGGTCTTCTGCAGTCTTCTATGGGGCCGCTCGTGCAGAATGCCGGCTCCGTGTAGCTCCGCCCCGTCACGTGCCGATTCCAGCCAATCAGGAGGCTGGAATCGGCAATGGACCGCACAGAAGCCCTGCGGTCCACGGAGACAGAGGATCCCGGCGGCCATCTTCAGCAGGTGAGTATGAAGACGCCGGACCGCCGGGATTCAGGTAAGCGCTGTGCGGGTTGTTTTTTTAACCCCTGCATCGGGGTTGTCTCGCGCCGAACGGGGGGGGGGGGGGGGGGGTTAAAAAAAAAACAAAAAACGTTTCGGCGCGGGACAACCCCTTTAAGTGTAAAAGGGCCCGAACCTGACTGGCCAGCAGGGAATCAAAGAAATCAGTCATTTCTAACTCCTTCTCTTTTCTCTATGAGTCTGCGTACCACACCAAATAGTTTCCAAAGTTATTCCACATTGCATGTAAATCAGTAGAGAAGAGTTATCTGCTGAGAAGTACGGCTGATTCATGATATGCTGAGCTAACTACACGGATTTTTCTTTTAGCATATTCTACCCTCCCACCATCGGTGGGTTAATCTGGGTGGCAGCACCTCCTGTTATCTACCATATCCAGTCTAAGCACTTTATAACTAGGGTATCTTCCCAGGCCTTTTAGTCTTAGGTGGGTTTGCACCACTTCTCTCTCCACCCAATTTAGGCTGGTAACACAGACATATTTTGGCTGCCGTTTTGCATCTGTAATACGGAAGTGTATCCCGCCCTGACCGCCGATCTTCTGACCCACATGTTAGGCTGCCTGTCCACGGGCGTTTTTGCATTGCGTTCTCCGTGGTGATAATCCGGCCGCATGGAACGCAGTTCACGCTTTCCATAGCGTTGCTATGGAAAGTGTAGCCCCCCTGTCCAGGAGCGGAGAATCATAGCGATTCTCCAGTCGCGGGCGGAAAATTGCCGTGATTCTCCACAGTGAGTCTATCTGTCAGATAGACTGACCGCGGAGATCCGTCTGCTGGCTTATGCTCCCGGCGGCATCTCCTGGGGCGGAGATTCGCCATGGGATATAGCGACACCCGTGAACAGGCAGCCTAAGGGATTAAAACACACTGATGCACGCACAAAAAAAGCCCTGTTCATTGTATAAAAATGCTGCGCTTATGCACATGCAAATACGCATATGCTGGTATGAATCCGGCCTTAGAGGTGAGATGGTGGTGACAGCCTCCCTTTAAGCCTTTTAGGCGTTTCAGTAACATAGCATAATAGACATAGCACAATAGACAATACATGTAAGCCAATCTCCATAGAAGACGACAAAACCAGTCAGAAACACCGGCATACTGTTAGAGGTTGCAGAGTTTTGCAATTGCGACCCAGCTCCTCAGTGAATGGGGGCTCACGGGTCCCGTCATATGCTGTTCCACTGCCGGGGCCCGCTGGCCCGCACTCGGGGAGGGGAGGGCTGGATTGGTCACAACTGCAGTCTATCAGTGCACTGCCAGCCGCGTGATTGGTCCGGCTGGTGGTGCCCTGACATTGTCGGGGAGTAGAGGAGGAGTACATGCAGTGTGACAAGGTATGTACTGCATATAATTTTGTATGTATAGCTGGTATAAGATACACCTTCCGGTATGTAGCGGTATGGAGCACGTTGGTATAACCTGGGTATCTCCTGTATATAATTATATATGTACTGCTGGAATAAGTTATACATCTTCCAGCATGTAGTGATATAGAGCATTCTGGTATAACCTGGTTATTTCCTGTACATAATTATATATGTACAGTTAGTATAAGTTATACATGTCCTGTGAATAGTGGTATAGAGCATGCTGGTATAACCTGGGTATCTTTTGTATATAATTATGTATAGCTGGTATAAATTATACATCTTCCTGTATATAGTGATATGGATCATGCTGGTATAACCAGGGTATCTTTTGTATATAATTATATTTGTACAGCTGGTATAAGTTAAACATCCTATGCATAGTATATATAGTGATATGGTCCGTGCTTGTATAACCTGGGGATCTCCTTTAAATAATTATATGTGTACAGCTGGTATAAGTGATACATCTCCTGTATATAGTGATATGGAGCATGCTGGTATAACCTGGGTGTCTCCTCTATATAATTATATATGTACAGCTGGTATAAGTTATACATCTCCTGTACATAGTGATATAGAGCATGCTGGTAGAACCTGGGGACCTCCTGTATATAATTATATATGTACAGCTGGTATAAGTTAAACATCCTATATATAGTGATATGGAGCATGCTGGTATAACCTGGGTATCTCCTGTATATAATTATATATGTACAGCTGGTATACGTTATACATCTCCCGTATATAGTGATATGAAGCATGTTGGTATAACCTGGGTGTCTCCTGCATATGATTGCGCACTCTACACACAATTAAAAAACGCATCAAAAACACTTGCAGTTTATAATAGTGTATGCAGTTTCTAAAATACCAAATGCAGTTTTTTTAATTTGCTTTTTTTTTATTGTGATTCAAAAATGCAACAAAAGAACATGAACATGGCCTAAGGGGCTACAAACAAATGTTCAAGTAGTCCAGGAAATGAGTCATGTTTGGAGAGCTTATGCCAAGGGTCTAGATCATGTCTGTAAATTTATTTAGCAGCTATATGCAGCACGGTTTAGGTATGGGTACGGGTGGTGGTGGGGGGGCCCGAGCTGAACTTTTGCACTGGGGCCCCGAGCCTTTAGTTACGGCCCTGGTCAGATATATAAATTAGAAGTATAAAGTAACTTTTTCTGCCTGCATGTTACAACTGGACAGTCAGTATAGATGCAGCAGTGTGAACAGTGTCTGCCCCCGCTTGCAATATGAATACGGATGCAAAATGGTGAGTTCTTTCTTGGGCTTCAAAACTACTGTAAACTATAGAAATGCACCAAAAATGTACATGGCATACACTACATCACTTATGTTCTTAAGACGTTTTACAACTAGCAGGAAAGGTGTAGAGAAGTTGGAAACAGCACCAAATTTATCAATAACCAGCTTATTTCTCGGCGTTGCCCGTGTATTTTATTTTTAGACACGATAAGAATTTAAATGTGTGTGTGTGTATATATGTGTGTACTGATTTAATATATTAGTATATGAGGAGGAAGAGGTCATCTGTGTAATATATTAGTATAGGAGGAGGTCGTCTGTGTAATACAGTGAATCCCAATAAGGGTGCCGCGGCTCTCTGGTTGGAAATCATGTCATTTGTACTGTTGTATTATGTTGCCACCGGGAGTTAGGCTGGGGGCATGTCTCACCTCCCAAGTGCCATCTAGCACTGGGATCTCAATCATCAGCCGCAGGCAGCAAAGCGCCGCAGCGAGGTCCTCACGTGGCAGTCGGTCAGGGAGCACAGCAGCACACGGAGAACGGTCCTGCAGAGCGCACCAAGCTGGGGACGCAGCTGTCAGGGACGGTGACAGAGCTGGCGTCTGGGACACAGTGAAGAGCGCACCGAGCAGGACATGCAGCTGTCAGCGGCAGGGACAGAGACAACGGCCGGGACATAGTGAGCGCAGGACGCAGCTGTCAGCGGCGGAGACACAGCCGGCAGCCAGGACACAGTGAGCGCGGGACTGCAAGGAGGAGGTAAGTATATGGGTTTGGGGGGGTTATTATTACTGGGGGGTTAATGTTATTACTGGGGAGAGGGTAATTGTTATTACTGGGGGGGGGGTGTTATGTTGTTTACTGGGGCCGCAATAGGGGTCACTATAAATACTGGGGTCACTATTAGTACTGGGGCCACAATAGGGGTTGCTATAACTACTGGGGTTGCTATTACTATTGGGACCACAATAGGGGTCGCTATAACTACTGAGGTCGCTATCGCTATTACTATTGGGGCTGCAATAGGGGTCTCTATAACTACTGGGGTCGCTATTACTACTGGGGCCGCAATAGGGTTCGCTATTACTACTGGGGTCACCTATTACCACTCGGGCTGCTATAGGGGGCCGCTATTACTACTGGGGTGGCAATAGGGGTTGCTATAACTACTTGCGTCGCTATAACTATTGGGGCCGCAATAGGGTTCGCTATTACTACCGGGACCGCTATAGGGGGCCGCTATCACTACCCGGGGCCGCTATAGGGGGCCGCTATCACTACCCGGGGACGCAATAGGGGTCACCTATCACTACCCGGGGCCGCAATAGGGGTCACCTATCACTACCCGGGGCCGCAATAGGGGTCACCTATCACTACCCGGGGCCGCAATAGGGGTCACCTATCACTACCCGGGGCCGCAATAGGGGTCACCTATCACTACCCGGGGCCGCAATAGGGGTCACCTATCACTACCCGGGGCCGCAATAGGGGTCACCTATCACTACCCGGGGCCGCAATAGGGGTCACCTATCACTACCGGGGGCCGCAATAGGGGTCACCTATCACTACCGGGGCCGCAATAGGGGTCACCTATCACTACCGGGGCCGCAATAGGGGTCACCTATCACTACCAGGGCCACTATGGAAGTCACCATTACTACAGCAGATACTGTGGGGGTCACCATTACTCCCGGGCCAATATAGGGGTCGCTATTACTACTGGGGCCACCAATATATGGGGTTGCTTTTACTACTGGGGCCACCAATATAGGGGTCGCTATTACTACTGGGGCAAGCAATATAGGGAGTCGCTACTATTACTGGGGTCACCAATATAGGGGATTGCTATTACTACTGGGGCCACCAATATAGGGGGTCGCTATTACTACAGGGGCCAGCAATATAGGCTGTCGCTACTACTCCTGGGGCCAACAACATGGGGGGGGGGACAATATTACTACGCAGGGCGGATTAGTTGTGGAATTCATAGTAGCCATAGCAGCAAAGTGGATGAGATTTTGAAAATCATCCATACGGTGTGGAAACAATAAATACGCTCCAGCTTTCTTCCCTGCACTTTCCTTCTGCAGTCTTCTATGGGGCCGCTCGTGCAGAATGCCGGCTCCGTGTAGCTCCGCCCCGTCACGTGCCGATTCCAGCCAATCAGGAGGCTGGAATCGGCAATGGACCGCACAGAAGCCCTGCGGTCCACGGAGACAGAGGATCCCGGCGGCCATCTTCAGCAGGTGAGTATGAAGACGCCGGACCGCCGGGATTCAGGTAAGCGCTGTGCGGGTTGTTTTTTTAACCCCTGCATCGGGGTTGTCTCGCGCCGAACGGGGGGGGGGGGGGGGGGGGTTAAAAGAAAAACAAAAAACGTTTCGGCGCGGGACAACCCCTTTAAGTGTAAAAGGGCCCGAACCTGACTGGCCAGCAGGGAATCAAAGAAATCAGTCATTTCTAACTCCTTCTCTTTTCTCTATGAGTCTGCGTACCACACCAAATAGTTTCCAAAGTTATTCCACATTGCATGTAAATCAGTAGAGAAGAGTTATCTGCTGAGAAGTACGGCTGATTCATGATATGCTGAGCTAACTACACGGACTTTTCTTTTAGCATATTCTACCCTCCCACCATCGGTGGGTTAATCTGGGTGGCAGCACCTCCTGTTATCTACCATATCCAGTCTAAGCACTTTATAACTAGGGTATCTTCCCAGGCCTTTTAGTCTTAGGTGGGTTTGCACCACTTCTCTCTCCACCCAATTTAGGCTGGTAACACAGACATATTTTGGCTGCCGTTTTGCATCTGTAATACGGAAGTGTATCCCGCCCTGACCGCCGATCTTCTGACCCACATGTTAGGCTGCCTGTCCACGGGCGTTTTTGCATTGCGTTCTCCGTGGTGATAATCCGGCCGCATGGAACGCAGTTCACGCTTTCCATAGCGTTGCTATGGAAAGTGTAGCCCCCCTGTCCAGGAGCGGAGAATCATAGCGATTCTCCAGTCGCGGGCGGAAAATTGCCGTGATTCTCCACAGTGAGTCTATCTGTCAGATAGACTGACCGCGGAGATCCTTTCCTTTTTATAAGGATGGAGGTAAAAATCATGTCATAATAAGCCACACCCTAGCCACACCCCATGACCACACCCCTAACCACACCCCCTTTCGTTGGGGTGCCGCACAGTAAAAGTTTTTTCCCAGGGTTGCCCCAAGGCTGAAAAGCTTGGGAAACACTGGTGTAATATCTTACTGCATGAGGAGGTCATCTGTGTAATATATTAGTATATGAGGAGGAGGTCGTCTGTGTAATATCTTACTGCATGAGGAGGAGGTCGTCTGTGTAATATCTTACTGCATGAGGAGGAGGTCGTCTATGTAATATATTAGTATATGAGGAGGAGGTCATCTGTGTAATATCTTACTGCATGAGGAGGAGGTCGTCTGTGTAATATCTTACTGCATGAAGAGGAGGTTGTCTGTGTAATATATTGGTATATGAGGAGGAGGAAGTTGTCTGTGTAATATATTATCTGAGGAGCAGGAGGTCTGTGTAATACTGGCGTAATTAAAAATCAAAAACTCACTGACTTGTGGTACTGGTGTATCTATCTAGACCACAGCGAAAGCTAGGGGCTTGACAGCCCTTAGCAGGAGGGAACGCCCATGTCCGGCCCCTAGCTGCCGATTGGTTCATACTGCGGCAGGGAGTACACTGAGAGGTTAGGTGTTGTGGCGACAGCAGGGAACACTCACAGTGGGGCCAGTTCACAGTGGAGGACAGCAGTGATGGTGAGAGTGACAGCAGCTGTCTTCAGCAGCGCACACAAGAGCCCATCACAGACGAGTCTTCCTGGCTCATCGCAGCACTTGGCCTTACATCTCTGCTCCCTGCAGCTCCCCTGTCATTTCATTGAAGGCGCGGAAGCGCTCCCCGCTCTGGCGCTGTAATTGTTGCCGTGGTTCTGCTCCCACCGCCTCCACTCCCTGCTCCGGTGCTGTTATTGTTGGGCGGCCTTCGCTGGCCGCTTTAGCACCCCGCAGCCTCCCATCTCCAGCTGTGTGCAGTCACCTGTGAGTGTCTGCTGACTTCTGCCTTCTCCTCTCCTGCAGCGCCACAAACACGCGCTGCACTCCCTCACTATCCTCCGCCGCTCTTTGTTCCCGGCTGCTGCCCGCTGTCCTGGCCGCGAACCATTGCAGGGAGGCCCGGTGGGGAAACAAGCCACTTCCAGCTGTTCCCCCATCTGCCGGCCACTGTCAATGTCCTCGACGGGCCATGGCACAGAGGCCAGCGGGACAGACCCACATACAGCTGAGAATGGAGCACAGCCAATCAGCAGCTGGGGGCGTACCCTATACCTCCTACAGCACAATGACAGGTCTCCACCCATTTTTGTGGTGGAGACAAGATACAATTATACCCCCACTTGCCCTGTAATTTTTATTGCCAATAGCAACCAATCACAGCTCAGCTTTCACTTGTTATACTGCTGAGGTAAAATGAAAGCTGTGCTGTGATTGGTTGCTATGGGCAACACAGATTTCCTTTTGAACAGCTTTCATAAGAGTGGGTTCTGGGCTCATTTCTGTGTGGTACATAGTGGCTTAGTGCTGGTGGGAAGCTGTGAGGTAGTTGGAGCAGAGGAGGAGGTTGTCTGTGTAAGATATTATTTGAGGAGCAGGAGGTCTGTGTAATATAGTAGTATTTGAGGAGGAGGAGGTCATCTCTGTAATAGATTAGTGTATGATGAGGTAGTCTGTGTTAGATAAGACTGTGAAATAAAAACCCTGTGTTCAAATGCAATTCTGGCATTCCCCCCCCTTTCCCTAGGGGTAGTGGGGCTGTCTTATCCCCCCACCCCCACCCCAAATTTATTCCCATGGGATGAGTTATATATGTACCAGGTTTGGTTGAGATTTCTTCAGGCGTTCATGAGTTATGGTGGCACATACACACATCCTACACACACATTTTCCACCTCATGGGTAATGGGGCTGTGTTATCTCCACCAAAATTGTCCCCATGGGATGAGTTATATATGTATCAAGTTTGGTTGAAATTGCTCCAGCGAGGACTGATTTAAAATTGTAGCGGCGCTCTGGTAGTAGTGGTTCCGAGCTGCATGATGTCATAATAGAATCGTGTTGGTGAGAGGCTGTGCGGTAGATATGGACTGCAAGGTAAAAGTCTTATGCAGTAAGCTCCTAAGCTTCCTCTAATAGTGGCTGCAAACATTCAACTCTATGGGTGCTTCCAATTGAGCGGAGTATTTCCGCAGGTTGCAGCAAACTTTGCCGACCTACAGAGAATTCCGCACCAACATCAGCGAGGCTAAACTGCAAATTTTGATTCGGAATTGAAAATGTCTGAATTCTGCCCACAATTACCCATCAAAACCTGCACTGAGACTTGTGGATTTTGGTTAAATTTCTGTAATGGCGAATTCTGGCATCCATGTGAAAGCACCCTATGGCAATGCATGGGATTTGGAGCTTTGCATCAGTCACAGCTCCATTCCCTATAAAGATATAATGGAAAATTAATTAACATAATAAAACATACAGAATTTATGAAATAAATGGAATTGAAATGTAGACATTTACTTTATGGTATTATTTTGTTACTATGTCAAATTGGACCCCTTTAGCAGGATTACGCTTAAATGAATAGCACATAGTGGGCAACTCAGACATTTTAAGAGTCAGATTCCTTCAGTCAGTATTAGTTTTTATGCTTAACCCAGTGATGACATAATTATTCATTTTACCTAGCAGGGGTCAGGTTTGAAGGTGCTTGATAGCCGATCCCGGTCCATATGCAGTAAGCTGTCATCTGTTTCATACAGTTGACAACCAGCTGCAACTGCAGCAATTGGAAATAGCTCTGATCGTGTCTGTTAATTGTTTAAACAATGTGATCAATGCTAACTATGGCGTCCAAAGGCACTTTTACACGCAACAATTATCGCTCAAAATAAATTAAAACGATGGCTTTTGAGCGATAATCGTGTATAAATGCTACCATTGTGCACTTTTCGTTTGAACAATGATTTTGAGTTCAGCATAAAAACCATCCTTCACACCACACGCTGGGAGCAGAAGATAACATTGTATTTTCTGTGCAGCCAGTGGCTGAACAATAGAGCTAATCACAGAGCTCGGACCACCTGCTGAGTTCTGCAGCAGTTCCTGGAGGCACATTTGCACACAAATGAAGCTGATAAAGTACTAATGTTCACTAGTGCCTATTGGTACTTTATGCAAAATGATCTCTCAAAACGGTAATTCTCCTTATCTTTTAAACGAATTTGAGCGACCATCTTTGCATGTAAATGGAGCTTAAGCAACTGGATGGAGGAGGGGCCACTCAAGTGATCTATTGTTTACCCAAGATATGATCATGAGATGTCAATGGGTTACCATTGCAGTCTGGGAACTAATAAAGGCTCCCAGATCTGTATTTACTGAAGTTAAAAGGACAATATGCTACAGCTAGCTGATATACCCGACTTCGCCCGAGTTAATTTGGTACTGGTGTTTATCTGGTGTTCACACGGAAAATCTTATGAAGTTGTGGTTACTTTAGAGATACCGAGGAAAAACATATGTTCACCATTTTGCAGGGTTCTTTGTGTTACCCAGGAAACACCACGTGCAGGTAACCATGTGACATTTCCTTTATATAAAATGACATCAGGAAGTGAAAGAATTAGATTACGTACGTAAAATTTGGATGCTAATTCTTTTGCACTTAGAATTGAATAATCGAGTTGGGACCCATTAACTTTTCCTATGTATGACATAATCAATGCTCGTGCCAAATTTCAAGTTTCTACGACATTGGGAAGTGAATTAGATTCCGTACATAAAATTTGGATGCTAATTCTTTTGCGCTTAGAATTGAAAAATCGAGTTGGGACCAGTTACCTTTCCTATTTATGACATAATCCATGCTCGTGCCAAATTTCTAATTTCTATGACATCGGGAAGTGAGAGAATTAGATTCCGTACGTAAAATTTGGACGCTAATTCTTTTGCGCTTAGAATTGAATAATCGAGGACCCCTTTACTTTACCTATTTTGGACATGATCAATGCTTGTGCCAAATTACATGTTTCTATGACATCGGGAAGTTGGAGAATTAGTGGAGAGTCAGTCAATGAGTGAGTGAGTCAGTGAGAGCTTTCGTCTTTATATATATAGATACACAAGTACTGTTAAAAGTGCTACATTTTATGGTACATTAAATGGCAATTCAAAAAAAACAAAACACAGATATACTGATACAAAATACAAGGGCAGGTATTTTGAACCCTATCTCCCAGCATGCGGATGGGCAGACTGCTATATGGAGAAACATTGCAAGGGTGCAATATACTGATGAACAACCACTCACATATCCACCATATATTCAGGAGGGGGGGATTGCTGCTTCGTATTAGAAGTGCACATAAGTCATACAAAGGGCGCAAGGCCAAACGATATGCACGGTGCCCTATGCAGGCTTGCAACCTATTCAGCCCGACCTCGAAAATAATTTACTTTTGAGGTGCAAGACAACCCCCATCATGTTTTTTTCGGCCTTACACACTTTGTTACTGTTACGCTACCTGTCACACCTGCAGATAGAAATCGAACTTCAGAGTTGAAATGGAAACTAGTTGACTTTTGAAACATTAAGTTTTGCTTGAAGTTTTTGTACTTTGAGGCGCCAATTACCAAACGGTTAAGGGTTTATGCCCACGGGCAGAGAGGGATACGCTTGCCAATTTACGTCGCAAGAGTACCGCGGTGGTAAACAAAATGCGGCCAGTGGTTTTTTCGCGGTCACCATTAATACTATATTAATGGAGACCTCCCGTGGCGTACATCCGTGGAAAATAGAACATGCCGCGATTCATTTCCTGCTGCGGAAATCCACAGTAAGATTCCGCGTGTCGGCATTGGCTGTAATTTGCTTTCTATGCTGCAGAGCAGCGGTCCTTGATGTGTTCACTGAAAAAAATCATAAATTCAGACTATTATTGTGTTTCAGGTAAAAATTTCTGAACATTTTTTTCATGTTTTTAACTTAGTGTTGAACCTTTGAACTATTTCACATTATTTGCTGGACTTGAATTGTGTTAATGTAAAAAATAACTGGAAGAACTGAGGTGTTCTAAAACTTTTGACTGGTAGTGTAAATACCTTATATATAGTATCTAGACACAAACACATACAGTATATATCTCATATGCACACACACTGCGTATACCATACACATGCACACATATACACCTTATACACACACACATGCTGATGGCAGACTGAATACACATACTCACCACGCTGTCCTCCTCCCCTCCACATTTCAGGTCAGTGACCCTTTTTCAAGCCAAGTGGTAAGTAGTCAGGGCAGGAATTGAAATGCCACAGGGACCGCTGGTCGTCAGAGAAGTGAGTACATCACAGTCTACCTGACTGCTTAGCTTGAAAAAGGGTTGTTGACCTGAAATGTTTCATTTTCTGAAGTTTCAAAATAATTATTTTATAGCATTATTATATGGGGGTGCTCCCGTTTTCTATTTTCTGCATACCATAGAAAGCAAGTCGGACTGCTTTGCTTGACATCTCAGAGTGGGTTGCCGGGCCAAGATCCCCCTATACTGTGCGCTGTTAAAAGTCCATGGTGGGCTGCCTACTATCCCTCTTCTGCCTCAGGAGAGACATTGCAGTGCCAAGAGGCAGTCCCAGCATTAGCGATAAAGACGGGGAGATCAGAGACGCTGCTGATTGCACTGATTCTCAGATCAGAGATTAGCAGCATTTCCAGACAAGTCTTTATGTATAAAGCAGAGCGTCCCAGAGCTCCATGGCCCTAGAGCCCAAACCACTAATTAATAGAAGTCAATTTTGGTCAGTATGATTGTGAGGGGAGCACTATTATGGGATACAGAGGGTGTGGCTTTGTGTAAAAGGGGGCAGGGTCTGTCATAAAAATATGACGCAGAACACATAGCTTGCTGCTACAGTTGTCCTTGTTTTCGTTCAAAAGTTGAGAAGTATAGGCTAAGAGTCTAATTCATGACCTATTTATGACCCAACTGATCTATTTTGCATATACACTAATTTAAATATATACAAAAAATGTAAATGCACATATCTGCCATTGACTGTGCAAAGGTGGTATTTTGTGCTTTTGAACAGCCAACAAAAGGTGTCAAAGACACCATTATTAGTTCTTGCAATCCCGAGGTTCTGTATACCTCAATGTGGCTCATGAACACAACTTGTCTGATGGGTGACAAATACACAGATGTCATCTAAGCATTATATCCGTATATACATATATACATACACATACATACATACATACATACATACATATATATATATTCAATAAGCAACAGTCCTCCTCTAATCTTGTTTAATCTCAAGTATTGTCTCATCCAGGCCCTCGCTGGAGTCATGACCTGCTGACATTAATACAGATGGCTCACATTCTGTTATCAACAATCCAAGAATTATCTGCTCCTTATTCTCTGTGTTTTGCTGGTAGATCTCTATCCTTCTCAGTAATCCTCGTCTAATCTGTCACAGAGCTTCCTATGTTAATTCTTCTTCTGTACTACATGCCCCGCTCCTGTATTTAACAGCTCTGTAATGTCACCGTAGTATATTTGGGTCACAAATGTCCTACTAGGAGAATCCTACCAGTAAGGGCTCACCGCACACTGCAGTCTCACTTATATCATCTTAACCAACTTGTGTTGATATGATAGCCAATTGTATGATAGCTCATGCCAATTCCTGGCATCATTTACATATGATGGGCGGCGGGGAGGAGGCATCACCTCCACAAAGCCTCAGCCCCTTTTCTCATCATGTTCATTTTTTTTCTGTGAGACCTAAAAAAGGAGTACAAAGTTGTGGAAATGATTGTTACATTTTGTGCAAGGCATCACAGCAAGTGGAAGGATGCTGAGGCAAATTCTATAATTATTGCGTCTCACTATATCCAAGTTTGACATATTTCCACTCGTGAAGATAAACAGGCATTTCAGTTACAATAACTCAATTTGGGAATTAAGATTGGGACTGCCCCGAACTCCATGTATAGGCTACATTTCCCCCTTTAACTACACAGATGGCACAACCTTCCGTTATCTTTGTTATGATGCCTCTTGATAAAATGATGACCATATCCAAGCTCATCTACCTCTACAAACAATCCTTGTATTACATCACAAGGATATTCTTTCACTCGGGGCTGCTTCACATGGTTGTACATGTTTTTATGTTCGGCCGATCGCGGCTACAAAAAAAAAAAAAATTCACATGAATGAAGAATAGCCGCGATGTAGTCCTAATCTTAATTAGTATTTTCTCATCCATTCACAGGGTTGGCGTATCAGCCAAAAAATACACTGCTGCGCGTAAATCACTCAGTTAACAGAAATCCTCGGAATGACTTGTAATGGTCAAATAGAGGCAGCAATCTTTTCCCAGCAATATACGCCAGTAACTCCTTCCCCCCCCCCCCCCCCCCCCTCAGGAGTCTATGGGAGCTTCCAGCATATCTTGGCAAAAGATAGAGCAAGACTCATCTGAATGAATACATTGACATCCAGTGCTTTAGATGGTCGCGATTTTTGAACGCAGCTACAATAGCTGTGTATTTACGGTCGTGTGAATATGGCCTTAATAGACTGATCTTACATTTCATATAGTGTTGCATTTTTACGCCAGCCGCATCGCAGGCAAAAAAACGCATGAATGGCAAAAAGCCGCGATTGAGTCATTTCCAAAATTTGCGTTTTCTCCGCTATTGTTCCAAAATTAATTTGATGCTGTTAAAAGACTCCCCACTCGTGGCCCTACAAGACCGTTACCGTATTACTAATTACATTTAGTGCTCTTGAAGAGCCACCCGGATAACCATTCTTTTAAAATGGTGTTATCAATTAACCCCTTGAGTGGCACGCCCGGAAATTTTCCAGGACGAGCTTCAATTCCGATAGTGATATAGCCCGGAAGATTCCCGGGCTATGTATCACTATGGGAACTGCAGAGCACAATGCCACAAGCTGTGGCATTGTGCTCTGCCTGCACAGACCTACAGAGAACCAGTGCAGGACCTTGAAATAAGAAGCAGGGAGATATTGCAGATCAGCCGGCAATCTCCCGCTTTTAATTTCAAACTCCTGCACTGGTCTGTTTACAGGTTGCCATAGAGACCATTGGCTTGTCAGAAGCAAGCTGATGGTCTATGTGGCAGGGAGAGCTGGTGTTTGGCTGTCAGAGGACAGCCAGGCACCAGCTCTTACAGCAGAGAAAACCTTTGATCTCTGCCGTGTTAACCCTTTAAATGCTGCAGTCTATGTGACTGCAGCATTTAAAGGGCTGTCACCATTGGACCCCCAGAATGTGATCAGGGGGTCCTGATGGGTCTCTATGGAAGACAAAAAAAAAGGTAAAAAATGATTAAAAATATAAAAAACAAAAAACACTTGTCTCCCTTTACTTTGTAAAAAATTAAAAGTAAAATTACACATTTGGTATCCCTGCATCGTAATGACCCAGAGGAGGAAGTTAGTACATTATTTAACCCCTTAATGACACGGCCCCTTTTTTTCTTTTTTCCCCATTTCTTTTTTTCCTCCCCCCTGTTTAAAAAATCATAACTCCTTTATTTATTCATCGATGTCGCTGCATGAGGGCTTGTTTTTTGCGGGACGAGTTGTATTTTTCAGTGGTGCTATTTAAAGTACCATATAATGTACTGAAAAACTGTTACAAAATTCTAAGTGGAATAAAATTAAAAAAAAATGACATTCCACCATCTTTCCGTGTGTTTTGTTTCTACGGCGCACAAACTGCAACAAAAATGACATGATAACTTTATTCTATGGGTCAGTATGATTACTACGATACCAAAAACTTGTATAGTTTTTTTTTTTGCTGTAGTATAGAGATGAGCGAGCGTACTCGGAAAAGCACTACTCGCTCGAGTAATTTGCTTTATCCGAGTATCGCTGTGCTCGGGTCTGAAGATTCGGGTGCCGGCACGGAGCGGGGAGCTGCAGGGGAGAGCGGGGAGGAACAGAGGGGAGATCTTTCTCTCCCTCTCTCCCGCCCGCTCTCCCCTGCTCCCCGCTGCGACTCACCTGTCAGCCGCAGCGGCACCCGAATCTTCAGGGACGAGCACAGTGATACTCGGATAAAGCAAATTACTCGAGCGAGTAGTGCTTTTCCGAGTACGCTCGCTCATCTCTACTGTAGTACTTGTATTTTTTTTCAAAGACATTTAATTTTTTAAAATTATTTTCTGCTGCATCTTCTGCGCGCAATAACTGTTTTATTTTTCTGTCGACGTACTTGATCAAGGGCTCATTTTTTGCGGGATGTCCTTTAGTTTACATTAGTACTAATTTAGAATACATACAACTTTTTGATCGCTTTTTATTGCATTTTTTCTGGGAGACAGGGTGATTGAAAAAGTGCATTTGTGGAGTTCTGTCTTTTTTTTTTGGACTACGTTCATCGTGCGGGGTTAATAATGCACTACTTCATAGATCGGACTTTTACGGACGTGGCAATACCAAATATGTATTTTTCTTTTATGATTTAGATTTTTTATTATAGATATGGCAAAAGGAGGGCGATGTAAACTTTTATTACTTTTTTTTAAGTGTGAAAAGGTCGTGAAAAAAAAAAAAAAACTATTACAATTTGGTATTGGCATAATCATACTGGCCTGTAGAATTACTTCAATACATTATTTATACTGCTCAGAGAATGCAGTGAAAAATAAAAATAAAAAACATGGCAGGATTACAGATTTTGTTGATCTTGCCACTAGAAAAAAATGGAATAAAAACTAAAAAGCGATCAAAATTTTACATGTTCCAAAAAATTAGATAAATGAAGAAGAATAGTGTTCCTCCCGCAAAAACACGGTCTTCTGGGGCTTTGGCAATAGAAAAATAAAATTAATACGGCTCTTGGAATGTGCAAACCTTTAAAGAAAAAAAAAAGTTTTAAATGTACAAAAATAGCAAAAAAAAAAAAAACCTGTATAAACTTGGTATCACTGGGACCATGCAACTCAGAGAATGTTATCACATTCATTATTCTGCACACTGAACGTCGTAAAAATGAAATAAAAAAACAAATGGCAGAATTTCTTTTTTCTCCTGCAATTTTTTTTACAAAAGTTATGCAATACATTATATATACCCCAAAATGTTGCCATCAAAAAGTACAACTTGTCCCGCAAAAAACAAGCCCTCATATGTCCGTGTCAATGAAAAAATGAAAAAGTTATGGCTGTTGGAACACAACTGCAAAATTAGTTGAAATTAAATGATTGGCCCATTTAAAACACCTGCCCTGGTGGGCACAACAGGGTGGTAAGAAACCCACCACTAGAGATGAGCGAACGTACTCGGATAGGCACTACCCGTCCGAGTAATGTGCCTTATCCGAGTACCTCCCCGCTCGTGCTGAAAGGTTCGGGAGCTGCCGCTGCTGACAGGTGAGTCGCAGCGGGGAGCGGGGCAGAGCGGGCGGGAGAGAAGGAGAGAAAGATCTCCCCTCCGTTCCTCCCCGCTCTCCCCTGCAGCTCCCCGCTCCGTGCCGGCACCCGAACCTTTCAGCACGAGCGGGGAGGTACTCGGATAAGGCACATTACTCGGACGAGTAGTGCCCATCCGAGTACGTTCGCTCATCTCTACCCACCACTCAAAATCATCCAGAAGCTGGGACAAAACATGAGCTACGATTGGGCATCTATAGTAAAGCTATGACTAGTGAACTCTGGCCCCCACCAATAGTTGGCCATATGAAGCAAAATATCCACCTATTTTGTTGTACAAAAGTCTACTTCCTGTGAAGAGGAACCTTCTCCCTTATAGAGAACCCCCTTCCATATTAGACCAAATAACATTGTATACATTTAGAACAAGTAGGTGCTGAATGACTAAAAAAATGGACAACAAAATTCTTTTAAAAGTGGAGACCTTTAAAGGGAACCCATTGCGTCCTATAAGCACCATAAACTAAGTTCTAGTGCTTGTAGGACAGGAAGTGAGGAGTCTAGGGAAGTGCCTTAATACTTACCCATTCCTGCAATGTAACTGCTGCAAACTGGCAGTCAGTATGGCTCTTCATCAGGCTGGTGGCACAAACTTCCATAGAGTAGTGGGAATGCGCATGCACAGCCTGAAGAAGAGTCATACTGACTGACCGAATGCCAGTTTACCCCAGAACCGAGGAGAACGGCACAAGCTGGTGACACCTCTTACTTATGAATGTCATGTTTCAAAGGCAACACTGGGATTGCCTGAATTGTAAGGCTTGTGTCGTACGGGTGACAGCGATATCGGTGCAAGAAAATCACAGGATATCGCAGCTTTGTTCTGTGCGATATCGCTGCGTTTTCTTCGGCGATATCATGATTTTGTGGTGCTACAAAGTCACACAACTTTGTAGAGCTCTTTTGCTGGGAATATCAAGGGGGTGGGGGGAGCTTGAAATATAAGATCTACCCCGAAAATAAGCCCCTTCAGTGTTAAAAAAAACAAAAACAAAAAAAAAAAAACACAATACATTACCAGGAGTCTGCTCAGCCACACTTCTCCTCCACAGCTCTGGCACTTGTCTGTAGTCTTCAGCCAGTGCCTCCTGGTCAAGGGTTTCAAAAAGCATTCCATTCAATGTGATGACTGTGATTGGTTCTCGAGTGCCGCAGCTCAGCCAATCAAAGCCAGAGCTTCTTGGAGGTGGGGGCTTTAAAACCCCTGACCAGGAAGTGCTGGCTGAAGACTACAAACAAGTGTCAGAGCTTCCTGTTCTTTTTTTTATGCAGCTAAGGCTTTCGTGCAATGCATACAAAGGAAGGCTCCATAGGGAAACATGGGCTACAAAACATAAAAATCGCGGCTGCATACAGCATGCCACAATTTTTTTTTTCTTGCAATGTAGCAGCCTACAAAACATCGCTAATGTGAAAGAACCCATTGGAAAGCCTGGGCTTCACATAAATGTGATTTGTAGCACTATTGCATCGCTAGAAAATAGTACGATTTTGTCGTCCGTGTGAAAGCGGCCTAATGCAGATATGTTCATCAATGGTTGTAATAAGACCAATGAAAGCTATTCCCTAACCTGGTAGTGCCGGCTTCTGCATCAATGCTCCTTCCAGTTAGTCTGTAAGTAATGAGATGAACAGATGTTTTACAAATACTGAAAGACCTAAAGAACGAGCTATCTTACAATTACATTCCAGAAAGTGGAGTTAGGAGGGCGGCCCGTCAGTCAAACCCTATACCTTTATTTAAATATTGCTCGATACCTTCTACTACATTCTACATGTTAGGCAGTTACTTAAAGACCAAATTACTGCATTACATTAAACTCACAAACAGCATTTTGGATGACTTATATGATACACTAGCTGATATATCCGGCTTCACCCGAGTTACGTTGGTACAGTTGTTTACATGTTGTTCGTACAGAAAATTTTTATGAACTCTTGGTTACTTCAGAGAAAACGAGGCATAAAATATGTATACACATAGAGGAGCGTTAGATTCTCCTCAGACTGCATGTACCGATGTCCCTCTGCTGAATGTGCCACCCCTCCCACTCGCCTCACTTTTTACCCTTAAAAGGTAAGGCCCCTTATTATTCAAATTTACCCCCAGATTGGAGGTTGCAGTCCCCTCTTTGCCTTGAAGGCATGCTCCATCCCTGCAGTCTGTGGCCGCTTCCTTATGCACTTTACAGACTTTCAGTATATACACATAAAGGTCAGTTAGATTGTTCTCAGTATAGAGGTCAGTTATATTCTCCTCAGTATACACACATAGAAGTGAGGTAAATTCTCCTCAGTATATACACACAGAGGTCAGTTAGATTCTCCTCAGTAATTACACATAGAGGTGAGGTAGATTCTCACCAATATATACACATAGAGGTATAGTAGATTCTTCACAGTATATACACATAGAGGTCAGTTATATTCTTCTCAGTATATGCACATAAAGGGGAGGTAGATTCTCCTCAGTATATACACATAGGGGTGAGGTAGATTCTCCACAGTATATACACGTAGAGTTGAGGTAGATTCTCCACAGTATATACACGTAGAGTTGAGGTAGATTCTCCACAGTATATACACGTAGAGTTGAGGTAGATTCTCCACAGTATATACACGTAGAGTTGAGGTAGATTCTCCACAGTATATACACGTAGAGTTGAGGTAGATTCTTCTCAGTATGTGCACACAGAGGTGAGGTAGAGTCTCCTCAGTATATGTACATAGAGGTGAGGTAGATTCTCCTCAGTATATACACAGAGGTCAGTTAGATTCTACTTAGTATATACACATAGATGTCAGTTAGATTCTCCTCAGTATATACACATAGATGTCAGTTAGATTCTCCTCAGTATATACACATAGATGTCAGTTAGATTCTCCTCAGTATATACACATAGAGGTGAGCTAGATTCTCCTCAGTATACAAATAATTTTCCTAGGCTTTATGGTTTCTGAGAAAAGAAATATGTCATGTATCACAGATTTTCACAGTTTTTCACGCTTTTAAATGAATATTGAAGTTGCGACCACTTTACTTTTCCTATTAGGACGTAAAGAATGGTCGTGGCAAAAGTCATGTTTGTGCAGTTCAGATGTGTGTTATTAGTTACATTATATAGGGGGTCACTTACTTTTGCACTTAGAATTGAATAATCAAGTTGTGACACCTTTACTTTTTCTATTCAGGATCTAAGCAATAGTTGTGCCAAACTTCATTTTTGTACAACACCGGAAAGTTAGAGAATTAGATTAGGTGCATTACATAGGGGTGCCAATACTTTTGCACTTAGCATTGAATAATCGAGTTGTGACCTGTTTACTTTTCCTTTTTAGGACCTAAAGAATGCTCCTGCCAAATTTCATATTTGTATGACACTGGGAAGTTAGAGAATTAGTGGCGAGTCCGTAAGTAAGTCAGTGAGAGCTTTCGCCATTATATATATATATATATATATATATATATATATATATATATATATATATATATATTTGTGGATCTGTGCTGTCAGATATCAGGAGGATTCAACGCAGGGAGAGTAGGAAGCCTTCTTCTTAATACCACTCTGTAATGCTCCCTTCTACCTTTCTAAAAGGTCACCAGTAATACCGTAGTGATCCATGGAATTCCATTGTGCTATGTGGAGGGCTTTTTTGCACACATATAGACGCATTTTACTGTACTTTTTGCACACGCAGAGCATGTTCTTGCATGTTTTTTGCGAAAGGGGCTCTACCGCATGCCGATTTAATTGGCCATTTAGCCTAATGAGTTCCAGATGGGTTTTTTTCCCACTGAATTCCGCAGTGCTTCACGCATCTATTTGCATATTGTGCACCTCCCATAGACTTCTATAGGGACCCTTGGTGTGCAAATGCCAACAAAAATAGATGAGTTCCTATTTTTTTGCACATGAGAAAACGTGAAATGTGTATGGTCCATTGATATTAATGGTTTTTATTTTCTATGTATTTTGTGTGCAAATTTGTCATATGCAAATACATCCATGTGAATCACTCTCCAGCCTGCCTCACACGGCCGTAGGCGTTTTTATGTGCGCTCACCGGCACTATAAAAACGCGTGAACGGGCGCACAAATCTAACGTTTCTGTGCCCGTTCAGATGGCATGGGCCCCAGCGCATATACACCGCGGCCGTAATGCCATTGCCTCCTCTTCCCTCCACCTCGTCGACTCACCTACTCTTTCCTTCAGTCTGGCTGTTTGCAATGGGAGTGGGTGGGATGGCGGCGTAGCTAAGCAGCCGCCCCCTCCCCCGCCCGTTGTCCGCAACCAGCAAAGCACTCACCACTATATTGGCTTGGCTGGGCGCTTTTAAGCTGCAGGAATATGGCCATGTGATCTGATGCATTGGAATCCAATGAATTAGATCGTAGCGTATATCGGACGACTGTGAAAATGGCGGCCGATATACACTCGTGTGAAAGAGCCCTCAGGCTGGAATCACACACAACATTTTGATGTTTTCTGTGGCATGTTTAGCTTCATTTTTGCACATATTTTGGGCAGAAAACATTGCAACCAGTTAGTTGGAATTCTATAGTGAAATAGAAGTTTTGTAGGTTTTTTAGCATTCTAAGGGTCAATTCTGTTTTTATTTTTTTTTAAATTATAGAAAAAAGTGGGCATGCTCTCGCTGTGGCATTTTTTTCTGGCGTTTTTCCTATATTTCTCTATAGAACTAGAAAAATGCATTTACAATATATTACAGTATAAAAAGCCACCAAAAACGCAGGTAAATAAAAAACCTCTTGAAAAATAAAACTGTTTTTCCATATGTTTTTAAACACACAAAACGTAGCGTGAATGATGTCTTAGGATGATCTGCAGCCCCTTCCTCACCGGGCCCTTGTGCAGCTGCACGTCTTGTATCTCCAGCCCTGCTACAGAAACATTCTGGCATATAAACTCATCTTCGTTCCATGGATACAATATTCCACATTACTAAACACAACAGTCTAAATAAGCGTGGGGACTTCACAATGTTACATTGTTATACAAGTCTCTTATATGAAATATTCCACAGGAGGCCGGGCCGATGTTAATATCCCGGAATAATCCATATAAAATGCAGTAAAGAAACTCAGATGCCCACCGGTTCTAGTGGTATGTTGTTCTCGCACCAGGAAGAGTTCAGCATTGGCCACGAGCCCTAATTAAGCTGTATTAGCAGCTTATTTACAGCCGTCAGGGTTGGAATTAGTGTGCGTTACTGGAGAAGTATTTAATAAAATAGCAACAAAATGAGCACTGAAGGGGATACTTGCACACGGTCTCCATTTTCTCAGCATTGTCAGTGGGCTTGATATGGGATGATTACAGGTGCTTGGGGTCTTCAGATGAGGGGCTGACAGTCTGTAAGAGGTACACGCTTCTTAATTAATTTGGCCCATTTCTGGCTGCTCCGTGCTATGAGCCAGCAGAATTCATGTCAGTTTACAGTGTAGATTTTAGTAACTTTGGCCACCAGGACCCACTCACGTCCCAGAGAAGAGGAAAAAGGTCCAAAGTTAGAACTAAGAACAGCAATAGTTTGAAACTCCTAAAAACACTTTTTCCGAGGATGTACAACCTAGTTTTTTCATCTTGCACAAATCACGTTCTGGATGTTAATTAGTTTTGACGCTGGAGGGCTTCCTGCAGTTATCAAAATTGGCACAAATCTGGTAAGTGCAAAAGCATTCGTTTAGTATGACATGTGCCACTTTGTAGGCGAAGAAACCGCTCTAATTATATCACCCAGGAGGTGCTGTGAACTCGCGCCAAAACTGAGACAGATGTGATACATCTTTGGCATGCCTAGCTGAATGCTATTTATTACGCAGTTTCAATACATCCGCCCCATTATTTCCCTCATTGAATGTTGCACTGATTTGCCAGGTCTGCAACATTTTTATGGAGAATTCAAAATAAAACGATGGGGAGACCAATGTGCCCCACTCTATTCTATGGCTTAGCGAATCTGGTAAGAATCAGACACAATGATCGTACATCCCCCAACTCCGGAATACGCGCCGCTGTTAACGATGGAGGTTTATGACTACTTGTAGTAAAGGAGACAAACTCTGATACAACTCATATATACGTCCTGCATCCCCTACGTCAGGGGTCCCCAACTCCAGTCCTCAGGGACCACCAATAGGTCATGTTTTCAGGATATCCTATGGTAAGAACACCTGTGGCAATGTCTGAGGCACCGACAATAATTACATCACCTGTGTAACACTGAGGAAATCCTGAAAACACGACCTGTTGGAGGTGCCTGAGGACTGGAGTTGGGGAACACTGCCCTACGTAACGTGTGCTGTATACACTCAATTAGCTCACTGTATATACTAATGTTAACGAACAATATTTGTGAAGGACTCTTATTGGAATGAAAATCTGCTTTGAACAAATCTAGTTTATATTTCGGGTATTTATTCTCCATCCAGCTAAAACAGGCAATAAACGAGAAGACACGTCTGCATGACAAGAAAGAGCGAATGTAACCGGCAGCAAGAGGACTTGTATTACTGCTTATGTCCGACACCGGTAATCTTCATATAAGGCCGCCTTCTCACGTGGCGGGATCGCGGTGGGCATTCCACAACCGAACACCTGCAGCAATTCCACAAGAATTCCTCAGTGGCCAAATCCACATCTATCGGCTGCGGATTTGGCCCCGTTTTCACCTACGGAACTACTGCGGAATTTAACCCTTCCGCAGCGCAATTCTGCAGCATAAATAGACATGCTATGCAATCAGAATCCACCGCGTTTTAGAAAAACACTGCTGCTTTGTTGCGGAAGTTCTTCACACTCTATGAAGGCGATTTTTTAAATCCCCTCCGCATGACTTGTAGTGTGATGTTCAGGGCCGTGGAACCGCAGTAGTATTTTCTGCAGCAAATTCTGCCTAAAAAAACATCAAAATCCGCAGCTTTTTTCACATCATGTTTCTTCTTTACCTGCTTGTCTCAGTGTGAGAATTCCGCATGCGAATTTTGCCCGTTGATGGGACAAACTCTGCGTACAGATCCGTGTCAAAAAAACGCGACAGAATGACACAGATTTCAATGAGTTTTTTTGAAGCAGAATTTGCAGCGGAAATTCCACCATGTGAACACTGCTAAATTTCTGCTGCGATTCCGCTAGTGGAAATACCCCTGCAGATATGGCCTGTATAAAGGCTGCTAACAGTACATAACGTTTAGAGGGTTCCTACTGATTTAAGACCACCTGATATGTCCTCACAAGCATAGATGCAGACAGCTGTTAGTAATGCTGGACACGTCCCGCTGACCAGCACGGATCCACCTACTTATGCCTTCCATAGAAGGTGAAGGTGAGTGCGGTGTAGAGCGCATATCAGATATCGGACGTGTATTGAAAGGCATGGAGTATGCTGACTCTAATGGATGGTCAATGCAAAGAAGTGATGAGTGAATATTAAGGCTAGTTTCACTCAGGTGATCACGATTTTGCCGTGAGAAAATCATGGTAAAGTCGCATCTTTGTTTCTGCGATTTTTGAGCATCAGCTGTGTTTTTCTTAGAACAGTCTCGCATCGCTGCTGCCCGCCATTAAATCGCACGATTTTTTAGCGCAGAAATCAGTAGGACTTTCTAATGTTAAAATCGCATTGTATGAAAATCGCATATTTGTGCATTGCGATAAAAAGGAGGCTCAATACGGTAACATGGGAGATAAAAATTTTAAAAAAATTAAAAAACGCAGAAAGATAGAACATGCGCAATTTTTTGTTCCCACAACATTGCATCAGTGAAAACATCGCTAATGGGAAGAAAACCATAGAAAATCATTGGTTTCATAAATCAGCTTTTTACTCACTTTCGAAGCATGCGAAAAGTGCACGATTTTCTCGCCCATGTGAAACCACCGTAAGAGATGGATAGAATATCGGGCGAGTTCTAGGTCTGGCTGATTAGAGTTAGCAGCTCTGAGGTCTATAAGAGACAAGAAGGGTTTCCTCAGCAGTCCTATGTAAGGAATGAGAGGTGCATGTTCTTGTAACTCTCCTAATCCTCATCACAAGTGTTTAAGTCTATACGGTAAAGGTTTGAAGGAATGTGACAAAATAATGACTTTTAGCCCAGTTGGGGTGACAGCCTCAGCTCTGAGGTCTATGAGGGCTGCATTCGTTAAGAATGAGGTTTAACAGATGTCCTTACCTGTTAGGAAGATCTTGTTCCTCTAGAGATCCCTCGTGTTACCCAACAGACTGCAAGATTCTGGATCTAGAAGAGAAGGAATAGAGAGATGTGAAGGCGGCGGAGCAGGGGCTGCCTACGTGGGAGGGGGTGTCACAGAGTGGAGGGGAGGAATATAGTCAGAAGAAGGAGGAAAGCATTACAGACACTGCAGGAAAGTTACTGAGCTGCCTTGGAGAACTGGCATCTATAGTTCATGCCTTCCAGATCTGGAGGTGAACACTTCCAGTTGGGACATGTTTCCAGAGGTTGCAGGCGGATCGCTGGGTCTCCACGGCCCTTCAGCTCCTTTAATGCTCAGCTTGTATTAAGACGTTCTAACCTGGTAAACGTCTGCCTTGTGAACAGACCGTTTGGTCATTAGAATTCAGAGGATATTTGTTCGACCAGCTAAGAAAGATCCCAAGATATTGTAATCAAACATTGGGCCCCGTTCGCACTGGTGCTGATTGTGGAGTATTTGCACTCTGTGTTTCCTATCCGGTTAAACAAATGCTACATTCACTTCAATGAGGTTTCAGTTTGGCAGCTAAAACCAATTTCAATATGTGTAGCCCTACAAGTTCTGAGTCATTATAAGTCATCGGTTCATGATCGTCATAGTCCTGTCGGATCCAATTCCAAGGTGTGGTGTTTATCTTCCACGGTGATCCCAGTATTGCAGATGGCTCGATTCCTGCAATCACAATTACTGGAAAACTGATGAACCCCATTAATGCGAGTTTAATCTTAAAGGGTGTCAAATCTCATACATTTATGGCATAACCACAGGACATGCCATAAATGTTTGATAGATGTAATTCTCACCTACCTCCAGTACGGGTGTCCCATGACTAAGTCCCGACCTTTTTTTGGCCACCAGTAGCTGAGATTACAGAAGTAGATGAAATGGCTGTTTCCATAACTTCCATAGAAGTCAATGGGAGTTAAAGAAATTGCATAGCTCAAGTACACAGTAAGAATCTAAATATGGTGATGATGAGTTTCAGTGGGAGCACGCATTAAAAAAAACAGGGATGCCAATTCAGATGCCGGAGAGGAGATTGTACACTACTGATTTCTTTCAGTTCTTCTATAGAAAATTAGTCTTATAGATATGGCAACGTGAGGAGCACATGTCATTCAAGGCCCCTAAAGGAGCACAAGCCACATCATACAAGACCTCCCAAAGAGTACACATCCTACAAGGCCCCCCGAGGAGCACACGTCACGTCATACAAGGCCCTTTGAGGATCACAAGTCAAATAAGGCCTCCCAAGGAGCACAAATCATACTAGGCCCCAAAGGAGCCCAGGTAACGTCACACAATGCCCCCCCCCCGAGGGGCACGCGTCACACAATGCCCCCCCCCCGAGGGGCACGCGTCACACAATGCCCCCCCCCCTCGAGGGGCACGCGTCACAAAATTCCCCCCCCCCTCGAGGGGCAAGCGTCACACAATGCCCTCCCCCCCGAGGGGCACGCGTCACACAATGCCCTCCCCCCCCCGAGGGGCACGCGTCACACAATGCCCCCCCCGAGGGGCACGCGTCACACAATGCCCTCCCCCCGAGGGGCACGCGTCACACAATGCCCCCCCCCCCCGAGGGGCACGCGTCACACAATGCCCCCCCCCCGAGGGGCACGCGTCACACAATGCCCCCCCCCCCCGAGGGGCACGCGTCACACAATGCCCCCCCCCCGAGGGGCACGCGTCACACAATGCCCCCCCCCCGAGGGGCACGCGTCACACAATGCCCCCCCCCCACGAGGGGCACGCGTCACACAATGCCCTCCCCCCCGAGGGGCACGCGTCACACAATGCCCCCCCCCGAGGGGCACGCGTCACACAATGCCCCCCCCGAGGGGCACGCGTCACACAATGCCCCCCCCGAGGGGCACGCGTCACACAATGCCCCCCCCCGAGGGGCACGCGTCACACAATGCCCTCCCCCCGAGGGGCACGCGTCACACAATGCCCCCCCCCCCGAGGGGCACGCGTCACACAATGCCCCCCCCCCGAGGGGCACGCGTCACACAATGCCCCCCCCACGAGGGGCACGCGTCACACAATGCCCCCCCCACGAGGGGCACGCGTCACACAATGCCCCCCCCACGAGGGGCACGCGTCACACAATGCCCCCCCCACGAGGGGCACGCGTCACACAATGCCCCCCCCACGAGGGGCACGCGTCACACAATGCCCCCCCCACGAGGGGCACGCGTCACACAATGCCCCCCCCACGAGGGGCACGCGTCACACAATGCCCCCCCCACGAGGGGCACGCGTCACACAATGCCCCCCCCACGAGGGGCACGCGTCACACAATGCCCCCCCCACGAGGGGCACGCGTCACACAATGCCCCCCCCACGAGGGGCACGCGTCACACAATGCCCCCCCCCACGAGGGGCACGCGTCACACAATGCCCCCCCCCCACGAGGGGCACGCGTCACACAATGCCCTCCCCCCCGAGGGGCACGCATCACACAATGCCCTCCCCCCCGAGGGGCACGCGTCACACAATGCCCTTCCCCCCGAGGGGCACGCGTCACACAATGCCCTCCCCCCCGAGGGGCACGCGTCACACAATGCCCTCCCCCCCGAGGGGCACGCGTCACACAATGCCCTCCCCCCCGAGGGGCACGCGTCACATAATGCCCCCCCCCCCCCCCGAGGGGCACACGTCACATCATACAAGGACTCCCGAAGAGTACACATCATACAAGGCCCACCGAGGAGTACATGTCACGTCATACAAGGCCCTTTGAGGATCACAAGTCATACAAGGCCTCCCAAGGAGCACAAGTCATAATCGTCCCCCGAGGAGTACATGTCACATCGTACAACGCTCTTCCAAGGAGCACACGTCATACAAGGCCTCGAGGAGCATAAGTCATGTCCTACAATGCCCTTCCAAGGAGCAGACATCATACAAGGCCACCCGAGGAGCCCACGTTACTTCATACAAGGCCTCCCCCCCCGAGGAGCACACTCCACACAAGGCCTCCCCCCCCCCGAGGAGCACACTCCACACAAGGCCTCCCCCCCCCCGAGGAGCACACTCCACACAAGGCCTCCCCCCCCCGAGGAGCACACTCCACACAAGGCCTCCCCCCCCCGAGGAGCACACTCCACACAAGGCCTCCCCCCCCGAGGAGCTCACTTCCCACAATGCCCCCCCCCCCCGAGGAGCTCACTTCCCACAATGCCCCCCCCCCCCGAGGAGCTCACTTCCCACAATGCCCCCCCCCCCCGAGGAGCTCACTTCCCACAATGCCCCCCCCCCCGAGGAGCTCACTTCCCACAATGCCCCCCCCCGAGGAGCTCACTTCCCACAATGCCCCCCCCCCGAGGAGCTCACTTCCCACAATGCCCCCCCCCCCCGAGGAGCTCACTTCCCATAATGCCCCCCCCCCCGAGGAGCTCACTTCCCATAATGCCCCCCCCCCCCCCGAGGAGCTCACTTCCCACAATGCCCCCCCGCCCGAGGAGCTCACTTCCCACAATGCCCCCCCGCCCGAGGAGCTCACTTCCCACAATGCCCCCCCCCCGAGGGGCACGCGTCACACAATGCCCCCCCCCCACGAGGGGCACGCGTCACACAATGCCCTCCCCCCCGAGGGGCACGCGTCACACAATGCCCCCCCCGAGGGGCACGCGTCACACAATGCCCCCCCCGAGGGGCACGCGTCACACAATGCCCCCCCCGAGGGGCACGCGTCACACAATGCCCCCCCCCGAGGGGCACGCGTCACACAATGCCCTCCCCCCGAGGGGCACGCGTCACACAATGCCCCCCCCCCCCGAGGGGCACGCGTCACACAATGCCCCCCCCCCCCGAGGGGCACGCGTCACACAATGCCCCCCCCACGAGGGGCACGCGTCACACAATGCCCCCCCCACGAGGGGCACGCGTCACACAATGCCCCCCCCACGAGGGGCACGCGTCACACAATGCCCCCCCCACGAGGGGCACGCGTCACACAATGCCCCCCCCACGAGGGGCACGCGTCACACAATGCCCCCCCCCACGAGGGGCACGCGTCACACAATGCCCCCCCCACGAGGGGCACGCGTCACACAATGCCCCCCCCACGAGGGGCACGCGTCACACAATGCCCCCCCCACGAGGGGCACGCGTCACACAATGCCCCCCCCACGAGGGGCACGCGTCACACAATGCCCCCCCCCCACAAGGGGCACGCGTCACACAATGCCCCCCCCCCACGAGGGGCACGCGTCACACAATGCCCCCCCCCCACGAGGGGCACGCGTCACACAATGCCCTCCCCCCCGAGGGGCACGCATCACACAATGCCCTCCCCCCCGAGGGGCACGCGTCACACAATGCCCTTCCCCCCGAGGGGCACGCGTCACACAATGCCCTCCCCCCCGAGGGGCACGCGTCACACAATGCCCTCCCCCCCGAGGGGCACGCGTCACACAATGCCCTCCCCCCCGAGGGGCACGCGTCACATAATGCCCCCCCCCCCCCCCCGAGGGGCACACGTCACATCATACAAGGACTCCCGAAGAGTACACATCATACAAGGCCCACCGAGGAGTACATGTCACGTCATACAAGGCCCTTTGAGGATCACAAGTCATACAAGGCCTCCCAAGGAGCACAAGTCATAATCGTCCCCGAGGAGTACATGTCACATCGTACAACGCTCTTCCAAGGAGCACACGTCATACAAGGCCTCGAGGAGCATAAGTCATGTCCTACAATGCCCTTCCAAGGAGCAGACATCATACAAGGCCACCCGAGGAGCCCACGTTACTTCATACAAGGCCTCCCCCCCCGAGGAGCACACTCCACACAAGGCCTCCCCCCCCCCCCGAGGAGCACACTCCACACAAGGCCTCCCCCCCCCCGAGGAGCACACTCCACACAAGGCCTCCCCCCCCCGAGGAGCACACTCCACACAAGGCCTCCCCCCCCCGAGGAGCACACTCCACACAAGGCCTCCCCCCCCGAGGAGCTCACTTCCCACAATGCCCCCCCCCCGAGGAGCTCACTTCCCACAATGCCCCCCCCCCCCGAGGAGCTCACTTCCCACAATGCCCCCCCCCCCCGAGGAGCTCACTTCCCACAATGCCCCCCCCCCCGAGGAGCTCACTTCCCACAATGCCCCCCCCCGAGGAGCTCACTTCCCACAATGCCCCCCCCCCCCCGAGGAGCTCACTTCCCACAATGCCCCCCCCCCCCGAGGAGCTCACTTCCCATAATGCCCCCCCCCCCGAGGAGCTCACTTCCCATAATGCCCCCCCCCCCGAGGAGCTCACTTCCCACAATGCCCCCCCCCCGAGGAGCTCACTTCCCACAATGCCCCCCCGCCCGAGGAGCTCACTTCCCACAATGCCCCCCTCCCCCGAGGAGCTCACTTCCCACAATGCCCCCCCCCCCCGAGGAGCTCACTTCCCACAATGCCCCCCCCCCCGAGGAGCTCACTTCCCACAATGCCCCCCCCCCCCCCGAGGAGCTCACTTCCCACAATGCCCCCCCCCCCCGAGGAGCTCACTTCCCATAATGCCCCCCCCCCCGAGGAGCTCACTTCCCACAATGCCCCCCCCCCCCCGAGGAGCTCACTTCCCACAATGCCCCCCCCCCCGAGGAGCTCACTTCCCACAATGCCCCCCCCCCCGAGGAGCTCACTTCCCACAATGCCCCCCCCCCCGAGGAGCTCACTTCCCACAATGCCCCCCCCCGAGGAGCTCACTTCCCACAATGCCCCCCCCCCGAGGAGCTCACTTCCCACAATGCCCCCCCCCCGAGGAGCTCACTTCCCACAATGCCCCCCCCCCCCGAGGAGCTCACTTCCCACAATGCCCCCCCCCCCGAGGAGCTCACGTCCCACAATGCCCCCCCCCCCCCCCCGAGGCGCTCACGTCCCACAATGCCCCCCCCCCCCCGAGGCGCTCACGTCCCACAATGCCCCCCCCCCCGAGGAGCTCACGTCCCACAATGCCCCCCCCCGAGGAGCTCATGTCCCACAATGCCCCCCCCCGAGGAGCTCACGTCCCACAATGCCCCCCCTCCCCGAGGAGCTCACTTCCCACAATGCCCCCCCCCCCGAGGAGCTCACTTCCCACAATGCCCCCCCCCCCCCCGAGGAGCACACTTCATACATCTTACAAAGTCTCCCGACATAATAGTCCATGTGGACTAACATAGAGAAAAGGTGCATACACGGGTGTATTGCGGGTTTCGATCACATAGATACGCTGTGCAAAAATGCAGCTTCTACTCAGCATATTTATGCACTCCATATACTTAATACAATATTAGGGTATAAAACATGACTGTGTATGCGGAGCTGTAGTGGCCCGAAGTCTATATTTCTGGGCCCTCCATAATTGTCATACATGTCATGTATTTTATGTGGATGTACTGTGCAAAGTGTCTTGTCTACGGTTATGTGTATTGCACAGCTACAGCATGCAAGAGGTTAATGTCTGCAAGTGGCTGGGATATGTCTGGAAAAGTAACAAGTCTGTCTCGTCATGTGATGTTCGTACATTATAAATGTGAGTGATTGATAGTGACGTGTGGTCCTTCTACTTCAACAGTTGTGAGTGGAGTTGGAGTGCTGGCCACACGGGAGTACCTTAAACCCTTATGTGCTGAAGTGATGGAAGCGGAGGAGAGGTATCCAGATTACCAACATTCTAGGGACCACCTCTGAAGAGTGAGAGGAGAAAAGGAGGGTCTATTGCAAGAGTACTGAGCGAGTGTCAGCGGAGAGTTGTGTCCCCCTCTGGAGTTATTCTGAGTCCCGAAGTGTATGTGTCCAGGAGCGTAGCATTACAGATAACTTTGACTGTAGGCCTGGTATCATCCTGAGTTGTTCCTCCCTGACTATCTTCTAAGGGCTAATGCCCATGGACGAATTTGCACCTTGGTTCCCATGGTGTAAATCTGCGGCAGAATAACGCAGCTATTAGGTTCTATTGAACCTAATAGCTCAGTGCTCACATACGGGATTCTGCCGAGTATTTACGCCGTGGTTAAAAAAAAAAAAAGAAAAAAAATTTGGCTGCATGCTCTATTTTACTGCATTTTTCTGCAGTGGGAGGTCTCCATTAATATAGTATTAATGGAGACTTCGGTAAAACGTGCGTTTTTCCGCAATCGCCAGCGAGGACTTTTTTGTTGATTTCTGTGGCGTAAAACCGCAGACATGAGCCATCAAAGTTGTCTTCACCTGCACGAGCGAGTAAGCTGTATCCTGCCAAAGCAGAAGTAAAGTTCACCGGTTACTGACCGTTCCCAGTGATTGAGTTTTCCAAGTTTATCCGTGTCTGTACTCTCTCAATTTTACCGCCGGAGAATCATCAGTGTGAAAGGAACGGTGGCGTCACATGTGACAACTGATCGAGTCCACTACCCTAATTCAGGTAACTGCCACCCAGCGTTGTCTGAAAGAGGCCTAGCAGTGCCTTGGCCGAGGTTCCGTGCGTTCCTCCGGGAAAGAGCCTGGTAGAGCCAATACGACAAGTGACACCTCTACCCCCGCCAGTTCCTCCGCGTGGACCTCATGTCTCGGTTGCTGTGGGGCACCACAGAGCCTTCAGGGGTTTTGTTTTTCCTAGGGTGATTCTCGCACAATGTAGCTTTTTTCCCCCACACACAATAGTAGGAAATTTAAACGGTAAAAACAACTTTTCACTGGTTCATGTGTGAATACGCTCCATAGCAGCGAGTGTATTTGTGCATGTGCCTGTGTGTTTAAGCCCTTGCAGTGCGTAAATATGGACAAAGATAGAAAAAATTGCGGCATGTTTTACACAACTGAAATACACTGCAAAAATACACAAATATGAACGAACCCGTTGAAATCCATGAACTCTATTTATGGGAATTACTAGTGTAAATGCACGGCATATATACGCTCATGTGAAGGAGCCGTAGTCTGTGCTTCTATAATGCCAGCTTACATTGGCTGATGCAGTGTGCCGCAAGAGGAGAGGGCTTAACTGAGCTCCAAATTGGAGGGCAAAATCCTCTGTTGGGATTAATCTGTGTGGATCTATTGATTACATGTCTTCTAGACTTCTGTTTACATGAAGATGTTGTGGCAGCAAAGCTGGCGCTCCGGTGATTGTGAATGTTTTCTCTCAGCGTCTGCAGAGCAGGAACTTTTTGTTGAGAAAGCTATTACCTTAATAAATGTGAGCGAAGTATACTGACTGCAACAGAGGACGCTGGGGGAAGCAGAGCACAGCAGACACAGCCGACAGTGAGTAAAACCACTGGCACCCCCAGATGGAGCGGACGCAGGGGCGGAAGCCGAGCGGAGGACAGCTGTGAGCGGGGGGACATGTATGACCTGGAAGGGGTATGAGAGTGGCACAGCAACAGGGAACACAGGGAGTATGCCGAGGACATGTCTCACCGGCCAGGCTCATTTCAGGTGCATGCGAGGGGGGCATGGGGATCGTTCCTGCTGTATTTTGTCTCCCAGTCAGAAGCTAGGGGCATGACTGGGGCGTTCACTCCTGGTGACAGCTGTCACACCCCTAGCTTCCGGTGGCATCAAGATACACCAGTACTGTCCATACTGTCACACTGAAACTGCCACACTGCACCTGGTGTACGGCATTTGCATCCTCTAGATTAACAAGGGTGATGGAAACAGGGTGAACTAGATGGACATTGTCTTCTTTGAGCCTAACATACTATGTTACACTGTATCTGTCGCACTGCACAAGTCGCATGGCAACTGTCACACTGCACCTGTCACTGCAACATCCCAGAGGGATGACCCCAGACACTTGACTACTGTGTAGAGCTGGGAGGGTTAAGTGTTGGCTTATCATGGCAGCACTTACCAGGCTCTGGTCCCTAAGGGACATCACGTAGCCAAGGCCAAAGCAGGATTGCAGGCCTCCTTCGACACCCCTAGGATAGGGAACACCAATAAATGGGTTGATAGGGGTAGTAGTACTTATCACTCGTGACGCCACCATTCCCACACACAGGTATGCTACGCAGTGGAGAAATAACACAGAGACTTGTGTATAGTACCTCGGGTCCCCAGGAACGGTTAGGGCCTGGTATAACTTTACTTAAAGATTTAACTGTACAAAACAGGTATTCAAAGCAATGCAGGTATAATTCAGTTTCAACGCCAGGAGACTAGAGCTCAGGGGTCAGGGAGGATACATAGGATGAGACCGGTCCTACAGTCCACGTTATCTGTACGGTACCGTTCCTGGACTGGGAACATTCCAGAGGAGGAAACAGCTAGCGGTCACTCCGCAGACACTACAGCAGACAATTATTTACATGAAGGCTTAAACAATAAACACCTCCCACAGCAGGCACGTGGGTGTAACTCAGTCGCATACCTCTGTGCGGTGATCTTGACTTTGGATGGCCATACAGGAAAAGCCTATAGCGTGAACTGGTACCTGTGCGATGGGTTCCTCTAGTCTATACAGAACTATTGTAAGGTGCTCTCTCTCTCTGATGGTGGGACTCACTTCATTCACATCCAGACTTCACTCGCTATGGGATATCGCTTCACTTCCTCCATTTTCATCTACATGGAAGCTGAAGGTGCTGCCATGTAGCTCTGTGTTAGCACTCTGTAGCAGGCAAGATGAAAAACCTCCTCCTGCTCTTAAACAATCACATTTATAACCTCACTTGTACCACATGACATGACAAACTGATACATTTACATGCAGGCAATGATTTTATTACTGTTAACCTCTCAAGCACCACAGATGTACAACACACACTGGATATGACAGGACAAGCTTTGTACAGTGCATCTACACAGGACAAACATGTGTGACATTTATGGAGGGGACCAGGATGGTGTTCTGGGCTACTACAACACTGTAACTGTGGCACTATACAAGTCACACTATAACTGTGTTTACTGCACCTGTGGCACTGAGCAAATCACATGGCACCTGTAACACTGCACCACTGTATATTTATCCTCTTATCCACAGAATTATTGCTTGGGTTGTGTTTTACAAATTCTGTCAAATTTGATGGGAATCTAGTGCTGCATGCAGATACCTTTCCTGCTAAAATGACAAACACCTTTGAAGAAACAGAAAGACCCCATTATAAGTTAGTGGGGTCTGCCAGGCAACACCAGTTTCCTTTATGCAAAAACAAGGCCAAAATGCAGAAGCAGTGTGTGAAAAATTAAGTACACCCTTACTGCTTCCACAGGAATTAGTGTGACCACCTCTATAGAAGCAGTTTTGGCAGTTTGCTAAGGAAGAAAGACATCAGCAATGATTGCAGAGAAGCAATTAGTGCTGCCCATCAATCTGGGAAGGGTTAGGGACTTTTCAGTGTGGATTTTGATGCAGAATTGCAGGCAGGTTTTAAACCGTTTTTAATTTTGCATTCTATGTGGAATTTACTGTGGCTTGTGATGCGTTGTGCAACCTATTCCATCCAGTGTGAAAAGTACCTTATAAAAGGACATTTCCAAACAATTTTAGAGTCCATAATTCTACAGTGAGAAAAATTAGAGGAAAACCGTTCAAGACAGTTGACAGTCCCAGCAAATTCACCCCAATGTCAGACCATGCAATTGCTCAAAGAAATTGCAAAATGTCCCCCAAAAAACTACGTCCCAGACTCTAAAGTCCTCAGTAAGACCTCGTTCACACGGGTGACACGGCATCGCCGCAAGAAAATCGCATCACTGTTCCGTTAGATATCGCTGTGGTTTCTCGCGGTCATACTGCAACTTTGTAGCACTATCTATGTAGCAATATAAGCCCTAATCCCAAAAATAAGCCGTAGCTGAAGAAATGTTTTTTTAAAGTATACATCACTTTAGAAGTACGGTCCATGGCTCCGCTGCAGCTTCTCTTCAGGTCCATGGCACAGATCGTCTTCTTTTCTTCTGGCCGAGGATTGAAAAATCCCCGCCCCCTGGAAGTGCTGGCTGTGATTGACTGACACTTAGCCAATCACAGCCAGCTCTTTCAGAAGGCGAGGATTTTTCAATCCCCGGCCAGAAGAGGATGAAGAGAAACAGTGCTGGGACCGGGGGATAAGATGGGGTCGGGCTGACAGCGCCTCTAAGGTGATGTATATTGTTTTCTTTTTCTTTTTTCCCCTGCAACTAGGGCTTAGTTTAGGCTTTGACCATAGGATTTCCTACTGTCAAAATTGCAACGCACTGCACGAAAATCGGGTTTTTGTGCGATGCAACAGAGAGGAAGGCTCCATAGAGAACACTGGGCTACAAAACCTCATGAGTCGCATACATATCGCCGGACCCGCGAGGTTTTTGTGTCGGGTTGTTGCGTGCCATAAAACATCGCATGTGTGAAGGAACCCATAGGAAAGCCTGGGCTTCTCATACATGCGATTTTAAGCATTGTAGCAACACGACAAAATCGTGCGACTTTGTTGCCCCTGAGAACTAGGCCTAAGCATGTTAAATGTTCAAGTTCATGATAGTACAATCTGAAAAAGACTGAACAACTTTGGCTTGTTTGGAGGGGTTGCCAGTAGGAAACCTTTTCTTTTTCTAAAAAGAACATGGTAGTACGGCAAAAATTGCATCTGAACTAATAAAAGACTTCTTAAACAATGTCTTTTGGACAAATAAGATGGAAGTGGAGGTGTTTGGCCATAATGCTCAGCACCATGGTTGGCGAAAACCAAACACAGCATATCAGCACAAATGCCTCATTCCATCAAGCAGAGTGGTGAGAAGAGATGATTCAGGCTTGTTTTGCAGCCACAGCACCTTGCAGTCGTTGAGTCGACCAGGAACTCCCCTCTGTATACCAAAAAATTCTAGAGTCAAATCTGAGGCCATCAATCTAAAAGCTAAAGCTTGGCCAAAAGTGGGGCATGCGAGAGTCCCAATACACCAGAAAATCTACATCAGAGAAGAATGAAGGTGTTGCTGTTGTCCAAAGTCCAGACCTCAACTCAACTGAAATGCCACGGTGGGACCTTAAAGGCCCATTTACACCAGCCGATGATAGCTAAAAAAAAACAAAACCGCTAATCGACGATCGTTTTAGCAATAATCGGTGCATGTAAATGTGCGCCCATTGTCCGCTTTTCCGTAACTGTTAGCTGATCGTTACATTCAAGCTAACCTTAAAATCGTCCTTCACTTTTATCAGAAGTTCTCCACGGGGAGTGCTGATAGCATTGTTTCCCCGTGGAGAACAAAGGATATGAGCTCAGATAATAGCCTGGGGCTATTAACTGCATTTAGCAAAGGCTTCATTTGCACACTTAATTGTTGCTAAGACCATTTGAGCGATCTTTGAATGATCATCGGCCCGTGTAAACCAGCCTTAACAGTCGTATATAAACGACCTCAATGAGCTGAAGCAATATTGTAAAGAAGCTTTGGCCAAATTTCTCTAGAATGATGTGAAAGATCGCTAAAATCATGAAGAAAATAATTACTTCAAGTTATTGCTGCTAAGTCCCAATGTCCACAGGCGGATTTGATTTGCGGAATTCACACAGGTCACCCATGCGGAAGATCTGCAATTCAAAGTGCCCATAGGGAAGCATTGGCATCCGCAACGCAATAAAAGTCAATGGGTGCAGACGATCCACAGTGCATCTGCAAATACAATTGCGGAGGCACAGCAAATTTGAAGGAAAATCAATTAGGGAGGTGGGGAAAAGGCTTGGAGGTGGGATTGCGGATTTTTTCGTGCAGATGACTCGCAGTGCATCTGCACGGGAAAAACAAAAAATTGCATCCGCCATTTCCAGCAAACGTTTAAAAATTTCCGCACTGGCACACAGGTCTTCCACTGCGGATTCCATGCATGCCGCGGACATGAGACCTAAAGATAACGGTTCTACAAGCTACTTTTTCATACTCTGCATTTTGGCCTAGCTTCTTAAATAATGACACAGTGTATGCTGTTGTTAATATCATTATTAATGACCTAGTAGAAGGATTGTGCAGTAAAATATCAATATTTGCAGATGATAAAAAACTATGTAAAGAAATTAACCTACCATATATACCGGCGTATAAGGCGACGGGGCGTATAAGACGACCCCCCAACTTTCACCTTATACGCCGGTATTACAGTGGAGAAAAAAAAAATCTGTACTCACCTCCCCCGGCGTTCTGTCGCGCTCCGGCAGGATGTCGCTCGCTCCTCGTCCCCGGCGCAGCATTGCTTTCTGAATGCGGGGCTTGAAATCCCCGCCTCCAGAAAGCTAATACACACGCCGTCAGCCAGTTAAAGCCATTCAATGACAGCATTGAATGGCTGTGATTGGCTGAAGGCGCACGTGGCTTCAGCCAATCACACTATTCAATGACATCATTGAATGGGTGTGATTGGCTGAAGCCACGTGCGCCTTCAGCCAATCACAGCCATTCAATGCTGTCATTGAATAGCTGTACCGGCTGACGGCGTGTGTATTAGCTTTCTGGAAGCGGGGATTTCAAGCCCCGCATTCAGAAAGCAATGCTGCGCCGGGGACGAGGAGCGAGCGACATCCTGCCGGAGCGCGACAGAACGCCGGGGGAGGTGAGTAATGATTTTTTTTTTTTACACTTTTTTTTTTTGTATTACCGGCGCATAAGACGACCCCCGACTGCAGAGCAGATTTTTCGGGGTTCAAAAGTCGTCTTATACGCCGGTATATACGGTAAGAGAGGATAGAATGCGGCTGCAAGAGGATCTGGATACAATGGGGCCAGAAAGGTGGGAAATGTAGTGTAACACTGATAAATGTAAGGTTCTGCACATGGGCAGGAAAATCCATATCACCATTACACTCTAAGGCCTCATGTCCACGTCATAAATGGATTTACAAAATCTGCACGGGTCTCCCGCGCATGCGATCCGCGCCCATAGGGAATCATTGGGCATGCGCAGGTAATTAAATGCCTGCGGATGTAATTTTTCCCCATCGCACGGATCGCATGTGCGGGAAAACAACCGCACCATGCTCCATATTTAAGCGGTTCTCCCACACGGACGGCTCCAGTGGCTTCCATTAAAGCCAAAGGAAGCCGTCCGGATCCGCAGCACAGATGCAGCGGTCTCTGCGTCCTTGCCGCAGGAAAACAAAAGTTAAAGGGAAAAAAAAATACGGCACAGCACATATGCGCAGCGCACCACCGGCATCCCAAACGCATCTGCCATGCAGAAGAAAGAAGATCCGGCCTGCATAGAGGAGACCCGCGTACATGCAGACAGGTGAGTATAATGTATTTTCTGGCCCTATGTGTGCGGGCCCGTGGACATGAGGCCTAAATGGGAAACCACTGGGGAATGCTGACACGGAAAAGGACTTCAGGGGGGTTTTAGTTAACTGCAAACTTAAGGCCTCGTTCACATGGGCTACAAAGTCACGCGTTGCAACAATGCTACAAATCACTTGTATGTGAAGCCCATGTTTTCCTATGGGTTCCTTCACGTTTGCAATGTTTTTAGCCTGCGACATTGCAAGTCAAAAACCTTGCAGGTTTCCCGATATGCATGTGACTTGTGAGGTTTTTGTAGCTCTTGTTTCCCTATGGAGCCTTCTTCTCTGTTGCATTGCATGAAAACATGATTTTCGTGCGGTGCAATGCAACTTTGACAGTAGAGAAATTATATATCAGAGGTCAGGACAGAGATCACTCCAATCATCTAATTATACCCAGGACTGTAGCAAGGGGGCGCTCTAATAACAATGTAAAGATATGTCAGGAGACAACACAGAGATCTTTCCCATCATTTATTATACCCAGGACAGTAACAAGGGGGCGCTCTAATAACCATTTATAGATAGATATATCAGGGGTCAGTACAGAAATCTCTCCCATAATCTATTTATACCCAGGACTGTAACAAGAGGGCGCTCTAATAACTATGTATAGATATATCAGGGGTCAGTACAGAGATCTCTCCCATCATCTATTTATACCCAGGACTGTAACAAGGGGGCGCACTCTGCATCTGGAGTAAAGCAGGTTTCAACACAACATAGAAGGGGTTTCTTTATTGTAAAGGCTGGTTTAGAGCGATTTTTGAATGACAATCGTTGTGTGCTTTTTTACAGCGTAGGGTGATTGCGTAAACATTGAGCGATCACCTTGCCCTCTAAGTGGAGGATGCAGAAGACAAGCGGGGCTGCTTGTCTTCTGCATCCAGCTGTTCCCTGTTATACAGCCGAGCGCTCCAAGCGGAGGATGCAGAAGACAAGCGGGACGCTGACTGTTATACAGCGCAGCGTTGCGAGCGGGGTATGAAGAACAATAGTATCAGCTGTATCCCGCTGTGAATTCCTGATAACTGATCTTTCAGCATGCTGAAGGACAACGATCAGCGACTGCTTAACCAAAGCTGCACAGTGTCAGTGCAGTTAGATACCATTATCGCTCAAAAGACGGCTTTGAGCAATTTTTGAGCGAAAATTGTGTCAAAAAGGGCCATAAGAGCAGTGAGACTATGGACCTCTCTCCTGAGGACGCAGTGATGGTGATACGATACAAGAGTAGAAGAGGAAGAGGAAAATTGGCTTCTACCTCATTGGTTTTTTTTTGCCTTCCTCTGGATCAACCTTGGGGGTAATAGTCTGAACTGGATGGACATGGGGCTTTTTTCAGCCTAACAGCCTATTACTAGGTTACTGCATGCAGGTAGCGTTGATGCTGTGAGGGAAAATCTGTTACTGCAGGAAGGGGACATTATTGTGGCTCCTTGTGGGAAAATACTACTACAACGCAGCTCTCACACCACAAAACATTGCGCCCCGTGGTCTAGAGGTCCAAAAAGTGGCCACTAAAGATATTTTTTGGGGGGTGGGGTACATTTAGACAACATTTCATTAAATAACTGGCTGCAATTATCTAATATTATCCTACTAAGAAAGGCGAGGGCTGCAATACCCGGTACTGTGCTGTGCTGGCATGTAGGTGCGCAGATTTCTGTCCAGTGCCAGGATGTCTCTAGCGACCATCACATAACGCGATCCTACAGATCTACGGGAAAGTCAGGACCATGTGATTGTCAGACCAATATCTTACAATTAGAGCCATTATACACTCCCGTAGTCAGAGCTGGCTATGTGGATGTGTAAGACGTGTGCCTATCTGACATCATGATAGTCAGCGAGGCTACAGAGCACATGGCTATTACTACAAGAGTAAAATGCATCATTTACAGGCAAGAAAACACAAGAACTCCACGGCCAGTAAGACTATAAAGAACAGTAAATCAGTTCATCCACACAATCCTATCACACACAGCTGCATACTCACAGTGACAGCGGAGCGCACCATATGGAAGCAGGAGAACTTGTGTAGCTGGAAGCAAAAGGGTGGAGGAGTGGACTGTGGGTGTAACCCCTTCACTGCCAAATTAATCTTAACTACTTTGCATAATAGTGTGTAATCTTAAGCGCTTCTTTGCATCCATTTATAATGCAGTTATGAGGTCGCTGTGCTCCCGTACACGACTTACAATACAGGGGCTTCGACGTCACGCTCTGGAGACTTACCTACCTGCCGCTCACAACCCCATGCTTTATTCTAGCATTTTGCATCGAACAGGTTGTGTCGCTGTTATTCATCTATCATGTCAACCGCACGGAAGTTTTTAATCCAACATTTTATATATTGGTGTAGGCAACAACATTAATATTTACACCAGAAGTGTGCCAAGCAGACAAAAACCACAAATCGCTTCCTTCAGAGACGGTCAATTATTTTTTTTTTATACAAAAACCACTGGAAATATTCCTTCTCAAGGCTTCAAATCCGCAGCAAAAATCTGCAATATAAACCGTCACGCTGCGGATTCTGGGGGGAAAATTCTCTATTGCATGGGGTTAAAATTTTTGAACTCTCGTCCTTGCGGTTTGTACTGTAAATGCGTACCGGTTACAAGAGTTGTCTGTGTACAACATTCCCTGTGCCCTATCACATCACATGAATGTCGTTGAGCAGATCCCTCATTTGGGCACCTCCCTGCTCTATGTGGAGGGGTGGATTCAGACGACCGTATATAGGCTCGGTTTTTATGCCGAGCCGATATACGGTGTCGTCATCTGCAGGGGGGGGGGGGGAGGATGGAAGAGCCAGGAGCAGGAACTGAGCTCCCGCCCCCTCTCTGCCCCTCTGCACTATTTGCAATGAAAGGAGGCGGGACGGGCGCGGGGCTAAGTTCCGTGAATTGGCCCCGCCCCCGCCCCTCCTCTCCTCATTGCAAATAGTGCAAAGGGGTGGAGAGGAGGCAGAGAGGGGGCGGGATCTCAGAGGACTGCTCCTGGCTCTTCCAGCCTCCCCCCCTGCAGAGAGAGACGACGTATATCGGCTGGGCGTGATAACCCAGCCGATATACGTTCATCTGAATCCACCCGAAGAGTGGAAAGATCCTCTGATATCGCGCTTGCCAATGTGTGTTTTCATGGTGATGCGGATCGACAAGTGTTTCCCATTGTTTTCAATGGGAAACCTCGAATCTCACTCATGTGCGCATCGCACGCCGTAGGATGTGCTTTACTGTCCCATGGAAAACAATGGTGTAGTGGCCAGAAGTCTATGTTGCTGGCCCCTCCATAAGTGTCATGCATGTCGTGTCTTTTGTATTTGCGCTGTGCAAAAGGGTCTTGTCATTCTGTGATGTGTATTGCACAGCTGCAGCAAATGAAGTTAAGTGTTTGCAAGAGACTGGGAGATGCTTGCAATGTATCAATTTGTCTTGTCTCATGGTGTGAGTGAAGATATAAATATGAGTGCTTTTGGTGTGTCGAGAGCTTTTTGAGCTTTTGGTTCTTCGATCCTGGGAGTTCCATTGAGAGTGCCAGCCACATGGGAGTACCCTCAACTCCCATGTGGTGTAGAATGGAGGAGGAAGAGCTGTTCTTGAATATCTGCATGCCAGTGACTGTGGAGTAGTGAGCCCTAAGAGACAGAGAGCATGACTGTGTTGGTGGGGAGTTAAGGCCAAATCCCCATGCAGAGCTTCTTTAATCTTGCAGTTCCTACACGGCCGTCCTGTGCGTAGGGATCACCGTGTAGAGGTATTATAATATTGTTGTCTGCCTGCACGTCCGTTCTGTGTAAACTGTGCTTTACACCCAGTGTTTATACGAAGTAGAAGTTTTGCCAAGCCATGACCGTTCCCAGGGACCTGTGGTACGTTACTCCAGTCTGCGGCTCAATTATTTACCACCGAGGGTCTTTCCAGACTGTGGTAAGTGTCACTGTGACCAGTATTCATCCTCTGTGCCACACCAGTTTGCCTGCAATAAAGCAGGCGTACTAAAGAAAAGAAGAGTGTTTGAAGTGATACAACAGTTCAGGGAATTGCAAATGTCCGCACCAACTGTTCCCGCCAAAACCGCTCAAAATGGCGCCCAACTGCCATCCCTCTCATCTCTCTCACTTGTTCCTGACAAAACCTTCCTGTCAGACATTTGGCGCCAAAGAGCCCGCACCCTGGCTGTGCCCAAAGGGGAGGACTACCCCCATTAGCAGTATTTGGCGTGATTCCCAAGACAGCCCCCATGGCTAGGAGTTACCTGAGGCTGCAGACTCCTTGAATCAGATGCCCATGTAAGATGGATCCAGTGTACAGACACCTATGGCTACCAGAGATGCTGCAACCGGAGCCCTACCGGAGATGCTGCAACCGGAGCATCTCCCAGAAGACAACCTTACTACTGGGAAGAAAATCCCCAGCTTCTACATCTACCCAGCAGCTCGGTAACCTCTCCGCCATCTGATGCTGTCACCAGAGTTCGGAGATGTTGCAGAATCTCTTCGCCTCCTGTATACCTTCAGGAAAGACAACGTCACCACCCAAGCGGAATACCCTCCTTCGATACTCATCCATCGCCGCAATGCCATGCTGAGAGACTATATCCCAGAACTGTTGAAAAGTTTTGTGATCGAGTTCAAGGACCACAAGTTCTCCTTTAATTTTGTGGGTAGCCGACAACCGGTACCTAACCCGCCTCTGCAACTACCTCAGCGGAGACCTGCCATTTCTCCTATCCTAATCTAGGACACATCTTCGTCGAAGGGAGACTCCATGCAGGCTTCTCTTTGCACCACCAGTTCTGTTGTGTCCGACAATGATGAAGAGATCCACCGGGTTTGCAAAACAGCTCTTCAGGACGTTTGGTGGTGGAAGTTCCCGTAAGTGACAGATTGTAATCCGCTGTGACCATTACTGATTCCAAGGGTGAAGAGGTACAGAAGGAAGTGATTGCAACCCTGCTTCAGCCCCATAACCACTTTCAGTTTTAAAAGATGGACTATTTTTGTAAGAGACTCTTGTTTTTCTCCCGTTAAGCCCTGTTTTTTTTATAAAAAGGACTCACACATTTTATTACTTTTGCATAGTAATGTTTTTCATATTGAAAGTTATTTATGTTATGCAACGTTTAGGTCATGCGCAGGAGAAAGTTAGTTGAACATGCTGACATATTTTTCTCTCTATTTAAACTAATTTATAAAGTTCATTTATAAAGAAAAAATGTATGAAAAATGATCATTTAGAAATGTCCTGGTGTAAATGAAACTGCATGCATGGTATGCATGATTTATGTGTATGACAGGAGGTTTATGTGTCCCCATGTTGTGTCTCCGTGTTAGTCCTCCGTCCTAGTCTGTCTCAGTAAGCGGGGCATCCCTTTCACCAATTTTCTTCCTTTTTTTTTAGTCATGGTCAGGGAATATTGACTTAAGCTATCACCTGTTCCGTAGTCTAGTCTTTTTCAGGGAGAGTGATGGTCATTCCACTCTTCTCTTGTTTTTTTCCTGCCAGTCATCCTTCTCTATTTTGCCGTTTTAGTCACTGTGTTTTTCAGTCTTTTTCCAGAGGAAGTGATGTTCATTCCACTTGCCTCATTCCTTTTGTCTGTGAAGAGAAGCGTTATGTATGTGCTCCATGGAGATACTAGTGGTTCCTGAATTCTGTTCAGCCTAGTAGAAAACTTTAAATGCACTTGCAAGTCATATTCCTTACACGCTGTCATAAACCCAAACTAGACTCAGAAAGTGACATTCTCCGTTAGTTTCAGTATAGCAGGAATAGGTTTATCCTACACATAGGTAACCAGGGGGTAGGAGCTGTGTTTAAAGGTTTCACCTTGAACACTCTGTGACTGCACAGAAGTCCTTACGGTGAAACAGAAGTAGAATACTGAAGATAGTCTAACTCTGGATATTACACTCTGCTTTGAAGGCACCGGGGTGGGCTTATTTTAAGTAGGGGGAACTGTAGTGGCCAGAAATCTATGTTGCTGGCCCCTCCATAAGTGTCATACATGTAATGTTTTTTGTAGGTGCGCTGTGCAAAAGTGTATTGTCATTCTGTTATGTGTATTGCACAACTGCAGCAAATAAGGAGTGTTTGCAAGAGAGTAGGAGATGCTTGCAATGTATCAATTTGTCTCATCACATGGTGTGAGTGAAGATATAGATATGAGTGCTTTGGGTGTGATGAGAGCTTTTTGAGGTTCTTTGATCCTGGGAGTTCCATTGAGAGTGCCAGCCACATGGGGGTACCTTCAACTCCCATGTGGTGAAGAATGGAGGAGGAAGAGCTGTTCCCAAATATCTGTATGCCAGTGACCGTGGAGTAGTGAACCCCAAGAGAGAGACAGCGTGATGTTGGTGAGTTAAGGCCAAATCCCCACGCAGAGGTACTTTAATCTTGCTGTTCCTACATGGCAGTCTTGCGCCTCGGCATCACTGCATAGGGGTACTTTAATCCTACTGTTCCTATATGGCCGAGGGTCTTTCCAGTGAGTAATGGAATGGTGGCATCACCCGTGACAACCCCTATTGTTCGCAAAGTTATTGGGCATCCCTTTCTGAGGGGTGCCCATAAGAGGCCCAGCGCTGCCCTGGCCAAGGCCACGTGTGTCCCTCCGGGAGGGAGCGTGGTAAGTGCCACCGTGACCAGTGTCCATCTTGCCCTCTCAGCTCCTCAACTTATGCCCTGTGTCCGCGGTCACCCTACAGGACGCTGCAATAGGCGCCGTGTTCTTTGGAACACAAAAAGATAGGACATGAGACAATAGGACATGTGTCCCTCAACATATAGATGTTGCGAAAGTTTCTGGGCTGTGTGAAACTAATCTAAGGGCTACTTCATGCGAGCGTATGCGCAAATGCGCACGCTTCAGCACAACATATTTGCATAATGAACAAAGTTGATTTGCACTCATATCGGTGCATTGTAATGCACTTCTTGCGCACGCAGGACATGTTCATTTGCACGGAGCAGATGAACACACCTTGATATAAATGACTATTTAGACTAATGAAGGCCAAATATGTACTTTTTCCAGTAAAAACTTCACAGTGAATTGCGCACACGTTGAGCGCGCATTTGTGCACCTCCCATAGACTTGTATGTGCAGGAAAATAGAGTATATCCTATTTTTTTGTGCACATTAGAAATGTGCATGCAAAATCAGAAATGAGAATAAACCTATTAAAATCAAAGGGTTCTATGCTCTGTGTATTGCGCACACAAGTACGCCCGTGTGAAGAAGCCCTGCTATGGTGGACCCAGACTATCTGTGCATTAGCGGGGCAGCCATTTATTTCAGTGCTCACCATATAATGCCATTTTCCTCTGCAGTTGCCACTAGAAGGGAGAAGTACACTAGACACAGCTTCCACAAGCAATAACATTTGATCGGCAGGATGTGAGAATAATGTGTGTAAAACACAGGATCCTCCAGCATTTACAGTACAAGCTGTGCGGAGGGGATTTATAAAGCCCCTTTACATGGTGCGGGGAACTCCTACAACAAGCTGGAAGTTTCTTTATAAAACTCTGCGGATTGTCTGTTTATGTCCCCAGTGATTACGCGAAGTGTGGAGAAATGAAGGAGGACGGGTTTGGGGGCTCCAGTGTCCGTCAAGCTCTGAATCATATAGGTTTAAATTTAACAGAACTGGTAAATTCTAAAGAATGATCCTTGGGGAACTTTTACCCAGGGCATAATATTCTGTACATCTGGCATTGTAGAATACGCCATCCCTGAATTCCGCACCAAAATACGCACAGCTAACTGTAGATTTAGATGTGGAATTGCGATCAGGATTCCGCTATTTTCTATTCCGCACCAAAATTCACGTAAGCAGTTCATATTTTGGGGCTGAATATTCCGCAGAAGGGTGTATTCAATCCTATGTGAAAGGTTCCTTAGGCTAATTTCACATGGGCAAGTGCATGTTTCACAGCCTCCCATCACTTCTGTGTAGTAGCGATCCTCCAGCATGGCTTTCAGCCGTGTTGGGGGATCTGCAAGTGTTTCCCATTGTTTTGTAATGGGGAAACCTCTCATTGTACTTGGAAAGTGAAAATATAGGACATATGCATGACTCTGTTCAAAAGAATGGGGTTCATATTTGTGAATCTCAGAAAAGCAATTTTCTCGGCCGTGTGAACACAGCCTAAGGATCTGATGGGCGCAAAGCATTCTGCTATAGTGCTAAAAAACATTTGCCGTTGGGAAGATTATGTGAAAAATCAGCTGATGAAGGACAATTAGATATTCTCTTTCGAAATATTAAAGCGGAGACATGTTTTCAAAATAGTTTCTAAAGTAGCCCAGGTCATTCTTGGCCGTTGCTTTGTTGCTATTTGCGCCCAAATTAGTTTTCCATGTAGATTTTTATATTTTATTCACACGGCTGATATTCTCGCACGAGTTTTATGCAAGACACACAAAACTCTCATGGATATAAACCCATTATTTGCAATGGCTGTATTTACATGGATGATTTTACTCTTGCAGGATGTCCTATTTTTTGGATGATAGCGCCCATTATTTTCTAGCAGCAATGCATTTTCCTCACAAAGTCATAGGGTTAGAAGTGCGATATTGGTCCAAGTTTCTTGAACCGATATTGCACTTCCCGGTGTGAATACAGCCTTACAGATGAGGTGGGTTCTGGGTAGTCATTCTACTAGTACTGTATTGCCCGGGACCTCCTCTCCCACACTTCCCATGCTGTCTTGCACAGCCCTACTCTAATCAGCAGCAGGGAAGTATCTGAATGCCCACCCCTCTGTTGCATGTAGTAACTAACAGTGTCCCCATGTTCCTGTTACTAAAGAAGCTAAATGTATAACGACAGGCGGTAGACTGCAGAGTTACTAGGAGACCCCTAATAACAGACACTTCAAATTCGATTTTCAAAACCAAATAATGCAAGCAGAGGTGTAACTTGAAGTTTCTGGGCCCCAATACAAAATTTGTAACAGGGCCCCCAACTATAATGCTTTATTCATAGTACTGGGGTCCCTATATGGAGAACAGAGGCCCTATGGACCCCCTAAGGCTCCTAGGCCCGGGTGCAACCGCATTCCCTGCATTCACTATAGTTACACTCCTGAATGCAAGTATATTACAAGATTGATAACACACATAAGCTGTTAGATGAGTATTAATTGTGGAAAATTATAGTGTCCATTTAACACCTTTATGTTTAAAGGGCCACTCTGGTAAAAACACATTTTTCCATTCCTGCCCCCTCATCTGATTGCCTGTCACAATCTGGATGTTTCCTATGTATAGTGCAGCCTCCTGTCTGAGGCTCATCATGCAACATCTTAATGCTGATATTTCTCCCTGCTTTCACTTTCACTATTCTGTACTATCAATCCCATAATGCAACAGCACATCATCACATTCTACAGCCTGTACCATCTCTGTCTGATGAGGAACACTTCCATTACCTTCTGTATTCACCTAAATAAGCTACAGACCATAAGTAATACAGTGATGAGCTGTGATCTTCTCTGTTATAATTGTGTGACAGGAGCTGTGGGATCAACATTGATAACTGTGATAGGAGTGTCTGTGAGCCCCTGTAAGTAGGTATGGTTTGCTTTTTGTTTTACCATTCTTGATATGTTCTGCTGGGTCTTGTGGCTTTAAGTGGTGGTGAGAGTAAGGAGTGGCCAGCCTGAGTGGGAAAACCTGATATCCAAAATCAAAAGGGTGGAGTGTGGCTGCTCTGCTGGAAGAGGATAGATGTGTTTTTGGTGTCCCCCTGTTGTGCTGCCCTGTGAGCAGTAAGTCCTTTGTGTGATACGTGTTACAAGCACCTCAAGGCCCTGCTGCTATCTTGCTCCCTCTCCCCTTGCTCAGACCATAACAGCTTATTCAAGATTCCTGTTGTATGGGAAAGAGACTTGCGCCTACTGATCCATTTACGGTCAAGACAGAAACCCAGGAATGGGAATTGTGTTGTTTTTCTAGCTGTATTTGTTCATTAAAGTTTACTGGTAATAGCAAATATGTCTGCCCATGAACGATTTGTGAGCTACCATGGAGCCTTCGGGCTGTTACAGCAAACCATGCTCTCTCCTGAACTGGACTGGCCAGAATCAGGTCATGAATCCTTGTTGGTGCCCTTGTTGTGCACAGGGGCACCACAGTAACACTAAAAAGCTGGGCCTATCCATCCCAGTTTCAGAGCCAGAATGACATACTGCTCTTGATACCACCTTACCATTCCTTCCAGTTGAAGGGGAAGACCCTGAACCTGAAACAGTCACCCTCTGACACTTTCTAAGGAGCTTCCGTGAAAGGGTCGATGTAATATCACTACAAGAGTTATGCTGTCTGCAAAACTGACTAATTTGTAAAACCATAAACCCAAGTAGATCTGAGCTGGTTAAAAATGAGATCACATAACCATGTGAGGAGAAAAAGGGGAGGTTCAACGTAATGTAGGTCAATCACACTTTGCCCAGTAAAGTGCAACCTATGTTTAGAGGCATGAGAAAGATCCATCACCTGGGTTGGCTGATAGCAGAAAAGAGGTGGAGTTAATCAGGTAGGTTGGTTGTGGTCTTGGGGGATCTGTGGAACTTCACTCTGCAGAGAAGACCAGAGGAGGTTGCAAAACAGAGAGAGTCACAGTAAGGAAGCCAACCAGTGCGGTGGAAAGGAGGACAAGTGTGAGTACCTAAAGTGGTGTAATGCCTACTAGAAAAGCAAAGAAAGGAAACTAATAGATAAACTTCAGCCAAGACCTAAAGTAACTGTAATGCACTCAGATAGAATCTAGAAACTTGGAAGAATAGAAGAAACACTAAATAGAGAAAAGCAGGAGGGCTAAGCATAGAGGACAGAAAGAAATCCCATGCTTTATTACTGTTAAAAGCCAGTTTGTGTCCAGATAGCAAGTCTAAATTTTATGCCTGCATGTGTTCTAACTACTGAGAATTGCCTAAAGAAATTGCATCGTAAGGTAACTGAATTGTACAAAGAATTGCACTGAGAAAGCTGAAGTCTGTTCTGGTTGTAAAGCAATAAACTGTTCCATGTTTTCACCATTAATTCTGCCTCCTGGAGTCCCTTTCCACCATTTACCATCTGCACTGAGATATTTTTCTCAATTATTATTATTTTGTCCAGCACAGATCTAGATCTGTATATAGACTGACGTCACAAATTTGACAACTACCCTTCACTCCTGTGTAGCATCACACCAGAAGTGCATCTTTTCCTCGGAGAGGAGCAGTGGTGCCACCATGCAGCCTAGCTTCTTTTTTGCTGCCCTCACTCCTAGGTCTGGTCCAGCTCACTGCAGCAATATTTGGTGATTTATATATACTGGGGGGAAAAGCTACATAATAAATAAAATAAAAATTTCACTGGAGTGGCCCTTTAACTCCTTAGTGACCAATCATACATGTTTTCATGTCCTGGGTGTCTGGGCTTTAGTCAACATGGCCGTGTAGAATAACACTGTGGGGTCAGGGAATGTGACAGCTCCCGGCTTTCAGCTTCTGGAAGTAGCCGAGAGCCTAGAGATGTCACCGGGAGCCGTGGTGTGTGGTCCCCGGTCCAATGATCATCGTTATTTAACGGATAACTACGATCACGTAAAAGTTAAAATAAAGGTTTAAAAAGTTAAAGTTTCATCTCCCCTCACAGATCTGATACATGAGGGAAAATGAAACTACCCACCCAAGGCCCCCATGATATTTTCATCTGACTTCTGTGAATTTGCCCTGCCGGCAAAATGGTAGACGCATGCGCAGAAGCCAGATTGAGCCCGGGAAGTGTAAAATCTCCTTGCTCCCGGCTACCAACAGTTTGCTTAAAACAAATAAAACTGTAATGAAAGTGACATTTCAGAAAAAAAAATTGTATTTCTTTTTCACCTGCTTTATAATACATTTTGCAAAAAAAAATGTGGGGTCAGAATGCTCAGAATGCACCTAGATAAATGGGCTAAGGGGTCTAGATTTCAAAATTGGGTCACTTGTGGGGGGTGCTCTATAATTTTGGAAGCTTGATGGCTCTACAATTTAGCAATGGTACTTGGAATTCATTCAGTTGTGCCCTGAAAGTCAAAGGGTGTTCCTTCCGTTACAGGCCTAGCCATGTGTTCAGTAAGCAGATGGGGGCTACAATGGGTATGTTTCTGAACACGGGACAAGCATGGGGATACATTTTGGGGTGCAAGTCTTAATTTATATTTGTGTTGTGCAAAAAAAA